>NC_140780.1:128042447-128667447 GCF_044657685.1 Stegodyphus dumicola
ATATATATATATATATATACATAACTGTATAAATATAATTACAGATGCAGTGAAAGAAACTGCAGTACATATATATGTATACACCTTTTTAAATCGATCCCACCAACGGCCGGTAAAATCGCTGAACACTAGAAGTTCGGTCCAAGGTTGGAAACTCGCGAACAGTTTGGTTGCATGAACGATGTGGTTTTCCCCATGTGTTACGTGTATACGAGCTAGCTTTCCTTAGAATGTCCTCCACGAAGGCAACCCTCACTTTAGGCAGATAGCCCTCGAGGCTTTGCCGCAATTACATAAAACCAAAACTAAGCACTTTTTTGATCTGAATAAATATACACAAAACTGATGTAACATCTAAAAGTAGACCACATTAAAAAATCTGATAACTAATTATAAATCTTGCATTATAATATTGACAAGAATTTAACCGAAAATTATACAGGAATTTAACTTGTTTTATACAGGAGATTCTAGAAACTATTGGAAATTGACATTGATATCGCTACAGATAAAACTACTTAAATAAATTTTTTAACACAAAGCAATTTAATGTAAATGTTGAATTTAGGATGTGCATAGTTTGAATTATATACTGCATATTCTTTAATGCATGTCTAATGTATTATATTTTTATACACTAGAAATTCAAATAAATGTAGAGGGAAATACATTATAATTTAAAACATAAAATTTCAAAATTTATAAATTACTCATCAAAACATGAAATTAAGTACATTGATATATACATTAGTTCAAAAATTGCAATTTTAAATTAAAAGTATGCACCCCTTTTTTATATGTGAAATAGGAAAATACCAAATATATTATTTTCAATAATATTTAATTAAGGCATTCGTAATGTAGAATAAATAAATAATGTAGAATCGTCAGCATCAAATGCGTTATTTCTATCGCGAAATACTCGAGCTTTTCACAAATCTTAAGAGATTAAAATATCTATTACGTACACTTTCAAAAAGAATCTGTGACCTCCGCCGTCCTCAGTTTAGCTCTAAAACGACAATCAGAAACTTAAACGGCAGCTGTCCAGCTGACGGAAAAATTTCCGACGCGTCGATCTCTGTAATGATCGAGACGATGACACCAGACTCGCTCTCTGTCGAGTAGATCGCAAAAAACGACCCGTTCCTCTATCTCGACGGTGTCCAGACTAGGGTCCTTTGCTAAGGCTCCTATATACCAGGCTGAATCATCAGGCATTCGCGCTCCCAAGTGGGAGATTTAATGGCGGCTGTGTTGTTACGGTGCAACAATTTTTTGTGTTTTTTTTTTTTTTGTGTGTAAAATGGGGGGATGTACAGCTATTAATTGTTCAAATCATTCACGGAAAGGTCATACATTGGTAAAATTTCCTAAAAATGAAGAAAGAAGAAAAATATGGGTAAATAATTGCCGAAGAGACAATTGGAAACCTGGTCCAGGCGCTGAACTTTGCTTAGTAAGTATAATGTTAATTACTCCTTCATTTAGAGTTTATATCTTCTCTGATGTTTATAATGTGCAAGTAAAGTGAAATTCTTGTGTACAATAACCTGAGTATCTGCTAATTTCTGTAATAATAGCTATAATTAAATTAGTCTAGGGTTAATGTACCCGTCGCCAAACATCGCCAATGTAGATGTTTTGAATGTGGAAAAGAAATTTCTCTTCTAATATAAAGCGCGGATTTTGTTTTCCTGTGCTAATTGTGGAATTTATACTAATGTAACATGAAAATCATTAGCATATTGAAATTTATTAAAAAATAAATAATAATTTGGAAAGTCAAGATAAAATCTGAATGTTTGCTAAAGATATATGTAACATTATACTATAGTTGCAATATCGTTGGAATGATATATAATTTTTTTCTTTATTTTATAATCACTATTGTTAAAAAGTTAGATGAGTTGTTTATGCACGGTGCCCACTACTGTTTCTTGGCTAAAATAACTTCCAGAATTTTGACATTGACATCTGAAGTCAATGGAATAAATTGAATAGTGCGAGACAAAATATATATAATCTGACTTCAATAATTGCAAGGATTGTGCAAATTCATTTATAGTCACAGTATTATACAATTTGGCAATGGAGTAAAGATTTAGAAATGAATGCAGAACATTTAAATTAGTATTTTCTTGTTTCTAATATCTAGAAATATAGTCTATTTTCCAGTATAAAAGTTTTACTTAAAAGTATGGGAAAGCAGATTTGTTTCATACATGATCTTTATAATACTGGTATGAAATGAATGAATTTTAATCTGTAAACAATTTTTTGTTAATATTGAAATGCGTTTCTTTGGGTACATTTTTAGGCACTTGTGGATCATGTCAGATAACATGCAATAGAAAAAAGATGTCCCTGTGCATAAATTTTCCCATTGTGTTACTTCATTTTATCTAAATTTCAAGGATAATTCTTTTCATTTTTATATGGCATGTTATCAGTACAAAGGCTAATGAAAATAAATTGGTATGTGTATCTGTTTTTGAAGTGTAATGCTTAAATGAAAAGATGGTGTGTGTTTCTTCATTTAAACAAAATTTCAATGATAGTATTTTTCAGTGTTGTACTGTTTGTTATTTCTCAATGTAAAGGGTAACAAGGGGAAAAAAACTGGTATGGTATATCTGTTTTTTAAGCATGATAATTTTATTTATTTCTTTAGTGATGCATATATATAGAGAGAAGGTGTTTGGTCCAACTGAAGTTATAATAAATCTAATTTTACTAGATCTCTCCCTCCCCTCAGGTGTAGAAAATTTTCAAGTGCAGAAAGTTATGCAGAATTAATTCATTTCTGATAAACTTATTATCATTAATTTTTTATATAACATGTTATTAAGTTACACATTTGACTACTGTGTAATAAAATTGTATTTAGGGCAAAAAATTAACTATAATTTTGCATCTGGTGACTAATATCATATGCTTCTAAGAATATTACTTTAACTTTTTCCATAATTTTTGTATTTCAGGAACATGAAACTGTTATTTTGATATACTTAAATAATAAAAGTGTGCATCTGAATCAATTAATGGATACAAATATTTTACAGTTATTTTTAGAAGATATTTGCCATATCGCTTCTAATAATTCATAAAGTATGTTAAAATATAGGTAAATAATTTGGTGAAGAATTCGAATTTAGGGTTTAAAATATAGTGAATCATAAGACTAAATGATTTTTATTGTCATGATTTGCCTGGGCTTAAGAATGTACTTTTCGCCCGGTGGAAATTGTCATCAAACTGTCCTGAACAGGCCTTTTGTTGATAATAACTTCCAGGCTTATCAGTACCTCCTTTTGAGTGGAGGGTATGCAAATATAGTACCCAATTTAAATTACATTGTGATTGTAATAATATTGTGGTATTAAATAAGTGATTATAATTACAATTTAGGTAATTGCATTGTAATTACATTACATTGCAATTACAATTTAGGTAATTGCACTGTAATTATATTACATTGTATCTGTGAACTCTTAATTTCATTACTTTATGCAATTATGTTGTAAGTGCATAATCTAATTGCAGTAATATAATCTATTCGCAATTACAAAATAATTATAAATGCAGTTACATCTTAATAAGAGGCCATTTTAATATTTTTAAATTTTCGCAAGATAACTTCCCATTAAGGTTCATTTGGAGGGAACTATGCAAATACTAAAAAAGAAGTTATGCTAAATTTACATATTTTGTACAGTACTTTCTTGTTATAATGCTGTTCAATATATCTTCAATACTTTTGTAAATTTAACGACATTCTTTGCAATCACTGTGGTGCTTTAAAAAGAAGTTTCTTAGTTATGCTTTCTAATAAGAATGGGTTTAAAATTAAGTATTATGTATAATAACTAGCAGTTAAAAAACTTGACTGCATGAAAATGCTGTTGCTGTGTAAAATAAAAAATAAGCTTTCTTTTATGCTTTGAAATGAATTACATGTGGTTAAGTCGTCCTTTTACAATTTAAGAATGTGGTTAACACACATTCTTAAATTGGACAGGTTTTATCTAAATTATTAGTATAAAATATATAAACTATGAATTATTTTGTAACATAACTCAAATTACAAAATTCATTCTATATACATTCAAAGTTATTATCTTTTATGGAATAACTGTTTTTTAATTTAGGTAAAAATTGGATTTTTAGAAGTATTACAAATACAATGCAACACAAAGGTGATCTGATTGAAGAGGAAGGACTTTTTATTACGGTTTCTAGTTCGTATTTATATTACATTTGATGAAAAGCATCCAAAACACAGAATGCTGTACTTTCTTCTTCCATATATGTTATGAAATATTTCACACATTTAAAAGAAAGTGTTTCTTCAGAATCTTGCACAATTATTTCCATATACCTCAGACTTAAATGACAACATATTCTTAAGTTATTTTTTTAGTATGAATTTACAGTGTTTTTATGGAAATTTTTGTTAAAATGTCATTAAGATAAATTTATTTGCACACTCTACGTTTTAACTATTTCCCCATTTGACACTATTGAAAGTTTTTATTCATATCTTATTTATTTTAGTCTGCTAACGAAACTGAAACATCTAAAGAATGAGTTATTTTGAATATGTTTACAAAATATACGTGAAATTTTTATTTAAGTGAAAACGTCTATATACTATTCGAGAATTAATAAATTATCCGAAGAGTTTATATGCGCTGAATGCCGCGCGTCTATAAAATAAATCTTTAAAAAAACAGCAGACATTCAGCCAGCGTGTGCGATAAACGCGCCAAAATTGGCAGCGCGTTCACTCCCTCGCCAAGAGAGAAAAGTTGGTGATTCAGCCTGGTTTAGAGGAGCCTTAGCCTTATCCTTAGCTGCTACGGTTTATCCCTGTTTTTTAGGGGAAAAGTATCGGCCGATGCTATTCGCACCACCGGTGCGATTAGCCGCTTAAGCTATTCGCACCAACATTAACCACGCATGCGCATTGAGTTGTCAAAGGCGGGTTTCTACCTTGGCGTAATTTATCATTTTTTAAGCGTTGGCGACTTTCAAAAGTTTAGAAAGGAAAATGGGTTTCTTTTCTTATAAAAAGTAGGAACACATTTCCTTTTAAAGTATATATAAAAAATCGCAGATTTTTATGTTCGCAATGTTTATCTTTTTCCTGAAAGGTTTGAATAGTTTAAATGACTGATTTGTAGGGAAGGCAAAATCGTGTTTACATTTTTTGTACTTCTTAGAATACATTTAGCTTTAAAGATGTGTTTTGCGCAATCAAGCCTTTAATTCATTCCTCTTTGAAAAATTTCGTCCGATAAAAGATACTAAAAACAGAAGATTTCTGTGTAGAAAATTTAGACATGAAATAAGTTAAAAGCGATTATATGAACTATTAAATGAATTATTCTGTATGCCTGCTTATTTTTTTATACTTTTTTAAGGAAGTACTTGGCATGGGATGTAATTTAAAAGAGAGAAATAATTTAATGTAAGAGATTTAGATTTAAAAATTTGCACACACAAATGATTTATCAGATTTCGTAAGGTTTTATTTCATAAATAACTTTCATTTTGAAATATGGCATTTGAACCTATAAACCTGTGTGCATACTGAAAAACTGATGAATATGTAAGAATATAATCATTTTCATTAAGTTTTCTTATTGAATAATAAATGCTGACAGTCCTATGCAATAAGAATAGGGTCTAAGTTTGCATAAAAATTCCTCTGTTAAATAAAAGAATTTAAGTAATTTCTGTAGCCTTTTTTCAATACACTAAAGATTTTTTAACTAATTACTCGTCCTCGCTTGCAATTAGAACCATCATTAAATCCCTATTTTATCTAATCATTTCTTGAACATTATCATGTATATAGATTGACCTCGTCTTTGTAACTGATAATTATTACTTGCAAATTATTCTCTTGCTGGTGAACTATTAACAACCCTTTCTATTGCTGAGTTAGGGTTAACAACCTTCGCTATCACTACCGCCTGCCTTACGGAAATCGGCTTAAAATGCTGGTACCTGGGCTGCTTGTGCGCATGCGCGAACGTAGGTGGTTTGAATAGCCTGTTAGCTATTCGCACCGTCGGTGCGATTAGCCACTGCGGAAAAGTATCATGCTGTTATCCTAGAGGAAGTACGTCATCGGATGACAACATTAACGTGGTCTAATAAGCCGTTTCTCCCCTTTTTGGCGTTAAGGCTGTTCTCCGAACAATATCCTAATATTCTTATATATTCATCACTTTTTCAGTATCCGCACATGTTTATAAGTTCAAATGCTATATTTACAAATCAAAGTTATTTATGAAGTAAAACGTTATAAAATCTGGTAAATCATTTGTGTGTGCAAATTTTTAAATCAAAATCTCTTACATCTCTGCTGTCTTTTAAATTACATCCCATTATTTATTTAAATTCAATTTATTAATGTGTTTGTACTAATATTTCAAAGTTCTTTGAAATGCTTTGCGTCCTGAAAATGCCAAGTATTTCCATACAAAAAATAAACGGGCATGCAAAATTTTTAATAAACAGTATTATATGATTAATTGTTCATTTAATAGTTGATTTAGTTGCCTTTAACTTATTTAATGTATAAATTTTCTAGACAGAAATCCTCTGTCTAATTTTTATTATCTTTTCTCAGACGAAACTTTTCAAAGAGGAATGAATTAAAGTCTTGATTGTGCATAACACATTTTTGAAGCTAAATATATTCTAAGAAGTACAAAAAATGTAAACAAGATTTTGTCCCCCCTCCAAATAAGTCATTTAAACTAATCCAACCGTTCAGGAAAACGATCAATGCGAACATAAAAATCTACCCTTTTTTTATATATACTTTAATAAAAGGAAATGTGTTCCTTCTTTATATATATAAAAAAATGAACGCGTTTTCCTTTCTAATCTTTTGAAAATCGCCAACGCTTAAAAAAAGGATAAACTAGGCCAAGGTAATAACCCGCCTTTAATAAATAAAAAAATAAAAAAATAAATAAAAATAATAAAATAAAAAAAAAGATTCACTACAACACGTAGGCAGTTCGTGTACGTAGAATCCGTTCTTTCCGATTGGGCAAAGAACAAGGAGGTTAGAACCTCCTTGGTAAAGAACATAGACGTTCTTTGGATTGGTTTCGAATGACAGATCCGACAACTCAATGCGCTTCCGTGGTTAATGTTGGCGCGAATAGCTGAAGCGCCTAATCGCACCGCTGGTGCGAATAGCATCGGTCAAAATAGCATTCCGTCGGTGTTGGTCCTGGGAGCCAACTCTGAGGCATTGTATACCTGAAGCGCTCATAGAAGCAATATAAAGAAAGACAGCCGGAACAAAGCATGCATAACGTATGATAATCGGGATAATAATTTAGAACTTAGAACGCTGTAATTAAAAGTGTTTACCTCCAAACTGTGGTAAACATACAGTGGCTCCCAAAAGCGTTCGTTCACTTATGATTTTCATTGAAATAGGGCACCATCCATTAATTAAAAGTAATGTTTCTGAATGAGATTTTAATAATAAGATCTATAATCTATTTGTAACAAAGTTATATGAAATATTTTTAAAATATAGCGAAACTTTATTTTTAAGAAATTAATAATCATGAAATGACAAACAGTTGATCTTACAAAAGTCTTCGTACACTTAAAAGACATCTTGACATATTAGTAAATATTTTCATTTTTCGTTAAATTAATATTTAGTAGGATATCCTTTATCATCCACAATAGCTTTTAAGCGTCTGGGAATAGATTTTACTAGTTTTTATGTAATTTCTGTATCAATGTTCATCCATTCTTCCATCATGACTGTTTTGAGTTCGCTTTTCGTTTTGATGTCGTGTTTTCGTACTGTAACCCCCAGTTCTTTCCAAATGTTATCTATGGGGTTTAAATCTGGCGACTGAGGTGGTGTTTTCAAAACCTGTGGACAATTACAGAGACATCACAGGTGAACGGTGAGAGCCGTATGCTTAAGATCGTTATCAGGATTAAAAATAAAGTTGTTTCCAATATCCAAATTTTGAGCTGATAATTTTAAATTGCCTCTTAAAATGTTTAAATAAAGAGAATGATTCATTATGCCATCAATAAATACCAAATTACCTAATCCTGATGCTGCCATGCACTTCCACACAAGAACACCTCCACCGCCATGTTTAACTGTTCCAACTAAGTTCTTAGAATTAAGTTCTTCATTTTTTCTTCTCCATGCAGGTATTCGACCATCAGAACCAAAAACGTTAAATTTGCTTTCGTTAACAAATAGGACATTATTCCAGTACAATTTGGGTGTATTTATCATTGATTTTGCGAATGAAAGCCTAAGCTTTCTATTTTTCTCACTAACACATTTTTTACAGGCAGAACGCCCATGTAATCCAGCTTCTCTGAGAACTCGTCGAACATTTTCAGGTGAAATTGAAGTAGAAAATTTTGCATTAAATTCTGCAAAAACATTTACAGCATTCAAACGTGAGTTTTTCATAAATTTTCTAATAATAAATCGCTCATCACGTTTAGTTAACTTTTTGGTCGACATTTTCTTACCTTGTTTTCAATCCGATTTTCTTCTTTAAAGCGTTTTATTGCATACTGCATTCTAGAATAGGATAAATTAACTAATTTAGCGATACTTCAAATTGATTTACCATTACTATGGTGAAAAATTATCAACTTTCGAATGCTGTTTGTGATTTCTTTACGACTGCGACCCAATTTTCAATAATAAATAGAATATTATGAAGTAAACAATACTGTTGGAAAACTGCTAAGATTGTCCCTCTGCTAAAGCCCAACAAGCCTGCGACTGCTCCTGAGAGTTACCGACCCATCAGTTTGCTAAGCTCAATTAGCAAAATCGTGGAAGCAGTTATTCTCCATAGACTAAACATCTTCCTGGATGAGCAGAAGATCCTCATACCCTATCAGTTTGGGTTCAGGCGTAAGCACTCGACAACGCATCAACTCTACAGAGTTGATGAGTTAATAAGCAGTGAGATGCAACAACATCGTGTCACTGGGGGACTTTTCTTAGATGTCTCCAAGGCGTTCGATAGAGTATTGCTGGATGCCCTCATATACAAATTACACAACTTGGGACTCCCAGGCTACATCACAAACATAATTAAATCCTACCTAACCGGTAGACACTTTGTCGTTCATGTTTCTGGTTCATTATCCACAAACCGGCCTATACGGGCTGGTGTTCCACAGGGATCCCTTCTGGGCCCTACCCTATTCAATATTTACGTGAACGACATCCCCACTACACACAACACAACACTAGCCATGTATGCAGACGACGCAGCGATCCTTACGCAAAGTGCATTTGTTAGTTCAGCAATACAACAGCTACAACACCACATCCACTCGCTAGAGACTTGGCTGACCAAATGGAAAGTCAAAGTGAATGTCGACAAGACACATGCCATACTGTTTACTATTAAGAAGAATTTCCCGACTCACCTGCAAATGTATGGTGTGGACATTCCCTGGGTCAAGCAGGTCCCTTATCTTGGGGTGATCCTCAGTAAATCTCTTACATGGAACCCACACGTTACACATATTCTCAGGAAGTTTCGAGCTAGTAAAGCTTCACTCTTCCCCTTAATTGCTCGAAACAGTGTTCTATCTATTGATAATAAGTTGCTCATTTACAAAACCATGTTGCGTCCAATTCTTAGTTATGCATGCCCCGTCTGGGCATACTCGTGCAAAAGTTTGAGAAGGCAGTTACAAGTTGCCCAAAACGGGGTATTGCGTATGATATGTAATGTCCCCTGGTACATTCGGAATAGGCAAATTCGTAAAGAGTTAAGAATAGAGGATCTTTGTGATTTTTATTGCCGCCTATCTAGGGCATTTTATGATAAACAGGAACTTCTGGACAATCCTGTGGTTGTTAACTATTGTTATGATACTAGGGACCCCAATTTCAGAAAACACCCAAGGGCGATCCTAAATGTTAGTAATATGTAATTTTGTATATGTGTTATGCAAATTGTTGCTCAGATTCTTTATTGTATATTGTTCTTTTTTCCTCCTGATTGCATATTGTTTTTACTAGTGGCACTAAGGCGTCGCACTTCGTATTTTGTTTCTCTTGTGTGTACATGTATTCTTCTGTGAAATAGTTGTTAAAAAAATAGTTAATTATAATGGATTAGTAATTAGGTACTTAAGGAAAAAAATATGTATTTAACTATTAGCAATTATGTATTTAAACTCTTACTCATTTAATTATTTAGCACATTCTGTTATATTTCTCATAATTCGAAACTTTCATCATGTTATTCGATGAGGGGTAGGGCTATGGCGCCCAGGCACCCTGGTGGTTAAGCACCGCAGTTCAATGTATGTATGAAGTAAACAATAAAAAATTAAAGCAAAGGATTTTTTAAATGCCACCACAATGCAAAAATAAAAAAAAAAGCGGCAAACGATAATTCTGATTTCGATTTTATCCGAAAATATTTCAGTGTACGAAGACTTTTATGAGATACAATGTTTCTCATTTTTTGATTATCAATTTCTTAAAAATAAAGTTTCGCTATATTTTAAAACTATTTCTTGTAAGTTTGTTACGAATAGATTATAGATCTTATTATTAAAATCTCATTCAGAGAGTTTACTTTTAATTAATGGATAGAGCCCTATTTCAATGAAAATCATAAGTGTACGAGCACTCTTGGGAACCACTGTTTCAATCTCTCAATGTTAAAGCATTGCATCTTTTGAACACCAAGGGAGGCGCGTGAAGCTGCCTCAAGCAATTGAATGGGAGAAATTGGGCATTTCTCGCCTCTTCTACCCTCTTCAGCGGTGTTTCAGCGGCTGAATGGAATTCACATGTGATTCTGTATACTCTTAATTTAAGGATTGTAAATACTCATTACTATGATACGTTATTCTAATTTACGACCGTGCACTGTTAGATTAAGCAAATGTTTGTTTAGCGATGATATTTCGCCAGTTTCAAAAACATTTATTTCCCAGCAATGTTTTTCAAACTCTACGAAATTAAAATGTAACTCATACTTCAGAGGTAGATATAAATATATTATATTAGTTATTTAATATGTTTAAAGGTTTTATATAAATATATTAATTAGTATATCGTTATTTTATTTTACTGTGGTGCAAGAATTATACATTTTGGTCTGCATACAATCTTTAATTATAGTTGCTGAGAAAATACAACCATCTATTTGTCGTGCAATTCACACTTCTGGTGTGTTGTCAGCAAAAGACTATTACAAAATTTTGGGAGTGTCGAGAAATGCAAGTTCTAAAGAAATTAAAAAAGCATTTTATGAAGTAAGTATGTTTTAAAAGATTTTTTTCCTTTTCAAAATTAAACATTTGAAAATTACACAAGATCTTACATGCTTATTAGAATTAAAGCATCGATATCTGTGCTATAAAGTGCGTAAATTATTGTAACTAAAATCTTTGCAGAATATTGTTTTGTTTTGGGCCAGATAGATGGAAATGTTTTTTCAGTGAAGAGCTGTATTTTAATTAGGCTTCATGTTGATAGTTTAATGTATGTAAAATGTTTCGTAAATTGATAAATGAAAATAAATTACCAATTGAAAGATGACTGGTGTCAAACATTTAAACTATTATTATAAATTAATAACATTACATGTTATTGTAAAATGATACAATATTCATCTTTCTTTGAGAGTCAGTTATAATCAGTGCAGCTACTACACATTTTGGTGTGTGTGGGAATCGATAGTTACCAAATGCTACCCTGTAGCTACATACATTTTAAAAATTTTGCCACTTAGGAATTCTGCCGTTCAGTGCAGCTGCTGCCTCTGGAGCGGGCCTTGGTTATTATAGATATAAAATTTTGTTTATTTGCACAAGTAGCTTTACAATTTGGCCTTTTCTCTTTGCAATGGATAAGATCACTAAACACTGATAATAAATCTTGTATCAATTCTTGATGACTGAACGGTGTGGCTAGTTAACGTTTTAAAGGTTTTTATTCTGAGCATTGTGAATGCAGACTAGTTTTCGTTCAAAAGCCCTTCATGAAGATGCCCATTCTTTAGTTAATAGACTTTTGCTTTTGTTTAACTTAGCCTTGCAGATTAATGTTAGTGAATCTGTGTGTTGAAATTTTAACCTGAAGCAATGGTTACACCTCAAAATTATCGTTAGAAACAACTATTGGCTGATCTTTAGAATATGGTAACTGGTAGTTTGGCGACATTTTGGAGGCGATAAAGGTTACTACCTGGGACTTTGGTAATAATGTGAGCAGTACTCAGTTCTGATTACACATTATTTTGTGTGAGGGAAATGAGAGATCATGGGATATGTCATGTGATATTAATGGACGAATTACGGTTCTTTAATAAATCGGGAAAAAAATCTGGAAATTTTGTATTTGGCTTTATTCTGTGTTGTGTGAAACAGTGTTCGTCAATTTTTGGATCCCATGGCCCTAACTAAAGTGAATTCGAAATGGGTATTTAGTGAGATTGAAAGGGGTAGTAATAAGTGTTTCTTTAAGGTTGTGCGAGATAGAAGTAAAGATGTTTTATTAAGTTATTTATTTTACCTGGTACCTTGCTGTGAACTATAAGTATGATTTTAAAGATCCTGAAACAGAAATAAGAAAAGTTTATCGGACACGTAATCAAGATTCTGAAGAAGATTAGGTAAGTTAGTATTTTTAATTATTTGAGGATATTATTTTTATGCATTGTTTTAAATGTAAGGTGGAATTAAAGTAATTTGGTATTATTGGGAAAATTGTTATTAGCAGTGATTTAGTTTAAAGTAATTAGGATTGTAAGCTAATTTTTATTAATTTAATGTATGTGCTTATTTATATTTTAAGTAGTGTTTTTGAATTTAATTATATTTTAATTAAATGATAGTTATTTTGTGAATTTTATGTTTGTAGGAATTTGGTATACGTTTTAGTTGAAGTAAACGTGCATGGAAATAATTTAAATATTTGACACTAAGTATCTGTAATGCTTGCAGTATGAATTCGTTGGTGACGTTTATAATATAATAGATGATTTAGAGGTAAAAGTTTTTGGATATTTTATTTATTTTATATGTGGAAATGTTCATATTTGGAAAGGGTATATACTTTTTCGCGATCAGGTAATTTCATATATGTTCTTTTTACCGGGTTTAAAGATTCAGAAAATTGTCATGTATTTTCGTGAAATTTTTCTAATTTATGAGAAAAAAGCAATGTACATGGATATAGTGAAGAGTGTGCGCAATGCCATTTTTGTGTAATTCTGGGATGTTTTTTTAAGTAAAAATAAGTCGACGTGTACATGGTTTATGTATATGTGTTATTTTGAAAAACGCGTAAGGAGTATGTTATTGTGCACTTTTTCCCAATTTTGCAGTGAATATTTGTCATGATTAGGCAGTTTTGTTAGATAAAATTTCTAGCATGAGTGTAATTCGGCTAGTAGATTGTTGGAAGAAGTGTTCAGTAGATAAAAAGAAAAGAAACATGTCTTTACTTCGCGAAGACAAAATGGCGGCGGGGGGAAAAAATAGAGGGTTGCTGTAGGAGAGTTGGTCGCCAAATTTTCGCCAAAAAATTGCCAAGTTACCATAATGTAAAGATCAACCCAATTATTTAGTATTTTCTTTAAAAGGGTTGTTTATTTGAAAGGTAATGTGGGAAATTTAGCTGGAATTATGAAACTGCACAAAACTATAATCAGAAGACAATAAATGCTTTTTTACTGTGATTATAGGCAAATTAGGTTGCTTGCAGGACTGGCGGTAGACTTTGCTGCTTGATGTAAACTCTGCGACTTTAAAATTCTGCCACCTGTTTTCTCCCTAAATTTTAAAAATTTAGCTGCTCCTAAATTCTGTGGGGAAAGTGAAAAATGCTGCACTGCTTGGCACAATCACCAACTTGACATGCTCTCGCGTCATGTCTTCTGGAGAGGTTGTAACTCCAGAAAACAAGATGCAAGAGTGTCGACATTTAAAATTGCAAAAAACTAAAATAAATAATAAAAAAAAAAATTGGAAACAAAATTAAAAAACTCAAAATCCTTGCAAAAAACATAATAATTTGAAAAACTGAAAATCGTTTGAAAAACATAGCAAGTTTCAAAAACTTAAATTCGTTACAAAACACTGAAAATTAAAGTACTTGGCTCTATTCTTATAAGAGCCGTAACATCACCAAATGTGGCAATATGTATTTTGCGTTGGTTTTTGGCACGATTGCATGTTTTATCGCAACCCTTCTGACATTGAATACACGTTTGGTGGATTCGTTTAATTGCTCCTTGGTTTGTGTGGTGCGTGTTTTGAAATGGCCTATGTTGCAATGAGAGACGTGGTTGCAAGAGGGAATGGGAGATTATTTTTAGTGGCCGTGCATGATAAAAGTAAGGAAAAGCTCATACAGTGTATTAAAGAGTGGATTGAGCCTTATACAACTATTTTTTCGGATGGCTGGAAAATCTTACAAGGATTTAGGAAAAGAAGGTTTTGAACATTTATTTTGTCTGGCTGTCGTATAAATATGATAGTGATTATGTGGCGGCATGAAATTGGTATTTCTGCTGTTCGAAAAGGCATTGATTTATGGTAAGTGCATTTTATTTTATTCTTGTTCTTATTTTGTAGAATGTTATGCTCATTGTTTTTTTAGTATGAATTTCTGTCGTTATTGTTGTTTTTTTGAATTGTTTGAAATTTATTTTAGTTTATTTTGTTGATTAGTGTGTAGTGCCTAGATTGTGCAATTCGTCAATGCTTTTTAAAGTTGAAACAGAACGGTGTGTACATGGTGTTCTTTGAAATTTATTGTTGTTATGTTAATTTATTAAAGCGAGGTGTGTGTAGTTCATAGATTCTTTCGCTGCCTAGATTGTGCAATTCCTAGATGTTTTTTTAAGTTAAAACATATCGCTGTGTGCATAAATTCGTGTCAAATATTTTTGGTTATAAACTTTACGTTTTTGCTACCTAAATTTTTTGTTTTTGTCTCGGATTTTTAGCTTAAATTGTGTGTTCAAAATGTGGCATTTGCGAAAACCGCGTTTTTGGACACATCTTAGACTTAAAGTTCAAATTATAGACAAAAATTTTAGATTGTAATATGGCACTGTGGAGTTTGGCGACTTGAGGGAGCATATAAGAGTAGTTCCAAGTACTTTCACTTACTTTAATGTAAAAAATGACTGTATTCCATAAAGCCTACCCTCCATTAATTTTATTATTAAGATGAATATGGCCTGGGTATATCAACGTCTAAAACAGCATCATTTTTGGAATCGTGAAAAAACATCACTTCATCAGGCACAACATCACTTCGTCAGGCATTTTATTACGTATAAAGAGGTGGGATAAATTCTTACAATGTCGGCAAGAAAACTTCGGTTGGAGTAGACTGAAGGGTACTCCTTGTATTATTGCATAGTTGTTTCATTTTTATGGCCAAGTCAAGGGAGTGCGCAATGCCACATTTGTGCAATTCTCTGATATTATTTTAAGTGAAAATAGGTGCATGTGTGTACATGGATAAAGTCAAGGGAGTGCGCAATGCCTTAGTTTTTACAATTCTGTGATTTTTTTTTTAAAGTGAAAATAGGTCAATGTGTAGATGGACACCGAGTTTGTGCAATTCTTTTGACTTGTTATTTTATCTTTGTGTAGCCTCGATTTTTGGCATTAAAATCGCCGCTAATAAAGTCAATAAAAATAAGAAGTAATAAAAATAAGAAGTCAAAGAATTGTGCAAACTTTGTATCCGTGTACAGCCAAAAATCACCAATTTTCGCCAAGGGGTACTCGTAAATATACTTTTACCAAAAATTCTAATTAAATCTTTCTTAATGGAGTGGTCATGTCTTCTTTTGCACATAAATTCATATGGATATGAATCGAGCATTTTTTTTCAGTTTTATTCATAGAATTTACAAGAAGTCATTTGATTCCTGTCCACACATCCTCAATGGTATTGTAATGTCTTAAGCTATTTTATCGACCCTCACGAAGTTCTCAGAAAAGGAATGACCACCTCGAAATTTCCCACGGACAGAGTATTTCTTAGCGAATTCTAGGAAAGAGGAAGTGACCAGCAATCACAAAACAATCTCAGCTTTTTGTTCCTCTTTTAGTTGTTTGAAAGGAGACATTGTTCAGTTCCCTTTCATCAGTTTATAGGTTCAGTGTCTCAGACCACCCGGTTTGAGACCCCCAGTTGGAATCAAAAAGTTCCCACGGACTTTTTCCCAGGCTGTCTTCATCATATCCAGTTGTTAAAGTGCTCTCGCCAATCAAGAGACGCTTCTAAAAATTACGGACAAATAAGGATCCTGGAAGTTTTTCTGACACGCCCAGGACAACTTGAAAAAAATCATGGAACGCAGTTCCTGAGAAAGAAAAAAGTGAGAGTTAGTTGCAGTAAGTAGAGAGAGAAACATTCTCTCGGGTTTTTTCCAGCTCGGCCACGAGCAAATTTTTGCTTCGCTCTGCATAGAGCGATACTAATATCTCTGCATGAGATACAGCGAGGTAGCCGGGTTCGCCTCTACCTTACGAAGAGCATCCTGCTCGGACACAGCTCAGTCCGGCAACCACCGGCTGATTTGATTTGTTCAAGACAGCCTCATCTTGAGCCTATCCTCATCTTGAACTATTTCTAAACAAGAACTTTTATCTAAACAGGAACTTATCACCCTGTTGTGAGATCAATATTTTATAAGTTTATTTATTTATTTATTTATTTTTTGCATATAGCCTAGAAAAAACAGAAATAAACCAGTTACGTTACCACTTGTCTTTTGAATTCGTCACAGTATTAGTATGCGCGTCTATTACCAGGTACATGTATGTCAAACTGTGGTTTAACTCTAAATGCTGAAATCCCTCATCTTCCTGACATTTATAGGCAGACATGGTGCCAGGCAACACCCATTCAATAATTACATCAAGCAAGCAGGCACTTGTTCAATTTAGAACCACTCTAAAAATGTCTGTGCATATCTCTTTCAATTCCTCCAAACACCCATTTCCTTTCATGCGTCTGCCTCTTCCATACTTCATCTTCCCAAACTTACTTTCACCAACCTTAACAGTCTTATACACTCCATCAGACTTGCAACTATCTCTTACCATAACATGAATATATATTTCTTTACAGAAATTATACCAGTCGATTACCATGTAATTAGAAGCATTCAGATCTTCGATTGCATATTTCAGAGAGCACCTTCCAAACTACTTTCACATCACTAACAAAACTGTGCACATATTCATATTGCTGAAATTAAACCAAGATCCTTTCCTTACACTCCTATACACATAATGCCTTTCCTCTTTTTCTTACTAGACGGATTTCTACAAAACCATTCAAAACCATCATTTATTGCCTTTTTACTCTTCCTTTCTCTCAGTTTCATGCTTTTCCCACATTTCGGACATGCATATGATGATTCAATCAATCCTTTCATACACCATTCTAACAGAGCTTTTTTCCTAGAGCAAGCAACATGGCATGTACCTTTCAGAATACTCAGCATACAATGATATTTCGTCAGTTTCAAAACATGCATTTACGTATAAAGAGGCATTCAGCAATACTAATATCACTGAAGGCCATTGTGAGTATCTGTAAAAATTTATGAAAAAAAAAAAAAAAAAAAAAAAAAAAAAAAAAAAACTGAAAGCTTTTATATTTTACTTTATGCCCAAAGGGGCATTTTTAAAATATTTTTTGCGTTACTTATATTTATTAAATATCATGTTCTTTGCACTTAAGCCATAAAATTCAGTTCAACAGCAATATGGCGAAATAATTTTAGAACAGGGTTGCCACATTACCTAGAAAACCCGGAAAATTCAAGGAATTTGAAAATTGACCAAAAATTCAGGAAAAAGTTGGGGAATATAAAAGTTTTAGTAAAAATCTTGAAAAGCCGGGGAATTTCATACGACGATACCCTCAAAAAGCGAGTTTTGCGTTGACGTTGGAATCAATCACTTTCTTGGCGAATTAAGCTGCGTTCAGACAGCGGCATAAAGAGCATAGAGGCATACTCATAAGGGCATAAAATACGGAAGTTTAGTTCACACCTGCGAGACGGGGGTCTAATCTGTGACCAATGAGAGAAGGTAAATTTGCACATGTGTGGATGTGGCTACACCTCTCGCACGCTGTTTACTAGCTCGATTGATTTCCCGCGCTTGCTGTGCTTGTTTTCGTTATTTTGTGTCATGGCCTTTTTTAGCTCACCACAAAATTTTACTGGTTCAACAGAATGTTCTTTTATCTGCCCTTCTTATAAGCCAAGACGCAACGGAAGAAGGTAAAAAAGAAAAAGAACAAAATGGTCTATAGATATTTTTTTGAGAGACCAATACTTGGTTGGCACATATTTCTGTGCAAAGCAGTATGGAATATTTCTGCATTGTACTATAGTACTCTCTATACTATAAACATGCACATGCATATTTATATATATAAAACCTTCTTCAAATTTGATATATAATTTCTCTTACGAGAAATATATTCTAATTATGCCCAATTTTAAAAAAAATCTTGAGGATAAGTGGACAGATAGCCTGTATTGTGACTATTCTTAAATAAGTGAAAATATCTTTGGTACTTATGTATTAATGCAACCAGGCCAAAATTCGCATAAATCGCCAAATTTGGCAACCCTACTTATGGCAACCCTACGTGTTATACGTAGTTTTTCATAAAGAAATTATTTTTCTTACTGGTTATATTGAATGACCTGAAATACTTTAACTATGGGTATTTGGGATCTGCCTGCGAGTGAAAAAGATGCTGTTGTATTGTTGCAGGGATATGGAATTATACCGAACGAACGTACTTGTAAAAATTCTCATAAAATGAAACTGTATTTTGGAAAGCAAATCTTCTGGAAATGTAATGTCGAAGAGTGCAATCAACATTTGGGTGTGAGAACCGGAAATTAGTTTGAAGGTAGCTGAATTTCATTTGTGACAGCGGTGCGCTTCATTTATTGTTGATGTAAAGAGTTAACCTCAATTAAATTTTGTGCAGAAGAGATGGGAATTGCTAACAAAACTGTTATAGATTAGAATAATTACATGCGGGAGATATGTGCCCTTGAAATGGATGAAAAAGAAAGAAAGCAAATAGGTGGCGAAGGACTTATTGTGAAAATAGACGAAAGTTTATTTGTAAAAGGAAAAAATAACACTGAGCGTGTACTACCACAGCAATGGGTTTTCGGCGGAATTTGCCGAGAAAAGAAAGAGACTTTTTTGGTTACTGTACCTAACAGAAGCACCGTTACCCTCATGGAAAAAATTTGCGAAAATATCAAGGAAGGAAGCATCATTTATTCGGATTGCTGGAAAGGATACAATACAAGTGAGTTGGAAAATGCTGGTTTTCTGCATGGAACTGTTAATCACAAATATAACTTTGTGGATCCCAACACGGGTGTTCACACACAACATGTAGAGCGCAGGTGGGGCTCAGCCAAATGGCGCAACAAAAAACAGAGAGGAACAGCCCATCATCATCTTGGCTCATACCTTATCGAATTTATATGGCGCCAAGCTCAAGCTGTTAATGGCGAAGACGGTTTTCAATCAGTGCTAAAAGCAATAGCCAAAAAATTTCCGCCGAAAAAATAATTCTGCAACTTATTCAAATTCGAAACCGGAAGGATTTAATTGCTATTTTATATTTTAAAACAAAATAATATAAAAACTGTATTAAAAGTTATCTGTAATTAATAAATGTACATTTTCTTTCTATTCATACTTTTTTACTCAAACTTGCAAATCGCGCCAACCTGGTTGCGATAATACGTAAGTACCATATCTTTTCTTTCTTTTTTTTTTAAAGTAATATTTTTACTGTAAAAAAAAAGCAGCAGATTCTTGATATTGATTTGATGTTTTAGTAAAATTAATTCATAAAGTTTGTTTGGAAAAAAAAAAAAAAAAAAAAGAACAGCAATTGAAGCAAATAGCAATACAATATTTCCAGCTTTTTCAATAAATTTATTCTTAAATACAAAAATAATTAAACAGGAAGAAAATTATACTTATAATTTATAAAAAATAATAAACAGAAAGAAAATTATACTTATAATTTATACAAAAATAATAAACAGAAAGAAAGTAATACAGTCAAAAGTCTTTAATCCAGACTCGTCGGGACTTCGGTGATTCCGGGTTATCGATTTTTCCAGATTATAGATCATCAGTTTAAATCTGGTAAGATGCCATGCAGAAATTATAAAATTAAAAATATGAAACCGTAATTTATGAAATAAAGAACAATTATGATCTAAAAGGTATCAAAATTTACAAAAAAAAAAAAAAAAAAAAAAAACTTAATATTTATTTGTTTACTTTATTAAACGTTTCTTTCAACGCGCGCATGCGTAAAGCGTACATTACGCATAGTCGAAATTAAAAAATTGCAACCAGAAAACTATTTGATGTGTATTCGCGATATTTATAATGAATTTGATTTAAATCATATCAGAGTACATCGAGATGAAATACTACATTTAGTAATGAATTATAAGCCGAATAAAGTAAAAACATCTGCCCTGAAGATAAGGATAGTGCTCACAGACCAACTTCCAGTTCATTGCGCGCCACAATGTCCCCCTCGCCCCACAGAAAAGCGTGAAATTGATAAACAGATTTCGGAATGGTTAGAGATATGCCTTTATCAATTTTTTGCAGCAATTCCACTTTTTGTTTGATGGAAATCGAAACATGCTTTCGCTTTGTAGATCCTTTGCATCGGATCCTCCAGCATCGGAAATTCTATTTGACATAATCGAAAGTTCAAGCTTACTTTTATGAAATTGCTCTAACAGTCTGCAAAAAATAATAAGCCGGATCCAATTCGAAGATTAAGGAAGAACACAATCTGCAACATTAGCTGAAATAGATAATTACATAATTTTAGCTTAGCTTATACCTTTTGTTATACATTAAACTCGCATGCGTAAACGTGTTAGGCGCATGCATACATGCATATGCCCATGCGTAAATGCATATGCGCTTGCGTGAACACATTACGCGTTGACGCATGCGCAGAAAGTGTGTAGCTTTGAGGTCCGGATTATAGATTATTCCGGATTATGGGTGTCTGGATTGACGACTTTTGACTGTAATAATAATAATTTTCACAGAAAAAATAACATTTTTGCAAGCATTTTTTAAAGAATTTTCATAATAAAATGAAAAATAAGGGATGGGATCAATCATATGCAGCAGGGTTGTCCAACTGGCGGCCTGCCAAATTATTTTTACGGCCCGCCATTACATTTTACTATGAATAAATTTATGTTATTAAATTATTATTATTAATAAAATTATTTTACTATGTGAAAATTTAAATCTAATTTGAATTTAAAGTAGGTACTCTTTAGTTTGCATAACTTCACTTAACCTGGCTGAATACAGCAGCAATCCGTCTGATGATGGTTGGCTCAACTTTGGCACCAAATTTAATATTTTTGTGGTTGGTTGTTGTTTATCTATGATTGGCGCACGTGATGCGCACACTAACCTGCGCTATTTGGTTGATTCCTGCAATCATGCGAGTGCAGTCTTGTCTAGAATTTGTTGAGGGGTAACTGTGTTATAATATTATTAACTTAATTTCATATGTATTTATTAATTAAAATAATTATTGAATATTAGTGCTACTAATAAAAGAAAAATAGACCTCGAAAATCGAGAATTTCAAGATTACTAGAAGATAGATTATTTATTTATTCTGAAAAAAAAAAAAAAAAAAAGGTAAACCACAGTATTTGGCATGTTTACAAATCATAGCTGTGTGTAAAGAATATAACTTGAAGCACCATTATCTTTACATGCATGAAAAAAAGTATCATTCGTACACGCGAGACATAAAAATACCACTAGTGAAAAAAATGAAAAAGCAGCTGGATCATCAAACGATTTATTTTAATCAAGAACCAAAATTTCAAGAAGCACCTGTAGCTGCATCATTTGAAGTTTGTTTAGAAATAGTAATGGCAAAGAAGCCATTTTTGGATGGAGAATTCATTAAAAAATGTGCCATAAAAATGGCTCAAGCATTTAATGACAATGAAATGGTAAGAAAATTTCAAACAGTATCACTTTCTCACCAGACTGTAAGCTGACGTGTAAATGAGATTAGCATGCAAGTCACTAATAAATTAGGAAACCTAATCAATAGTTGCTGCAATTTTTCGGTAGCATTGGATAAAAGCACAGACATTTCCGATACAAATCAAATGCTTATCTTTATAAGATCTGTAAATGAAAACTATAATTATTCAGAAGAACTTTTAAAATTAAAATTATTACATGAAATAAAGAAAGCTGAAGATATTTACAAACAATTAAAATGTTCAGTAGAGTAGTATGGCAGATTTGACAAGTGCACTGCTGTTGTAACCGACGGTGCTAGAGCTATGACGGGCAAAAATATTGGCTCGCGGGACTTATGCAAAAAGAAGGAATAACATGTCGTATGTTACACTCGCATGCGTTATTAATAAAATTATAACATATAATATAATTAATAACATTAATAAAATTAATAAAATAACATTAATAAAATTATAACATATATAAATAATATACTGTATTATCTAACAGGAGGCATTATGTGGTTTATCCCTACAACTAAAAGGCATAATGGACAAGGTTTGCAAAATTACTAATTTAATTCGCGGCGGAAATCGTTCTCTTACACGCCGAAAATGTAAAACATTTTTGGATGAATTGAAAACTGAGTATGGAGATCTGCTTTTACATAGTAACGTTCGTTGGTTAAGTGCTGGAAAGTGCTTGAGGCGATTCTTTACACTTCGAAAAGAAGTTTATTTTTTTCTCACAGAAATTGCCGTCGATGAAAATTTGACGGCAAATTTAGTTGATAAAAATTTTATTTATTCACTTGCTTTCCTAATGGTTATTACAAATTATTTAAATATTTTGAATAAATCTTTGCAAGGACAAGGTCAAAATGTGTGTTGCCTTTATAAATATTGTTACGAATTTGGTATTTAAAAAGCTAATGTTAGTTCAATTATAAATTAAATGGTTTTATTTCTCGCGCAGTGCAGCGCGTGACGAATATTAAAAGAAAGCTAAGCCGGAAAAATTAAAAATACAAGAGCGCGTGCGTTAAATAAATAAATATCTCTTTTTGATTTCGAGAAAGTGCTGGAAAATTCTAGCGCGTGATTTTAAAATCTTATAAAAGGAGGAAAACATCTCAGTTTGTAGTAGTTGTTTAGTTTGTTGTTTAAAAAACTACTGTTGTTGATTGTAGCGAATTCGCGGATTAGCGTTCTTTAGCTGTTTTGAATTACGTTCTATTGGACATTTGAGTAGTTAAAAGATAACTACTGTGAGATATTGTAATACTGCATGATAATTTGAGAAAATTTAAGCATTTTTGTTGTGATAATAATAAATTTTTGTTCATTTTTCATCGGACTTGTGCATTCATTTCATAATGAACCCGTACGCACGCAACAATATGTTACTGGATTCAGAAACAAATTAAAATTGTTAAGGTTTAATTTGGAGCAAAATAATTTATTTCATTTTGAATCTTGCAAAGAGATCTATGGAGAAATGAAGGAATGTAATATAGAAGCGAATTTAAAAATATTTCTACCAAAATTGGATATGCTAATTACAGATTTCAATGAAAGATTTTCTCAATTTGATGATCTTAAACCATCTAGTGATTAATTTTGTGATCCAATTAATATTGATATCAACTCCGTTGATCTTAAATATCAAATAGAATTATGCGATCTGCAGGCTGATGCATTTTTTACATCTCGTGGAGTAACTGGAATAGAAATATTACAATTTTTAGATAAAGAGAAATGCCAAAATTGAGAGATTTTGGACTTCAAATTGTATTAATGTTCAGAAGTACATATATCTGTGAAGCGTGCATACTCCGATATGAAATATATAAAGTCAAAATATAGAAATAGTTTGAAAGATTCCACTCTTGAAGATATAATTAGATTTGCCACGACAAATATTGATGTGGACATAAAAGATATTGTTGCTAAACAATTATGGCCACAATGTTCTCATTAATATATTCCGAATATGTTAGTTTTCTTTTTAGTATAAATAAAATATTTTTTAATTAACATAAACTGACTTTTCATTTATCAACCATCTTGGCCCCCGAAATGTTTAGTGAAGTAAATATGGCTCGCGGGCTATGATAAGTTGGACAGCGCTGATCTACAGGATCATACACTGCATACACGATCCTAAGCTTCACTTTCGCTTTACGAGTTTCATCCATATTTTTCAATTTATTGTGAAAACGTATTAAAAAATGCATGTCATCATCGTAGATTTCTTGCGAGATCAACTCATTATTTCGTTCTGATACGATTACAACTCATTCGGATACGATGTGCCCCATATTAAAAAAAAATGTCGCCTTTGATGTAACAGCGAAATCGTCTGCAGAAAGCCGCTTCGTTTTCGCTTTGCTCTGATAGGTCCGACGCTTATCCCAAACTCGGCATAAAGTTGAAACCTTGGAACTGTTGAAAGTATTCGTGGTTCATTTTTGTTTACTGTTACAACTTCACTAAATCGAGATGAGCAGATGAATAAAACAGAATTAAAGTTCTTACCTTAATAAAGTGTAATTCAAGCTGCCAATGTAAGGAACACGATCATTATATTAGCAAACACAAAAAACAAATTTATTAGGTATTAGAAGAAAAAAATATCTAGCGATGATTACAAGCATTGTTTACTGTCCATTGCATAACGCGAGAAGTGAGTCATACAAGGAGAGAATGTTTCTCCTTCTTTTTTGGATCAAGTCCAATCGCAGTTAGCGAGGGTGAGGGGGAAATTAACGTCGGAGTGTACAGCTTCATCGCTGTCGTTATGAATTGCTCCACAATCTCCCACTCGATGAGCTGTTCTGTCCGAAGTAAGGCCGATTCCTTTTAATAAAAATTCCAGCTGTTGTCTGGGCAAAGGTTTCGTGAACATGTCTGCATACATCATTTTACTGTTGCAGTGTATTAATTTAACAATCCCTTGATTTTGTAGATCACATACGTAGTGATATTTCACATCGATGTGTTTGGTGTAACTGCTTCTTTTTTCTTTTCTGGAAAGATTTATGCAAGATATATTGTCCTCGAATACGACATTAGCTTCCTGTTCAGCGAAACCTAAATCTCCTATCAGTTGTCTAATCCATTGTAGCTCTTGCAATGTTAAGGCTAGAGCGATGTATTCGGCTTCTGTCGAAGATAAGGCGACACAATTTTGTTTCTTGCTTCCCCATGATACCGTACTGTTTCCTATTTGAAATATATATCCGGATGTGGATTTTCTGTCGGAGGTATTTCCTGCCCAATCAGCGTCACTGTAAGCTTTGATGACTGGTGCACCATTGGATTTTAGATGTAATTTGAAATTAATTGTAGCTCTCAGATATCGTATGATTTTAATGATACCGTTCCAGTCCAATGTTGATGGATTTTCTACTTTTCTGCTAAGTATTCCAACAGAATTTGTTATGTCAGATCTTGATACTGTTGCTAAATATAAAAGTGCTCCCACTGCTTCCCTATACTTCCGATTATCGGGAAAAACGTCATCCTCATTGTTTTGGTTCTTCGTAAAATTCGTAGTCATGGGTGTATAGCTTAGTTTCTTTGGTGACTCTCCGTCGAATTTTTTGATCATACTCTTAATCTTGTTAGCTTGATGAAGTTTAAAGCTTCCGTGTTTTTCTCTTTCGATTTCAATTCCTAGATATGTAGATACTTCTCCAAGATTTCGAATGTCGAAATATTCTTTGAGAATTCGTTCAACTTCTTGAATTGATTCACACTTGTTGCTCACGACTAATATGTCATCAACGTAAACGATTATGTAAGTTCTTGCGTTTTTCTCGATTAGTGTGAAGGAACATGGATCAGCCTTTCCTTGAACGTATCCTTGTTTGCGCAGGATTTCAGCTATCTTGTGATTCCAGTTTCTGACTGCCTGTTTTAGTCCGTAGATACTTTTATTCAGTTTACAGACTTTATTTGCTTCTGAAGCAGAGATGTAGCCTTCTGGTTGCTTCATATATATATCTTCTTTCATATCTCCATATAGAAAAGCTGTTTTTACATCGAAGTGATTTACGTGCATTTTCTTTTGAGCTGCTATTGCCAAAATAGTCCTTATTGTTGTATACTTTACGACTGGTGCGAATGTTTCGTCGTAGTCGTGCCCAAATTTTTGGCAATATCCTTTAGCTACTAAACGAGCTTTGTATCTGATAACATTTCCTGAAGCGTCGGATTTTGTTTTAAATGTCCATTTGTTTCCAATTGCTTTCTTTCCTTTTGAAAGATCGACTAGTTCCCATGTTTTGTTCCTCTTCAGTGCTTCCATTTCTTCTTCCGTAGCTTTTAACCACAGTTCCTTTTCTTTGGTAGGAAAAGTTTGCAGTTCTTCCCAGTCTTTAGGAACTTTGATTTCTTCATTCTTAGCCATGTATGAGAATCTGTTTGGTGGGATTCCTTTAGTCGTTCTGTGGGATCTTCTCGGTAATAGGGGAATTTCTTCTGTTTCAATTACTTCCTCTGTAATAACATTTGGACGTTATTCTGTCAATTTATTTTCTTTAAAAGGCCATTCTATTTCCTCATGCCGATCATTTAACTGAAGAGGCACTTCTTCTTTTTTGTTTTCATCGAATATTACGCTTCTTCTGATCACGACGTTGTTTGCATGTGGCATGTAAATTCTATATCCTTTAGTACAGTCACTATATCCAACAAGAATTCCTTTTTCTGCTCTTTCGTCTAGTTTGCTTCTTTTCTGCTTTGGAACTCGACAATAAGCTGTGCTGCCGAAAACTCTGATATGGCTTAGATTCGGCTTCTTATTATTCCATAGTTCATACAGTGTTTTTTCAACTGATCTTGATGGTAGCCTATTTTGTAGATAGGTGGCTGTCATTACGGCTTCACCCGAAAATTCTCTTTTGCGTCCTGAATCGAGTAGCAGGCATCTTGTCATTTCCATCAAGTATCGATTTTTTCTTTCTGCTCTACCGTTCTGTTGCAGTGAATATGCTACGGAGGTTTGATGTTCGATTCCCTCTTCCTTTAGGTAGTCTTCAATCTCTTTGCTTGTGTATTCTCCTCCATTGTCTGTTCTTAAGACTTTTGGCTTCTTTCCAAATTTGTTCTTCGTCATGGTTACAAATTGTTTAATTTGGAGATAGCTTCATCTTTTGTAGCTAGCAGATAGATCGTTGTGTGTCTCGAATGATCGTCGATGAATGTTATGAAGTATTTCTTTCCTCCTAGTGATGTCGTACCGATTGGTTCACAAATATCTGAATGTATCAAGTCTAGAACTGATTTTGCTCTATAGTTGTTTAGCTTGGGATACGGCAATTCAGTCATTTTGCTTCTGATACAGCATTCGCATTCTTTTTCCTTCTTGGCTTCTCCATTAATCCTTATTCCAGTTGCCAGGTCATCACTCTTTAGCCTCTTGATTGCTTCACAATTTCTGTGTCCTAGCCTTCTATGCTGAAGATCTATACTATTTTCTCTTCTTTCTGCAGTTGCAATTTTAGCTGTTTTTCTTTGCGATTCAACTATGGTATATAAATTTCCTTCTGCTTTAGCAATTCCTATGGTTTTATTTTTCTTCTTTATTCTGCAAATATCTTCTTCAAATTCAACTGTGAATCCTTTCTTTGTAATTTTTCGTACAGATATCAATCCTCCTTCTAGGTCAGGAACGTACAGAACATCTACGAGTCTCACTTCTATTTCTATCTTCGTCGTCTGTACAGTGTAAGTATCCTTCTCCTATACCTTCGGACTTCATCTGCGTGCCGTTAGCAATTGTTATCTGCTCAGTTTTGCTTCTATCCAATTTGGGGAAAAAGTTTATGTTATCGGTCATATGACAAGTAGCACCTGAGTCAACTGACCAGTTTGAGTTTTGAAATTTTCTTTCTCTGGTGACTTCGAACGTGTAATTCTCAGTCTTCTCATGATTCTTATTTTCGTTTTCATCTTCATGTGTATCCTCGTTTACAGCAACTTTCGTTTTCTGTTTATTTCCATGGTTTCCTTTATTCGTTTGCTTTTCATTCTTGAAAAATGAGTTACTTTAGTTTTTATCTTTTTCTTTGTGGTTATTTAAGAATCTGCACTCTTTTTCTAGGTGTCCTAATTTTTTGCAATAATTGCACCTTCTTTGATTGAAATGCTTGAATTTTGTATTAAAATTTGTTTTTGAAGGCAGTTGTTTCTTCTGCTCGCGTGCCTTCTTTTCTTCTCAGGCATTCGTCGATGAGTTTCGTTTTCACGTATTCCAGCGTTTTTTCTTCTTCTGGGCGTGCTTCTAAAGTTGTAATAAGATTTTCGTAGCTTTTTGGTAAGCTGCTTAGTAAGAGCGCTGCAATGTGACTGTCCTTTATTTCTTCACCGATTCCTCGCAGTTCGTCTACGATTTCGAGCATTTTGTTGACATGTTCTTCGAGTTTGTATTCGTTTTCTGCTTTTAACGTATACAGCTTTCTCAGAAGGTAAAGTTTACTGGAAAGATTCTTTCATTCATGTATTTTCTTTAATTCATTTCATATTTCTTTGGCTGTCGTTTTATTTCTTATGTATACGATTTGGTTGTCTTCTACGAGTAAACTAATGGTAGCTTGTGCTTGTTCATCTCGTTTTCTCCATTCAACGTTTATTTCTTTTGGTGTATCATCTGCTATTAAATCCCATAAATTTTCCTTTTTCAGGATCATTTCAAGTTTGTATTTCCACACTTGATTGTTGTTATTGTTTAGTTTCATGATCGAATATTTATTTTCGCAGCTAGTAGCCATTTCTGCTTCTGTATTTTGAATGCACAGTACACAACTATGCAGTTTTGTTTCGCTTTTGAAGACAGGCCTGGCTATTTCCTTTTTCGGATTATCCAGCGGTAATTTATGGCAAAGTATCTTTTCTGTTTTTTATTCTTGATAGCTTATCTCGACATATTTTATGCGTTTAGTTGAAGTAAACATATTCTCGGCCTCATAATCTATTGTTGAAGGTATTCGTGGTTCATTTTTTTTTTTTACTGTTACAACTTCACTAAATCGAGACGAGCAGATGAATAAAACAGAATTAAAGTTCTTACCTTAATAAAGTGTAATCCAAGCTGCCGATGTAAGGAACACAATCATTATATTAGCAAACACAAGAAACAAATTTATTAGGTATTAGAAAAAAAAAAAAAATATCTAGCGATGATTACAAGTGTTGTTTACTGTCCATTGCATAACGCGAGAAGTGAGTCATACAAGGAGAGAATGTTTCTCCTTCTTTTTTGGATCAAGTCCAATCGCAGTTAGCGGGGGTGAGGGGGAAATTAATGTCGGAGTGTACAGCTTCATCGCTGTCGTTATGAATTGCTCCACAGGAACCTTGTGCCATGAGCCTTAAACCAGATTATGTGACGTAGCACAGACTGGTTGCCTAGGCAACACAGCTCGGCTTTAACCACTTATGCCCCCGTCTGAACACAGCCTTATGTATCATGTGGATGTCATTGGGCCAGCTGGCTTAGAGCCAATTTTTGCAGCTTCAATTAGAAAGGCAAAGCAAGTTTCCAGCAACTTTGGTTTCCAGTAACCTTGAGAATAGAGACTCACATGCACATGTTCAGTGCATTTTAAACTAAAGAAAATACATATTCTCGTATAAAAGAAAATTGGTTTAATCCCTAGTATACAATACCATGGAGGGTAGAATAGCCTCCATGTATGACACACAGGATTTGGCAACATTATGATGAGCAGTAAATTGGTCATTTTGGTGTTGGCGATAATTTTCAAAATCATGCGAAGACCATAGCTTATACTACGATTTTACCACAAAATCTTTTAAACCTTTTTTTTTCTTCTTAATAAATGCCTTATTTGTCATTTTGCATTAAAATATAAATATAGTAATTAGTTATCTAGGCTAACTATTTAATATACGAGGGTTGGAACTTTAATAGTGGCAACTATTTATTTACAAGAAATACAAAAGTGATTCATGTCACCATGTTTTACAGTCCTTCAATATAGTCGCCAGCATTGTGTACAACCCGTTTCCAACGATGTGGAAGTCGCAACCTGTATCCGCGCCTATTTTGTTGATAGTTTGAATGGACCGGTCTACTGCCGCAAGAATCTCGGGAGGGGTTTGGAAGCGAGTGCCATGAAGTGGTTCTTTCATCTTAGGAATTAAGTCACAGTCACAAGGGCTTAGATCTGGGGAGTATGGTGGATGGTAAAGCACTTCCCAGCCCCATTGCTTGAACAAATCAGTCACAGCTTGTGCTGCATGCAGCCGAGCATTGTCATGCAAAATGAGAGGAGCGTTCTGCAGAAAGTGTCGCCATTTTTTTCTCAAAGCTGGTCGGAGATTGTGCTCCAAAAATGAGCAGTAATACTGCACAGTGACGGTCTGCTGTGAGGGAACGGTATGCGTTAGGATGACACCATCACAGTCGTACACGAGAATCACCATAACTTTCACATTGCTGGGGTTATGATGAAATTTTTAACGTCGTGGTGACTTATGATGCCATTCATTTGATTGGCGTTTCAGTTCTGGCTGGTACGATCGGACCCAAGTCTCATCCAGCGTAATGATGCGGCATAAAAAAGCATCTCCTTCGCGCTCATAGCGCTTCCAGGTGGGTTCGGGCAGCATCGTATCATAGACATTTCTGCATTTCCGTCAATTGATGTGGAACCCATCGTGAAGCAATTTTGTCATGGACAGGCGTTCCTTCAGAATGTGCAGCACAGTCGTATGCGCTAATCCTGTTTGTCCGGCCAGCTGACGAATCGTCTGGTGGCGATCACTGTCCATTAGTGCGGCAACAGCTTGCACGTCTGCATCGCTGACACTCGGACGACCTGGCCGCAGCATGTCTGCCACGTTTTGGCGTCCTTCATTGAATGCTTTCACCCATCTTGCTACGGTTCTGTAAGGCTATTCAGATTCCCCGCAAGCCTCTTGAAGCCCTTGATGACACTGTCGTGCTGTACGACCTCTGGCACATTCAATTGTTATCGAACATCGTTGTTCTTGTTTTGAAAACATCCCGACAACACTTACTTTAGACCGCAAGCTAATACAAGGATCGCGTCACTCCGCATGCGCGTGACGTAGGCAGGACAAGTCTTTTTGCTGAGAGGTAAGGTAGGGATGCAGTTTACGTGTGGTATACGCGATATTCTTTGGTTTTGTTGCGTAGCGTTTTTTCAGCTGTGTTGCCACTATTAAAGTTCCAACCCTCGTAACTATATTCACCAAAATATTGATTATTTTAATTCAATTAAGTAAATATCTTTATTTGGTAAAAGTATATTTTAGGGTATCCCTTGGCGACTTTTGGCATTACATGGATACTGAGTTTGTGCAATTCTTTGACTTACTATTTTGGCTTGCATATCAGCGATTTTTGTGGAAAAAATCGCCGGTACACAAAGCCAAAATAACAAGGCAAAGAATTGCACAACCTTGGTATCCATGTACACATCAACTGATTTTCACTTGGAAAAAAAATCGCCGAATTGCACAAATATGGCATTGCGCACTCCCTTGACTTTATCCATGTACATTTCGACCTATTTTCACTTAAAAAAATCCAAAAATTGCACAAACTTGCATTGTGCACTCTCTTCACTTTGTCCATACACATCGATATATTTTCACTTAAGGAGCACCCAATTCTACAATACAGGCAAACAAAAATACATAATCTCAATAAACTATATTTTAAACCAAACTCTAAAATAACATAAAAAAGGAAAAACATGTTATATATTTAAGCACTGCAAAAAACAAATATCCACTTACTCTATTTAGAAGTTTCTTCGTCTTTAGTCTGTGGCACACAAAATTCCTTAACAGCATCTAAAAACTTCCTAAAATTATCTGAACTTGAATCCATATATCGGCGTCGCCACATCTGAACCTTTCTTTCTACAAACCCATTCAATTCCATCTAAATGGTTTTTACATTCGACTAGATGCATATCCTTCTTACATACAGTACACTTTTAATGTCTACTAACACACCAGTCAATTAATGCTCTTTTCCCCTTTCATTCCAAATCGTACAAAAACTTCAAGTTAATCTTACTACAATCAGCCATTCTACTGTCTAAACAATAAAACTTCAAGTTAATCTTACTACAATCAGCCATTCTACTGTCTAAACAATAAAACCAACCACACTTACAAAACATCCCATGATTCAAAATTTCCCAGAATCATGCACCCGATTAAGTCACAATAGAATTTCCGTAACATTCAACTACTCAGGCTACCATAAATGAAACAACAACTTGACGATAAATGAAACAACAACTTCGCCATAATACAAGGGATATCTTAAAGTCTACTACAACCCTTTATTTTAATGTTATTAGTTGTTTTTAATGTTGCTTCTTCCCTCTAAATTTATTTATTATTAGTAAATAATACTTTGAAATTTCAGCAAATATTTTCTATCATAATCCTGAAACTAATTCGAGCAGTATGATGACATACCATCACGAAATTTAATGCACATATTTTTTGCTTATGTATGCTGCTAAATAAATATAAAATACCTGAATTTATTTAAAAATATCATTAAATAGATTTCTTTCTTTCGTTTAGCTGCAAAATGTCTGCCAAAAAAGCCTTTTTTTTTTTTTATCCCAGATTACACAGATTATAATCGCAATCTTATGTGGAGAAAACAACTCCTATTATATTTAGTAATAGTAATGCTTTGGAGATTATGTATATATATATATATATATATATATATAAGTAATATGTAATTGGCAAATTTTTGTGTTTTCAAGTGGTACCATAATTAATCTACCTCTTAGCACAGCCAATGAATGTGCTTTATGCGGATAAACTGGAATGTTTTTAAAACACACCTGGAAAAGTCGGGGAATTTCATTCCGCGATTTAAGTGGCAACCCTGTTAGAGTTTTCAATACGTAGTCTCGCACTCTAAAGATTAAAAAAATGTTCTTTTTCTCTATATAATGTTCCCACTGCTCGCTTTAAAATCGCCGAGTTTGTTAATAAAAAAATTCGTTGAAGTTTACAAAATATGAAATAGATAATAAAACAAATTCCAGATTCCAAATTTGGGCTTCCAGATGCCCATATTTGGGTGGAAACGTACGCTATTGAAAATTTGATGGCTCTAGGTACTGTTGTTTTATCACAATATGAAAAACATACATACATTTATGCAGATTCTTCATTATTTAATTTCTTTAACTATAATGCAGGGCTCTAATATTTGGTGGCAACAATTTGAAAAGTGAACCAACATTTATCATGAACCAATGCAAGATGCCAAAATGAAATTAATAGTTCTTCTGGGCAAATTCTGCCTTTGGATTAAATAAATGTACCTGTAAAGCCGTTATCAACTCTCACAATTCCGCCAGAGAACAAAGAGTAACAGATTTTCAAAGGATTGCTTCAAGTAACTGCTTCTGTCTCATCTATTCCCATCTAGAACTTCTCAATTTAAAATATGTATTGAGCATACACAAAAATGTTTTGAAATACGTTCTCCTCCAGAGCTCCAAAATTTGCTTGGATACTACAATTGGCATACTTATTAATTTTATAAAAAGCAGGAAATAAAACGTGCCAAATAATTGGGCGATTCTTTACTTGACTCATTTCTGCCGCCCGGTTCAACCTCACCATTCCACATGCTTTGGAGCCGACTCTCTCTCTTTTTGTTTTTTTAAATATTATTACTAGTTCATGCCTTTGACAATTTCAGTACCTTTGGCAGTATTATATCGAAACTTATTAACTCATTTCATATATTACTAAAATGCTAAAAAAGAGGGTGGTGACCAAGAGCCACAACCTTAGAATAATATAAATGATATGATATATAAAACTGGCCAAAAAAAAGAAAAGAAGTCACCTCATATATGTTCTGTTTTTAAAGTTATATAAAACTACTTTTGCTGCTAATCTGAAGCAGTTATGTAAGAGATGAATAGTAAAATTTAAATTATGTAAAATGTAGATCCATGTACCTACCCTTTAAAAAAAAATGAACAAGTAGAAGGAACATAGTTACAATTTCATTTTTTTATAATGTAATGATGTATTAAAGTTTGCACAACAGAACAAATGCTTAAAGCATTTCACCCTTGTTAGTGTAAAAATTGCAGAGGTATATAAATGAGAGCTCAAAATGTATCCATGTGTAGCCCTGATTCTTTTATAAATATGTCAAGACCAGCTAAGAAAATTGGGTACTTTCTGATTATCTGCAGCTCTATCGAAAAGTCATGAATTAGTTTCTGACTTTAGAAAGCATTCAAGAACTCTATGATGACTAATTTTTTGCCAGTCATTTTCAGAATGGTGGCACATTAATTCCGTAAATTAGCAATCATTGAATAAAATTAAAAAAAAACAAGAAACATAGGTAATAAAACACTAAGTTTGGTAATAAAGTTTTGATGCAGCGGTATGCTGCCAAAATACGAGGGGCGTTTTTTAAGTAAGGGCGTTTGAGAATAAAAACCAAACGAAAGAAAATTTTCAAAAACCAAATTTATTTGCAGATTCTACATACATTTCTCTATTTTTCAGCATAGTTGCCAAGTTTGCTTAAACACTTATCATACCTTAGAACTAGATTTTGAATACCCTCTTCAAAGAAACTTGCCACCTGCTCCGATAGCTAACAGGTCACGGCCGTTTTCACATCTTAGACTAGACACTTCAGGAAATGCGTTTGAAAGAAACGTCTGTTCTGGTGAAGCGTCTGTTCTCAAGAATTTTTACTTCAACTGAAGTCACCATGTCATCTGTGATCACAGAGGGGCAACCAGAGTGGGACTCATGATGGACGCTGTCACGGCCAGTGTTGAAATCTCTGACCCACTTACGCACTTTTTCTTTATTCAAGGCAGTAGCACCGTAAACTCCACAAATCTGCCTGTGAATGTCTGCAATAGACAAGTTTCTTACCACCAAACCCAGGTACTTACGTATTATCGCAACCAGGTTGGCGCGATTTGTAAGTTTGAGTAAAAATGTATGAATAGAAAGAAAATTTACATTTATTAATTACAGATAATTTTTAATACAGTTTTTTATATTATTTTGTTTTAAAATATAAAATAGCAATTAAACCCTTTCGGTTTCGAATTTGAATAAGTTGCAGAATTATTTTTTCGGCGGAAATCTTTTGGCTATTGCTTTTAGCACTGATTGAAAACCGTCTTCGCCATTAACAGCTTGAGCTTGGCGCCATATAAATTCGATAAGGTATGAGTCAAGATGATGACGAGCTGTTCCTCTCTGTTTTTTGTTGCGCCATTTGGCTGAGCCCCATGTGCGCTCTACATGTTGTGTGTGAACGCCCGTGTTGGGATCCACAAAGTTATATTTGTGATTAACAGTTCCATGCAGAAATCCAGCATTTTCGAACTCACTTGTATTGTATCCTTTCCAGCAATCCGAATAAATGATGCATCCTTCCTTGATATTTTCTCAAATTTTATCCATGAGGGTAACGGTGCTTCTGTTAGGTACAGTAACCAAAAAAGTCTCTTTCTTTTCTCGGCAAATTCCGCCGAAAACCATTGCTGTGGTAGTACACGCCCAGTGTTATTTTTTCTTTTTACAAAACTACGTATAACACGTAGGGTTGCTGTAAGTAGGGTAGCGAAATTTGGCGATTTATGCGAATTTTGGCCTGGTTGCGTTAATACGTAAGTACCCAAATCCATATCTCTGACCGTACCTTGCACGGGGCAGGCGATTCGATAATCTTCAACATTTTAAAGACATAGAACAGATCATACTGGATACCTACAGAGCTGCAACTGAGCAGAGTTGTTTTCAAGGAATGCTGGGACACGGCACAAGCACCTGTTGCCACCAGCGCAACACATATTATAGTAAACAACAAAACGGCCCTTACCTTAAAAACACACTATTTAGTTTTGTTGCACCAAAAATGTGGCAGCTCAGGTTTATGCATAGCATATGTTTGTTTTGGCCTGTGTGCAGTGCTAAAGTTATATGAATATTGACTTTGTGCAATTCTGTGATGCTTTTTTTAAGTGAAAACAGATCGTGCTATATGTAGAGAGAAGGGGAAAAAAATGCTTTGCAGAAGCATTTTTTGAAAAGACGAGGGCACATTCTGATTGTCTGCATATCTCCCTAGTTGCCAAGTAATTTTTTGCTAAGCCAGTACATGAAAGGCAGCAGCCATTTTGAAAATGGCTGTGAAATAAGAATTCCATAAAAGAGCAATCAGTCAATAAAATAAAAAAAAAAAAAAAAGAAAAAGAAAAGTGTGTAATAAAATATCGTTTTCATGAAATCCTCCATTTAATATTTTTGAACTGTTGTTATCCCCATGATAGTGGATCTTTTTTCACTTAAAGAAACATCAGAGAAATGCACAAATTTGGCATTGTGCACAAACTTGACATTGCCCATGCTGTTATTCTACCCATGTACACAGTGACCTGTTTTTGCTTAAACAGAGAATTTCAGAAATTTGGCATCTCATAAATTTTTCATTATCAATATCATGATTGGGTACTGAAATCGAAACTATCATCAGCACGATTGTCTATAATCATGATCACCCAAGAGTAGTGGATATGCTAGTCTTGAGCTCCATGGTTATGAGAGATGGGGGAGGGTGGAAAATAGTTAGAAATTTCCTGTTCTTTATAGAATAATCTAGAGTAGCTTAGGTTTAATTTGATGTCATGCATATTACTGCTGTTTACTTTCACTATCAGAAACACAGCTTCATAGGATTTAGTTAATTTAAATATCTAACTCTCCCATTCTGATAAAAAAAATTTTGCATCTTATTTATATAATTTATTTCCTCTTTTGTTGTAATAACTCATGGGTGGTTGAGTGGATTGGACTCTGATAGTTTGTCTCATGTGCAGTTCTTTACAAGTAGGCTGCCTGGATGAAGTTTAGATGATGTTTTTTTCATATCTAATATACATGGAAGGTACTTAGATTTCTATAGAAAGTTTTCCATGAATGCAGCTGTAAAGTTCCCTGTAAGCGAAAATTCTTTCTAGAACTTTTTCTTTGTGGAAGAGGAGAGATTTCTGGGCAGAAGTTACATAACAACTGGAAAAACTAGTTGTTTCAAGGGTAAACAAAAGGAAGCCGATGCATGATTGGTATGGATGTGGTGTGCGAGAGGATAGCTAAGAATGTATTTGAGTGCACTGTATGTAAGGAGTTTTTTTTAGCGGTAATAAAGATATAAGAATAAATTATAAAGTGGTGGTTGGAAAATTTAATTATATGCCAAGTTCTATGGGGACGAACAATACTCGCAGTTCAGAGCTATGGAAACCCTTCTTAAGTCAGGTAGCCTTGTGTATTTTGTTATAATCTGGTCATCTAACTTTTATTTGCATAGCATTTTAAATATTCTTAGTGTAATTATATATCAAAATTCTTAAAATTATTTTGTGTTAGGATACATCACAACCAATGTAGCTGTAAATGTTTAATATCCTTAAAAAAGTGCACTAACAAGATTAAAACTATTGTAAACCAGAACATTGTAAGAAAGATATTAGCAAAATGAAAAAAAGAAAAAAAAATGTCGCTGTGTACAGAAATGTCTAAAAAAAGTTACCAGTGAGCAGTGGCGGCTCGTAACAAGCGCTGTGGAACTGCAGCATCCCTTATTTCCACTTATTATTATTTTTAATATTTATATAGTGTGCCCTTTGGTCTTTAATTCTTTCTTTATATTTTTACAATACATAATCCTTAAACTTAATGCCAGTAGCCATCCCCCACTTTGTGAAAAAGGTATGAAAGTCTTTGTTTAGAACTGCGCGCTTCACAGTTCCAGCGACGTGGTGTTTGGCTGTTCTGCGCATGCGCACACTGAAAGCAGCATGCGAGCTGGGCAGAGAGAAGAGCACTGTTGCTCTTGCAGTGCCGAAATTGTAGCATGTTGTTGGAAATGTGATTTCTTTTTACTCCACACATGTGGTATTCCTCCACAAGGTGGAACTTCATCATATGGACCATAAACAGAGTTCATGAAAATTTGCAACCTTTAAAAAATTGCCTTACTAAAATTCAATCAATATCAAATGCAGAACAACAACAAGAAATGAAACAACTGTTCCTATTACAAAATCAACAGGAATTATAAAATATCTAAATGATGATAATTTCAAGTTTTGGTTAGAGCTTTTTTATCAGATGCCTTATGTTGAAATAATATAGAACTAAATGCAATCCAGAGATATTAGTGCGTTTAAAGTTAACGAATATATAACAAATTTCAAAACTGCTATTTTAGAAATAAGTACTGCGAGAATTTTTCAAAGACACTGATGGCAGAAGGTAAGGAAATATGTGACTTTATACTATGGTATAATGCACAGATATTCTTCCACTAAACACTTAGCAGCTGCTAAATTGTTAAACAAGAAATGCTTCGCTAGTTTTAGGAATGAACATTCCACAGAAGAAATAGTACTGACCACTGAAGCATATCCAATGATTGACAAAGAAAAGCTTGAAACTGAACTAAAAGTATTCTTGATATCCATGAATACTGCAAATTAATTGAGCTTCTAAAATTTATCCTGGAAAATAATCTAGATGATGTTCTTAGTGAAATTACGAAACTGCTAAAAATTCTCTTGACGGTTCCCATGACTACATCAGAGGTAGAATGCTGCTTTTCAACATTGAAAAGAATGAAAACTTTTCTAAGAAGCACTAGGAATTCGGAAAGACTAAATGTGCTTGCATTGCTTTCAATAAAGAAAAATTTCCTTGGTTGTCATCCAGAGATGAAGGAGAAAATTATTGATCTTTTCGTTCAAATTAAAACAAAAAGAATGGATTTCATTTTTAAATGAATAGACAAAGATTGAACTGTAACAATTTTGGTTAAAGTCATTAAAAAATGTTTAATTTTTTTCTTGTAAGATTTCATGAAGTTTCAAAATAAATGTTATTTTTATACATGTTTATTTCCTTTTGCACAATTTTAAAACAAAGGTTAAATTATTTTGGAACAGCATCCCCACTAATTTTAGCTATGAGCCGCCACTGCCAGTGAGGAAAGTGCAGCTGTAGGTGTGTAAATGTTTATTGTATTTTTATGGCTATCTAGATCATATTTACATTGTACTTCAGTTTAGAAGTCATGTTTTACCTACTTTTGTAAATAATGCACTCATAGTAATTTCACTTTAGATTAGTACTTGTCTGCTATTCATATAGTGTGAGAAATTAGTGGTTTCTACTTGGAATGCTGTTTTATTTTTGAGGTTTACTTCTGCTGTTACATCACAGCTGTTATCTGTTGTTATGTAAGAAGCAATTTCTGAGATATGCACCAAAGACTAAATAAATAAAGTCTTTTGGAGTTTTTTGTGACTGTTTCATAAGATTATTAATTTCATTTTTATTTTTTCCTCAGCTTGCAAAAAATTAAAAATAAAATTTTTTTCCAGCTTGCAAAAAAAAGTCATCCAGATATAAATAAAGGAGATCCTGAAGCTGAAGCAAAATTCCAGGAACTTTCTGAAGCATACGAGGTGATTGTGGCATTTCATAAATTCTTATTTATGTCATTTTTTTTTTTTTTTACTTTTGCCATATGTGAAACATAGAACATTTTGAAATGTTTACAAGACTAGATATATCTTGTATCATGTAAGTTCATATAAGTGATTTATATTAAGAAAAGGATACTTAATGTATTATCCCGTTTGACTGTGAATTTAAATTACATAAAAAAACAAATTCCAAGTTGGCCACTAAACCATGTAAATTAGCATAGATCCTGCCAAAGTTGTGCCGATCATTTCTACAGAAATCTGAAAGAATTGATGCCTATTTAACTTTTTGATAGTTATCCGTGAGCTCAGCATGCATATATTCCAGTTAATGCACTGCATTGGGTGCGAACAAACACAGCCTGCATTACGTATTAACGACTGATAGGTACTGTGCATATTTTGGAAGAAAGAATAATTTAAATCTGATAACCCTTGAAAGGTAAACAATTAGAGTTCACCCATTTCATAAAAAGGCTTTTGTCAATTTTTACTATTTTGTTAGACCGTCTGATTTTGCCAGAATTTCCGCTTCGCTGTGAGTACAAACTTCCAGCAGGTGATTGTTCTATCTGTCTCAGTTTTGTAGGCCATATTCAGCAGATCATATCATGTTCATTAAGGCATATCTTTTTTTTATGATACAGTGTTATAACTTTGAAAAAAATACACTGCTTGCTGTTCTGTAGAAGGCAGGACCCAAATTTTAATAATTTTTTTTTTAAATGCAAGAAAAAAATACTGCAGCAACAGTGAATATACATCCGTGTTCATAGAAACAAAATATGGCTTAATGAAAATAGAACGGGATCGCATCAAATGAAAGTACAGACATCTTGCTTGCTCATAATTGGCACTAAACTGCAATGCTTGGCAACTATTCTTTGGCTGACAGTATGATATGTAGGTACTAAGAAAGGAATCCATTAAGATTGAAATTCAGGCTAGGACAATTTTATTACATTACACCATTTATAAAAATATAGGAATTTTATATAAATTTTATAAATGTAGGAAAATAGTGCATGTGGCCAGCCAAATTTTAGGGTGGCATAACGATTGTCAAACATATTGAATTTCTGTAAAAAAGGGCAGCTGGCTTTAATTTGCGCGTGGGTGGCTGATGGTCTAGAATCAGTACTGGCAGTCACCATGAAATTTTCATTTTACCAAAAGAAACAAACTCTGTTTGCAAGTAAGCTTACTGATTGATTGATATTCAGGATAAAATCCTTAATAAACTTAAAATATGTATGTAATAATATATGCAGTGTTTTTAAATAGTTTTTTTAATTGTAAGTCATATAATTTTATCTCTGTAAAATGTCTCCAAACTGCACCATGATGGTTGCACTAACACATAAATACCTTAATTTTGTTGCATTAAGTAAGGCTGAGTGTTTGTGCTTATTTGAAGGTTTGACCAAAATAAAGGTTTTGATATAGTTATAAGAAAACAATGTTCCATTGCATAGTTTTAAGAAAACAGTATGTTCTGCTGCATATGTCAGTAAAACTTCTTTGATTTAAGTAAGGAAATTTGTAATATTCTATTAGTACTCCAGCTTCACGTAAATTCATATATTTTAAGAAATATGCATTTATATAATTACTGAGCTTTGTGCTTCATTATTTAGTTATACTAGGTTTCACGCTTATAAGATAGTATTTTTAACCTAAATTTCACTTAATGAGTCAATTATTCTTAGGTTAGTGATTTTATCATGATATGACATATCTGGAACTTTCTGAGATTTCTTGAATATTACGTTTCTCTACCAAAAAAATGGATCCATAAATTTCCTTTTTTTTCCCCCATGACTATAATATAAATCTACAAATTTTGGACTTTTCCCATTATTTTCTGATTTCTGTCTGTTTGTTAGATTACCATTCTTTTAATACTATTTTCCATGAGAAATTATGTGAAAAATGTATTGTCCTGCCCTTAAAACCCAAACCAGAATGCTAAATAAACAGTTAGTTGCCCTTCAAGATTTTTGGGTCAAAGTTTCTGAAGTTGTATTCTTTGTTATGTAGCATCACAACTGATTATCTGCTAGAATTAATAAATGCCATTGAAGTTAAGCAATCCTTTTCTAAATTTAAAACTATATTACAGGACAGTAGGTACTGCATTAAAAATATATATGCACAATTTAGTATATAAATCTTATTTAATGAAGCACATGCATATAATGTATTTACTCGAAAATAAGAACTGCTTTGAACATTAGACATTGTTTACATTCTAAATATAAATTTTAAGGAAAAAATTTGCGGGTGAATATTTATTTTGTATTAGTTCTGAGAAAGAGGATTAGTTTCATTCTTTTTCTTCAGAATTTTCGTAAGATAGAACCAACATTAGCTGTGACCCAAGGATATTGTGATTCATTGCTATTTTCATGCACATCCATAACCACTTAGTAGGTGTAAGCTTAAATTGAAATTGCTCAGCTAGACTTGGTTATTACAGTTAATAACAATTATGCAATATATATAAACTTGCATATTTCTCCTCCTCGATTACTTTCTCCCTAGTTTTAGTGGTATATGATTTAGAAACTTCTGATTTATGGTAACAGTGTAAAATATATGAAAAAAATAGAAAAATATTTTGTGCAAGAGAAAAACCCATGCCGATATGAGCCCAAACTGAAATAAGACCACATTGATAAAAGCCCATGCTGAATAAAAGGATATATTGTTTTCATCAATATAAAATATATTTATGAATGCAGTTATAATAAATGGAGTATTTGAGTCTGATTTTTGGTGTGTCAAAAATACCGGGTGGCCATAATTAAACTGACAGTGCTCACAGTGTTCTGTAGCGCGATCTATTTGCGAGAATGACACCACATTTTGTAGGAAGATTAAACAAGACGGGACGAAGGATTCCGCAAAAAAAAAAAATTAGTTCCAAAAGTCACCGCTAGGGGAATATTTGGCGCTGTGTAATACAAAATAGAGTGTTAACAAATACAAATTAATACGGAATAAAATTACCTTTTATTTATGGATATGTCTTATAAAATATGGATATGCCTTACAGTACGGTATGGAAAATCTTACGAAAGATTATCAACTTCTATCCGTACAAGATCAGCCGTGTACGGGAGTTACTGTATCCCGACCATGATAAGCGATTGACTTTTGCTCTCACCTTTCTTGCCAGAATGGAGATGGATGATGCTTGGCCATGGAAAATCTTATTGGGAGACGAGGCCCACTTTTACCTGAAGGGAACTGTGAATACTCAGAACTGCCGAATTTGGGATGATAAATCACCACATGCAGTCACAGCAATTCCCTTACATTCACCAAAGGTAACTAACTGTTTGGTGTGGGTTCACAGCAAAATCACACTACAGAACACTGTGAGCACTGTCAGTTTAATTATGGCCACCCGTTATGTCTGATCATATATTTTACTACAGTCAAAAGGCGTTAATCCGGACTCTTCGGGGCTTCGGCGATTCCGGAATATCGATTTTTCCGGATTATAGATCATCAGTTTAAATCTCGTAAGATGGCATGCAGAAATTCTAAAATAAAAAATATGAAACCGTAATTTATGAAATAAAGAACAATTATGATCTAAAGGGTATCAAAATTTACAAAAAAAAGTTTAATATTTGTTTACTTTATTAAACATTTCTTTCAATGTAAGTTGTTTAAGTTGCTTCATTTTATGTGATAATACTTTCTGTAAACAGACATAATTTCTTGTTCAGTTACAAAGTTCTGCTGTTCAAGTCCTGTAATTGCTGTGCCGAGAATACCGACTAACTTGTCAATCGAAATATTTTCGTTTTCACTAACCTCTCTGTCACCTTCTTCATGTCTTTATCCATTTTTTGCAGCAATTCCACTCTTTGTTTTCACTTTGGACATCGAAACATACTTTCGTTTTGTAGATCCTTTGGGAGCTCCAGCATCGGAAATTCTATTTGACATAATCGAAAGTTCAAGTTTACTTTTATAAAATTGCTCTTACAGTCTGCAAAAAATAATAAGCCGGATCCAACTCGAAGATTAAGGAACAACGCAATCATCAACATTAACTGAAATAGATAATTGGATAATTTTAGCTTATACCGTCCCGTTATACATAAAGCTCGCATGCGAAAACGTATTCTGCGCTTGCGCAGACGCATATGCGCAGTCGTAAATGTCTTACACGCACGCGTAAACCCCTATGCGCATGCATCAACGCGCCGCATGCCCAGAAAGTTTTTAGCTTTGAGGTCTGGATTATAGATCATTCCGGATTATGGGTGTCCGAATCAACGACTTTTGACTGTATTTTAGTTGTATATTAAGTCAAAAATAAGCTTTCCTGCTTTCTTGCTAAATGATTAGCTATTATGTATCGAAGATAAAACTGAAAATTTTATGTATGTATTTATGAAAATTTTATGTATTTATTTATTTATTTATTTATATTTTCATTTATTTATTTTGTTTTTGTGGAAACAAAAAAAATCCGTGTGAAGTTTCTGAAAAGCTATTTATAATGCAAATGGCTAAGACTAATCATATGTTTGTTTCAATATTGAAAAATGAGGGAGCTGTTCTTTAGTCAAAGACCAAAATAGATTATTTTTATAGTTATAGCGAAGCAGTTTTAAGTCTCTTAATTATTCAACTACAATGTAAAGCAGTATCCTCAAGGACTTTCACTAATTAAAAAATGCATGACCTTTGTTTTATTGTTATTAGTTTTAAATCAAAGTAGATTTTTATATCAAAAAATGAATAAAAGAAATTAAGTTTCATTTGCAAAAAAAGTATTTCGTTTTAAAGAAATTCTTTTTTTATCTGTCATATTTTTATTTCATTTCTCAGTGTGACTGCAGAAAAAGGCTATGTGCTTTAAAGAAAGTGTAAATTTGCTTTTGGACGTCCAGCATGCAGCACACATTGTTATCAAATTTTGTGCTGAATGAGATAGTTTTCAAGACAGTAAGGCAGTACAAAATAATTTTCTCAGTTTCTCAGGGCTAAATTTGTTTATAGTACAAATCATTTTTCCCAACTTACACTTAAGTTAATGATCATTCTGGTTCCAATGTAAATTCACAACTAATAATGTTTATCACCTTTATTCCCATATCTCATAAGTGACCAAAGTTAGGAAATTAGTTGATTTATTTGGTGAGTATCTGAAATAATCCTTTTTAAAAGGGTTGTTAAAGTAATGCAGTTTAAAAAGCAGAATTCTCAACAATCCTTATAATCCTCAACGTGCAAAGTATGTTTCGTCTAAACCCTTTTTCAGTGTTGATTTAGTTTTTTGGTAAATGATTCTGATGTTAGTTATAACTGAAAATGATAAGGATAAAAAAACTTTGAACCAGTGTGATATTGTGACAATTTTTTTTTTAAAAAGAAGCAAACAATTTTCTGAGATTTCATTGGGTTACATAGCACAAATAATTTTTAAATTACTAAGTGAAGTAAGAATTTCATATTTGCCACCTAATCAGGAGAGTGGTTAGTGTGTGTTGTATCAAAGGGCCTGGCTTCGAATTCCAGAGAAGGCATGGATATTTGTCAACGAAAGTGTCTGTGCAGCATGGGGGCACTCTAAATATACGGCAAACTGAAAGTCCTCTTGAGAGGTTATTGGGAGGGGAAGAGGAGTGGGAGAATGTCAGACCCGTCTCCCCAGGCTGCTGTCCTCCAAAATTGGGGTCATAACTGAGTGAAGTCATACTGTCACCTATATGGTGCTCAATGCTCTGACAGACATAATGCAGCAGACATAATCTGGACTCCTTGCCATGAAGAATTTCGTGGGCTTGCTATGATATCAGAGACCTAAAATTATAAAGAAGTAGTAGTGCATATTTAGACTAAACTTCTTGGTTTGATTTGAGTAGCTTCTGGTTTTAATGAGAGTGGCTTTCACTTTCCTGGCATTTTGCAACAGTTAATTCCACTTTACGTAATTTATTTAACACAGTGTCACTATCAATCAGTGGGATAAGCCACAAACAAATGAATAAATATAATTTCATATTTAAACAAGTACTTGAGCAGTAATAAGTACAGTGTAGAACCTTTCATAAGTTTCTCGTTTATACGTTTTTTACATTTATACATCAGTTCATCTTTCCCAATTCAGTCCTGTTTATTTTAAAATAGTAAAATTTCTTTTATATGTTGTTTTTGCTTGTTTTACTGCATTGCTTTTACATTTTGCAGTCCCACCATTCAAGTATTCTATCCAGAACGGTCGATAGGAGAAGAACACGGATGCATGAGGCTATCACAGTCTGATGCAGGAGTTGAAAACCAGTTCATGTGTCGAAGGGATACCCAGAAGGAAAAATAGATACGTTTTTTTTCTTATGAACTGTGGACACTGTGTTAAATAAACTACGTAAAGTGGAATTAACTGATGCAAAATGCCAGGAAAGTGAAAGCCACTCTCATTAAAACCAGAAGCTACTCAAATCAAACCGAGAAGTTTAGTCTAAATATGCACTACTATTTCTTTGTAATTTTAGGTCACATCAATAATTAATGCTGGGGAATTCTGGTCTTTTGACCTGGGTTTGAGCTCAGGCCTTCAGCTCTTTGCATAGTTGGCTTTCATGGATTTTCCTCTGTGTAATATGAAATATGAGCCAGTTTTCTTCACAGAGTCCTGCACGAAGGCATCCCTCCGCTCAGGCAGATAAGCCTTGTGCACGTTACCCAAATTCAAATAATTTAACCTTATCTCTATAGCTTTAATTAGACATTTATATCTATATTTATAGCTTTCTAGAATTTGACATTTAGCATAATGTATATTTATCACTACTTTATCTGCTTATATACAAGTAACTGCTAATTTTAATAATTCTTAAAATAAAAATAAACAGTATAATGAAAATTAATAATTCTAACTTGAGCTTATATTATACAGTACAAAGTCCGAAATCCGGATGTCCATTATCCAGAATGATCTAAAATCCGGACCTCAAAACCACCACCACCATTTTTCTCGTAGGTTTTATGCATGCACATTTGATTTCCCCCTCCGCGCCTAATAAAACATCTGGAGAGTCCCGATTCTTAATTTCACTTAGACACTAAATAAAATACCTTGTTATTGAAAAAAACAACCATTTTAGCATAAATTTGTATGATTAGTAATTTGGTTCCATTGCTGCATATCTGCTTGGCACACACCTCAAACCAAAGCATTCCACATACATACATACATCGTTGATCTGACACCAACCTGGCAAATTATTATTATACTTTCCTTTCATCACCCCATGTTTATCAGCATATGACAACTTGAGTAATGATTTATGTAGCGATGCCTAATTTTTTTTTTTTTTATTTTTATTTTTTTATTTTAGTAATTGAATAAGTAAAGGAGTATGGTAACCTTTTATGTTGACATTACGCTTGACGATGATTGCAGATTAAAGTTAAATGCACTAAAAAATGTTGACGAGGAAAAATTGAACAAAAATTTCTTTCCATATGCTAAAAATAGATTTTGTTGATGATACTCATACACCCAAAGATTACATTTAAGGCTATTTGAATTAAGAATAACTGATTTGTTATTCACATAAACCCAAAACCAGCGTCATGGATCATATATGGCCGAACCGTGTCGCAGAATATAGGACTAGGACCCACAGCGACTGTTTCAAGCGGTAAGATATCTAGCACCTGACCTAAATAAGGCTTAAGTATATGTGGAATTTATTTATTCAGAACTCTGATAAGCCTTAAGCATGTGCAAGAAGTATAATAAATAACTAATACAGTTCAGGCTTAATTGCCTCAGTGCGTGATAGAAGCAAAATAAAATTTAACAGAACAACTTGTTGTTAGTCACCAAGCTCATGATGCATAGAAAATATGTATAGTGGACGATAGCTAAATTTGATGGTAGCCGCGAATTTTAAAGGTTTTTCGATATCACAAAACAAAGGTGAAATTTTCCAATTAACGGATTTTGTAAATAAATGTGGAGAAGTAGTAATAAGTGAAGATGATATAAAAGAAGTTTTTCATTGTGATGACAGTGCTTCTCAATCATCAATCAGTTAATGAATGGCAGAATCTGTAGTATGGTTCTAGATCCAGAAAATACCACTACTGATAGTGAAGAAAGTAACAGAGAAGTTACTGAAAACAAAAAAATTTTGATTGACAAGTTAGTCGGAATTCTCGACACAACAGTTACAGGACTTCAACAATGTAACTGAACAAGAGATTATGTCTGGCTACAGAATTAAAGAGAAAGTATTAGCACAAAAAACGAAGCAACTTAAACAACTTGCATCGAAAGAAATGTTTAATAAGGTAAACAAATAAATAGTAAGCCTTTTTTTTAAAAAAATTTTTATACCCTTTAAGATTATAAATACTTCATTATTTCATAATCATGATTTCATATTTTTAATTTTATAATTTCTACATGCCACCTTACTAGATTTAAACTGATGATCTTATATCCGGAATCGCCGAAGTTCCGATGAATCCGGATTTCGGGCTTTGTACTGTATTATGCTTTCACATTATACGGAATTTACTTAAATCGCATACTACTTTTTGAAAAATTTAGTTGAATGGCATGCTTGGGAAATAGTTTCCTACAACAAATTTTCAAGGAGCCAAAGTGTACATGCAATTTGGAAAAAAAAATAAAAAATAAATAATAATAATGTAGCAAAAAATAGGCATGGTCAAAGGAATTCCTGCAGATTTGCAATTTAAAAAATTTGTTGGAAACAATTGAAAGTTGTACAATTTTCATAGAATTAGGAAAAAAAGAAAATTATATTTTTCATAAAGAGTGTTCTTTAGAAAGCTAAAAGTTTAAAGTCTCTTATAGTTTCTGAAAAAGGTCTCTTATCCCTTATCTGGATTCCTTAATACTACTATCACTGGAAGAAAGATTTTCCAGCAATAATTGACCAGCATTTTCTTTGTTGTTAATATATCCTGTGGCTATGCTAAAGATGCTAGTGGAAGAATATGCCAAAAAGGCGGAGTGCTTTCTCAATTTTTATAATTTGAAAAATTTTGAGAGTGAGAGAGTTTATAATTTCTGGAAAACGAAGAAACTAGAGATCAACAACATGAAGGAATTAACTATGGAAGGTTTGCTAAAAGAAACCACATCCCCCCCCCCAGAAACAAAACTCTTTATCTCAACCATGTACTACATATACTGTTGAGCATTCATTTAGTACCCTGCGAGGACTAAAAACTTGGTTGCACTCAACAATGACAGAGAATTGCTTAAATGGGCTGTGTGTGTTAAGTGTAAGCTTGTTCAAGAAATAGGAATAGAAATAGAAAAAGAAGTTTTAGAATGATTTAGTTCAGATAGCAGAAAAATTGTTGTAAAATAAATTGAACACCAAGTAAAAAATCCTCAAAAGTGTCTTTATTCCTACCATCCATATTTCAATGGTCTGTTTAAACTCATGTATTCCAGTTCCGTTACTTATTTGCTCATTTATTTGACTGTAGCAAAGCATGTGAGTGCTGTCCTGAAAGAAAGCTGTGTTAGAGGAGAATTCTCTGGGCTAAACTCGTTTGTATTCAATTTATAATACATCAGAAAAAGAACCTTAAAACAAGTCATGCAGCCAACCAATTAATTCACTTTCAAATCGGTGCTCAGCAATTTCATCTACTCTACCACTGATGAATTCATGTCATATCATAGTTTCGTTTTCTCGGTTTAAGATCATTTGCACCCCCCTAGCTTCGATCCTGACTATGAGCCCATGAAAACGAATATTTATATTTTTGTCTTTGGACCACCTTAACAAAGCTTTTTTTTTTTTTTTTTTTTTGTACAATTCACTTTGCCATCATTCGATGTCCTTAACACAGTTATAAAGCAAATTCCATTTAATTCATATTTTGCAATGAGTGATTTATGATCTGTTTAAAGACATTTTATCAAAGTTGTAAAACCAGGTTTTGTTTTGCTTCTAATTCTATATAAGATGTTGATTATGAGGAAATAGAAAATCAGGTGAAAGATGAAGATTTGGTAATAAGGGCTGCATTTAACAAAGTAATGGAAGGAAGACAGAAAATAAGAGAGGAAGACAAAAAATAAGTGTATTTGCATTAGAAGCTTGTTCTGCCAAGTATATAATTACATAATACATAAATTTCCAATCAATGATAAATTGCTTTTACATGCTAATTTTTTTTATATACTTCATTTAGTCATGGAGAGGATGATATTGATGTTACTACTCATAAATTGCAGTCTCAGTTTACAATTAGAAAACTTGGATAGTTATAAAACTAGCTAGTTCCAGTTCCGTTAATTGTTTGTTCCGTTACTATTTGCTTGTGAAATTTAATTGGAAAACTGAAAAGTGCTGATGGAATTTTAAAGTATACTGAACTGTCTAGAATAATGTTGGCCATATTGACAATACCCCAAAGTAATGCAGAGTGTGAGAGGATTTCAGTGATTGCGAAAATAAGGACTAAATTTAGATCTAATATTAGTAATAACACATTAGAAGAAATCTTATTTGCAAAAGCAGGCCTATGTGGCAATTGCTGTCAACAAATTATTAGGTTTCTTCCTTAATGAAAGCAAAATCTGCCACTGTTCATAGCATTTGTATGAAAAGTGATTGAAATACTTGCAAATAATAAAAATGTTCTTTATTTTTCATGTAAGTATTTTTGTACTGTTTGCATTTAAGAATTAGTAAATGAACTTTCAGATATTAATTATTTAATTTATTATTAAAAATAAAATTTTATCATTTAAAACTTTTTGTCGTTGAGAAAAATCTCCTGATTTTTGACTGTCGTAGGTTGGCAAGTATGTACATACATGTAATAACTAGTGAGTACTATTTAAAGGATGTCTCAAAAGGTCATTGCTAAACTTAACATGCTGATCTGTCATACCATGGCAAATAAGATTTACATAGGAACTTGCGTCCAAAAATGTAAATGGCATCCGCTAGAGGGCAGTGTTTGCAAGTGTAAAGGCGAAGAAAGAAACAATGTGGAAAGAGGTGTTAATATGACTTTTATCAAAGAACATGGTTAAACCCAGAAGATGTTTAAAATTTCTTCCATTTGCCACAATGAATGCTTCACAGCTTTGACGCATGGAATCACAGATGCGTTCAAAATAGGCATGTGTGTCATGGACATGTGCCGCCGTTTCCATGATCCTGGTGACAAGATCCATATCTAGTGCTCTTCTTGTCTCATACATCATAGACTTCATATATCCCCACAGGTAGAAATCCAAGAGAATCAGGTCTGGGGATCACAGTGGCTATGTGACTGATCTGCCTCTTCAGGTCCAGTGATCAGGATATATCCTATTGATATATTCCCATACAGTGGTGCTGAAATGTGCAGGTGCTCCCTCATGCCAGATGTTTCAGTGTGTAGCTGCTGGAATGTCAACCATCAGATCCGGCAACACTCTTTCCACATAATGTTGTGCAAAATGTCCATAAAGAACTTATTTATAACCCTATTCATCTTTCTTCTGCAATGTCCTCACCTGAAACAATCACACTTCCCTACGCCCCCATAAGCCTGCAAACACTGCCCTCTCCAGCAGTTGCCATTCACATTTTTGGACACAAGTTCCTATGTAAATCTTGTTTGTAATGGTATAACAGACCAGAATGTTAAGTTTGGGAACGACTATTTGAGACATCCTGTATAATATGAGTGTAGTACTTGCTAGTTATTAAAATAACTTCTGTTCTAAACATATTCTATATTTTCTAAATATATTCTATATTTTTATAAAATTCGATATTCAGTTTATTGAGCAAACAGTGATTTCAGCACTGCAAATTATGGTGTCAGATTTGAACTTATTAAGTACGTAAGGTAGTTACTGACAATTAATCTAATAATTCATACTTAAATTAAACTAAATGCTAAAATTAAACTATTTGTAAATTTATTTATTTTTTAATAAAAAAAATTATGATTACATTCTTGATGAAATTTTAAACTTTTATAAAATACTTCTCTATCCGTGTCTGTTTATATTGTTTGTGAAAACTCTTTCAATTGTATTTTCAAGTCTGTAAAACCGTTGGTTGCTTTTCTGATATCCACCTTTCAGTTCAAGAGTTTGTAGTAACTTCACGGGAATTTGTCACATTAGGTATCACAACACAAAACCAAAGTTTGCTAAGATTCATTTTATTTATGTGGCTACATCTAAAAGAGAGCAACTACTCAGAGCAGGCACAAAGAACAATTTCGGAGTACCACCGTTAAGTAGCTGCTTTGTTTCTGTCTGCAACCCCATAGGTAAAATGCATGTAAAAAAAATAGTGTGTGTTAGTGTAGTGACTTATACAACTCGAAATTTGCGTGAGAAGTGAAAATTTAAGCCAGCAGAACATTTTTAACTACGGCTTAACAGTGCAATATACTCCCATTTCTGTACAAGCATTCCATTACAAAATCTGCTTATTTCAATTGCCAGATATTTTTTAATTACCCTATGTAAATACACCATGTTCACAAAAGTCTAACACACTTATTTTGTAACCGTTGCTCGAAGACATGTACTTCCAATTACAAAAATGTTTTAAATAATGCAAATATTCATGTTTTGCAATTTTTTAAATAAAAAAATAAATTTATAAAAATTATTAAATCTAATTTTTATATATTTCTTTGCTCCTCATATTTATGAAAAATTTGCACTCATTATATTAAGTAAACCACAAAACTTTCCATACAACAAAAATTAACCAGGATATTTGATAATAAAGTAGAGATCATATTCAGGGTTGTACGCATATGAGAGTAAAATGTTTGCATCTGTGCTTAAATAAAGCAGAATGTCAGTTTAGAAGAAGTTTTCTGATGTCCTGAGATTATATGATGAGCATTTCTATTTCAGATTATTGTGAAAAGTATTATCAGCATAATTTTTTCAAACTGGAGAACTTATTCACCGAAGCTTATAGAATTTGCATTCTAGAAACACTCTGCTTTGTTACTAGCACTTAGCCAACTCTTAATATTTGCATGATTAAACATGAAAAGTATTTGTAATTTAATTAATTTTATTGTACAATTGCCAGGTTATGATTCTAAAGTAATAAAACTTCGTGAGAATATTAATGTCATATGTGGTTTTGAAAACTTATAAGTTACTTTTGGAAAAATTCTTTAAGCACATCGAATGTAGCGAAACTATGAATTAAAGACTACTAAATCACAGTGTCATTGAATGACATTTATGGTGAGGGAAACCAATCTCAAATTATTCTAATTTATTTATTAACTGACCTCTCAATGCAGATTAAAAATGCCAAAAATCTCAAATTTTGAAATTCAGTATCTTCGGCAACTTTTGCTATATGGGAGTCGCACTTTTTATGTTTTTCTAATGAGTACAAAATTTTCCTATATGTAAATATAGGGACTGGACGAAAGTATAAAAAGTTAGATTTAATAATTTTTTACAAAATTTATTTCTTTAAATTTAAAAATGGCAGTATGTTATGTAAAACATTTTTGGAACTGGTAATCATTAACCAAAATATCATTAGAGTAAATCCAAAGAGCTGGAATTTTTTGTGTTTTTATAATTTAACTTGCTAGCAGGATAGCAAATTTTGCCTTTTCGTCTGTGATAAAATACTTTAAGTTACATTACATATTATAATTGTAAATTTAAATATTGAGGATATTAGGCTGTATAAAATGTTGTATTTAAAATAAAATGAAATGTAAGCAATTTTAAAAATAGAAAATGGGTACTTGCATATTAACACAACTACCTTGGTGCAATTTGACAGCATTTTACAGATAAAAAGATAAAATTTACCTATCTGGTGCTAGTGGTGTTTTTTGTGCCTCCCCCCCTTTTTTTTTTAGAAAGAGTCCCAAACGATATTTACCGTAAGTCAGCATATGAAAACTAAACATCCTTTAGCAATTTAAAACACAGATTTGAATTATTAAATAAGGTTTATGGGATACATTAAGAAAATGAAACATAAATTCTTCTTCAAAATCTTTCTGTAATTTTTTTTTTTTTGCTCTATTCCCCCAAAGTACACAGTGATCTATTTTCGCTTAAAAACACATCAAAGAACTGCAGACACTTGGCTTTGTACAACCCTTGGCAACAATGGGCATATAGGAAGTGCATTTCTTCCTTTTTCCCTTTAGGAGAGTTAAGCAAAATTCTATATTCCTGCAGAAGTTTTACCAATGTTTCTTCCTGAAATTCCTCAAGCTTATATTTTAAAACTAAGTTTCAGGCAAAAAATGTCATGATTTGTTAATAGAAATTGTTGGAACTTGAAATGCACCCCCCCCCAAATGCATGTGAAAATGGCAGGGTTGTGTGACTGAAGGATTGTTACGAGTACCTGAAGAATGATCATGCACATGGTTGCCAGAATTTGTCATATTTTGAAAATTTGGAAACTTTTACTAAGGTAATCAGAAAATGATCTTAAAATATTATATTAATTCTCTAAAAATAAATTATAGAAAACAATCTTAAAATATTATATTAATTCTCTTATTTGAGCAGTTGTTTCTGTTTACCTGGAATTTCATTCACATAGATGTGACTATTCTCAAAGTAAGAAGTCAATGCCATTTTTATGTCAGCTTGTAAAGTATTAGGATTAGTTTTTCTGACTGATATAACACGTTAAAAGTAGTATGGCAAAGTAATTTTTTTAAAGCTTTCTCTAGAGAATTAAATTTACATAAAACATGGATTTAAATAAAAATTTTAAATTTAATGCTGAAGCTGCATGACACTCAAGTATGTGTTTGAAACTAATTTACATTTGCAGTATCATACTGAATGGATACTGAATGATGATAACTGATGAATTAGAATTTTGAACTATCTCCTTTTCATTGTACAGTCTTTGCCTTTTTAATTAATAAACCACCGAGATATCTTAAAATCATTAAAAAAATAATGACTGATATTTTTTCGCGATGTATAATTGTCAATGACTTTAAGAAGAAAGATTGAATTTTATGATATGTAACAAAATTCTGACCTGGTATATGTATGCATGAAAGTTGCAGGATTGTAGATTGAACAATGTCATACAGCGGTCCTTACAAGTGCTTATAAGTCCTTATATTTGAAAATAAAATATAAAGGCCCTTATAGGTGCTTACTTTTTCTTTAAAGCCCTTATTTTTTGTTTTTAGTGCTTATTTTTTGCTTTTAGTGCTTTTTTTAATGAACACGCATTTTAACCCCATACCAAAGATGAAACTAAATAAACAACTTTTCTTCCTTATAAAAAAATGCAACGTCAGATGGTGAATCATACTCCCAGAAATTGCTTTTCCCCCCTTTCTCTGCATTAACGTAACCTGTGGTGCACGCGAGAGTACAGACAGGTGCATGTCGTTCTATTGGTCAAAGAATTGCGAAAACGGTAGAAAATTCCAGTACATTCGGTATTCTTTTCCTCCCACCCAAATACTACACACGTTCGAATTTCTATCAAGACTTTAATAACTTGCATTCTCGTTCCGTGTGGTCAGTTCATATTTGTGTTTATTATGATCGTTATGATTATATTATGAACATATGTATGAATATTTATAATAATATAGTTGCGGTAACTACTGAAGTATAGATAAACTTCCAAAAATGAGTGTGTTTTTATACAGATTAGCTTTCTAAGGAATAATATTTGGAATGGCTTAAATAAAAGGAAAGTAATCGAATAGTCAAAATAATTTTTCTTTTTTCTTTTTTTTTTTTTTTTTTTTTTTTTGCCAATACATTATACAGTACGGAGGTTGGGAGGTTCTCCCCTTTCTCTGCAAAATCTCTTAATATTGAAGCAGCAGACTTTTTTTTTTTTTTTTTATTTTTTTTTTGTCACTGTCCAATCTGGATTGGAATAGGACTAAAAGATTTTGAAGTTTTTGTGGTCTACCCAACCCAAGCAAAGATTGATTCTATTCCGGAAATTTAACGCAGTCTGTTGAAAATTAGAATCAGAAACGTCCCAGATTAGTAAGTCTCTTTTTTTTCCTTTATTTAGTTCTTTATTCTCCGAATACCGGCAGCTGTTGATTCTGATTGCGTAATATCACATATGGAAGAATTACGCCGCATGTATTGCGCAATAACATTTGCGGTATTTTGCAGAGATAATTAATTTTGGTGTTCAGTCTGAGATTTGTTTATGAACACTTAAAAGAGTTTTACTGTGCTTTCTAAGCAGAATGTTTCTCAGTTCTGTTGGTCTATTTTTATATGATGCACATATCGAAATGTCAAAATCATTTATTTAGCCGAGAAATCTCAAGAACGGCTACAATCTCCCCCACTCCTCTTTTTCTAGTTACTATCCAGAATATTCGGCAATTTCTGAGTATGCAGGTTAGTTAAGCTTTTGCTGTTAAAGGATGACTGCATGAAGCAATTTCCCGTCTTCTGATTTCAGAAATGTGCCTCTTTTTTACTTAAATTACTTTGCTTGGAATATATGTTAAGGGAAAACTGTTATGCAATGAAAATTTAGAAAATGTTCACAATTTTGATTTAAGTTAAATTATTTAAATATTAATATGAGTGGAAAAATAAATTGTATTTATTATTAGGTGCCAAACGAGTACAATTAATATGGCTTATTATTATTTATTTTCTATATTTTGAACTGAAATTTCATCATTAAATCTTGTAATATAGTTTAGTTCTACATAGTTTTTTCTCCTCTCATTGTTAACTAATTCTGTAAATTGAACTGTCATTTAAAATTTAAAAAAAAGTTAATTGTTTTCCATGGGTGAGGTAATGTTCATTCTCTTAATAAATATTGCATTGCTCATATTTTAAATTACAAGTCTAATTTTTCTTTTAAAGTTATGCAGTTGTGTATAACGTAATTAGACAGGTGCTTATTTTTTTAACCAAAATGTGGCTACGAACCCTACTCATAGCTGCCAGTTATTTCACCACTTGTCTGAATTGTGCAAGATAAAACCAAGGTGCTGGAAGTGTTCTGGAGCACATTTAAAGTTCTGAATGCTATGCCAAAAAGACTGAAAATGTGAAGTGTTGTAACTTTCTGCAGTCTAGACATACTACACACTTTAGAGATTGTTAAAAATTCCCTTCTATTACTCAGCAAAAAATCCTAAGGAAACTCTAGCAATAAATTTTAAAATGGCAAGACTGCCATTGTTAATAAAAATGATTGTTAGCTCTCCTTACAACCTAGAGCAGGCTGTATTCTCACGTGATTGAAAATAAAACTCCCCTAAAATAATTACAGAAACACTGCCTGTGATATTAATGCTTATAAGTTCCATTTCTGAAATTTTTAAGGTAATCAAGGAAATTAATGAAGTATTTTAAAGGTATCAGTTATCAGACATAATCAGGAAAATGCTGGAGATCTACAGTGGCTCTCAAAAGTGTTCATACACTTATGATTTTCATTGAAAAAAGGCCCTATCCTTTAATTAAAATTAAACTTTCTGAATGAGATTTTAATAATAAGATCTACAATCTATTTGTAACAAAATTACATGAAATAATTTTTTAATATAGTGAAACTTTATTTTTAAGAAATTAATAATCAAATAATGACCATTTTATCTCACAAAAGTCTTAGTACACTGAAATATTTTTGGATAAAATCAAAGTTAGAATTATTGTTTACCGCGTTTTTTTAAAAATTTTTGCATTGTGGTGGCATTTAAAAAATCATTTGCTTTAATTTTTTCTAGTTTACTTCATAATATTCTATTTATTATTGAAAAATGGGTCGCAGTCATAAAGAAATTACAAACGGCATTCGAAAATTGATAATTTTTCACCATAGTAGTAGTAAATCAATTCGAAATGTCGCTAAATTAGTTAATTTATCCAATTTTACAGTGCAGTATGTGATAAAATGCTTTAAAGAAGAAAATCAAATTGAAAACAAGGTAAGAAAAGTTACTGAGATAGTTAACTAAACGTGATGAGAGATTTATTGTTAAAAAATTTGTGAAAAACCCATGTTTGAGTGCTGTAAAAGTTGATGCAGAATTTTATGCAAAGTTTTCTACTTCAGTTTCACCTGAAACTGTTTGACGAGTTCTCAAATAAGCTGGATTACATGGGCGTTCTGCCCGTAAAAAAATTTTTGTTAGGGAGAAAAACAGAAAGCTTAGGCTTTCATTCGCAAAATCAATGATAAATACACTCGAAACGTACTGGAATAATGTCCTATTTGCTGACGAAAGTGAATTTAACATTTTTGGTTTTGATTGTCGAATAACTGTATAGAGAAGAAAAAATGAGAAACTTCATTCTAAGAACTTAGTTGGAACAGTTAAGAATGGTGGTGGAGGTGTTCTTGTGTGGGGGTACATGGCAGGATCAGGAATAGGTAATTTGCTATTTATTGATCGCATAATGAATCGTTCTCTTTATTTAAATATTTTAAGAGAGAATTTAAAATTATCAGCCCAAAATTTGGGTATTGGAAACAACTTTATTTTTAATCATGATAACGATCCTAAGCATATGTGGCTCTCAACTTTCACCTGTGGTGTCTCTATAATTGTCCACAGGTTTTGAAAACACTACCTCAGTCCCCAGATTTAAACCCCATAGAACACATTTGGAAAGAACTGGAGGTTAGAGTATGAAAACACGACATCAAAACGAAAAGCAAACTCAAAACAGTCATGATGGAAAAATGGATGAACATTGATACAGAAATTACGAAAAAACTAGTAAAATCTATTTCCAGACATTTAAAAGCTGTTGTGGATGATAAAGGATATCCTACTAAATGTTAATTTAACGAAAAATGAAAATATTTACTAATATGTCAAGATTTGTTTTGAAGTGTACAAAGACTTTTGTGAGATAAAATGCTTGTCATTTTTTATTATTAATTTCTCGAAAATAAAGTTTTGCTATCTTTTAAAAATATTTCATATAATTTTGTTACGAATATATTATAGATCTTATTATTAAAATCTCATTCAGAAAGTTTACTTTTAATTAATGGATAGAGCCCTATTTCAATGAAAATCATAAGTGTACGAACACTTTTGGGAGCCACTGTACGTACTCCATCCATAAATTATCCATTCTTTTCTTGAATTTTGAAGACAACTTTGGAAGTAACAATAATTAATTATTTTTGTGTGAATTGTAATATTTAGCACTACAAATATTTTGTTTTTCATATTACTGAATCTCATTAATTACTATATCTTGTAGTCCACATTATGTTTTATGTTAACTCACCACCTTAAGATATAGTTAAATTCTAATTATCGTAAGTTCTAATTTTGATGGCTGGCGCCAACGTGCTTTACACTTTCTTTGCTGTATTCTATTTGCTTACTATACTTTTATTGTTCCTCAGTTCGACATATTTGTATTCATAAAAGAATCAAGAACTTATTTTAATACTATCTCAAACAGCGTAGGAGTGTTTCTGCAAAATATTTTCAGTTACTTATGAATTGTAGGACTTTTTTGTAATTTAGATGTCTTTACTAGTTACTTCCAGAATTTATTTGCAAGTCAGAAATCTTTAATGGGGTTAGTGCGTTATACACCGGTACCTTGGTGCTACAACATTCTACTTTAATTAAAGATTGATTTGTGTCCTGATGCATTACTGGCAGTAAACTATATTAGGTCAGCTGCAGCTTAGTGATTGCTTAGAAGCAAATATTTGCTGTTCTGTATAGCTGAGCATAGGTCTCGAGTTGTCTGTAAAAGTCTCAAACTGAATGCAGGGTTGCCACGCTACCTGGAAAACCGGGAGAACCGGGAAAAGTCAGGGAATTCGAAAATTGACCAAAAAATTCAGGGAAAAGTCAGGGAATTTAAGTATTTTTGTCAAAATCTGGAAAAGTCAGGGAAGTTCATACAATGATCCCGCCAAAAAAAGCGATTTTTGCGCCGACGTCGGAAGAGAGAACTTTTTTGGCGAATTGCCTATCACGTGAGTGTCTGCTGGCATAGAGCCAATTTTTGCAGCTCCAATTTGATTGCCTTTTAGAAAGGCAAAGCAAGTTTCCCGCCACTTTTGGTTTCCAGTATTCTCGAGAATCGCATGTGCAGTGCATGAACTAAAGAAAGTACCTGTTCTCGTATAAAACAAAATGGGTTTAATCTTAGTATACGGTACCATGGAGGTTAGAATCAAAGAATATGTATTGTAAAGAAGGAAAACCTCTCTGCAACAGACGTGGCTCCGTTCCATCATAGAGGGAAACTGCATGCGTGATATATCTGCCGCCAAAGCTGGAAACCGGTGTCGAAGTTCGAAGGTCACGTTATCAAGAGTTCATTAAATGAATATCCTTTAAAATTTCTTTAACCACTTGCGCTAAAAAGACGTGCCACACACATCGAGATGTTTTTGTCTCAAACTGCGAGCGACGTGAACACCACGGCGATAAGCATTTATCGCAAAAATGAAACTAACATGGTGCACACGTCGCCTAACAACGAGATTGTTTATTTCTCGAGTTACAGCTCTGGATTGCACTCGCAGATGCGGAGCGGCGTAAATGAGACACTTTACCACTTGCTATATTGTAGCGCACGGCACCGCAACCGTGAAGTTTAGTCTTAGTGCAAGTAGTTAAACTCTAAATTAAAAGAAAATATTTTTTGGCGCAAGTAAATTAATTCATAGGTTAGTAATTTTCGGGGGGGGGGGGGGAACTACGAAAATCCGTTTTTAAAATTATTGCGAAAAATCCAAGAAGAAACGTCCTTTGATAAAACGTTTCTTCTTGGATTTTTCGCAATAATTTAAAAACGGATTTTCGTAGCTTTCTTTTTGTCAAAGAACGTTTCTTCTTAACACATTTCTCAATTTCCGGTACTCATCGCGGAGAGGGAAATTCTGGCCGCCAGGTTCCGTCGCCAAATCCCTTGGCAAATTTTCCCTCCGCATTCTAGCGGCGTAATAGCATTTTACTTGTATGGAAAATTTTCTTCTTTACATAGACCAAAGAATTAGAGATTCTTTGCATAGACGTTTTTTGGTTAAAATAATCTCCATGTATGGATTTGGCGACATGATGATGCGCAGTAAACGGGTCATTTTGGTCTTGGCGACAATTTTCAAAATCGTGCCAAAGCCTTACCGTATACTAGAATTTTACCGCAAAATCTTTTTAAACTTTTCTTTTTAATAAATACCTTGCCATTTTGCAGTAAAATAAAAAATAGTAATCAGTCATCTAGGCTAACCATGTAATATAACTATATTCGCTAAAATATCGTTGATTATTCTAATTCAATTTTTAAGTAATTATCTTTATTTTTATGTTATTCGTATAATTTAATGACGCTTCTTCCCTCTAAATTTATTAATTATTAGTAAATAATATTTCTAAATTTCAGGAAATTTTCTCTGGCATAATCTTGAAATTAATTCTAGCAGTATGATGACATACCATCACGAAATTTAATGCACATATTTTTTTTCTTATGTATGCTGCGAACTAAATATAAAATACCTCAATTTATTAAAATAGATTTCTTTTTTTCGTTTAGCTGCAGAATGTCTGCAAAAAAAGCCTTATTTTATTCCAGATTGGGAAGATTCTAATCTCAATCTTCAATGGAGAAAACAAGAACTATTATAATTATATTTGTGTTTTCAAGTGTTAGGTGCTTTTTAAGAACATACCTCACACAAATTAAATTTACCTAAAATCTAACCTGACTATTTAGCATTGCGTTGTGATTTATAAGGACCGGATTAGCCTCGTGTTGAACTGGTGATGATCATGAGTAATAATTAAATAAAACATACATTTGTTATCCAATATATATATCTTAAATTTTATTAAGTTTCTTAAGTGGAAAAGTAAACAAAATTATCAAACAAAGTATACCAAGAATAATTAAGAATAAATATCCTCTGGGATTTATTGAATAATTAAGTGAATTTGCTACACAATACAAGTAATACCATAATTTACCTCTTAGCGTAGCCAACGTACATTACGCGGATAGACTGGAATTTTCTTGAAACGCACCTGGAAAACCTGGAAAAGTCAGGGAATTTCATTCTCCTGTTTGAGTGGCAACCCTGTGAATGGAGTAGAGAAGAAAACAAAATGTTTTCATAGGGTTCAAATTTTGTATATTAACTGGTAGATGAGTACTGAATATGAATGCAATATTAAATGAAAATTTCTGTAAATTCTTGTATGCTGTCTGGATTCCTAATGCAATGAAACCTGCAACCCCATTGTCTAAATTTTGAGTGCATAGTTTTTGGAATAATTTGAGAAATTCAGCTGTAAAGATATAAATTTGGATATGACGGGCATTCAGATAGTAAGTTTCATTGAGGCCATCGTCAGAAAGTATATTTTTTTATGAAAAGATTTGTGATAAAGCTATAACAGTTTTTGGTTTACTTTTCAACATAATCCCCTTTGGAATGAAGTTGATAGAGGTCCTTTGGGATGAACTTTTGGATATCACTGTCACAGAATTCTGCTGCCTGGCATTGGAATAAATAGGTAGCAGTTGTCTGCATTTCCATATCATTTTCAAAATGCCTATTCTGAAATTAATTTGTAATTGTGAGTAAGATTGTGTCTTTGGTGTTAGTCTGAACTTGACAGTTTTGACGATTACACAGTGAAAGACATTACTTTTCTTAATTTTACTATTCCAGGTTTTTGAGCCCGTCTAGATCCAAGTCCTTAAGAGGAAAACTCAAAAATATTGTAAGGCAGTTGAATGTAGCTGGTGACTAAATGAAGCAAAGGGTGATATGTGCAAGTTTAGTAATAGTTTGTTTTATAACCAGTTGGAGTTACTAATTGGTCAGATCTTTATGCAGGCCACTGCCATTCAACCACGCTTCACTCGACAATTCAGGAGTGACTTCTGTAAAACACCAAGACATACATATATCCTGCCAGCAGTATCCCATGCTCATATTGCTGTAGAATGTAAGCCTTAACAATTTTTTTCGAAAATGTAGTAGCAATAAGAGCAGTATGCACAAATGGCGGTAAAATCAATCAATTCTCCCGTTTGTTTACTAATTTTATCATATGAAAATCGAGATGGGAAAACTGCAAGTAATTTAGTTTCTGATGCAGATGATTAGAGTAAGAACATAGCAAATGAAGAATAGTCATGGGTAAACTATTGGTAAATATCACAATATTATGTCTTTAAAAGAAACCTACATTCAAATAAGAAAGCATTGTAATATTAACCCCTTCCCATGCTTTAACGAGTCTGACTCATGATGAAGATTTTGTTGCAAACATAAACATCATGAGCCAGGCTCGTGAAAAGAAAGCCATGCCAAACATAAATATCACGAGCCGGACTCGTGAAAAGAAAGCTGGGTGAAACATACACATAATGATTTGGGCTTGTGAACATTAACATCGTAATTCCACTGTCGTAATCGTACGTTAGTTCCTATCAGTACACCACAAGAGCTAGTTACGATACTTTGTTATATAAATTATATAATATTTATTAAAATTATATATTAAAAATATCTGCAAAAGGCAGAAGGTTTAAAGTTTACTTCCACTAAGGATTGAAATTTACTTACTTGAAGTGTTTATTTTTGAAATATAATTTTGAAACTAGTTTTTATTACGAAATATAATATATTTATAATATCTACAAAAGGCAGAAGGATTAAAGTTTACTTTCACGCCAGCAGTATCATGCAAAACTGACTGTAACATAAGCATTTACGTTTCAGCTCATATTGTGACTGCTCTCACGCATGAGTCTGGCTTGTTTACCACACATTGACCTATAACACTTGGGCCCAAGTTTCATCGAGGTAAATGGCACGCGAAGGAGTTAACAGTAGCACATCTAATAAGGTATCTTCATTTCTACTGCTCATGAAAGGACTGTACTAGAAAGGACCCTCCATTGACTTACTATTTAAGCACCTAATAACAACACAGCAACACATCCTGCTGAAACTAAAAAAAATATAGAAAGGCTAAACCACTATGAGCTTGAAATCTGCCAGGCAGAATGAGATAAGGTATTCAAAATGTAATTAGCATCCCCAGTGTACTGAATCAAACAATACGGTATATAACTGTACAATTCAGTAAAAGTGGAATTAGCCCAGATGAACATGTACTATAGAAACACATCATATAGCAAATACCCAACTCTGATATCAGAAATAAATGAGTCTCATTCCCAACAATAGCCTATCATTTCTTCCATTCAAACTCGGCAATTTACTAATGACTCCATAGTGGGGTTAATTCTAAAGATGGTTAGTGTTCTGGAGCATTACTTGTGCAACCCATGGGGATGTCTGTTTTGCTCCACTCACTTTTACTACCTACCTATCTGCATACAGAGCAAATCTTCTGAAAAAGTGAATTGAGGTTATTGAGAACCAAGAGGTCTAGAAGAATTGTAAGAGAAAGCTGCCTAAAGTAAGATAAATTATAGTGCATAATTTTTTAAAAGACCTTTGTATCTATCTTTTGTGCTATCTTGATGGCAATTAACTGCTAAAGAAAATAATATGGCCATTACAGTATAATTCTTAGAAACCAAATTATTTTCTGTTTTGTTTACTACTTGATGATTAGTGCATGATGGACTGTTTGAAATAATTAAATTATTACATACTTAATGCAATTAAAGAAATTATTAATTAATAAGAAGTCTGGCATTGCACAGTTAAAAAATCGGTAATGGCACATGCATCATATAGTAGTTTCAAAAGGTACCTGTTAACCAAAAATAAAAGTGATGTTTGTTTCAAGCAAATCAGATTTAAGAAGTCTAAGGGCCTCATCTGGCTATTGAGCTGCAGTTATGGGGCCTGAGAGCCACATGCTGATCTTGAGTTGCAGTTTGGCTATGTCTATATAAATTGAATAGACACATTTCTTTATAGGTTCTAGGTGATGAAACAAAACGTAAACAGTATGATCAGTGGGGCACCACTGGTGAATTTGCTGGATCTGGAGGAGGCTTTCAAGGCTTCTCTTCGAGTATTGACCCTGAAGAATTATTTAGGAATATATTCCAAGGCTTCCGTACTGGTTTCCCTGAATCAGATTTTGCTGAATCTCAGTTTGGGTTTGGTTCACATGAAGTAAGGATGGGTTATATGTACATCTATTTTTACTCTTGGAGTTTTGACCATTTATGTTATTAATATTAATACTTTTAATAATTCTTCTAGGTTGAAATGAAGTTAACTTTTGAACAAGCTGCCCGAGGTGTAAATAAAAATATTTCTCTCAGCATATCAGACACTTGCCCAAACTGCAATGGGCAGCGTTGTCAGCCTGGAACAAAACCTGTAAAATGCACATTTTGTAATGGCACTGGAATGGTTTGTTGTTTAGTAATCATCTGATAACTTTCAATTATTAACTATTTTATTGTTTGTTTATTATCATATTTTTATTGTTGGAATATTTTGTGTTTATAAAAATTCTTTATTATTAATTGAAATTGAAGCTTCCCAGTACAATGTAAATATGAAGTACTTTTTTCCGAAACATTTTCACTTCCCAACTGTGATATACTGTTGTAGTTAGCTAACCCATCAGTACTTTGATCAGAAAAAGAATATTCATTCTAAATTCCATGATAAATGCAAATAGGATAACATGTCATAATTTCATTTGATATTGTAACATTGGCTACACTATCTGTTTGCTTGATAATGTGTAGGAGCATGCAGAAATTTGTATATCTGTCTGCAAGTCCGTAAGTCTATGTAAGATATTCATGGATTCAAATTCTCTTAGAAAGTGTTCAGCTCCCAGTTAAATATTTATTGAGTGAATCTCATGGTCACCCGTGTGTGACATGAAGTGGCATTAATCACAGAAATGATTATCTCAGCTAAGGGGCCTGTACATTGTTGGCATACGACCACTGAACATTGGTAAATTTAACATAGATTTGAATCCTGATGAATGGGCTAGCTGCATAGGCATTATTATGGTTCACCCCATATGTATTGTGAATGGAAGCTAGTTTACCTCAAGCTCCTTGTACTCAAGACAGCTTATTACCTGTCAAGTTTCTCACACAGATTTATTGCCCAATAACAACTGTGTGTACATGGGATATGTTGCACCCAAATTGCTCTGAGTTACTGAGCCAATCATAAAGACGATGGTGCTATTTCTCTTAGGAGACATCTATTACAATATGTATAATTTGCAAAGTTTACAATGATGACGATGGTGCTATTTCTCTTAGGAGACATCTATTACAATAAGTATAATTTGCAAAGTTTACAATGATTAATTCTTGAACTTAATTTTAAAAATGAATGTAGTAATAAAAAATAATTGTAATAATAAGTGGGAAATTTAGATGGGAATAGTGATAAAAAGAACATAAAATACAAAGTATAAGTAAATAAATTAGAAATATTAAAATGAATGAAATTGCAAAGTAAATAAATAATAAAAAATGACACTAAGTTTGGAAGACATATAAAATATTTTATTTTATAATTCAGTAGGCCTGTATATTATAGAATTTCTGAGTTCCGTGTAGCGTCTCTAGGGGTTCTGCAAATCAAAACAAAAATTCAAAAGACTTTGAATATCACAGTGTTTACAAACCTAAATGTTGAAGATAAACAGTATTTTAAAAATGATGTTATTATTGGTTAAAATAATAAGAAGACATTTTTTCCTTGTGTAAAAATAAGGAGAAATGAGATATTTATGTTCTACAACAATGTATGCAACATTGGTATTTTTTATATTTTTTAATATATACTTTTCTGAGGGTGACATGGTTTTGGTTTCAATCTCTATAGGTTTAATAACTCTATAGGTTTTGGTTTCAATCAGCTGCCAAACATTACTTTTATAAATTTATAAATAAATATTATTACTTTTTAACTTCAGTTTCATGTTCATGCTTGCACATTCGGTGGGATGTTTTCCTTATCTTCAACTTTTATTCCCTAATTTCTTTCTCATTTATCTGCATTTCAGCTGGCAATGGAGAATACCTGTTAGCTTGGGTTAATTCCATAGTTTTCATAAGTGGCTTAAGCAAGTTCTCCCTCTTTTATTGTTTTCTGCATGATTGCTGTACTTCTCGGAATCAGCACTCAGATGTATAGTAGGTTGAAAGGAAAGTTTTTGTTGTGCTAGTGCTTCTCCGATTTTAATGCTGGTTTCGTGGTGGGGTTTATTGATGATTCAGCTCTGTCCAATTCTTTTATTGAATTAAGACACTCCAAGCCGTGTCTAGCCAAAGTTGTGCTATTTTCATTGATATACTGGTTAGCAGAGAGCTTGAAAATATCCTTTTTTATGTTCTGCAATTCTTGTTGATAACGTTCTAGGTGTAGAAAGGAATATTGAGTTTTTGTATTTGTAGATTCATTTCAAATCTGGATACTACGCATGCCTGATGTATCTATTGTGGTGGCCTCTGATTAGCCTTCATAAAAATGTCCAGATGCACATTCCTGGGGTTGTGGCAAGTTTATAACGAAAACTTTTGAAAGTGAAACTTATGTGTAGGATGATCAGATAGTAGGGGAGTGTTCCAGTGAATGTACTGCTATTTGATTCTTGCATTGGTAGCAACTTTACTTTTTTAGTAATAACTTCTGAAGTTTGATTTTCTTGATAAATTTTTCATCAAAATCAGGAAGTTATCTGTTGCTTGTTACAGTTTATAGTATGTATTAGTGTTCGTTTTTGTAAAGCTCAGGCATAGAATTCTTTAGCTCATCTTAAATAGAAATAAAAAGAATGATTGGTGGATTGTTTGTTGGTTTAAGGTTAAGTATACTTTGAAGCATGTCACCAGTTCTTAAAATCAGGTGATCAAAAAATGAATGCCATTATTAACCCCTTAACTGCCGCGGGCGTATATATACGCCTTGCTCAGCCGATGCGTTAACTGCCCCAGGCGTATATATACGTCCATACGTCCTTCCAAACTGCTATCATTTGCTTTGCGCTGCTACACCTAAAATTCTTCGCAAAGCTTTGGAATGCAACACCACAATGACCTTGACAAAATATGCGAAGGAAAATACTATTTCAGAGAAGTGTGGGGAGAAATTGGAGAGAGAGGTGTGTCTAAAGCGGTGAAAGTAATGACTGCGCGGTATTGGCTAGTGTTGTTTGAGTAAAACTTTTTTTTTCCCCCCCTGTGTTCTCCATTTTTGTTTACTTTTTGTAGTAGGTTCCAGGAATAAAGAAAGATATAACGGATGTTTCAAACCCATTTATCTTTTTTGAATTATTTTTTGAACTGCTCGTGCTTCATGTTGTTACTGAAACTAACCGTTTTGTAGACGAGTATATGAACTAACACCTTGCAAACAAAAAATCAAGAACAAAATCGTGGCATTCAACCAGTTCAGAAGAAATATGTTTTTTTAGGCATACTTGATTTCCCAAGGTATAACACTGAAACCTGATATTAGACTTTACTGGTCTAAAAATGAATTGATCGAAACTCCATTTAGGGACTTTTTTTATTATAAAACCCTCATTTTTATTATACTTTTACTCAAATTTTGTGCATTCATTTTTTTCTTTTATTCTTTATTTTGTGAAAGTAAACAGTTTTTAGAAAGTAAAACTTGCACTTATTTTACCCCTAATACAACGCATAACTGCTCGCGCCTGTGTGAAAAACCGTGGCACTGGGAAATGAATCTTGTACGTTTTCCGCGGCAGTTAAGGGGTTAAACTCTGAACTGTAAACTGTTGGCTTGGGAAGTTTTCAAAGATAAATAGAAACAGTACTTTGAATTAGTCTTCTGAATGTTTCCACGGAACAAAATTATCAATGCATCTTCTTTAAAAAATGAGGTTTTGTATTTATATGCCAATGTCTGGAAATGTTACCACCTAATGCACCCACTTATGGTATCCTGTACCACCTCAGGTGCCATTTCCATGCACATGTTGCTTTACAGAGTCTCCTAATTCTGGTCTTTATCAGCCTCTGCATTTTTGCCAGATATTTTTAGTCAACATTTTATGTGTGCTTAATCATCTGTTTGTCTATAAACTTTCTGTAATGACTTCTAATTTAGCAACCTGAAAGAGTTTCTTTTGAAATTCTGACAAGTAGTGTGAATTGTTTGATTTTCAGAATAGAAATTATTTTACATTAATATTTTCCCCAGGAGTCACTGTCTAGAGGCCCTTTCATTTATGGGTCCACGTGTCGTAAATGTCATGGTACTAAAGTTTTGATAAAAGATCCATGTACAGTTTGTGATGGTAAAGGTACAACAGTTCAAAGAAAAGTTGTGATTGTGCCTGTTCCTGAAGGTAATTATATCAATTTTTAATATTTTTCTTTTCTAATACATCTTAATTTGAGTTTCAAATAATGCTGAAAATAGTTAAAGTAATTTATATTTTGTAGAAAGAGAAAAGTTAACTTAGTTTTACTGAATTTAAGTGTAAAAATCAACATCTAGGGAAGGTTAGTTTTTCACACTTCTTTTTAATAAAACTCTTGCATTGGTACCTATTTTTGCTAATCAAAATAAATCTTGATAACTGTCACCTTTAGAGGAAATGGAAAAGCAAAATAGTATTGCTTGCGTTTTGAAATGACTTTTAGTGAAAATAACAGTTTTGAGAGGGCAGTTAGGTTGTGTGTGTGCAAAACCCTATGACAGAAAAATGCATAAGCAGTCAAGTATACTTTTGTATTTCAGGCCTTCCATATTAGTCACAGCTGCCAATGCTGTATGAGGTAGAATACATTTAAAAAAAAAAAGATGTAAGCTTACCTTATAGACACAGATGACAATGAGATGTCTATTAAATCAAAATTTCCTTTTTTCTGTATTCTCTTTTTTTTTTTTTTTTTTTACCCAAATACCACACTAACCTTTAGTGGCAACCTACCTTTAGTTACTCTTGGTTCTCAATCTTTTTGAAGCTGAGGAGAACTAATTTTTTTTTTTTCACGGAACATCTACAATGCAATGTAGGTTTTCAAACTTTCGTGAAGTCAATAGGGCAGTAAAAGAGAGCACATTGCTCTTAAAAATAACCACATTATTAGAGAGGGGTTAAAAAAAATCATACTGTTGTTGGTGAGGTGTCAGTCACCTCTGCTTCAAAGTGTTACTTTTATAAAAGAATGAAATACTGATACTGATTGTTATGGACATATTTATTTACAAATCACATAAAATTATCAAATTTAATGCAGTACTTGAGCATGAGGATCTTTGCAGATTTCAACAGTAATGGGAAGAATAAATGATAAAGCCACTCGCATCTCCTTTTCTAAATTTCTCAGGCTCTCACATTTCTTTGTTTTAATTAACTATTGTTGAAAATCCTGTCTCACACAGATATAGTGTGGGAAATCAAAATGTGTTTAATGCATTTCTTACTAAACATGTGTATTTGTCTTTAGCAGAGATCCAGAATTCTTCAGAAGTAGTTTCTGCAATTTTCAATTTGAATCTATGATCTGAACTGAGAGCAATATCAATTCTTCATTCAGAGTAAAACTTGAGAAGTTGGAAAAAAAAATGGATTTCTTATCCAGTCAATTTATTATATATTTAATAATGGAAAATAGTTTTCTATAGCTTCTTCTGTTTTAAGCTAATGTTCAATTATTATTGGAATGATTGCCTTGTTTTTTATCCTGCACTGAAAAGAACATTTATGTCTTCCTTTCTCTTGCGTTTCTCTTCCACTGTAAGAGTTTTTCCGTTGCACATAATTTGTCAGTCAATATAAAAATGTTTTCTTTGTTTCCTTGCACACTGTATTGCAGGGGTGTTTGTGCTCCGGGGAAACCCCGGAATTCTGGGGATTTTGAATTCCGGGGATCGTCGTTCAAAAGGAAGTAGGAATAATAATAAATTATTTATTTTGATCTGGGTAATTTTGTTTGCTTTGAAAGCAGAAAACGCAAGGTCAGTGTGTGTGGTGAAAACTTTTCCTTTCTTTCTCCAAAGGCAGTGATAATGTGTGAAAAGGGGGAAAAAACTTCTTTTTTGTTCTTTCCTTATTGCGAGTTATGACTCATTCCCCCGGTTCTCGGACATTCTCTTCTGGATTCTTTTCGGCAAGTAGGCGCGGCAGAAAAAAAAGGGAGAGACTTCGTTCGACCAGATGTGCGATCATGTGACTCTGGGTTCAAAGGTCTTATCTCTCCTGGCGTGGCGCCGATAAGTAGAGAAGGGGGATTTTTCGCCGTATTAGCTATTTGTCATTGATCGCTTCTCAACTTTTTTTCCTCCACTGTGTAAAATTTTTGTTTCATTTATTGATGCACGTGTAAATTTTTCGTTTCGTTTATTGAAATATTTTTTTTATTTATGTATGCAAGAGAATTTCACTATGAAATTTCTCGATATAAATAGTGATATTATACAATTAGAAGAAGGTGTCCGGAATGCATTTAGGTGGAATTGGATTGAACAGAGAGATGGTAATGGGGATACCATCGGCACATGGTGCAAGAAAATAAATGTTGCTGGACAAGCATATTGTGTTTTTTGTAACTCACTGCTGAAGTATGTTGGGGAAGGATTCAAGGCTTTCACAAATCATTCTAAAACTGTGACACACATAAAATATTCAAAGTGCATTAGACACTCAGTGACTTTAAGTAATTATGCTAATTCAAAAAATACTGATGACTTACTGGAGACTGATGCTCGGCCATTAGATATAGTGACAAGAAAAGCACGCCAAGAGGTATTAATAACTTCGTTTATCGCCGAGAATTCTCTTTCTTTCAATGTAGCTCCCAATTTAATTGAACTCTGCAAACAGTTGAGCCGCGATCAGACAGCACTAAACTCGTTGGAAATGTCCAGGACTACTGCATGTTATAAGATGAAATATGGGCTCGCAAAAACTATTAAGGAAAATATCATTAAAACTTTAAAGGAGACTCCATTTTCTCTAAATTTGGATGAAAGTACTAGCAATGCTAAATTGGTCAAAGCCTGCCTTAGCTGCTTCCATGGACCATTAGTGGAAAGTGCATTCAACTTAATGGATACACTTGTCACTGACTATAAAACCTCTCTTAAGATTGATTCCCTAGATGCAGTGCAGACTATTAAATATGATTTAATGGCTTCTAAAGAAACCTCATGTGAAAAATATGGCTAAAAAAATCCAGTGACTGATCCAATTCACAAAGATCTCTTACTGAATATGAACAGAAGTTGGAAAACATATCAAGAGGACTTAAAAACATGTATTTCAGATGAGTCACCTATAAAAGTCTGAAAAACCTTCTACATTAGCAGAAAAGCAAACTGCTTCTACCTCTGCATGTGCAGTTCTTCAGGAAATTTCTTCAACTGTAAATGAGGAAAATAAAAGTCAACCTTCCTGCAATTATGAAGTTCACCACAAAAGAAAGACAAGCCCACAAACATCAGAAAATAAAAAAAGCAGCGGAAATTAGATAATTTTTTTTAAAGAATTAATTCAGGTAATTTAAAATATTTACATAAAATGTAGTAGTTTATATGTTTGAAAATTTATGGTTATTAATTTTGCAAAAAAAGTAATTCATTGAACTTTTATAATTAGGTCATTCAATACTTCATAATTGTAATTTTTCATTTCTCTCCCCCCTTCTCGAAACTCCAAAATGTCGGTAGTAAGTCCGTAAAAGATTTAGGGGATTTTTTGGGGTCCCACAAACACCCCTGGTATTGACAACATTAAAGTAAGCAAAGATTTGAGCCAAGTTATTGCACCAATTATCATTTTTCAGATATTTTCCAAGCATTTCTTTTTTTTTTTTTTTTTTTTCCTCTGAAACAAAAACCGGTAATACATTTTGTACTTGCAACACAGAATTTAATGTCTGATGATTTAATGAATGACTGATTTGTAAAGATGTATTGCAAAATAAGTTTCTAAAAGTTTGTATCTAAGATGGTTTTGATTTTTAGTTACCGTAATTTCCGGAAGAAAGGCCGCATCAGCGTAAACGCCGCACTCGAGAAAAATGGCGGGAAGAAAATTAAAATTACACAGAAACGCCGCATCAGCGTAAACGCCGCAATAGATTAAATTGCGCGTGACATCGTCGTGGGCCGTATAGATGCAAAAACTCAACCTGATATATGACATACCAGTTAAGAAAAATGCATGAAATGAAACCATAACTCAAAAATAAATTAAAGGTAAGAAATGTATAACTTCAGTGCCGTTTAGAGACATTTTCAAAAATTTTCCGCTCCCTTCTTGCTTAAAAACTATCCAACAAGTACTTGTACCCAAACTGATGGGATCTGTATTTGGCAGAATGCCAAGAAAAATCCATTCATGCTGAAGGGGAAATACGTCAGAGTTCGTTATTGCGAGACAGGTGGAGTCGTGTCCGCCTTTGAAAAAAATGCAGAAAAGGCACGGGTGGGGAGAGGATGGGTCCTGGAAGATTCATCGAATGACAGAGGAGAGAGACTATTCAAACTGATAAGAATGTTGATTTGAAAGGGGGAAGAATGTTATTGTTCTGAGATCTCGTTTAGGGTGAATAAGGCATGTAGGTCTGTTCAAGGGAAAGAATGTAAACAAAATAATGCTCGCAAAAAGCAACTGAGTGGTCTTTTGCACCAGTCTATGCACAGTGACAAGGCCATCCAAACTATGTACAATGACCATCATAGGAAATATTTTATTTTTAGTGCACCTAAACGCCGCACCTGCTGAAAATTTAAGTTTTAAACACGTAAACGCCGCGGCATTTCTTCCGGAAATTACGGTAATCGGGAGTTAAGAAATATGTACATTTCAGTTTTATATAATAAATTTATTTTTGAAAGATAAGTCATTTTATTTAAATCTGTCTTACAATAATAACGAAACAGCATTTTAAACTGCATTTTTATTTAAACAATATGTTTATTGGTGAATAATACTTAACTAAAATTAAACTTTATTCAGGATGTGACTTTTGTTTCATTTAATTTGGTTCATTTTTTTATTATTTAAATTTTCATTCTTATTTTTTTTAGCCTAAATATGTCATTATTACCTATATATAAATTTGTAATGAATTGCATGATTGATTAATTATTTAGCATTTTGAGTGGCATGACTTTTTTAATCTGTTCAGAGATATGGATTCGTTAGCTAAATTTGTATGATGACTCATTTTAGTGTTTGTTTTCATGAACTTCCATTCATTAAGATAACATTTACATCATTAAAAAAGGAAGAAATCAAAATACTTTAAATTATAAGCTAATGTATACCAAGTGACGACAAATCTCATGACAAGATAAAGGTAGTCATAGCCATTCAGAGAGTTAATTAAAATCCTAAATATAATTACTCATCATATGACTGGGACCTGATTTTTATTTTCCTTTGTTAGGTATTGAAGATGGTCAAACTATTCGAATGCAAATAACCAGAAAGAAAGAACTTTTCATCAGATTTAGGGTAAGTCTCATTTTAAACTTTTCATGTAATATTTTTTTCTAAATTAGAGCTTAATTTTTTTATTGAATAATATACAATGTATTTGAATTATCTGAGAATTAAGGTAGCTGTTTCTTTATATTTAATCTAAATTTATATTTGTTTTTCTCTCATACTTATGTACTCTTTAATAACTTCAGAATGGAAGCACTTTTCATAATCCAATGTCATACATCAGTAACTTGATCAAATTAACTTACATTGTATAGTTATATTAGTTTTATATAGTTTTCCTCTAAGGTCTCAATTAGAATGAAATCTTTTATATCCACTACCTATGAAAATGACTGCTGTTCCTGAGAACATAATTAAATAATGAAATTTCACTGATAGTCATGTTCACTGAGGGACTTCTGTCATAGAAAATCTAATTCTTCTGGAAGTACAGTGTTGTTTTATGGGTTCACTTATATTGTGTGTGAAGAATTAGAATATGAGCTCAATTTTAATTTTCTGATCATAGGTATAAAAATTCATCGAAACATGAAAAAAATTACATACTATTTTTTTCCTGCAAAATTGATCACAGTTAAAATTGCAGTTTTTTTGCTAACTTAATAAGAATATGTGCTGTTTATCTTCAGGATAACTAGTGAACACATTAGTCACAGATCCTACAGTCAGAGGGTCAAATAATAGCCAGTTTGTTGTGTCCAAGTGCTGATAAAATACAGTTTATTAGTCATTCAGCTTATGCTTTGTGGTTTCAACCTCATTATTATTAACAGAAGTCAAGTGGTAAAATTGCTGATCACTGATTGTTCAACCAGGATTCAAATTCCAGTGAATGGGCTGACTGCACGGGCCTTTTCTTGATTTCTCGCATGTCTAGCATGGATACGAGCCAGTTTCCCATAAGGTAGACCAAGTGTGCTTTGCCATAATCAAGTTTAAGAAACTTTATTATTAATGTTCTGTGTTATATTTTCCTGCACTTAAATGAATAAAGTGAGCTTTTCTTTGGAATACTTTATCATAATAACCTAAGCCTTCATCTTATCTAAGATCATCTAAGATCTCCGCTTCTATCTAAATGGTGAGTTCAAGCGTTTGCTCAAAAATGATTTTATTGAGTGGTATTCTAATGAGCTTCAATTTCTAGAGGAAAAAGAATCTGTGGACTTGCGAATATCACGACTAAAACCGATTCACGCTTCTTGGCTTGTGCGCGTATTTAATGGTATTGAAGCTAAACATGAGATAATTTTGAATGGCTTCAAAGAAGCTAGTATAAATAATATTCTAAGTGAATGAGATGCCTTCTATTAATTTTATTGTTTTATATTTGAGAAATATAGTTGTATATTATTCAAAAAATAGTTATAAGAAGGAAAGTTGTCAAGAAAAAGCTTGTAACTGTGCAATAAATCATTAAATTTTGGGTAAGTGAAAATTTTCTGATTTTTTATTATTATTATTTGAGGTGGAAAAAATAAAGAATTTCGCGAGGCTTAAATTTTCGTGATTACGACGGGCTCGCGAAAATAAGGGCCTTTACAATATTTAAAATGAAATGTAGTGAAAAAATTAATAATACAGTCAAAAGTCGTTAATTCGGACACTCATAATCCGGAATGATCTATAATCCAGACCTCAAAGCTACAAACTTTCTGTACATGCGTTGTGTTGACGCATGCGCGAAAGACTTTTACGGCTGCGAATATGCGTGTGTGCATGCGCGTAATACGTTTATGTTTGCGTGTGATGCTAAAGCAAAGTTTAAAGTTTAAAAAAAATTAAACATTTAGCAATAGTAGCAATAAAAGCTCCCTGAGATAATATGTTTTGCAGACATTTAAGACAATAAAAAGGTTTCAAACTTCAAACCAATTTATTAACAATATAATGAATAAAAACACAGAGAATAAATTTAAACAATATCAGAATCTTAGGAAAAATATAATATAACCATCATTCATCAAATAATATTTTTACCTGGTCTCCAAAAAAACACTGGCATTCAATAAAAACAAAAATGTCCTAAACAGTAATTATGCGGCCTAAAAATAAAGTTGTCTACACATTCAAAAAAGTCCCTGATCAATGGTCGAGAAAACACCTGAAATTTAAATCAAGTTCTTGAAAGCACTCTAAACCGGCCTAACTCCTTTTGCATTAGTTGAACAGGAGGAATCGCCGCTCACGTATTTTAAATGCCGCCTTTATTGAAGAACATGGATGCCGTCCACGGCAGTCACTCACATGGTAGCTTCTGGAACCAAGGAATTTATTCTGAAACAACCATCTTGTATACAGTAACCAAAGACCTTTATTCACCGGACTGCATGCATCCTTCTGAAGGGGCTGGAAACTGCACACCCAAGTGCCAGGAAAGCAGGCACTAGAAGGGTTGAGCCAGAGTGACGCGAGATACTTATAGCAGAAGTAGGCATGACGTCATCTCACGGCAACCAATCAGCTATCGGCACGAATCGGCTTTCCAGATGACGTAACATCACGTTTCGTTTTTGCATCTCAATTAGGTTGAAACAGTCCGTTCTCAACGCAAACAGTGGCAGTAAGAAAAAGAAGTAGAAGTAACTACTATATTACATTAAAATAAGAATTAAACTAAATAAACATTTCAAGGAGGAGAGATGATGCAGTAAAAGGTTTACAATAAGTTATATTTTCCAAGAAATGCCCCCCACATCATCATCTCCGACCTGAAATAAAAACTGAATGCCAGTATCTTTACAAAATTCAAAACAAGAATAAATAAATATCACAATTTCTTCAATTCAGAAATTTTTAAGAAAAAATTTTCCTTTGGGAACATCTTATCCCACTATTCAAAAATTTACCATAACAAAAAGTCCAACATGTTACAAAACAATACAAAGACATATATATGATCACACACTCAATACTTTTACCCAGGGCCCTGGTCACTCATACAACATTCTACACTATACAGTTTTACATTTACCTAATATCCATCATAATATGACTTATAACATTAATTTAAATACACACAAAAACAAATTTCATATGAAAATTGTTCCATAAAATCTTATCAGTTTATGCTTAGTCAGCGGTTTTGTCATGGGATCAGCCAGATTATCTTTACTTGGAACATATTTTAAATGAAAAATTTCCCTGTTCAATAGATCACGATGAAAAATAGTTTCACATCTATATGTTTTGTCTTTGAGTTTTCAATGGGTGATTTTGTAAAACATATAGCAGCCATGTTATCAGCAAACAATATTGGCCTCGAAACATAGTTACTTGCAATTTTAAACTGAATGCATTCATCCAAGATGTTTTTAAACCAAACTAATTCTTTTGCTGATTCAGTCATGGAGATAAATTCAGCCTCCATAGTAGACAAACTCACTCCCCTTTCTTTAAATGTACGCCAAGATACAGGTGATTATCCCAACAAAGCTATTTGTCCACCAATAGACACCATATCATCCCTGCTTGAAGCAAAATCCGAATCTGAATATATATTGAGCTTCAGTTCCTTGCATACTAGTTTAAGTTTGTGCTGTCTGGTATTGGAAACGTACCCTAAAAGTTTAAGTAATCCTTCCCAGTGAAACTTACCAGGATTGCTTTGGAACTGAGAAAATATATTAACAGCATAAGCTATATCCGGACGAGTACGATTGCAAAGAAACGAGAGACATCCCAAAACATTTCTATAAGGATAGTTCATCATTTCAGTCATTTCTTCTTGTGCATTGGGACTTTGAGTATTTCACACCTTTAACTATTGGAAGGGAAGTAATTTGTATTTTAAAAGATTTAAATCGATCAACTAGGTCTTCTATATATAATTGCTGATGAATTAAAACACTATTGTTCTCATATTCAAATTCCACACCCAAAAGTTTTCTTGTTTTACCTAAAATTTTCAAATCAAAATGTGAACTCAAGATTTTTAATATTCTTTTGGCCTGAACTTCACTTTTTCCAAACACAACTATATCATCAACATAAACCAACAGAATGACAAAATCTTTAAAACGACAGACACAATTACACTACTCAAACTTGATAAACCCTAGGTTACATAGTGTTCTGTCCAACTCGTAGTACCATAATCGCCCACTCTGATGCGAAACATACAAGGCTCTATCTAAACGACACACAAAAGTTTCTTTATCTCGCTCTACAAAACCCGGAGGTTGGGACATGTTAATTTCCTCTGATAAAGGAGCGTAGAGATAGGCACTTTTTACGTCGCTTTGTATATTTGCCCATCCAAGGTGTGCAACTAAAAGGGAGAAAAAGAGCCTTATTACTGAAAAGTTGACTACAGGCAAGTAGGTTTCATCATAGGTATCGTATTTAATTTGCCGATAACCCTGAGCCACTAAACGAGCTTTAAAACGAACAATGTTTCCAAATTCATCATGTTTAATGTTGAAAATCCACCTGCAACCTAGTGGAGTCTTGTCTTTAGGAAGTGGAACAAGATGCCATACCTTATGCTTTCGCATGTTGGCCATTTCCTCTTCCATTGCCTCTATCCATTTAAGCTTTTCTGTGGATTTCATTGCCTGGTTATAAGTGTTTGGAATTGAAATCTCTAGTCAGCTATCTCGGGTATATGACGTTGAAGGAGTGCCAGTTGGGTCGATTTCACCACTATAAGTATTGCTTCCCTGGAAATCAAACAAGGTAGGATCATACTGAATATTATGTTCAGTGCAATACCTTTCTACATCATTTGGCGATCGTAGTCTTTGATTAGACCCCCTTTCAAAATAATACACATCCTTACGAGTGCCGCCTGGTCTTGGAACAGGTTTACGAAGCCAAGTTACTTGTCTCAATGTAGATTGAGTGTCAGTGCCAATTGTAGAAGAAGGTACATTGGTATCGGTTCTTTCTTCTATTTCAGGAAAATAGCCAACTGGAGTGTCAGTAGATTGGAACTCTATCCTCTCTTCAGATTCCAAATCAGGAAGGGTGCCCAGTGCAGCTCCACTGCCACTTTTCTGCATTCCAATTGACTTTTTAAAAGTAGCATTTAGGGTTTCTACTACCTTTTGCTCATTTTGCAACCAAATCTTGTACCCTTTTGTTCATACATTGTACCCAATCAATCGGCCCTTCGTTGCCTTTGGATCTAGCTTAGAATTTCTTTTAGCCTTTGGAATTCCCACATAGGCAATCGTTCCAAATGCCTTAAGGTGACGTACTGATGGTTTCCGCTTAGTGTACAATTCGAATGGGGTTCTATCTTGGCCTTTATGACAATTCTATTAAATGAATATGCAAAATACATTACTGCATCTGACCAAAATTTGGAACTCATCCCACTATCATGTAAGATTGCATGTACATTGTTGAGAGCTGTCTGATTAAATCTCTCACAAACTCCATTCTGTTCTGGAGTATATACATCTGTAAATTTGTGCTTTACACCATTTTTATTACAATATGACCTAAATTGATCATTATCATATTCTCGCCCATTGTCAGTCCTAAAGTATTCCAACCTAAGGTTCAAGATCTTTCCGCACGTGCTATATGCCTTTCAAATACTTCAAACACCTGACTTTCCTCCACAATGGGGTACACTACCACATAACGAGAATATTCGTCAATAAAGGAAACAAAATAACGTTCACTATTCCTACCTGGAATGTTAATAGGTCCCCATACATCCGAAAAAACCCTTTCAAGCGGCCTCTTTACTTGAATACCTTCTAAGGGTCTATAGGAGATTCATCTTTGCTAATTGATTTGGCAATGTTCACAAAACAAATTAGGTGAGTGCTTTAACACAGGAAGACCTCGAACTGAATGTCTCTTACTAGTCCTGACAATAGCACCATAATTTATATGACCAAACCGACCATGCCATAATTCACTATTATTATGCTGAACTGTGGATGCCTCAAATTTTACAGATTTGCCCCCCTTTTTGACTATTTTCGGGAATACATGATAGTTACTTCCTATCAACTTAGCCTTGTACAAAGTTGAATTCTCATCATCAGTAACTTTAATTTGCCCATTTTTACCATAAAATCTCGCTCCATTGATACCCACCCTAGGTCCAGATATTAAATTTCGTCTCAATTCAGGCGAGTATAACACATCTTTAAGCAAAATTACTGTATCCCCAAATTTCATTTTGACAGTACCCTTCCCATAAATTGGAAAAGTTACCCCATCAATAGCTACTAGCATATTCTCATTTTTCACAGGAGAAAAAGTATCAAACAATTCACGATTTTTACAAAAATGATGAGATGCAGCCGTATCAAAAATCCAACTATCATCATTTTCTTCCAAATTGTTAACATTGGCTTGAGCTATAAAATGGGACTGTGCATGGGAATTATTTTTACTTTTACTCAACTTGGGTTTATTCTTACACTTAGAAGATGCTTTATTACTACTAGATACAGCTGAGGAAACAGAAGAAGCAGGTGAGGGTGATCTGGAAAAATTACCTTTCATTCTACAGTATTTTTGAATATGACCTGGACGGCCACATTTATAACACTTGAGCCCCTTTAATCTGCTTAAATTTGGGTTCACAGTGAGTACTTTGAACTTCTATAGTCTTATTGGAGTTTTCCCTATCTATCTCTCTTAAGTTAAGACGCGTTTCCTCTGCTAGTATTTCAAGTTCAACATTTTTAAATATGAACTTTTCATCTGGCCACCTCAAAACATTCTGAACTACTTGATCAAATTTATCTGGAAGGAACCTAAGAAACTGGAAACATATATATACGTCTCTTACAGCCTGATTAATATCAGCTAATTGTTCAGTTACACGTTTTAATCTAGAAGAAAAGAAACTAATACTTTCATTTGGCTTAATTTTACAGTTTAAGAACTCTGAAAACAGGGACATATGTCTAGACCGATAATCTGGCTGGAAGTATTTGGCAAGCGTATTCCATGCCACTACCGGGTCATCAATTTCACTTATCAAGCTTCTATATTCAGGGCTTACATTCATATAAATTAAAGATAATGCCAATCGACTTCTATTTTGATAGTCGGCAATAATTTCTTTTGTAATACCCTTAACATCATTTAAATCGTGACATTTTTCAATACCTTTAACCAAAAGCCATGCATTTTTCTCATTTAAGACAAACTTTATATCTTTGGACTATGTAAAGTAATTACATGCCTCAATTTTAGCAATATTATGCATGACACTAACAGTAGCCATATTTGAATTATAACAAAAACTGCCCCCAATCTCTTAAGTCCTAAACTAACTTAAATATAAACTTCAAAAGTCTGCACTAAAAATAACTCAGGGGCTGTGGCCCATAACCAAAATGATGCAAAAGCAAAGTTTAAAGTTTAAAAAAAATTAAACATTTAGCAATAGTAGCAATAAAAGCTTCCTGAGATAATATGTTGTGCAGACATTTAAGACAATAAAAAGGTTTGAAACTCTAACCAATTTATTAACAATATAATCAAGAATAAAAACACAGAAAATAAATTTAAACAATATCAGAGTCTTAGGAAAAATATAATATAACTATCATTCATCAAATAATATTTTTACCTGGTCTCCTAAAAAACACTGGCATTCAATACAAACAAAAATGTCCTAAACAGTAATTATGTGGCCTAAAAATGAAGTTGGCTACACATTCAAAAAAGTCCCTGATCAATGGTCGAGAAAACACCTGAAATTTAAATCAAGTTCTTGAAAGCACTCAAAACCGGCCTAACTCCTTTTGCATTAGTTGAACACGAGGAATCGCTGCTCACGTATTTTAAATGCCGCCTTTATTGAAGAACATGGATGCCGCCCACGGCAGTCACTCACATGGTAGCCTCTGGAACCAAGGAATTTATTCTGAAACAACCATCTTGTATACAGTAACCAAGGAACTTTATTCACCGGACTGCATGCATCCTTCTGAAGGGGCTGGAAACTGCACACCCAAGTGCCAGGAAAGCAGAAACTAGAAGGGTTGAGCCAGAGCGACGCGAGATACTTATAGCAGAAGTAGGCATGACGTCATCTCACGGCAACCAATCAGCTATCGGCACGAATCGGCTTTCCAGATGATGTAACATCACGTTTCGTTTTTGCATCTCAATTAGGTTGAAACAGTCCGTTCTCAACGCAAACAGTGGCAGTAAGAAAAAGAAGTAGAAGTAACTACTATATTACATTAAAATAAGAACTAAACTAAATAAACATTTCAAGGAGGAGAGATGATGCAGAAAAAGGTTTACAATAAGTTATATTTTCCAACAGCACGTTTAATGTATAACGGACGGTATAAGCTAAGTTAAAAGTATCTAATTCAGTTAATGTTGCAGATTGCGTTGTTCCTTAATCTTCGAATTCGATCCGGCTTATTATTTTTTGCAGACTGTTAGAGCAATTTTATAAAAGTAAGCTTGAACTTTAGATTATGTCAAATAGAACTTCCAATATATATTTACTAATATGTAAAAGATCTACAAAGCGAAAGTATGTTTAGAAGTCCATTAAACAAAAAGTGGAATTGCTGCAGAAAATGGATAAAGGCATATCCTTCTTTTCTCAAACCATTTTGAAATCTGTTTATCAATTTCACGCTGATCTGCGGCCCGGGGGGGAGGGGGGAACGGCGAAATGCCGCGGCGCGCAATGAATTGGAAGTTAATCTGTCAGCACTATCCTTATCTTCAGGGCAGATGTTTTTATTTTATTTAGCTTATAATTCCTTACTAAATGTAGTATTTCATCTCGATGTACTCCGTCTTTGATATGATTTAAATCAAATTCCTCATCATTATAATTCGCTTCCGATAACGAAGAAAGTAACAGAGGTTATTGAAAACGAAAAAATTTCGATTGACAAATTAGTCGGTATTCTCGACACAGCAATTATAGGAATTTAACAGCGGAACTTTGTTACTGAAGAAGAAATTATGTCTGTTTATAGAATTAAAGAGAAAGTATTATCACATAAAACGAAGCAACTTAAACAACTTACGTTGAAAGAAATGTTTAATAAAGTAAAAAAATAAATATTAAGCTTTTTTTTGTACATTTTGATACCTTTTAGATCATAATTGTTCTTTATTTCATAAATTATGGTTTTGTATTTTTAATTTTATAATTTCTGCATGCCATCTTACCAGATTTAAATTGCTGATCTATAATCCGGAATCGCCGATGTCCCGATGAGTCCGGATTAACGACTTTTGACTGTAATGTATCTCCATGATTTCAATGGCTTGTTTTGCAGTTGTTACAACTATCAATATTTCTATAAATATTTAATGAATTGAAAAAGAATGGTAATAAGAGCATTAAATTGTCAAAGAAATGAAAAAATATCTAATCATGTAATACATGCATGTATAATTGCATATGTACTGATGAAGTTTTAAATAGTAAGCTAATTTGATTGAATATGTTCATCAAGGGAATGATTTAGTATGGTAGCTTCAAGCTCACTGCATATTTGAATATAGGCTGTCTCTTAGTAGCAGTCATTTATTTTAAAATTGCAGCACAAAATTGATATCTGCACTAATTACATTTTTAAGGCGATCTTATAAATCAAAATGTTTTCTTCTTTCACTATCAGAATACAAAAGGGTGGAAACAAATCATTACTCTATTGCAAATTGTATGACAATGTTCTTTTGTTCATATAGATTACACATAAAAAAACTCATGAATTTTTATTATAGTAAAAGATATTGTTATTGCGTCATGATGTTTAATATAATGTATATTTTTTGAAAAATTATGTCAGTTGAAATACTTGTGGAGGGGTGGAAAGCATGTGCAGCTGCCAAGTGGCCAAATTTTATGAAGTCCTTGGAATCTAAGGTTTAAGGACAGCATAAAAGTAAAGTGGACACAATATCAAAAAATTAGTTCTTTGTTTTTAAAAGGAAACATGTTCAGTTAGTTTTATCTCAAGGTATAATATATAGACTGTGCTTTTCTTTTTTTCCTAGAATGATTCAGTATCAAGCTCGTTAATATGTCACTTGATGGACAAGGTTATTTTTCTTCATGAAAGATTTTTAAAATATAGAGCTGCATTGTGCTCTATACGCTTATGCAATATAATACTATGCTTTCTAGTTTCTTTCAAGATTGATGTTCCCCCCTCCCAATTCTTCATTGTTATCTCGTAAACGCTGGTATAAGGCAAACAATTTATTTGTGCCTTTTTGGTGAAGAAATCCTTAATTTTCAGTTGTTATTTTTTGGCAGTTGAATTAGAAATGGCATCAAACAGATTGCTAATTTCTGTAGCTTGTCACTGCAATGACTAATTCTACCACATTTCTGCTTATTCCTCCAGTTAGAGCAGTCAGCTCTTATCCTTATATGCTCTTCATTATTTGTGCTTGAATGCCAGTCTCAAGATCAAAATTGACACTGAAATAAAAGAAAAAAAAATTGAAGCCATCCCTATCCTTCCTTAGCTTAAATTAACAAGAAAAAGAATTTATTCTGTAAAAGAATCTGGAATAGCTTCTGGGGCTCCTGAATGCTTACAAGTATTTGTCAAGTCACAGGTGGCATTTTTGGTGAGATATTGGCAGTTAGTGAATAACCAACGAGTATCCTTTTTTCCTAATGTCTCATTTATAATTGTCCCTCCCCCAGTGGCCAAGCGGTAAAATTGTTGAACACTGGTAGTTTGGTTCAGGGTTCGAATCCTGGAGAACGGGCTGGCTGCATGGACGTTTTGTGGTTTTCCCCATGTGTAACATGTATATGAGCCAGTTTTCCTTAGAAAGTCCTCCTTCCCTTTTGGCAGATAGCCCTGGTGTGCTTTACCGTAATTAAATAAGTCAAACTCATTTATGATTGTATCAGTGTTTTCATTACTGCAGTTTGTTTTGGCAATATCTGCAGCAGAATCTAAAACAGATATAATTTATTTCTTTGTCTTTTGATTTTGTTATTCAGTGTGGACTTTTTATTTCGATTTAATATTAAAATCTTTAAAAACATTATTACAAACCATTTTCAAAGTTGTTTTGAGGTAGCCTGTGCTATATGATTAACTCTCAAGGACTTCCTAAAACATTGTTTTAATATTTTGCATTGTGTAACACTCATTAGCCATTTAAGTGGCCAAGTGTTTGACTCCAAAACTTTATATTTGTCCAAAAAGCTGAGAATAAATGTTTTCTTAATTACATTTCCAAAATGAGCTTCCAAACGTGTCTCTTTTCTGTCCAATATTTATACTAGCTTAATTCTCTGTACACATTTCATGATGTATATCTGTGTACTTAAATATAGCATGGCAAATATTTTTGAATGTATATGGCTTGGTTGCTTGGAGGGGTAACAAAGCCTGGCTGTAATTAATTCGCAGACTATGAATTCAATTTGGAGGTTATGTATTTTGTTGCATGCTGAAGCTTTTAGAGCTTTGACAATTAAAACATATTTTGTTTTCTACGATATTGTGTGTCTCTAACCGTTGGCTTTGAAGGTAACATTGAACATGTAAAGGAGTTACTAGAGGACCATAAAAATTATCTCAAGAAGAAAAAGCTGCAGCAACAGAAGGTCATAGGAAAAGAAAGGAAGAAAAGATGATCCTATTAGATCTTTGACCTGTGAAATTCTTTCAAAAGAGGGCAAAATACAAAGTTTTCACTTCATGATAATTACTCTGATAAAGCAGCAGCAAGCTACAACATACACATTTTCATTGACAATGCCATGCCTCATATGTCTCATTTTAAGACATAGAGGATAATTTATCACATAGGACTGGTTTTTAGTAAAATGGAGGCTGAATATATCAGAAGCAGAATTGAGTGGCACATAACATCATTTCTCTTCCTCATCATTTTCCACTTACGTTGTTCACTCTTCGTACAGTATACTGTATCACATAAAATTCCATTTATAAGTATAATTTCCTAGTTCATTACATATGGAAATTTCTACCAGCTTCTGATTATCCTATTTCGGGTCAAATGTATATTGGGAGAAAAGGAGTCAAAGTGCAAATTAAGAAAGTCGTTTTAGAATTATAAAGAAGAAAAATCAATTTTTTCATGGCATAGATCTTTGAAATTTCAGGCCCAAACTCATGGTGCTTGGAGGGTAAATTTAGTTTTTATTTATTTTATGTGCTTAATTTGTTTATCTTAATTGTTTTATATGATTTTTATTACCTTCTGTTTTATGAACTTGTTTAAAAAGAGTGTTATGAACTTCTGTGTTATGAACTTGTTCTAAAGTTTGAATAAGTTAATAGTTTATGAATTAATTCAATTTGCATTAATTCCTATTGGAAAAATAGTTTTCTTGTACAAACTTTTCAGATAACAAACATACTTCTGGAATTAATTAAATTTGTGAATTCGAGGTTTTGTTGTACTACATGATTAATACCGGATTGATTGTCATCTGGATATATCCATTTCCAGACTTTTTGCTTTCTTAAATCCTGAATTTTCAGGTTTGGGATATTCAAGCTCATTATTCTCAAATTTTGTTTAAAAATATTAAAAAATAAAATATTTTATCTTTGAATCTCTTTGATGATTATCAACTATGGTAATAACTTCAGGTAAAAAATATTTATAAAAATTAAAGTAGTGTTATTAAAAAAATGGTAATCTGATCTTGCCTAGCCATTTTTAAGTAAGTATTTTCAGGCATTGATGTATGGCAAAGATACAGGTATGTAACTCAATAAAAGTATGAAAAAAAATGTTTGTTTTCTTATCTAGCAATGTATTAGTAAATACTGAAACTGTAATATGTTCAATGCAGCAAAATATGTTCATTAATTGAAATAACAGGCAAAACAATGTAAGTTAAAATCAATAAAACGTATAGCTTAGTTAATAATTAGCATTTGAAAACATTTTTCATTCATGACTGGAATGTAATATTGTATATTATTAAAATAATGATATCATAAATATAAGTTTGGTTCAGTCCTTACAAAATATAACTTAGTTTGTTTTAGCCTTTGTAATTAATTACTGAAGTTCTTTACATTTTGCTCATAGCAAGAAATGTACCCATAACATAAATATCTAGTCAGTGAATTAAAGGAAAATGCATGAAACTGAACACAGCTGACGACTCAGCACTACACTGTGCATACCATTAATAATACATAGCTTAAGAAAGCTATGCAAGCATTACATAAAACTATGAAAGCATAGAATATGTAACATATAGCTGCCAACACCCCCAGTAAGTTTACTGAATCTCCTGGTTTTTACTTTTAGCCTTTACTAAGCAAGGAAAATGTTTTTAAACAATAAATTGAAATTTATTGAATTAATGAAACTCAAAGTGTACAAATATCACCCCCTCCCAAACCCTTGGTGATTTTCATCATAATTGTTCATATTAAAACTTATTTGATCTGAATAGTCTTACCAGAGTTGCCAACTCACCCGATTTTCAACCACTCTCCCGCCAACCCGATTTACAAAATACTCCCAACTTTTTCTTATTCTTAAAATTTCGGCGAAACGCCGCACCGCATTAAAAGTATCTAATTCAGTTAATGTTGCAGATTGCATTGTTCCTTAATCTTCGAATTCGATCCGGCTTATTATTTTTTGCAGACTGTTAGAGCAATTTTATAAAAGTAAGCTTGAACTTTAGATTATGTCAAATAGAACTTCCAATATATATTTACTAATATGTAAAGGATCTACAAAGTGAAAGTATGTTTAGAAGTCCATTAAACAAAAAGTGGAATTGCTGCAGAAAATGGATAAAGGCATATCCTTCTTTTCTCAAACCATTTTGAAATCTGTTTATCAATTTCACGCTGATCTGCGGCCCGGGGGGGAGGGGGGAACGGCGAAATGCCGCGGCGCGCAATGAATTGGAAGTTAATCTGTCAGCACTATCCTTATCTTCAGGGCAGATGTTTTTATTTTATTTAGCTTATAATTCCTTACTAAATGTAGTATTTCATCTCGATGTACTCCGTCTTTGATATGATTTAAATCAAATTCCTCATCATTATAATTCGCTTCCGATAACGAAGAAAGTAACAGAGGTTATTGAAAACGAAAAAATTTCGATTGACAAATTAGTCGGTATTCTCGACACAGCAATTATAGGAATTTAACAGCGGAACTTTGTAACTGAAGAAGAAATTATGTCTGTTTATAGAATTAAAGAGAAAGTATTATCACATAAAACGAAGCAACTTAAACAACTTACATTGAAAGAAATGTTTAATAAAGTAAAAAAATAAATATTAAGCTTTTTTTTGTACATTTTGATACCTTTTAGATCATAATTGTTCTTTATTTCATAAATTATGGTTTTGTATTTTTAATTTTATAATTTCTGCATGCCATCTTACCAGATTTAAATTGCTGATCTATAATCCGGAATCGCCGATGTCCCGATGAGTCCGGATTAACGACTTTTGACTGTAATGTATCTCCATGATTTCAATGGCTTGTTTTGCAGTTGTTACAACTATCAATATTTCTATAAATATTTAATGAATTGAAAAAGAATGGTAATAAGAGCATTAAATTGTCAAAGAAATGAAAAAATATCTAATCATGTAATACATGCATGTATAATTGCATATGTACTGATGAAGTTTTAAATAGTAAGCTAATTTGATTGAATATGTTCATCAAGGGAATGATTTAGTATGGTAGCTTCAAGCTCACTGCATATTTGAATATAGGCTGTCTCTTAGTAGCAGTCATTTATTTTAAAATTGCAGCACAAAATTGATATCTGCACTAATTACATTTTTAAGGCGATCTTATAAATCAAAATGTTTTCTTCTTTCACTATCAGAATACAAAAGGGTGGAAACAAATCATTACTCTATTGCAAATTGTATGACAATGTTCTTTTGTTCATATAGATACACATAAAAAACTCATGAATTTTTATTATAGTAAAAGATATTGTTATTGCATCATGATGTTTAATATAATGTATATTTTTTGAAAAATTATGTCAGTTGAAATACTTGGAGGGGTGGAAAGCATGTACAGCTGCCAAGTGGCCAAATTTTATGAAGTCCTTGGAATCTAAGGTTTAAGGACAGCATAAAAGTAAAGTGGACACAATATCAAAAAATTAGTTCTTTGTTTTTAAAAGGAAACATGTTCAGTTAGTTTTATCTCAAGGTATAATATATAGACTGTGCTTTTTTTTGGCGCGCAATAAATTGGAAGTTGGTCTGTCAGCACTATCCTTATCTTCCGGGCAGATATTTTTATTTTATTTGGCTTATAACTCCTTACTAAATGTAGTATTTCATCTCGATGTACTCCGTCTTTGATATGATTTAAATCAAATTCTTCGTCATTATAATTCGCTTCTGATAGTGAAGAGAGTGACACAGAGGTTATTGAAAACAAAAAGTTTCAATTGAGAAATTAGTCGGTATTCTCCACAGCAATTATAGGAATTTAACAGCGGAACTTTGTAACTGAAGAAGAAATTATGTCTGTTTATAGAATTAAAGAGAAAGTATTATCGCATAACACGAAGCAACTTAAACGATTTACATTGAAAGAAATGTTTAATAAAGTAAACAAATAAATATTAAGCTTTTTTTTTTGAGTAAATTTTGATACCCTTTAGATCATAATTGTTCTTTATTTCATAAATTACAGTTTTATATTTTTAATTTTATAATTTCTGCATACCATCTTACCAGATTTTAACTGATGATCTATAATCCGGAAAAATCGATAATCCGGAATCGCCGAAGTCCCGACGAGTCCGGATTAACGACTTTTGACTGTACTACATTAAAATTTGCTGCCCAACCAGAATGATAATTAGTGACTGCCCTACTGAAGGGCCCTGGTTCGAATGCCTGAAAAGGCATGGTTGTTTGTAAATGTATAGTGTCTCTGCGGCAAGGGCACTCTAAATATACGGTGAGCTGAAAGTCCTCTTAAGAGGTTGGTGGGAAAAGACCCATACCATTTCAAAACTGTGGCCAGAACTGAGCTAAAATCAGACTGTCGCCCTGTATGGTGCTCAAGACTCTTGCCAGTGACAGGCACATTTGATTACTTGCCACAATGAATGTCTTGGGCTCTTGCTGACCATTTTCAGACAAGTGAGATTGGTTACAACAGTATTAGAATTTGGAAGTGTGACACCGAGATCAAACATTCAAAGATTGAGCTTCCAAGTTAGTATTAGAACCACTAAAATTTGTGAAGTCATTACCTGCCATGTAAAAAATGAAGTCTATGATTAGAAGGCTAAATGCGTATCTGCCATCTTTTATATTTCTTAATGAAAACCGTTCTAGTTTTTCTAAGTTATATTATGGAATTAATTATCTATGAATTTCACAGTTTATTTTAAAGTCGCCCAGAGCTTTGTAGATTTGGTAAATAGTTGCCAGATCTGTATTAGAAAGTTTGGAACTCTTAGCAGACTTACTTTTGAACTGTACCTCTTTTTTGTACCAAAAACTTTTCTTTTTTAGAATATGAATTCTTATGCTGAGTGTCATTAGGTTTGTTGACTTGTCAATATTTCAGCAATTTTAAGATTAATTTATCTATTAAATGCTTGATTCTGAAATTCGTAAATATCTTGATAATTCTGTTAGCAAAAATAATGTTACAATGTTATAAAAAGGATGCCCGTATAATAAAAATATGTTTTAGAAAATGTTTTAAATTGTGTTTACCTTTGATTTTGATGATAGAAAAAGGAATATGAGTGGTGCTGATGCCATCCCAAATGCCAAAATATTGAATATTACCTTGCAAACATTTATCAAAACACCTTTATTTTAAGTTTCATTTTGATGGTTTGAGAATGAATACACATCTGGATTTTATGAGTACTATTTAGTTTTGCAGTAGTTAATAGCTTTGCGAAGATGACTATCTCTAACATAGTATGAAACATTTGGTTACAGAATTAAAAATTTGTGCCAAATTTCACCAAAAATTGATGATCCAAGATTGTTAAAGCAGTCAATGCCTAAAAATTGCATCACTTATTAACATTAGATGCTGGATTTTATTTTTGAAGAATGAGACATTCATTCTTCACATTGTTGATTGCCAAAAGACGTATTTGAAACTAATACAGTCAAAAATTACAGGAGTTCAGGGAAATGTGCTGAAGACGAAAACTCAACAACCTGCAGCTGTATATCTTCAAAAGTATAAAGTGCGGTACATGGATTTCCTTTTCTTAAGCTTTGTGGGCAGAGGAGTTGGTACTGTCAACCAGGAAGAAATAATGTGTAGAAAAGGAACAAACTGATGAATATAACTGATAAATATGCCTCAGAAATCATATTTAATGCAGATGAGTCTAGATTGTATTTCAAGGTGACAGCTGATGGGTCTCTCCACTTACTACAGGGTTACTCTGCTATCTGGAAAAACTGAGAAAAGTCAGGGAATTCGAAAATTGACTAAAAAAGTCGGGGGAAAATCAGAGAATTTAAATGTTTTAGTCAAAATCTGGAAAAGTCGGAGAATTTCATACGACATTCCCCACCCCCACCCAAAAAAAGATTTTTCCGCCTACATTGGAAACGATTACTTTCTTGGTGAATTACGTATCGAGTGAGCTGCTGCCGTAAAGCCAACTTTTGCAGCTGCAGTGAGATTATCTTTTAGAAAGGCAAAGCAAGTTTCCAGCAACTTTGGTTTCCAGTAACCTCGGGAATCAAAAGATTCACATGCGCATGTGCAACGAAAAAAATTACCTTCCTATTCTCATATAAAACAAAATCGTTGTAATCCTAGTATACGATACACATGGGATTTGGCAACATTATGATCAGCAGCAGTAAACTAGGATTTTACTGCAAAATCTTTTAAACCTTTTTTTTTTTTCTTTTTAATAAATGTCTTATTTGGTATTTTGCAGTAAAATTAAAAAGCAGTAATCATTTCGGCTAACCATTTAATATAATTATATTCACCAAAATATCATTGATTATTGTAATCCGGTGTTTAATCTTTAAGTAATTAACTTAATTTAATAGTCTTATTATTAAATTTATCCGTATCAATTAATATAGCTTCTTCCTTCTAAATTTATTTATTATTAGTTAATAATACTTTGAAATTCCAGGCAATTTTCTCTGCTATACTCCTGAAACTAATTCTAGCAATATGATGTCATACATACCATCACGAAATTCAATGTACAACATATTTTTTCTCATGTATGCTGCTAAATAAACATAAACCTGAATTTTTTTAAAAGTTCATTAATTGGATTTCTTTCTTTCGTTTAGCTGCAAAATGTCTGCCCAAAAAAGGGGGGGCTTTCTTTTAATCCAGATTGGGCAGATTTTAATTCAAATCTGCAGTGGAGAATACAGCACCTATTATACACTGCTGGCCATTGAAATTGCAACACAATGAAGGAATGCAAATGTAAAAAAGATATTTATTGCATGTAAACAGTATGGAATGAAGACAAAATGATTAAATTTAAGCATTTTGGAGGTTTACAGAGGTGTGAAATTAGTAGAAACAGCTGCTACCCCTGGCAGTTAAAACAGCTCTTACCCGTTTAGGCGTGGAGTCAAGCTGGGCTTGGATGACACAAATGGGCAACTTACTCCATACTGCTTCAAGTCTGTGCCATACTTCATCAACTGTATTAGCTGGAGAAGTGTGGTAGGCCAGTCTCCCAGCAACCAATGACCAGATGTTTTCAATAGGTGACAGATCTAGAGACCATGCAGGCCAGGGCAACAATCGAATACCCTGTATCGAGGAAGGTCAGAACACGACGTGCAACATGTGATCCTGCATTATCTTGTTGGTACATGGTGTTTGGGGGCTTCAAAGATAGAGCACAACCTTTGGATATAAGATGTTAGAAATGTGCCCAATGGCTGCCCAAACCATCACACCAGGTGCAGGGCCCCTATGCCAATATCGAATGCAAGCAGGCGATGTGTGGCCTCCTCGGACACTTCAGACATGTATATGGCCATCAGAATACTGCATACATAGCCAGGATTCATTTGAAAAGGTGACATTGTCCCACTCCTGTACTCAGCTTTTTCATTTGGTGCACCAGAGTTGCCATCTCCCTCTATGCTGCATTGTCAAGGGAGTCCAAAGTAATGGTCATCCTGCTGATAGTCCCTGCTGCTGCAAATGTCTACACACCTTATGAGCTGATAATGTGCATGCTGCAAACATGCCCATTTCCTGTCTAATGGTCCGTGATTTGGTCCTATGGTTTTGCTTTGCTGATTTCAGTCCTCTCTGGCATTAGTCATGGGAGGGCGTTGAGATCCTGCATGCCCTTCAGTTTGACCCTCAGCAATCCATTAATTCCATATTCGCATGACAGTGGTTGGATGTCGACCAGTGCGACCGGCGATATCACAGAACGATAATCTACACTTTCGATAGGCAACGATCCTGCCTCTATCGGATTTTGAAACTTACTGGTAAACATTTCTTCTTATTCGAGGCATAACATGATATTATGAGCAAACTCCAACCTTACAAAGCACTTTCCAAATGAGATATCCACTGCACAACTTTTTTTTTTTTAATGCAGTGCTTCAGATGTCGTATCTCCCTCCTGCGTCATCTAAATGCACTGAAGCACTAATCGTTTGCATATCCCAACTTCTTCCTTTTATACGATTTTGATGTTCATCAGATGATTTCCTCCTGGTGTTGCAATTTTAATGGCCAGCAGTGTAATTATAATAGTAATGCTTTGGGGATAAGTCGTATGTAATTGGCAAATGTTTGTTTTTAAGTGGTACCAAGATTAATTTACCTCTCAGCACAGCCTACGCACACTGCATGGAGAGACCGGAATTTTCTTGAAACACACCTGTAAGACTTAGAAAAGTCAGGGAATTTCATTTTCCTGTTTGAGTGGCAACCCTGTTACTACTTCCATCTCTATTTTTTCAGTTTTGAAGTGCAACAAAGGCCAGTGGATTTCACTGATGGATTGTTAAATGTTGTCAAGCTGATGACAAAAGTTAGATGAAGAGGCAATGCTGTACAAAGATCCAGAGGAGAAGAATTTGAAAGGAAAACTGAGTTTTACCAGTTTTGCTACATTCGACTGTGATTTACAATGTGTGAAAAATCTGTCAAAAACATATCTTCCTGTTGCTATCATCAATGATGACAACATTCATTACTGTAGCTGTTGGCATGAATTACTCATGATAAATTTTGTGTGCTTATTTGGATGAGGTCAGACCAGTGAGATTAGTCATAAAATAATTCATTTAAGTTTATATAAATTTTAATTTCACAAAAGACTAAATATTACTACAGTCAAATACCAAAAATCTGCCGATCTGAAATCCGCATTGCCTCTCAAAATATTAACATTCAGTTTATAGGTTCCGGAAACTGCAACATTGTGTACGAAATATCAAAGAAAAAATACTTACCGAATAATGATGTCATAATTACCAAATGAGTCATAATAGAAATACCAAATTATTGACATGAAAAAAGTTAAAATAAATAAGATAGAAGTGGTTTTCCCTCTAATCTGGATCGAGGTAAAAAAGCAGACGATTCACTCAACTCTTCATTCGAGTTTACGATGTATTTTCTGAGCATTGTTATTTTACGAGATTGTTTAGTGCTGCCTTTTTTTATCTGGATTTATTTGTGGATCAATTAAGAATATTTTAAATTTCCGCCCTTTTTAATACAATGACAGATAAGAAACGCACTCATGATTTTACTGCTTGCAACGTTGAAAAACGTAAACACGTTGCATTGATGGTAGCGCAACAGGTGCAAATTCTGCAAAAGATGGAGGCACGTGCTAATCCTCGATTGATAGCAGAATGGTATGGAATTGCGACACGATTATGTATGATATACGGAAAAATAAAGAAAAGCTGTTAAATTTTACAGCAACAGTGATTCTAGCACCGGAAATCTTTGCACTAGGCGAAATCGGCAAACCTCGATGCTGTGTATATATAATGCAATGAATAATATAACCAGCTTATATATGTAATAATAATTTAATGCATATATTAAATTATTGCAATAATGTATATAATAATTTAATTAAATGTATCTAATATGCCTTATTTATTTTGCATTTTTAGTCCGAATATTATGCTTTATCTTTTTTGTCTTGAAATTTTCAAAATCCTAAAATCTACATACCCTCTGGTCCCAAGCTTTGCGGATTTCTTGACTTGTACTGTATTAAAATGATACATCATTTGTAGAGATTTTAAAGCATTTACAGGAAAAAAATTTGGGGAATACAATTTTAAGTTAAATTGTTTTACCTTCTTCAGCACATATGGCTGTTATTATCATGTAATATTTATATTAACTCTCAGCTTGTGTTTTATTATATTTGTAAAATTTTCTGTTCTATTTAGGTTGCCAAAAGTGACTATTTTAGAAGAGATGGACCTGATATTCATTCTGATGTCACTATTAGTGTGTGCCAAGCATTATTAGGTGGGTCACTTAGAGTTCGAGGGCTGCATGAGGAAATTATCCTTAAGGTTAATGTTATTTATTTACTTAAAACTTACTGCTCTTTAAGTTTTAGTTCTGTTTTGTCATTATTTTGACTATTTATATTATGTATTCCAGATACCTCCTTGTACTTCATCGCATACTCGCATGAGATTAGAAGGGAAAGGAATCAAACGTGTAACTAGCTATGGTTATGGAGACCACTATATATATATCAAAATAAAAGTACCATCGTATGTATTAACTTTTTTGTAAATTTAAAATAAGTGTAGTTAAAAATAACTTCAAATCTTTGTAAAATTTATTTTCTTTAGAAAGTGTACCATTATATTTTATATACAAGGTATTAATGTTATATTGAATAATTTGGAATTATTTTTTGAATATGTAGTTCCTTTATTTGAGGAATCTGATTTTTAAATCCATAATGAAACTTAAAGGTGTGGACAAATTTCTGGCTATGCAGTTTCCTCTTATAATTTTTTTCCACTTAAGAAGTCTAAAACTCATGATACTAAGAATACAGCATTTGATATTGTACTGGTTTACTATGTTTTAAAGCTAATTCGATTTTAAAGGGTAAAAGATATCAAGTTTTAGTTCATTGCTTGGTTTAATATTTGACTATCAGGCTGTCAATATATGCTACAGAGTAGCTGTAATTGAATGGAATTTTGTTTCAAAATGCAAAAATATTTATTTAAACGGTAATAGGCTTCAGTGTAAAATAATTATTTTATAACATTCATTTATTCATATGAAATATTTCTGTTTTTGGCTGTAAATATGATTTGAGGTATTACTAAAAAATAGTTAGATGAAGTGCTTTTCAGCAATGTTAACTAATTTGTGTTTGTTATATACTGGCAATAAAAGGATGAGACTTTGTTTTTAAAACAATTGATGTAAAAATGAGCAAAATGGGTCAAAACAACAGTGCATTAGGAGAAATTATCATCTGAATAACACATTTTCCCTTCTTACAATTAAATAGTAATTTATCATCATTAACTAGAATGTAATTGCTCTCTATATATATTATACCAGTGCACCTTCGAATTAGTCACTAGGCATATAGCAATTTCTGGCTTGAAGAGTGTATATTCATCCATTTCCCATGTTATCAAGACTTTGTGCCTTGGTGATTACTTTCTGCCTTAACCCTCTACCTAGTATCTCATCATTGAACTATAGTTAGTTTCCATGCCTAGCAGTGTCTTCCCCTTCTTTGCAAAGTCAATGGTCTATTGTATTGACCTGCATATTCTACAACTTCAAATCTTAATGAGGGATTCACTGTTGCCCATCATACACACCAAAACTGTTAATCTGGTGTTTAACTTAGCACTCGGAGCTACAGGCATTAACTTCTTGATGACACAAGCAGCATTTCTTAGCGAAAAAAAAAAAAAAAAGAATGTTTCTATCTTTTCGAAATAAGAGTATTTAAACTTTAATGCGTCATAACTTATTCTAACAAAAAGAGCAAGCGCAGTAGCATAGACCCTAAAGGCACAGAGAGAAGAAAGCTTCTGACTCAAAATGGGGCATGTTCGTTATTTATAGTAGCGGTTACATAATAGGCTAGCAAATTCTAGAAGGTACTGGTCTAGGGCGAAGATCCTGAATTGTAGAAAGTTAATTAAAGGTTGCGTGTTCGCGAAAAGCAAAGCCATCGTATTTTTTTATATTTTACATATATATATAGCGAGAGAGAGAGAGAAAGAATATACGTCTACCTAAAGTGGTGGTCTGTCTAACAGGATGGCACAAATTTAGAGTCATCACAAGTCAAGCAGTCATTTCTGTCTTTTGACAGACTTTATAATACTTGAAGAATCATCAACTTTTGTTCACCTTATTTTGTTTTTTCAATTTATTTGTTTTTCAGGTTTGATTTCGAAGTTTGCGTTTCATCTTGTTTTTAATTTGTGCCTTCCTGTTAGATAGTTCCCAATTTTAGTAGGTATATAGTCTGTATAGTTGATCTCATTGTTTATTAATTAATAAATTTTACAGCATTTTTTCCCTTTCTTTCTCTCTCTCTCTATATGTATATGTTAATTTTATTTATTATTACTCTAGGTGTTCTCTTTTGAGGAGTGTTTGAATAGGTTTCAACTACTCTGAGTGTCATTTTAGAAGATTTAAGCAGCTCAAAGACATTTTATTTTAATGCCTGCCTAATATCTGTTTTTGCAGCTCCCAAAACGTTATGTGGATTAGTGCTGCTGTGAATCATCATTTTCCTTCTTGTGCAGTGGCAACACTACCATTGCACAAGATGTAAGAGCTGTTATTTAACTTCCACGTGGCTTTGCAAATAGACAATTGTTGCCTTTATATATTTCCTGAAATGTAATTTTTTAGCATTTCCTTACTTTTTAATTTATGTTAACTGATGTTCAAAAAAGAAAAGTGGAAGTAAAGTATGGTTTTTTAAACAAAATTTTTTTAATTCAGTTTTAGTTTTGTTTATTAACACTAGAACAGTGGGAAAATCTTACCTACTGGAATGGCGCTAAGGGTTCATTTTAACCCTTTGATGAAAGTACTGAAATAACAATAGTAAAACAATTTTAAATGCCATACATTGGCACGAATATGTACTTTATATGTATTTCATAATTTATATTTAATATCACATGATACTTTATTGGCTTTTTAAAATACTGTACATGTATTGAGTACATGGCGATCAATTGGATCATACTACAATAACTCAAATAACTCATTAATTTGATATAAGAATTGATTTCAAATAAATGGTTTTATAAATTAAAACTAATGTTAACTAAAATAAAACACAATTTATATAATATTTTTTTATGTACTTACTCGGAGAATGATTCACTCTCTAAATCGAAAAATAAGAAATGTTCTCTGATGTTTCAGTTATATCATTATATGTGTAGCTGAATGGAATTTGTAAAGTATTTCATTTCAATTCTATTTAATGTTTAAGATATTAGAGATTACACATACATATTAAGAATTAATGCAGTTGATACAAAAATAATTTTCAACAATTTTTCCAGTACATTTTCTGCACACAACTTTGGAACAAGATGCACAATATTCTTGAGATTTGTTTCCATTGCATCTTTGTACTTGACACTTTTTTCTCTTTTTATCCATTTTCTTTTCATATGTTTCATATTTTTCAAAGATATAGGAATTTCTCTTCTGTTCTTTTTCATTGTGCCGACCATAGTTGTATTTTTTTTATTTTAACATTTCTGCTAATTTAATGCTAGTAAAATAATTATCCGTGGTAATATTCCTCCCTTTGTTTAGATGTGGCTCCGTTAATTTTATGACAACATTTTCAAACGTAATTGAGGCTTTGCTGTTTCATCTTTTCCTAGATAAAGAAATCCATTCAAGAGGTATTTAGTATCAACGAAGGCAGATAACCAAAATTTTATTCCAAATTTGTCAGGTTTATTAGGCATATATTGTGTAAATCTACTTCTAGTTTTAGATGGAAATAATTAAACAATTATCAGTGAGCTCTGTCTCATTGATAATTGTTGGAGAGCTACATGAATGGCTTTCAGTTCTCCATCAAAGTGAGTGGGGTAAGCCTCTGCAGGTGTGGAGAAACTAAAAACTCCAGCCCCCTGAATCCTATCAGTCAAACGAATAGATAAATGTAAAAAAAGAAATAACTTATGTAGACATTACAAAGTAGTGAGACCACCTAGGTTTGTTATCCCTCTGGGAGATAGTATGAATGCAATTGAAAAATTCTTATCGGTGAATGTTTTTCATGGGTTATTTGACAATGCCTCGAGCAGAAAGAGTGATAAAAGTAAAGAGGTCAAAATGATTCCCGTGCGCCGTTCTAGGAATACATGCCGATATTTCAAAAACTAACAAACCTAGAATGCAGAAAATTTTTTTACAAATATTTGTTGTCTATGTAAGAAAAGTGTAAAAAATTCCAAAAGATTTTTTCCAATAAAACAAAAGTAATCAACAGTCAAAAGTGTTCAGGGGTCAAAATGACCCCTACCGCAGTTCTAGTGTTAATAAAGAATTTTTTTATTGGTTGACGATAAGAGGCATTATTATTAAAAAAAGAAAGCAAAGTATTTATTTGAACTTTTATAATATTTCTGTGTGCCTTGTGTATAAAATAGTATAAACAGTAGAATGAAATTATTAAAATAGGATCTTATGTTGAGTAGTAAACTGTATGTTTTATTCACATGTTATATTTTTAGAATTGTAAAATGCTAGTTTTCTTGAAGTATTAGATTGCAGTATGAAGCTTCTAGATCCCAAGTTCATTACTATTATTATTATTTCCTTTGTTACCAGTACCTGTATGGAAGAGGCAGGCTTTAATCATCTTCAAAACAACATTCTTGTGTATTAATTGCTTTTTAAATTAATTCATGTAGATATCTTATTATAGGTACAAAATATTCCAACAAATTAATTAGTACCCTTTCTTTTCCTTTTCTTTTTTCACATACATTTTGCATTATTCATATTCCATTTGTTATGTATTTTAGATTAATTTGCTCCTCAAAAGTATCCATAAAATTAAGTGTTTCTGAATCTACTTATAGATGTCTGCATGTACTTCTATTTAATACATAAAGAAGTCAAAAATTTCCATTAAGCCCCCACCAGTAGCTGAGGACATAAAATCAGTCATATCAGGTGTAGTTTGGTTTGAATCTCATAGATGAAGTTTGTTGCATATGAGTTTTTTTAGTTTACTCTCATGTGTAAGGTGGGTCCATTTCTGTTAAAAACGAAGCCATTGTCTGTTTAGGCAGATATGCCATATTAAAATAATCTAACGCTTTCTAATAATCAAAATCGTAAAAAACAACCTTATATTTAGCGTAGGTATAATGAAACACTCAAGCGATTTCGAGGGCAGCTAAAGGTCCCTCCTCATCAGGAGAAAGAAAGACATATAAAGAAGAAAATAGGAATCACAGAAACACGTGGTGCTTATCAGCACTGCACGTGGTTATAACTAGATTTTTAATCAGAGTTGCACTGGCCGCCTACTTTTACTGAGCCAGGCTGTCTGATCAAGCATAAAGAAATATTAGCGAAGTTAAAATAGGGAGCGAGGGGCAAATGCACATTACGCTCAAAATCTGAACTTCAAATAATGGAAAGCAACCACTGAACGGATTTTTATACCCTCTGGTAGTACCAAGTGCGAGGAGGTAACGCCATCTATCGGCAAAAATAATTGAATTAAGACAGTAGAATTTTAAAGGCATTAGGAAGGACTGGATTGGACTTCAAATCATTAACTAAAATTTCTAAATCTTTGTGAATGTGAAAAGCCTCAAGAAAATCCAATTCGCCTATGGAAGAAGCCTTTTGGATGATTTTTGCAGACCCAAAATCAAAATTATGGTTAAAAGTCCAGCTATGATACACTATTGAAGACTTGTTAATTTCATAGCGTATCATAGCTGGACTTTTAACCATAATTTTGATTTTGGGTCTGCAAAAATCATCCGAAAGGCTTCTTCCATAGGCGAATTGGATTTTCTTGAGGCTTTTCACATTCACAAAGATTTAGAAAGTTTAGTTAATGATTTGAAGTCCAATCCAGTCCTTCCTAATGCCTTTAAAATTCTACTGTCTTAATTCAATTATTTTTGCCGATAGATGGCGTTACCTCCTCGCACTTGGTACTACCAGAGGGTATAAAAATCTGTTCAGTGGTTGCTTTCCATTATTTGAAGTTCAGATTTTGAGCGTAATGTGCATTTGCCCCTCGCTCCCTATTTTAACTTCGCTAATATTTCTTTATGCTTGATCAGACAGCCTGGCTCAGTAAAAGTAGGCGGCCAGTGCAACTCTGATTAAAAATCTAGTTATAACCACGTGCAGTGCTGATAAGCACCACGTGTTTCTGTGATTCCTATTTTCTTCTTTATATGTATTTCTTTCTCCTGATGAGGAGGGACCTTTAGCTGCCCTCGAAATCGATTGAGTGTTTCATTATACCTACGCTAAATATAAGGTTGTTTTTTACGATTTTGATTGTCACATTAGCGTGTTTCTCTTCTAGTCTAGCTTTCTAATAACTCAAATAATCTAACATAACAAAATTTCCATTGCATATAAACAGATAAACGGTAGTATTGGGATACATGCCATTTGTTTTCTACACACATTAAAAATTAGACAAGGTAAATATGAAGCACAACAATAAAAGGAATGAAATAAGCAAAATTTTCTTGCTTTTTAAAAGATAATTGCATAGGAATTTTTAAAACAGAGCTGTTAAAAACAAAAGTATTTTCATGCTTGGTCTTTGAGCCAGTTTGCATAATTTGCATAATTTTTGTTACTTATTTCAATAAGTTTTGTCAGTAATATGTAACATATAATTGCTGCTGTTAACCTTTTAGCAATTTACAAAAGTTATAGTTTTTTTATTCCAAGCAGTTTAACAATTAAACAAAAGAATCTACCGACTGTGAAGCTTCCCTGAAAAAAAATTCATTATTCCTGAGGTTTATGCAACATTATATATATGAATGAAAAACAACTAATGAATTATGAATGAAATGTTTTTGGATAAGTCTCCAAGCCATAATCAAACCTTATACATTTCGCATGCAAACCCTTGTTCACATTTCTTTACTATTTTTGCTACGTATAATGCACCTTTTTCTTGAATGAAATTTCGATTAGCAAATAAGGTATACATGTCAGGTAAAAGAATAAGTATTGCATATTTGTAACAGTTCTAAGCAAAAAATTATAAATTTCCTTTTTAATATGAATGTTACATGTATTCCTGAAACAATATGAAAGAAAAGCATTTTATTCCCTTCCTTTTATATTTATAAGAAAGGTTCTTGGAGCAAACAACTCGCACAAATACCATGTTTGTTCCAGAGAAGCCATATCTTAGCAATTTTAACGAAAGAGGGCAATCTGTTTTGGTCAAGATTTGTTAGGCCTTAGGGAGAAGTGTTCGCTTTGAATACAGGATTATAGAAAAGCCCTTCCTCAAGTAATGTTACATTTATTGCTAAGGGCCTCTTGTGAAAAGGAAGAAAAAAAAAATGCTTTGCAGTGAAAACTGGTGTTTACTCTATGGGTTCGATCTAATCATATGTTATATGTTAATCATTTGAAGATACGCTGTGTAATCCAGTGAATCACCACAGAATAGTTTCCTCAACCCTAAGGTAACTTGGGAGAACTAGGGAGAGTTAATGAGAATCTCCTTCCGACTTTGAAAAGATCCATAGAATTGCAACATCTTATAAAGTCTTACCGAAGAGTTACCTCATTATAAGATTCTTTTCATTATAAGATTGTGCTACTGTGTGCATTAGTTAGAACTGTATTTCAAATAATACACATCAGTTTGAATATTATGCCTTTTTCCTTTTTGAAGGGAAAAATTACTTAATTTTTTAGTTGCCCTGCTGTGTATTTTTGTGATGTTACAATCTGTGAAGGATATTATAATATTCATGTAAAGAACCAGCAAAATAAAATTTTGTGAAAAAGTAATTTAGACTTTTCTGTGTTATTTCTTTATATAAAAAGTGTCTGTTGAGCTCAGAATTTTAAATGATGAAAGTAATACTTTCTGGGAAGAAAAGAACTGTTATTTCTCTTTCATCACCATGTAGAACAATAAATATATAATAAAAGTGGAAAGGTATTTAAATAATAATTTTTTTTTTTTTTTTTTCTGTATTCTTTTTGAAAATTTTAATTTCCTTTTTCCTTCACATATATTTTATTTGCATTTTAGTTGTGCTTATATATATATATATATGTGTGTTTCCTCCAGCTTCCATTGGCTAAACATCTTAATAAGCCAGCATAAACAAATGGGCACAATAAGTGCACCTGTTATAGAAATTTATTACATTTTTGAAGGCATCAGCAGGTTGGCAGAAGCAAAGTGTAAAGTGAAATGTGTTTGTAATTAACATTGAGGATATGTTAAAAAGTTTTAGGTTTTAGTTTACAATTTTTAGTTTAAGTTTCAAATTATCTGTATCACCAGCATTGTGTAAGCGATGGAAGGAGCAAATATCCAAATTAAAATGAAATATTTAAGAACTGTTGCAAATGAAAGATATAATTTTAATTTATAATTTTTATCTTATGCACTCATGTATATTTATGTATTTAAATTGCTGAAACATGAATTTCAGGCATTTGTCTGGTAAACAGAAAGCTCTTGCCACGGTCTTTGCTGAGATGGAAAATGATACTCCAGGTACTGTTGATGGTGTGATCCAAACAAAAGAAGGTATGTTTTATTTTAAAGCTTTTATTGACACTATTTTAAAATCTGTGATATAATTTTTTCACCTCCTCCTGTGAGGCACAAGCAGTGTTGGAAGTTCTGTGCTCATTTATTTCTGTGTTTTAATATACAGCTCTTAAAGTATGTTTTGTATTTTATTTATGTGTTTAAATAGTGATTAAATGTGGCCTTCTTCTTGTGCATAGGCATCCAGAGGGCAGACACTGTGGTATTGGATCTTCTCCTTAGTATCTTGTCGAGCTTGTTTTCAGTTTCTTACCATTCCTACTGTTTCTAATTCACTTCTGTTTAGAAAACTGTACTGTGTTTTTAATTTCTGAAAAATAATTATTGATTATTATAGACATATTCTGATTTGTGATTCTGGATTTGAAAAATGTGTGAATGTAAAAATGAACATTTTTGTTGAAAATTACTTAATATGATTTTGAAATTTTTATCAAATGGCTTTACATTACAATACATAATTTAATAGATTTTTTATGTGTTTTTAAACATGATAAGGAAATTTGTATAACTTACTGGTAGGTACTGTAATATTTTACTTGTGTGTCTTTCAGGTAAAGTTGCTGCTACATCTGATGATTATGTTTATCAAATACGCTCAGCTTTAAATGAGCATGATACTGAAAATGAAGTTGAAAGTGGACAAAAGAAAAGTGGCTAGCTTCATTTAAAAACTGTGTACTTTTAGATTTGTATAGAATTGTTAAATATGTTTATATATCATTCTGTTATTCAATTGTTAAAACATACATCATTCACAGAAATAAAATTTTAAAAAATTGCTCTCAGTTTCATTTTATACACAAAGTAATCTTGGTTTTAAAAAAAATGTAATTTTCTGGTACTGTAATTTAATCTATTTTTATACTCTGTTAGTATACAGTACAAAGCTTGAGACCCGAACTCATCGGGACTTCAGTATTTCTCGATTTGGGATTTTTCCAGACATTAGATCATCAGTTTAAATCTAGTAAGATGACATGTAGAAATTATGCAGTTAAAAATATGAAATTGCGATTTATGAAATAATGAAGCATTTATGATCTAAAGGGTATCAAAATTTTCAAAAAAAATTTAATATTTATTTATTTACTTTATTAAACATTTCTCTGAATATAAATTGTTTAGATTGCTTTGTTTTTTTTTTTGTGCTAATACCTTCTGTGCAATTCTATAGACAGACATAATTTCTTATTCAGTTACAAAGTTCCATTGTTCAAGTCCTATAGTTGCTGTGTCAAGAATTCCAACTAACTTGTCAATTGAAATTTTTTCCATCTTCAGTAACCTCTCTGTCACTTTCCTCACTATTGGTAGTGGCATTTTCTGGATCTACAGGGTGGGCCAAATAAGACCTAATGTTAAATAGGAAGAACTCTTGTAATAATCATTTATTTTGATTAATTTTTATACATAAAATATATATTTTAGAAATTATGCATGAAATATGACATCATGCAAATGTCCACCATTTTTCTCGATACAGAGATTGGCTCTTTTTAATGCGTTTTCCATTACACCACGTAATGTTTCTGGTTGAAGGCTCAGAATTTTGTCTCGAATATTCTGCTTCAGCTGTCTAATAGTCTCTGGTTTATTAACATACACTTTGTCTTTTAAATATCACCATTAGAAAAAAGGATCCTGCTCCGCCATTAGCCGCAAAAAAATTTCAATCGTTGTTCTGCAAGAAGCTCCAGAAATCGTTTCTTGTATTCCATCCTCATTCTTGAAGAAATATGGGCCGATAACTGAGGAAAGTGACAGAGAGGTTGGCCATAACACTGCACCAAACAGTACACTTGAATTAAAATATTGCTGAAATTTACTCTGCGTCATAACAATTGATCCTAGACAAGAATCGAAAAACTTGATAATTTTAATGCGTTGTTTTGTATTGTGTGGTTCCATAATAAATTTCCAAGAATTCAATTATAACCTACAAAAAGAAAAAAAAATAATTATAGCAAAAGATAAAAAAGTTATTTGTGTTTAACATTGGTAGGTCTGATTTGGCCCACCCTGTAGAACAGAGGTGGCCAACCTTTTTGGGAAGCGTGCCACTTCCAACATATTGAAAAAATTTAAAAAGGGGAAAAAATTTTATTTATAGGCTGATTTTTTTCCCAAAAAGCACATTATTTATGTAAGTCTGAGTAGTAGACATTTAAAAAATAATATAATAAATAAAATAAGCACATAATCTAGGGTTTTGTTGTGAAAAAACATTTTTTAAAGGTTCAGTCAATTAGGTTATGTACAAAACAAAAATGAATAATTTGAAACATTTACATCTAAACAACTATTACATAGTCAGTTCTTAATTAATGTGGTTTTTGAATATGCAGTTGTTTTTACAAGTCTCTTATATTAGGATTACTTCTTGAAGATACTAACAAAACTAGGTGTTTAATGTAAATTAAGTAAATCTTGAACGATATTTTCATTTAATTATGTTTGTAAAAGAAAAAAAAATTAATAAAAATTTATGTTGATCCAAACCTAAAACAATATCTGACAGCCAAATCGTGAAAATTTAAAAAATTGCTTGTTGTTAAAAATTTCCAAAATTCAATATAATTTGGATCATTTGCGGTTGAAATAAGTTCCTTATGTATGCTTTTTAGTGTAGTATACTGCTGTAGGTCAGTACTTTTGATTTGGATTTCAGTTGCATAACAATTAACGTCTGCAGAGAAACTGAATTATTATATTTGTTCTAATGTGTTTGTGTGCCTCTATCAACGGAGTTGATAAAGATGATATTATATTTTTAAATCTTTTAATTAAGTCTTCGTGTGCCACTCTTAAAACTCCGCCTGTGGCACATGTGCTGCAGGTTGGCTATCCCTGACCTAGAACCATAGTGCAGATTTTGCCCTTCATTAATTGAATGATGATTGGAGCATTGTCATCGGTAATAAAAAGTCTACTATGTTATCTTCATTTATTACTGCCTGTCCACATTTCTTTATTAAAAAAAAACACCATTAATTAAAAAATTTCAGTGCTCCATCCAGCAGATTTTATGCTAAAATATTTCAAAAATTCTTGAATAATTTTGCATTGATTTTAAAATTATTTAATAATAATTTAACATTGATTTTAAAAATGCTACTTTATATTTGCATTTCAGCGCCTGCGTTGTTCTGACATCCATAGGCTGAATGATGGACATACAGCTTGAAGGAAGGAATAACACGAATACATTATCCTTCATCAAAAGTTTTAAGTGAAACATGAGCTGAACAATCTACAATCAGGGCAATTTTTGCATCATCAGGTGAACCAACCAAATTCAAATTTGGCCGAGCCTCTGGTATGAAATGATTTTCAAACCAGTCATATATTAACACTTGCATCATCTATGCTCTTTTATTTGAACGATATATATCAGGAAAAATCTTTACTCTTTTAAATGTTCGAGGTCATGTATTATTTCCGATTACGAAAAGTTCATACATGTGCGTTCCTGCAGCGGTTGCACATGCTTAAATTGTTAATTTAGCTTCGGAATCTTCAAAACCGGTTGGAGCTGTTTCTGTAGAGGTTGCCAAGGTATTTTGCGGTACATATTGCCAGAAAAGACCAGTTTCATCAGTGTTGTAAATTTGTCCTGGAGAAAATGTTTCACTATTAACAAGTTCAATGAATTCATCTGCAAACAGCTCAGTATCAGCTGGAGCTTTTTCACCTGAAATTTTTAAGTGCATTATACCACGGCAATTTTAAAATTTGGTTAACCAGTCTGTCGAATATGTGCGCTCAGCTTTTAGGTTAATTTCTTCATGAAATATTTTGGTTTGAGCCATTAGTGTTGGACTCGTCAATGGCATGTCCTCACTGAGATGCTGTCTAATCATTCAATCATCACTTTGTCATAATCGTCACTTCTACCATAGCGAGTAATTTTTCTCTTTTTTATTGCGAGTGGGGTGTCAGAATCTATGAAAAATTCAAATTCCTTTTTCTGTTAATGTCATATACAGTTAACATTCCAATGTCATACTCCTCATATAATTATGAGACAGATGTATGTATATCCATTTTTTACAGACAGATTTATGTATTCCAATTTTTGTTTAATCAGCATTGAAACATGCTCTCATTTTTTGGATCCTGCTGGAGCTCCAGATTTAGAAACTATTTTTGAGATAATCGAAAGTTCAAACTTTGATTTTCATTAAATTTCTGTATTAATAACAGGCTGCAAAAGATAATAAGGTAAATCAAATCAGAATAGCGCAATCCGTTATATTAACTGAAGTTGTTTGGAATCTAAAGTATAATTTTAGCCTAACTTAACAGCGTCTGCTGCACATTATTGGCTATGTATCACAAGGTTGGAGAAAAAAGACTATTTGTTCTGCTAAATTTTGTCTTGCTTCTATCGCACACTAAGTCAATTAAGCATGAATTGTATTGATTTAGTTATTTATTATACTTGCATCTATTTCTTGCGTAAGGGTTATCTGAGTCCTGAATAAATAAATTCCCACATATACTTAAGCTTACTTTTTCAGTCTCTGCGGTTCTTAAATTCTGCTACCAAGCACCTCCCTAAGCTCTAAATTTTTGCCGCCCCTTAATATTGGGTCCTTGTGCTTTGCCTAAATTCTAAAAATTTTATCATCCCTTAATTTTGTTACTTGGTACTTCTCTAAATTCCAAAAATTTTGTCTTCACTAAATTTTGCTGCCTGGTGCAGCCCATCGCCGGTTCTTCTCCAAATGTTTTATTATGGAAAAAAATATCAAATGAGTATGCGTAAAGCATAAAGAAATTCTTAAAAAAAAATTGGATGGTGGCTTTAAGGTTCGGATTTTAGATCATTCCGGATATTGGACGTCCGGATCTCGGACTTCGTACTGTATTAGAAAATTTAAAAGAAAAACTCAGCACGTGAGATTTTTGTGTTTGGTAATAATTTTTGCATACTTGTTTTAATCTTATTCAGGATCTTTAAAGAGTTTATTTTCTTTATGAAAAAATTTAACAGCAAAATAAGCAATTGTTTGGGCAAAATGTTTTCATCTTGTATTTATTGATGCTGCTTTTATCTTTGGCCTCTCATTTTAAAAAATGAAATTTATTAGCTGATAAGTCGCATATCCTTTCTAACCTCACGATGTACTTAGTCCAGAAACATTTCTCTACTGAAGATACTGGATCAATGTTGGTATTCAAAGTGAAATGAATGGATCTTACCGAAGAGATACAGTTATTATAAATGAATAAATCAAAATTTATTGAAACTTCGTTGAATACAGAATTTCTAAAATAATGCTTGTTGACATAGAATATACTATATAAGTACAATATGTCTTCAAGTGTCTGACAAAAAGTGTTCTTATATTAATAACCAAGAACTGCCCCATTTTTGTTCAAGGGGAAAACAACTGACCAAGGAAGTAAGTTTTCTGTTGTTATTATTATTTTGTATTAACTGTAAGAAGAAACCAATGTAGCCAGAAGTTTCATGTTCAGAATGAAGCTGATTAGCTTATGTGATGAGTTCTTATCGTTTCTAATATCACCAGGCACTTGGTTCAAAAACATTTCCCTTCTGAAGATACTGGATCCTCATTAGTGTTCAAAGTAAAGTGAAGGGATCATTTTGTGTTTTGCTGTGTTTGTTTGAGTGTGCTATAGCAGTTAGATATAAATTATTATTTTTAAAATTTTGTTAACTGTTTATTAATTGTTAATTTTAACTATGAACCATTTAAATCAGTAATTAGTTATTAACTATTAATTTTTAATTGTTTGTTAGCTAAATAGCAGAATGTTATCAGAACTGTCAAGAATCCTATTCAGAAGAATTCAAATTTATAAAAAGGAGAGTTTTTTTTAATATATTTAATGCATTTTAAAATTTTTCGTAGTGGAAGAAGAGATATTGCTATGCGCTGCAAAACTAAAAGAAAGATGTTAACCAGTATGTTTTGACAGAGCAAAAGGGATGTATGAAATTGGTTTTTGTATAGAAAGTAACGCTAATTACGCTGAATGTTTAATGACATCATTTATCTTGGAGCACAATCACTCCCCAAGTCAGGCAGATCTTTTACTAAGGAAAATGATTCCCAGCAATGGGATAGCAAAGAATACGATTGTGGGAAGAATTAAAACTGCAGCTATAATTAAATAGATCGATTCAGCAGAAGAGAGTAATTGAATATTTGTAATTCAGTGGCCCTTGCAGTAATGTTGGAGGTATTATACTCTCTGGTGGCTACTTTCTGTGAGGAGTGTTCGATAGAAATTTGCCTTGTTAGTCTTCTAGTCCTAGGTGCCTCAACAAGACTGAATATTGAAACTATGGTTTTAAATATCTACTATCAAACACTGCCTGACATGATAGGACACAAATGAGTGCAACGTGAATTTTTGTATGATTATTTACGATTTCATCAAAAGCTGCAAATTTTCTGCCAGTAAATATAGACTTAATTCTAATTTATACTTTCTATTAGCTAGAAAAGAAAGGAAGCTTCAAGAATTAACTTCTTAGTCAATAAGAGGTAATAAACATTCTAAAACCTGTAGGTTTGGTTTATATAATTACATTAAAGCTTTGAGGACTACCTGTCTAAGGGGATGGATGCCTTTGTGGAGAACTTTCTAAGGGAAACCGGCTTGTAATAACATTACACATGGGTGGTGGTGTATTTAATTATGGCAAAGCAGACTAGGGTTATCTGCCTAAGGGGAGGGATGCCTTCGTGGAGGACTTTCTAAGGGAAACTGGCTCGTATACACGTTACACATGGGGAAAACCACAAAAACACCCATGCAGCCAGCCCGTTCGCGGGATTCGAACCTCGGACCGAACTACCAGTGTTCAGCGACTTTACTGCTCGGTCGCTGGTGGGCCCATTACACATGGGAAAAGCTATGAAAACACCCATACAGCCAGCCTGTTCGCGGAATTCGAACCTCCTAAAACTTGTAGAAGGCGGATGGCTTCATTAGCAAGGTGTTTAGTACACTTGTTTGAGCAGTGAGATCCACCATTAAGTTTCTGAACATGACATAAAGTTCAGTCATCATCTGTTGGAATCATGTTATTCCAAAGATAAGGAAGATAGAGGAGAATTCAGTTTTAACTGTTTCAGCTAAACCTATTATACAGTAGACAATCGGAGGTCGGGACTTTGGCGATTCCGGAATTAGGATTTTCCCGGATCATAGTTTAAATCTAGTAAGATGGCATTTAGAAATTATAAAATTAAAAATATGAAATTGTGATTTGTGAAATAATGAAGCATTTATGATCTAAAGAGTATCAAAATTTACAAAGAAAAAAAAAAAAAAAAAAAAAGAAAAAAAAAAAAAAAAAAAAAAGAGGCTTAATATTTATTTGTTTACTTTATTAAACATTTCTTTCAATGCGAGTTGTTTAAGTTGCTTCGTTTTTTGGGCTAATACTTTCTATTCAATTCTATCGACAGACATAATTTCTTATTCAGTTACAAAGTTCCACCATTGTTCAAGTCCTGTAATTGCTGTGTCGAGAATTTCGACTAACTTAACAATCGAAATTTTTTGGTTTTCAATAACCTCTCTGTCACTTTCGTTACTATCGGTAGCAGTATTTTGTGGATCTAGAACCATACTACAAATTTCGCCGTCCGTTAATTGATTCATGATTGGGGTATTGTCATTGCAATGAAAAACTTCTGTTATATCATCTTCATTTATTACTTCTCCACATTTCTTTATAAAATCCATTAAATGGAAAGTTTTACCATTGGTTTGTGATATCCGAAAACATTCGAATTCGCGGCTATCATTATCCTCCTCACCATGAAATATGGTAGTTCGCCATAAATTACGCCAAGCATTTTCTAAAGTATCTGTACACACATCCTTCCACGATCTTGCGATGCTCCACACAGCAGATTATATGCTAAAATATTTCAAAAATTCTTGAATAGTCTCGCCATTATTCAAGAAATTTAACGTAGACTTTAAAAATGCTACTTTATAGTGTAGAGACATTAGGATTTTTTTATGGAAGCCAGAGAGATGAAAAATATGCAACCGCCTTCGCCGGGAATCGAACCACGGACCTCTGAAATACCGGCTCAGTGTGCAGAACCGCTACACCACGAAGGCTCGCTAGGAAAGAGGGAGAAATACCTTATATACTCCCCTTTTTAGAGGGCGACTAGGGTTTTAGGGAACCTAGTCGCCAAATCCTGGGTGCGGAGAATCATCATCCACAACCCTTTTAGTTCGGGCGCCACTATCAGGTTCAATGTTCCTTCTTACCTTCTTCGGGAACATACAAGGACCTGACTCGGAACAGAGAGCTTACTAAAGCTGTGTTCACTAATTGTGGTAAGTAGACAGGATACACATGAAGGGTATACAAAACCCTTTATTTTTCTTTATATACAATAACTTCCGTACTTCGGAATACACTGACCCGCTACTTGGGGTCTAACGTAAAAGTATAAAAATAAAACTAAACTCTAATTTAACTTTAGAATAATAAACATGGAAGATTGGCCTTATATTAACAGGAAGCGTATGTAGTACAGAGACTGTGAACACTACAATATGTTTAAATTTATCAAGAGGATTAAAACCTCTGGCCTGGAAGGCAACAAGCAACTGCATAACTTCTAAGGTAAGCGGCCTGCTTTGACTCACTGCTTCCTCTCTATCGCTTGGCAAAAAGCCACAACTTAAATACTTGGCGTTCGCCAGACAAACTTTGCATAAAAACCTTAACGCTTATAATTCTGGCCGGAAGTAGAAAATAAGAAGTGATAGTAAAGATTTAAAATAAAAATAAACGTTAGTAAAACTTAAGATCCTTACAATAGTAGCTACTTTTAGTGAGTTCAATGAGCAGCTTCAATATCACTGAAGCTTTTTTATACCTGAAATTTTAAATTGCCTTATACCATGGCGATTTTTAAATTTTGAAAACCAATCTGTCGAATATGTTCACTCAATTTTTAAGTTTATTTCTTCATGAAATATTTTGCTTGAACCGTTAGCATTAGACCCGTCAATGGCACGCCCTAGCTGTGATACTGTCTGACCCATTCAATCATCACTTTGTCATGATTGTCATTTTTAGCATAACGAATAATTTTTCTGTTATTTATTGTGAGTGGGGTGTCGGAATCAACGAAAACTTCAAGTTCTTTTTTCTGTTATGTCATATACAATTGACATTCCAATGCCATAATCCTCGTATAATTATGAGACGGATATACCTTTATACTTTTTTGCAGCAATTCCACTTTCGTTTAATGGACATCGAAACATGCTGTTTCTATGTAGATCCTGTTGCAGCTACAGAATTGGAAACTGTTTTCGACATAATCGAAAGTTCAAACTTTAATTTTCATAAAATTGCGTAATAATAGCAGCCTGCAAAAATGATAAGCTGGATTAAATCAGAAAGTTAAGGAACAGCGTAAATCTGCTATATTAACTGAGATGCCTAGGAATCAGTAAAGTATAATTTTAGCCTAGCTTAATAGCGTCCGCTCTACATTATTGGCTATGTATCATGAGATTTTGCGACGAAAGGCATGTTGTTCCGCTAAATTTTGTCTTGCTTCTATCGCGCACTGAGACAATTAAGCCTGAATTGTATTAGTTTAGTTATTTATTATAAAGTATAGTTATTTATTATATTTAAGGTTTATCTGAGTCTTTCATAAATAAATTTCCACATATACTTAAGGCTTATCGAGAGCCGGCACATGTATCTTACTGCCTGATGCAGTCTCTGCGAGTTTTTAAATTCCGCTACCAAGCTCCTTCCTAAGTTCTAAATTTTTGCTATCCCAGTGCTCTCCCTAAATTCTACAAATTTTGTCATACCTTAATCTGTTGCTCAATGCTTTTCTAAATTCCCAAAATTTTGTGTTCCCTAAATTGTGCCTCCCGGTTCGGCCATACGATCTCTGGCGCTGGTTCTGGGTTTAAGTGAATAACAATTCCGTTATTCTTAATTCAAATAGCACTAAATGTAATCTTATGGCCTATGAGTAATCATTAATGAAATCTATTTTTAGCACATAGAAAGAAATTTTTGTAAAATTTTTCCTTGTCAACATTTCTTAGCGCATTTAATTTAAATCTGTAATCATCACCAAGCGTAATGTCAATAGAAAAGGTTACCGTACTCTTTGTTATTCAATTACTAACATAAATAAAAATTGTTTAGGCATCGCTGCATGTGTCATTACTCAAGTTGTCATGTCTCTATAAACATGCGTTCCTGAAAGCAAAATATAATAAATAATCATTGGTGGCGTCAGAGATATAAAGTATTAGTTGGTGTAAAATCAATGATGTTTCTGTGTAGAATGTTTCGGTTTGAAATGTTATGCCAAACAGATACGCAGCTACAGAGTCAAATTATCGATCACACAAATTTATGCAAAATGATTTTCTTCAATAACGAGGTATTTTATTTGCTGGCAAAGTGAAATTAAGAATCGGGACCCTGCACATGTTTATTATGGGGTAAAAAATCAAATGCGCATGAATAAAGCATACCAAAAGAGAGAGAGAGAGAAAAAAAAAAAAAAAAAAGGGGTTGTTGGTGGCTTTGAGCTCAGGATTTTAGGGGGGTCATTCTAAATATTAGACCGGGCGCCAATAAATCATGTATCATGAGTTTCATAAAGTGCGAAGTTCATGTGGACAATACTGAATAAAAAATCCGGATCTCTGACTGTAATTTATCTGCACATGATAATATAAAAATTTAATATATTGTCTCCCATGATACCAAAGTGTGAGAAAAATTCTCTAGGTATAATTTTCCAAAACTCAAAATGCTCAAGTACCAAGAATACATTTTTTTTTTTTTTTTTTGAACTGGACAAAGTATTTTGCTTATTTTTATTGAATTACTGCTTGTTGTTCCTGTGCTTGGCAAGGTGAATATTCTATTGCAAATAAATACTTAGTTCATTCATAATTTATTTTCTGTTCTTTCAGAATTGATAAAGGAAGTCTGCCTCAAAGTTTGTTCTGCCAAAGATCATGAAGGGAAAGCCTTTCATTGGAAATCTGTATAGTAACACCCTTAATCAAAAAGATAATTCTGATCCAGTTTACAACCCAGAAACATTTTTTTTTTTTTTTTTTTGTATGAAACCAAAAGGAAAATTTATTATTACTGTTGTCAGAAAATATTATCCTACAGTTTTCAACCATAAATTTTCTTTTAAGAATGTTGGTATTTTTCCAGTTCAGTGATTAATGGTTTTTCTTTCACAAAGGCTTCATTTTCACATATTCAGTTTTTCTTTGAAAAGTGTCCAGCCATGCTACTTAAAGCTGAAAATAAAACTATGAAAAGGGCCTTTGGTAAACTCCTAGCAGTGTACTCTTAGTTTCACGTACAAGAGTTTTGTTATAAAATTGTGCTACAGACGTATTATTAATAAACAGTCAGTTCTGGTTGACTGCGAAATTAATTAAGTTAGGCTTTCTAAAAATGCTCTGTTTTGCATATTCCCAAAATAATGCTGAATGTAAATTCAAGCAAGTGAGGAAAATAAGGACAGAATTTAGAACATCTCTCTCAAATGCAGCTTTTAAAACATTATTAATCGCTAAATGTTGAAGGAAGTACTACAAAAAAATTTTGGCATGTTCTTTTAAAAAAAATAAGCTGACAGCAACATTGTTATCTCTTAGTAAAACCTATTGTGGAGGGACTTCTTAATGTACATATTCACGTACTTCTATCCATAGTGACTTTTATTAATATTTATTTGATCTGAATTGTCTTTATGCATTGTAGAGATGTGTGGAACTGTGAAGATTTAACTAATGTTAAAATTGTGAATATTCTTTCTCTTGTTTTAAATCAGTAAATGGTGCATTACTAAGAATATCCACAAGATTTCATGTATGTTAATTATTAATTTCGTTTTTATTGTATTTTAAAGTACTTTGATAAAGAAAAGCTTTTCTTCCCTACTTAAGATTTTATCAGTATGAACTTTTAAGAAAATTAGAAAGTAAAATATTAGCTCCAAATGATAAAATTTAGAATTACAAATGTCAATATATTTTACACCTGAATCACATTATAAATTGTTCAGTAACCTGAGTTATGTGTTTTGAAATGAGTTAAAAGTCAAATTGATCTGTTTTATTCTTTCTTTTTTATTCTTTTTTTTTTTTTTTTTTTCTAGTGTATTGCTTCACAGCATGAAAATCTAGCTTTTCAACGCTATTAGTAAACAGTTGCTGAAACATTAAGCAAACATTAAATAATCCACCGCATTGTGAAATTTAAGACTCTGATGGTATTTGTGGATAAGAATTTTAGTGTTCCAAACCAAAATTGAATGTGTTAAATTAAATAATGAAAAGCAACGCGGTTGGAAAAAAAAAGCAGATTTCAAGTTAGGTATATTTATAACAGCATTTTATGAAAATTTAGCCCAAAATATCCTTTTTCATACATTACTGGGGGGGGGGGACTGCCATCAGATAAATTGCGAAAAGGGGTATAGTATGCGTGAAGAACTTTCTAAAATCTGCAAATGTATATTTGAAACTTTAAAGGCATAATGGAATAGTAATACAATATTAAAACTTATTATTTTTTTTAAGATATGAAATTTACTTAAACTTTTGAGGCAGCAGCATGTATGTCCTTGAGTGTCGTGAATTTTGTACAAGTCATGAAAATTTTATTTTCCTCTCTTGTGCACAATATAATTTCATCTCTTAAGCATGTATGTTATATAGTAAGTGAAAGAGGATAGGACAGTATATTTATTTCTAAATATGGGATGGAAATTATTTCATTCTCCAAACTTAGGTGATGCACTGTAATGTATTTATCCTCTCTACAATTGAAAAACTGTGGTTGTTTGAAATAACACTGAGTCGATTGTAGTTATTGTGAAGTTATATGCTATTTTGGATGTCTCTCGGATATTGAGGTGATATATGCTTTGTGTTTCGTAAATGTCAATGGGATTAGTATTATAACTACTAGAGTTCTTAGAACTTTGAAAAATGTTTATTGAGTTATTTAATTGCCAGTGACAAAATTTAACATAAGTAAAATAAAGTGCAATGAAAAGTGTAAACATTAAATAAACAAAATTATCACTAGATTATTTACAAATAAAATTCCAAACGAATTGCAAGTAATATGTTGATCAAAGTAAGGCAAACTTTAAACAATAGAATAAAAGTGTGACATAAGACTTAAGCGAAAATACAAAAACAAAAATGCGGTAAATGGTAGATTAGCCCAATTCAAATCTCATTACTGACTCTTCAGGGAAAATTTATAATGATTTTCGAATCCAGCTAATTCCATATCGCGTTTCGTCGAAACAGACAATTGAAACTTTATACGAAACTCTTTTTGAATATTAACTGAAAAAAAACTTAGTCATAAACTTTAGTCTCAATTCTCTGTTCCATTTGCGTCCGCTTGAAAAAATACATTAAGGTGTAAGAAAAAACTATACATAATGGCCTGGTTATGCCAATGTACAAAATAAAATAAATAGCGATTTGCTATTAGTCAAAAATACAAGATTTTTAGTGAGGACCTACTAGCTTATAGAGTGTAAACTTTGTGAACGTAGCTAAAAAGTTAAGTTAAAAAATTTAAATTAAAATAAAAAAGCAAAGAAGACTATAAAAATATTGAAAGGGTGTTGCTATTACCAAGAATCAATACAAGGGAAAGAAAAATGTTTTTAAAACAGACCTGAAACGTCGATGTCTTCTTGCTGGACCCATGCTAACTCAAAAGAGGACGAAAGCCTCGAGAAGGAAGGAGCTAACCAACTAGGCAGGATAACGTAAAAGGGAAAGAAACGTCATGAAGAAAGAGCTAATGAAAAGTGACTGACCGTTAGCACAATTGTTCAAGATGGCGTCTTGCTCGACGAGTTTAAAGGAATTTGGGCATAAGGGAAAGAAAAATGGCTAATTCTACAAAAAGTTAAAATATAGCCACAGAAAGTAAGAATAAATTAGAAGAAATAGTAAATTGTTAATTAAAGTCGCAATTCTTCAAGCTACCAGAAACGAAATGGCCCATAAAATCAATAATAAGATAGATATGGCCAGAGAAAACTTAAAATCTATTTAAGAATATAATTAGAAGTACTGTGCCAAATTTTAAGAGTAAAATTGAAGCTGTGAAGGGAATTAATTTTACATTTATGCATTAGATTATCTGAATCAGCCATCCACTTAAGACCATCCCATAGGGCTTTAAGCATAAAATTTCGTTATCTAACTGAAAAAAATCTAAAAGAAAAAGTTAATGCCAGCATTTTTTAATGCATTTCTAATGACTTTTGTAGGAATTAGGTTGTTCTGCAAGATAGTTACAAAGTAGAGTAATTCTTCTTGGAGGTGTTTTGTAGTATTACAGATTCTTTTAATTCTAAGCAGTTGTGCGTTAATTGCATTGATTATGACCCTTTTAGAAATATTGGAATTCCATTTAGTTAATTTAAGTGTAGGAAAGTTGAAATCTCTTCGTTTGTCGTAGATTTTCAAAAAATGTTAATCTGGAATATGCAAACCAAGGTAAACTATATCCTTTTGCACAGTATTTGTAGTATTAAGTTGTAGGCAAGAAGGCTTTTTCCATTTTGTTGAAGGTGTTGAAGGCAATTACATCATCAATATAACGAAAGATGTGTTGGTAATATTTTTTATCTTCAATATTTAGTGAACGTACAAAAGTAAATTCTTGTGTGAAAAGGAATAATTCGCAGATTGCTGTTGAAAAGTTGCCGTCCATAGGTATTCCTTGTATTTGTTTATAGATGTTATTATTAAATTGAATATATTTGTTGAAAAAAACGCTTGAAAGAAAAAAAACGCTTGAAAGAAAAAGTTGCCAATTTTCAGTAGATAATATTGTAGTAATTCGGGGAAATAAGTTAGGAAGAGTAAGCAAGCTGCTATAAATTTCTTCAAGTGGTAAAGTAGTATAGAGGTTCTCAATGCAAAATAAAATAAAAAGTGGGTTTGAATTCAATACAGAATAAACCACGCTCAAAAAAAAAAAAAAAAAAAAAAAAAAAGCAAAGTGGCAAACTGCAAGAAATAGGGAGCAAAAAATTCAAAAATCTATGAAATTTAAAACTTTTACTGCATCATCATGAGGTTGGTGCAACGAAAGATGTTAAATTTCATGCACTGCTTACCATTAAAATTGCAACACCATGAAGTAAAGCAAATACCAAAAAGATATTTATTGCACGTAAATAGTATGGCATGAAGACAAACTGATTAAATTTGTAAGCATTTTGGAGGTTTACAGGAGTGCGAAATAAGTAGAAACAGCTGCCATCACTGGCAGCTAAAACGGCCCTTACTCCATTAGGCATAAAATCAAACTAGGATTGGACGACTGAAATGGGAAACTCATTCCATGCTGCTTCAAGTCTATGCCACACTTCATCAACCCTATTAGCTGGAGAGGGGTGGCGGGCTAGTCTCTCAGCGACTCATGACCAGATGTTTTCAATGGGTGACAGATCTGGAGACCTTACCGGGAAGGGCAGCGATCGAATACCCTGGGTATCTAGGAAGGTCAGAACATGACTTCCTAGAACATGTGGTGTTGCATTATTTTGTTGGGACATGGCTTTGGGAACATTGAACATAAGGCACAACCATTGGATGTAACATGTCAGAAATGTACCCATCTGCGTTCAAATTACCGTCGATCCGAACTAGAGACGTGCATGTCATGTACTAGTGGCTGCCCAAACCATCACAAAATGTGAATGGCCCCTATGCCGATATCGAATGCAAGCAGGCGACGTGCGGTCTCCTCGGAAACTCCACACACGTATACGGCCATCGAAATATGCACGTAGAACCGTGACTCGTTTGAAAAGGCGACATTGTGCCACTCCTGTACCCCGCTTTGTCGTTTGGCGCATCAGAGTCGCCGTCTCTCTCTATGCTGCATTGTCAAGGGAAGCCGAAGTAATGGTCATCCTGCTGATAGTCCACGCTGCTGCAAACATCGACGCACCTTGTGAACTTAAAAAGACTGGGCGTGCTGCAAGTATGCCTATTTCTTGACATTTCGTACGGTTTTGCAGGGCTGACCTCACAATATGTCTGTCCTTTCTGGCGTTAGTCATGGGAGGGCTTTGAGATCCTGCATGCCGTTCAGTATGACCCTCAGCAATCCATTGATTCCATATTCGCATGACAGTGGTTGGATATCGACCTGTGCGACCGGCGATATCACGGAACGATAATCTACACTTTCGATTGGCAACGATCCTGCCTCTATTGAATTTCGGAACTTCCTAGTAAGCATTTTCTCTTCTTATTCGAGGCATAACACGATATTATGAGCAATCTCCAACCTTACAAAGCACTTTCCAAATGAGAAATCCACTACGCAATTTTTCTTTTATGTAGTGCTACAGATGTCGTTTCTCCCTAATGTGTCGTCTAAATGCTCTGAAATATTAATTATTTGCATATATGCCAACCTCTTCTTCGTTTCATGTGACTTTAACATTCGTCAGTTCATTGCTTCCTGGTGTTGCAATTTTAATGGCCAGCAGTGTATTTGATTTTTGGGTAGCTTGCTCTTCCCTCATTTCTTGCAGTTTGCCACTGTGCTTCTGTTTTTTAGTTTTTGCATGTGGTTTATTCCAAATTTAAATATAGGATGAAATTTAAACGTATTTTCTATTTTATTTTGTTTTTCATTATTACCACGACTTGTTGTTGCTATTGGCGCACGACTGGATTATGTTTTGAACTGTTTTTTTACTTGATATTTATTCATTTATGTACAAATAACACTGAAGACAGTTTGGATGAGAATGACAGTCCTCAAATGTGAAATTGTAACACCAAGAAAGAATGCTCGTAGCGTCATGCAAATTGCAGGATCGAGAGTTGTGAGATAGATATGCAAGTGATTAAAAAAAACAGACAGATAAAATCATTACAAACCAATTTATTCAGTATCTAATGTGCCCACCTCGGGCAGTGATACAGGCCGCAATCCGGCGAGCATGCTATCAATGAGTTCATTGATGGCTGCCTGAGGTAGCCTTTGCCAAGCCACATCAACTGCTGTACGCAGATCATCCAGGGTTTGCGGCCGTGGTCCTCGATAAATGTCACGTCCCATGACATCCCACAGGTGTTCGATAGGATTCAGATTTGGAGAGGGTGCCGGCCAGGGTAGGATGTCAGATCCAGTCGGGCTGTTAAGAGTACGCCGTGTGACATGCGTCGTGGCACTGTCTTGTTGGAATACCATGTTGGGTGCGCCATGCAACCAGAGCAGAACAACAGGCTCCACAACTTGCGTGACGTAGCGGTCCGTTGTCAAAGTGCCGTTAATGTGTACCAGGGGCGTCTTGTGATCAAACATTATGCCAGGTGTAGGGCCGGTATGACGCTCGACAAAATCGGCTATTTCGTAACGTTCTCGGGGTCGCCGCCATTTCTGGGTCACCCTGTCGACCGCCGTCATTCCTGCATAGACAGAAACGTTATTCATCCGTTAACAAAACCCGATGCCATTCGATGGTCCACGCACTATGACGCTGACACCATACCAGGCGTCTAGTCTTCTGTTCATCAGTCAATGGTACTTTTGTGGCTGGTACCCGTGAACGTAAGTGTACTTAATGCAGTCTGTTGCGAATAGTTTGGGTGGAAACAGATCCATCTGCTTCTGGAGGCAACTGACTTCGGATGTCACGTGACGTAGAGGAAGAATCTCCAATAGTTGACCGCCGAATACGCCGGTCTATGCTCTCTGACGTGCACCTGTGCGCACCACTTTCTCCTCGACATGCACGCACACTTTCCTGAATCCATTGTGTGACACAACATTGTATGGTACTCATATTGTGCCCAAACGAGTGGCTATTGTGCGCAGCGACAAACCAAGCTCATGGAGCTCGATAATACGGTCACGTTGCCTGGTCCTTAACTGATGGTATTGAGCCGACGTCTCAGAGACATTTTCTATGCTTCTTCTAAAGTCTCCAATCCTTAAACCCTCAGATGCTGTTTATGAGAAGAGAAAGGGGCTGACTTTTATAGCCCTCATATGCGTACCACGTGATCTAATGCGTGCGCAACTTTTATCATTTGCATATCCACCCCACAACTCTCGCGCCTGCAATTTGCATGACGCTACGTGCATTCTTTCTTGGTGTTACAATTTCACTTTTGAGGAGTATATATAAACGTATAAATGCATGTCATTTTTGTCAAGGAATACACTGTTTGAATTTTTGCCCTTGGGTACTCTTCCATAATAACACCAATATTGTGACAGAGCCATCACCATCTTGCAGACTGACTAAAAGTTGGATTTATACTCTCAAGCAGTTGTCTGCACTCACAAATACATCCATCTGTTCTGAAGAGCTGAAATAACGATTCATCTAGGCAAGTAATGAGGTGACATCACCTGTTACTCAATAGTGATGTTATCTAGCTCAAGAGAAGTATAAAAAGAATAGTGGTACTAATGGGGTATAGAAAGAATAGTGGTATCAATGTTAGCTAGGTACTATTATTATGAAATGTATCTTTTATGATGTGCTGACTGATGGCTTCATTAGCACCAGTAATGAATTAGAATACAATTTAAGCTACAGTTTTCTTTCTTCAAGCAACTATTTTTCTGAGGTGTAGGATTTTACACCACCTGTGATTACCTGCTCTTCATGTACTGTTCATGTTAGTATCAAATTTCAAGTATTCCTTTTGTATCTTTGTCTGCTACATCCATAAAAATCCAAAAGCTTTTGCTGTCACAAAATCCTCACCGCCTGGATCTTGCAGTCAGCTTGTGGATAGTAATAAATTGTGATGAACAAATTGTATGTATCAAACCATTATATGAAACAGTTAAAATTAAACTGCTACGCTAGAGGGCTGTCAGTTGTCTGCAGCCATTTTAAAACTATTCGTAGCAGCCAGTAATTTAAAGTTGCACTTAATGTTATAGCACTAACTAAAATTATTGGATACCGAAGCTATGAAACATTTTTTGATATCCTCTTGGAATTGAAATCATGTAGTTATTCAGAGACATCATCATTTGCAAAGATCAAAGTTGATCCTGAGATCTAAATAATACTTGTTTTCCATTATTTGTTTCACTGGAACTTTTGTCTTAATGCTTTGTTGGGTGAGACTTATTAGCTTAAAATATCAGATAGTTGAGATTTTGATGCTCTTATACTGCAAGGAACTCATTAAAAATATTTGGAATTATTAAATATAATTTTTTTATTTAAATGATAAATAATAGAGCCATTGATGATAGAGACTAACAAATCAAAACATTAAAACTGCTGCATCTTATGCAAATCTGCACAGAGACATGAAAAAAAAAGTATGGGGTGGAATAACTGGATCAAGGAGTCTTCTCGAAATTGTACTTCGAGATGGAAAATAAAGGATTTACATAATTTTTATGAAAGACCAGTTCATCATGACAACTTGGTAAGAGCATCTTGGTAAGACTTTTCTTGCTGTGTTATAGTTAGTACTTATCAAAGATATATATTGTAGCAACTGCAAACTACAGAGAAAGAAAGTGTCAATGAAAGATGCAATTCAGTTATAAGAAAACACTTGAGCTTATAAAAAAATAAATGCCTATTTAAAGGAGTGAATTAGTCATGTCAGAAAAGGGGCAGTTGAAAAATGTCCCTCCACTTTATATAAAAGATCATTATTGGTGTAAAATAACAAGTAGTTAATAATTCGTATTTGCCTAACTGGAGCAAGCGATTTCTTGTTTGAATGTGTGTAAATTTATTGTACTTTTATAAGGTATTTCTCTGGCCTTCTTCGCGAGCCTTCGTGGTGTAGTGGTCTGCACGCTCAGCAGGTAATTCAGAGGTCTGCGGTTCGATTCCCGGAGAAGGCATTGTTAATTTTTCAACTTTCCTTCTTCCAAAAACATACCTAATGCCTCTACACCTTTATAATATATGGATCTTATGAAGTATTTATATTTATGATTTTTTGAATGAGTATTCTGTTTTGAGTGCTTATAAAAATAAGTGAGTGTGGAAATTATGTAGTTGTGCAGAGAAAAAATTTCATTCTCTTAATTGCAAAGAACTGTGAGCAAAAATGCAATTTATTGTTGACAGTGCGAAGAATATTTTCAGAATGAATAGACTGCAAGCTCGTAGCACTTCCAAGGCTATGTACACTCTTTTGCAAAAAAAAAGCGAAGCACCATGAAGGAAGTGGTTGTTTTTGATACTGAATATATGTATAGTTCATACACAGATAATAAAATGATTAAAAAATCAAGGACATAGCACTTGTTCACGGCTCACAATCACCCACTGAGTGTTCAAATTAGTAGTTCGTCGAACCGAACCTGGAGGCAACGCATATTTGAATTCGTCGAAGCAAGGAGTGGTAGAGGTTCCTAATGTCATTTTGCGACACATTCTCCCAGGCATTCATCAGTTGTCGCTCCAGATCTGCGATATTTTTTGGTGCCCGAATCGCGCGGCCTACTATGCCGCAGACATGCTCGATTGGTGAAAGGTCTGGTGACCTTACTGGCCAAGGAAGAGTATCAATCGCACGGAGACAGTCCATAGATATGCAAGCGGTATGTGGCCTGGCATTATGTGATTGGAAAATGACCCTAGGATGACGTGAAATGAAGGGTGATGCAACAAGCCATGGTATCAACATGTCATTGAGCTGTTAAAGATGTACAAAGGATGACTAAAGATGACCTGCTGCCATAAGAAATAGCGCCCCACACCATCACACCAGGGGTTATGGCTGTATGTCTACGTAAAACAAAGGCTGATTGGGACTGCTGGTCCCGTCCTCTCCAGACACGAACACGGTGGTTATCTGCTTCAAGAGTGAAGCGGGGTTCATCGCTGAGCACTATACGATGCCAGTCTGATGGCAGCCATGATGATCGGCTGCGACACCACTCCAGTCGATTCCGCAGATACTGTGGGGTCAAAGGCAAAAGTCTTAATTCCCTCTGTGAGCATAACCCTGCCTCAGACAAGCGCCATGAGATGGTGGATGAGACGTGGCTGTAGTGCAATGAATAGTCGACAATGATACGGTTGGGGTCGGTTCGGGCCTGGCGAACAATCATCCTATCTTGCCTCGCATTTGTGCTCCTTGGCCTTCCAGAGCCTTCATTTCGTCGGCAATTTCCTTGTAGCAACTATTGCTGCCAATATCTTTGCACAGCAGTGTCTGTACGCTGCAGGTGGCGGCCTATTGCTCGGTATGACCACCCAGCTTTACGCAAACCTACAATGCGACCACGTTCGAAGTCGTTTAGTTGTCTGTAAGGTTTTCTTTAGCTGCTTCTTTACGGAATTACAATGGCAGCAACACACAGGGAGGGGAAAAAAAATAGAGATGAGTTTTCCGCCTCTGTTACTGGTTTTGTATTTTGCGAACTGCGCACTAGAAATGCGCGCTATGATCGTAATTCATGTTCATTTACCTTGAAACTTTGATCATTTGCATGTTTGATCAAGATGTTTTTGCATACCAAATTCCGTCACGATTGTAAAAGTTGCTCTTGGTGCTTCGATTTTGTTGCAAAAGAGTGTATTTTTGTTTGCCGAATCATGTAGGCGGCTTCCTGCCTAAGAAGATGTATATCTTCATGCTGGGAAACTAACTAGTGCTTGCTTATTTATTTATGGGTGGAAAAACATATTGCCTATGCAACCAGTCTGTTTGTCGGGATTTTAGCCCAGGCTGAACTATTATTGTTTAGTGATTCTTAGTCTCTAGTGGACTGTATTACCTAAAGCAGATTGAAAATGATAGAGAAGAAAAGAGCCTTTTCCATGAAATATGATTTTATTAACCATTATTTGTTGGGGATGAAAGCAATCAGAGCAAGTGCAGTTCAATAAAACCTTTTGCTTCTAGGAAGCTAGCTTATCTGGATACATAATCTGTACATAGTAGCTCCCAGAAATGTAGGCATACTTGAAAATTCTGTAAATACAGTTTTAGGGAAATTTGAATATTTTTGTAGTGCATTTTAAGGTAATATTAGTCTATTCTGCATGAAACTATGCTTAACTTTTTTCAATATAATAATTAAGTTAAAAATTAACCTGTAATGCCAGAACAGTTCACTATATTCTTGAAACACTAAAAAGTTTCTAAAACTGTAATAACTATTTAGCTTCCAAAATATTTGGTGCCTTGCATGTTCATCTTTTGTAGCTATTGCATGTTTCAACCAACATTGAGTAAACACATTTTTAGGGAACTTCTGCAATGATATAATTCTTATATCATTGTTCAATCACTTGTTTCAGTTTTCTGCTTTTAAGGAAGTGTTATATTTCCATACTGTTGCCTATAATTCATGCCAAATATGCTAATATTTGGTATAGTATTATGCCAAATAATAATGTATTTTGAAAGAACTTGAGGTATGTGTATCTTTAAAAGCTAATATTTTTTGTCAGATATTAATATGTTTAGCAACAAACATTGGAATAAAACTCCAGTATTGGGGAAGAATTTTGATCCCTTCAAGAGCAACTGTAAATCAACCACAGGTACACATTTGAAGTGATGTATTTAGGGTTTTGTATGCAATTTTTATACACCCTGTGAGATTTACCTGAAATATGCCACTGTCGCTACATCAGCATTGTGTACTAAAGGATTCATTAACTGGAAAAAAACTTCAGAAAGGTTAATTGAGCACGAAGCATCTGAAATCCACAGAGAGTGCATGATTCAGTGGGAAATTCTACAATAACAAATGAAACAATGTTAAGGCATCTATCATGACATTAAGCGACTAATTCACACAGAGAAAGAAAAATGAAGAGAGCTAACACAGGTAATTATGGATGCTGTATTGTATCTTTCAACAAACTGTCTTTCTTTCCGTGGGTGTGATGAAACCCCTAGCAGTCTGTTCACAAAGTGTCCTAGGCCTAGTCAAGGCAATTTTTTGAATTTAATGACTCTGCTAGCCAAACATAACTCAATTCTTAAGTACCAGTTAGAACACCTAAAAAAGCGACAAGTACCATATTTAACAAAGATAATTCAAAATGAAATTACTGATATAATGGCGAAAACAGTAGTTCGCAATAGCATTTTAAATTATATTAAAGAAGCCAGATGTGTCGCATACAGAACAAATGAGCCAGGTGATTCGATACGTAAAAAATATGTGGTGATGAGTGTGAAATAAAGGAAAGCTTTATTGATTTCATAGAAGTTGGTGGAAAGACAGGAGAACGCATTTCTCAACGGATTGTGGGAAAACTGACTCTTGATGGTTTGGATATTGGATAATGTGGTGGTCAGTCTGACGATAACGGATCTAATACGGCTGGTACGTATAACGGAGTACAAGCCAGGATTACAGAAATGAATAAGCTGGCCGAATATGTGCGATGTTTGGCTTACTCTTTGAATCTTGTCGGTGTGCATTCTGCCTCATCTTGCCCCGAAACAGTTAACTTATTTAGAATTATCCAGGAGATATTTAGCTATTTTTGTCGGATACACTATTCATTGGGATATTACGAAAAGATGCACAAAAACCAACTTAAAAGGAAGCAGCCAGACGAGATGGTTAGCAAAATATGTGGCTGTGAGAGCTCTTCTAACGAATTTACCAGAAGTAGTAAAATCCTTGAAAAAAATTAATTATATTTCTCTTAGTGCGGAATCAAAGTACTAAGTAAGACATCTGCTACATGTTGTAAAAAAACTGGAATTTATTATCAACCTGACAATTTTGGCTAATAGCTTTTGAGAAATCAATCGAATAAATATTGAAATTCAAAAGGAAGATACTGTTCTTGCGCATTCCATCGCATTAATGGAATGTCTGACCAAAACTCGTACAAAAAATGAGAGAAATTCCTATGGCATATTGGATAGAAGAATCTAAAGCAGCAGCCGAAAAAATTGAGGTTGAACCTATTTTGACAAAAAAACGAATTCTAAAGCCCAAAAAGCAGTTTGATGAATTCTACGAAGACGAATCACGATTACTTCATCCTGTTCAGCTATTTTCTAATGCAATGAAAATTGTTTTTGATCGAATCTTATCAGAAATTAAAACGAGGGTAAACAGCGCTACTACACTAAATTCAAATTTCGCATTTCTCAATGGTCGTGAAATATTGAATATATCAACTGAAGAATTGCAAAAGAATGCAACAGATCTTGCACGAAAATATGAGCGAGATCTAAACGCATTTGAGTTCTGCCAGGAACTTGCCGTTTTTAAACAACAAGCCTCGATGTTATTCATCGTCATAAAAAAGGCTTTTCTCTTGCGACAGATCTACACCTATAATTTTCAGGATGTCTTTTACAATATTTGTATTGCTCTGCAGATTTACTTTTTGCTTCCAACTACATCTGCAAGCCAGCGAAGTTTTAGCAAATTAAAACTTAATAAAAACTATCTGAGATCATCGATGAACCATGAGCGTTTATCAAGTCACGCAGTTCTGGCAATCGAAAATCAAACAGCACATGAAGTTAATTATAACGATGCCATATATTTATTTGCAGACCAAGAGGCTGGCAGAGTAAAATTTTAATTCCGTTATTTTAAGAGCAATAGGTAAGAACTTAAAATTATTAATGAAATAAGAATTATGAAAAGAAGTACAAATACTAACCTTTTCCTTTCAGCAGTAGCCCGTATTGTTGTTATGTATAGCTAATAATAGTTAGTTACACAATTAATCAGCTCATCGATTGTCCCAACTTATGTTATCTATTGTTTGTAACTAAAGAATATTTTTATTACGAGTGCATATTTGATTGAACGTTAGGACTTACTTATTTAAGTATGTTATTGAAAAAAAGAAATTTGATAATTCATTAGCGTTAGTGATTTGTAACTTGTATATATTCGTTTATGCTACTGTTAGTAATGTGCCGTTTCTATTTTTCGTACTATGCTGAACTGCTTTAGTATTTAGTACTGAATTACTTTCCTGGCTAGTTATTGTTGCAAACATTGCAAAACTGCATATTTCAGACGAAACGTAAATTTGATTATTACAGTGCAAAAATAGTCTTTTGCATGAATATGTAAATATTTATTATGTTTTCGGGCTGTGTGAGAACTATAGTAGAGTTCTTGAGTAGCCTACATAAAGGCGTTACAGTGAAATGGAATTTTAAAGTGCCAGGTTAAAGTTGTTATTTTAGAGAATCTGGTGTGTTCATTATTGAATCTGTTTCATTCGTGATTTGAAACTTATATATATTTGTTTAAGATATTAATTAGTAATGTGTCAGCTCTATTTTTTGTACTATGCTGAACTGCTTTAGTGTTTAGTACTGAATCATTTTCCATTGTTCTGGCTAGTTATTGTTGCAAATATTGAACAACTGCGTATTTTAGAGAAAATGTAAATTTTATTATTACATTACAAAAATAGTCTTTTAAGTGAATATGAATATATTTATTACGTTATCAGGCTTTGTGAGGACAATAGTAAACTTTGTTTACTTCGTTCTTCGCGGAGACTAGAAAGTGTTGCCATTCCGCTTTAACTAAATTTAATTAGAAACTTGGTGGAACTGAAGTGACACTACACACCCCCTTCCTAGTGACAGCGATTATGGAAGATAGTCTCTAAAGAGACTGGGGAACTTCACATGTCTGCCGGTTCTAGTAGTCTTGGTTTCATGATGAGTTTCTGAATTTTCTTCAGTGTTCTTGAGAGCAGGTGTTTCCCCAAGTTCCGCTTTCTTGGAATGGAAGTTTTGAAAAGGAATATCAGAATCTTGCACTAGGAAACATGGCTTTAGTCTGTCTATCGAAACTCTTTTAACTTTTCCTTGGATTTCAATATCGAAATACTTATCCTTTCTTGCTCTTACAGGATATGGTCCAAGATAGACAGGCTGTAGCGACGAATTATTAATGTTGTTGTATAGGAATACGTGAGAACAGTTGGAAAGATGTCTAGAAACAAAGACTGTTCTATTTCCATGGGTGGTGGTAGAACTTCATATCTCTTATTATTTTCTGAGGGTTTTGAGAAACTTCGCACTGTTTCATATGAGGTACTGCTGAAAAGAATTCTCCAGGTAATGCTAAAGGGGTTCCGTATACGAGTTCTGCGGATGAGCAACCTAAATCTTCCTTGATGGCAGATCTTATGCCTAAAAGAACGAAAGGCAATGCTTCCAGCCACGATTTTGATTCAAGTAGATGACATTTGAGACTTGCTTTTGAAGTTCGGTGTTGTCTTTCGATCAGGCCATTTGCCTGTGGATGGTACGAAGTTGTAGTGTTTGTATGAAAACCAAGATATTTTTCTAAAGGTTGAAAAAGTTGGCTATCGAATTGCCGACCTTGGTCAGATGTTATGCGATTCGGAATTCCAAAGCGTGAAAACCAAGTATAAATCAAAGCTTTAGCAATAGATTCTGCTGATTGATCTTCTAACGGTACCGCTTCGATCCATCGTGTATAACGATCGATGATGGTTAGATGATATTTGAATCCTTTACAAGAAGGTAGCGGACCCACCAAATCTATGTTTAAATACTGGAATCTGTATGGAGGTACTTTGAATTCTTCCAAAGATGACTGATGCCCACCAGCGGCCGAGCGGTAAAGACGCTGAACACTGGTAGTTCGGTCTGAGGTTCGAATCCCGCGAACGGGCTGGCTGCATGGGCGTTTTCGTGGTTTTCCCCATGTGTAACGTGTATACGAGCCAGTTTCCCTTAGAAAGTCCTCCACGAAAGGCATCCCTCCCTTTAGGCAGATAGCCCTCGTGTGCTTTGCCATAATTAATTAAATACACCACCCAAAGATGACTGTGTATGTCTGTGAACTTTAGATCTTTGGCAAGTTAAACATGCTCTAGTCCATAGTTGGCAGTCTTTATTCATATTGGGCCATATGAAACGTCGTGTTATCAATTTTATCGTGGATCTTATTCCAGGATGAGATAAATTATGGATTGAAGAAAATATTTTCTGCCGAAACTTTGCAGGGATGTATGGTCGATTATAATTTGTAAAAGTATCACAGTAAATTTTCTTGTCGCTGTCCGGTATAGGGATCTGTAGGATTTTTAAGTTTGGGTTGTTTTTAAGTATCTCCAAGTCTTCATCTTCTTGACAGTCTACTATAGTTTGTAAGTTTACTATAGTTTGCAAATGGTACAGAAATGGTGTGTATGCATAAGAGAGCGTCAGCGACGGTATTTTCATCCCCTTGTATGAATCGGATATCGGTTGAGATCTGGCTAATATATGATAGTTGTCTAGCTTGTCGTGGCGAAGCTTTTTCCAAATTTTGTTGGAAGTCAAATGTTAGTGGTTTGTGATCCATGTATATTGCAAAAGGTCGCCCTTGTAAGATGTATTTGAAATGCTTCGCTGCTGTATAGATGGCTAAGAGTTGTCTGTCGTAGGCACTATATTTTTGTCGTGCTGATGTCAAATTTCGGAAAAAGAAACTTAAGGGTTTGTTTTTCATTATTCACAATCTGATGTAAAACGGCTTCGGTGTCAGTATCGGAAGCATCAGTTGTCAGCGATATTTCAGCCTTTTCGGATGGGTGAGTTAAGTTTGTGGCATGAATAAGTGCGTCTTTTAAGATCTGGAAGGCGTTTCTTGTTTCTGCCGTCCAAGTTATTTCTTTTCTGCAGTTCTTTTTAATACCACTGAGCAATGTTGTTAAAGGTTGTTGCAGTTTCGCACAATTTGGTATGAATCTGTGATAAAAATTCACCGTACCTAAAAATCGTCTTAAACTAATAAATGACATTGGTTCTGGGAAATTTTTGATGGTATCGACTTTCGTTGAAAGAGGTTTAAGTCCTTCAGCTGACACTTAGTATCCCAGGAATGCAAGCTTTGTTTGACCGAATTTACACTTTGCCGCATTAATCCACAGGCCATATTCGTTTAGTCTCTTAAGGACTGCGCGTATATGTTGTAGACGAGTTTCTTCATCTGGAGAGGCTATTAGAATGTCATCCAAATAGCAAAACACGAATTCTAGTCCATTCAACACACTGTTCATGAAACGTTGGAACGTTTGGGCCGCATTTCGTAGGCCGAACGTCATGAATGGGAACTCGAATAAGCCAAAGGAAGTGAGAATGGCCGTTTTCGGTATATCTTCTTCGCGAACCGGAATTTGTTGGTACGCTCTAATGAAGTCTATGGATGAGAAAACTTTTTTTTCCAGCTAAAATGGAACTGCAACCTGTTAAAAATGGGAGAGGGTATCTATCAGGAATCGTGACGTTGTTTAACGCTCCATAGTCTCCACAAATCCTCCAATCACCTGATTTTTTCATAGCGAGATGTAGTGGGCTCGACCAGTTACATTTGGATGGCCTGCATAAACCCATTTGGAGCATAAATTCAAACTCCTTTTTAGCCGCTTTGAGTTTCTCAGCTGATAGTCTCCTGGCTTTAGCGAAAACTGGTGGACCTCTGGTTTCGATATAATGTTCCATTTTATGATTTTTAACTTTATTATTAACTACATTCAGTTTTAACAAATCCGGAAAATCGTTAATGATACGTTTGTATGGGTCATTTACGGCATTTAAAATTAGAATATTATTATTGTTATTTTGAAAACAAGGAGTTCCATTGGTTGTTAAAAATGTAGTTCCATCAATCAACTTGCGATTTTTAGAATCTACCAAAAGGTTAGAATTTGCAAGAAAATCCATCCCTATTATCGGTTTGTTTACCTCCGCAATTACAAAAGGCCATGTGAATGATTGTCTGAGTCCAAGTCAAGCTTGAGTAATTTTTGGCCATATGTTTTGATTTTCGTACCATTTGCAGGAAAGAGTTATAATTTTTAGATGTTTTGTTTTATCTGCACGGAAGGGAGGAATGACAAAAATTTCTGCCCCTTTATCTATTAAAAATTGGGTATCCGATTCTTTGTCGCTGACGAAAAGCCGACTCAGCTGCACCCCTTGTCCCTCCGCCGTCAATGAGAGATGGGGAGCTGGTTTTCCGGACTATTTTGTCTGTGATGTTGATGAGTAGTTGCAGGGTTGTTTACACTTAAATGACTTATCACCGAATTTTTTATAATAGTAACAAATATCACTAGATCTGTTACCACTGTAACTTCTATCTCTTGATTTGGATGAGGTTACTACAGTAGGGACGACTGTGGCGTTGCTTGTTTAAAGCAGAAACTTGTAAGCTAAGTTCACTAACCTGTTTTTGTAAACTTTCAATCACTTCCGTTTTTACCATTATGGATGAAGCAGCAGCTATTTGGGGAGTAACAGGGTTTAATTCTCAAATCTTATGGGCCATTATAGCCACTTTTGACAAATCTTCACCACTAACAGATACAATGCTACGCATATTAACGGGTAAACGTTGTAGCCACAATGTTTTTAGGAAATATCTGTTACTTTATCGCCCGCCAAATTACGCATCTCTCACAGCAGTTGAGATGGCTTTTTGTCACCCAGTTCTAATTCACTCAGTAATTTTTGGGTTTTTTGAGTCTCTGAATCAGCATATAATGAAATTAGTCTATTTATAATAGCCTCATATTTATTATCTTGTGGTGGACTTAGCAAATTATCAGATACCTGTGACAGATGCCCCCCTTGCCCTCCTCTAGATACGCCCCTGCCCTTGGGAGTTGCGACCCACAGTTTCGAAAACCCTGTCCTACAAAAATCTTAAGTTATCGCTATTTGCTTGGTGTATTCGTGGCGCCATCTCTCGAATTAGTCGTGAAATAATGATAAGAAAACCCGAAATGTAGGATTATTTCCCGTGTAGACCGGAGTTAAGAAATTTACTAAAAGTCAAATTCCAGAAGACTGCTCTATTGTTATTATACCACGCATTGCTTTTCTTTCATTTCCGACAGAAAGCATATTTTATCTTTTCTTTCATTCAGTGAATTGTTCATGTATTAGTTCTTGAAACTACGGATCATCAGCGTGCAATGTATTTTGAAATTAAAGGTCTTGATTCTGTTGTACTACATCGAATCCTTGGGCATCTTGCGGAAATCCGAGAAGTGACAGTCTTGAGCAGTTAATGGATTTATTTATGATAATAACATTATAAAAATATATTCGTTTAACAAGTTTGTAATTCGTATAAGTTTAATGCATTTTCCAAAGGATTGTGTCAAAATAAAATATATCTAAAATTTACGGCAAAAGATCAGAGTCGAATGAAATCGCGTAAAATAATAGTGAAGCCTCTTAACCAAAATTTCTTAAACAGATGCTATTGCATTATTTTCGATTAAATTACAGTTACGCATAATTTACGATAGAAAATTATCGTTTGTACTTTGTTTATAGCAGTAAATTATATCAAAAATGCATTTAAATAACAATTTTTACTATTAATTATTTAAAGAATTTTATTCTACTTTACATAAAGTATTGTATTTATAATAATTTTCATGTCTTTACAAAATATTTATGGTATAAACCCAAAAATTTTTAAGATTTCTATTTGAAAAGTTTAAAAACTGTAATAAAAGTAGATAATTCCAAACTTCATTCGATGGTGAGAAAGTTGTCATTGAAGATCATAATTACTTGCACTATAAGCACGAATACTTCTTATCGAGAGTTGAGGATGGGAAAAAATGAATAAGATATAAATAAATAAACTTTTTTTTTTTTTTTTTTTTTTTAAGAGGCTACGAATTTGTTCATAATATTCCTAATGACGCTCGAGGTAGCGTGGCCGAGTGGTCTAAGGCGCTGGTTTTAGGCACCAGTCTCAGTGAGGCGTGGGTTCGAATCCCACCGCTGCCAAAACTGTCAATTTTGCTTGGAATTATGAGATGTGATTTCGTTAACGTGTGCCGTTATTTGGAATTTTGAGAATGTGATTGTGAAGATGACTATACTTTTTTACATACATATAATAGATTCACAAACGTTAAGAAAAATAATTTTCCAGCTTAATAATTTAGAAAATTGGTAATTATTTAACTGTTTCTCAAGCAGAGCCAAGAGATCAAAACATTTCCTGTACAGAATAACATGTGACACATTACGCGTCATTATAAAATGATTAAGACGTTTACGAAGCTTTTATTTCTAGATGTGGCAATACAATAAGTGAAACTTTAATATTTGGCCTTAATTCTTGTGCATTTATAGTGTTTTAAGTTGCATTCGCTGTTACTGGAAATTATAATAATAAGTTTTTGTGTGGAAAATACGCAGTTTTATTTGTTTATGGGGATTTATTTTTCAGTGCTACATTTTTTTCTGTAATTCCTACACTGTGTTTTGTTTCACTTAACAGAATTCCAAATATTGTTCGTCTAACCAGAGATCGACAAATATACTGCCTTCCGAAACTAAGAGAATAAACAATATTTCGTCTGTAGTATTTCGAAGAAAAAACAAGATGTAAGTTAATAATAAGATTTTTAGTGCGAACCACTTTTTTTCCTTCTTTTCCAAGTAGACACTTAATTCTAGATAAATTGTGGATGTTCGCTTATGTTCTCGAGTATTAACGTTTTGATTTCGAGAAAATATTAACAGATATTGAAACTTAAACTTGCTTAAAATGTTGTGTTTGATATGTGAGGGAAGTTATTTCCCTGATTTACTTAAGATGACAAGTAGTAGATTGAACATTTTGTCTCAGACTGCATTTGCGGAATGTGAAATGGATTAAGGAGGGTCAATGCAAGTAATTTCGGGTCATCTCGCATGTTGAGATTTGAGGGCCGCTAATGGTTCCCCTTCAAAATTGTATTTTCCAGAGAAGATTTTTATAGACTATTGCTTAGTTTATTGCCACTAATAATTTTATTTCGAAAAAAAATTTTGTAAGCTTTATGTTTTCGTATATTATATATGATTACATCTGAACTCGTATTTTATTTATAAGCTTTATTGCACTATCTTCTGATTCCTCTTTGTTCTTTAAAACGGAAATTTTTTTGCAGTACTCGGTTTTCTTGAGTTTTGTTCATTTAATTTCTCATTTCATTACATTGTTTACTCACAATCATGCTGTCACCTTGCTTTTCCTTTCAATATTTACTTAATTTGATTTCCTATCGTGACTTTTTTTCAACAAATCCATCTTATGCTTTCTCTTTACCGATCTAATTGATTAACACGATAAATATACTACCTTTATCCTATATTTTATACTGAGTCCGTGGCGTAACTAGAACTCCTGAGCCCCTATGCAAAAAAAATTTACAGTACTCTTCCCCCCCCCCCCCCAAAGAAAAATCGAGACTTCTAGGAGCCAACATTTTGATGATGATTTTTATCGGATCTGGATTAATAGTTAAAAAATCTGATATGGACACTACATGACTTCCTTGTACGGCCTATTAAATTGTACACATTTTTTGCTGCGCTTCATTTAAACTTCCTCAAATATTTCTGCCTTGAGGGATCGGTTAATTAACCGATAAGATTAATTAAGGTTACCATAAGGTTAACATCGGTTAATTAACCGATCCCTCAAGGCAGGTTGAAAATAACTTCAAATTTTGAATTAAATATCCCCGTCAGTTTTTGTCGTACGGATGTCAATCGTCTTATAATTTATTTTTTCATGAGTATGAAACTTCCCCAAACATACGTATAGGAACCGGGAGACCGCATGAAAAGGTAAATTTCGTTACATGTCGAATATTACATTTTTTAAAAAAAAATTTAACACTGCCAGAAAATTTTTTGTCATTTAAAACACTTTTGTAATAGGAAGATACGACTACGACGAACGACTGCCAAAATAAAGGGTCGGGTAAGGTCATTTAAGACGGGTGGACATATATACATATTGATAATAAAGTGAAAAGTCGGAACGTAATTATATATATATATATATATATAAATGTCAATTACAACATTCTACGGCTAATCGTTTTTGAGTTATGCGATATATATATATATATATATATATATATATATACACGAATGTACAGACGAACGTACGTATATGCGAACGTACAGATGTCACCAAAAAATCCCTTTTGAATCCATTTTAAACCCATTTTACAATCCATTAAAAAAAAAAAAAAAAAAAAAAAAAGAGAGAGAGAAGGGGAACAGTTTTATATCTCCCGTTCTACTGGGCCGATTGACTAAATTCAAATTGCGTTTTTCATGCCTCGAAAGTGCGACTTAGGATATATATTAGATTTATATACAGCATTATTCTAACATAGGTATTTTGACACAAAATCGGACTTTTTCTGAAACGGATCCATCCATTTTCTGAAACGGATTTTTCTGAACGAAAGCGCGACTTAGGATATATATTAGATTTATATATAAAACTATTCTAACATAGGTATTTTGACACAAAATCGGACTTTTTCTGAAATAACATACCAAATGTTTTCCATATTTCGATTCTAGGACTCAAATTATGCAAGAATGCCAAGTTTTGTAAAAATCGTTCGAGTAGTTTTTAAAATATTAGCTCTCAAAGGTTTAGCTCCTTAATGTTAATTGAATTTGGAAAATATTTATTAATATTTTTTTATATTAAACTTTTTTTGATTTTTCTTTTCAAATTTCGAAATTTAGGTTCATTCCAAATAAAATTTACCCGTCTTTTGTGTTTTATTTTTTAAATTTCTATTCCTAAATAATTTTTATAAATTTTTCGGAAAAAATTTTGAATTATAACCTATAAAATTTTTACCATCATCTTAAAGTAGGTGTATTTCTAAGCATACCTGCAAAAAATTAGACTTTTTTATTCAAAATTTTCTAAGATATACACGAATTTACATATTTTCAGTTTTGAAATTTGGCATCTTTTTTTTTGATAATAACGCCAAGAGGATATTATTCAAATTTTTAACTTTTTTTAAAAATTTCTTACTTTCTTCCTCTTAAAAAAATATTTGTAAGAGTAAATTTTTTTATCTTCGGCGTTTTATCGTCTGCTACTTTATTTTAACTTCGTTTAAATCGAATTGTCTAAAACAGAGAACTTTCGTTTGATGTTTATTTTAATTTTATGAAAATATTTTATGACATTAACTGCATAATTTATTTCTAAACAAGCTGTTGCTTATGAAGTGGTTGAAAGAGCGGCTGATACTATCATCCATATTTTTAAAGCACAGTATATTTTTATAGAAACATAAGATTTAGAATAATCATTCTTATAAAAGTCAAATTATGATATAAACATACAATTCTCTAGAGACCGAATTAATGAAAGTTCAATGGTTATGTAGAAATGATTTGCAGCTACTTAATGGCTCGATAAGTCGGCAGGTTCTGTGGACAAGTAAGAATAATTATATAAATGACACTCAATATTCCGGATGCAGTTACCAACGAGGGTACGATGTTTATTAAATGAATTGAAAAAGTTTTTAAACATAAAAAATCGACTAATTTTTTTTATCCTAAAATGTACTTTTCTGCGTAGCGTATTTTCATTATATCCTAAAAATTCTAATTTAGAATGTAATTGCCAAGAACTGAATTCTAATCATCAGCAATATAATAAGTAATTATTACGGTTATTAATAAATCCTTCTTATAAAGTAATTGCAACTATTTCAAAAAACTTTCTGTCTGAATGGAAATATTTTTTTATGCAAATATTTATAATTTTATATTAATCAAGATTGCACAAGATATTATTTATTCGCACTTCAATTATTACCGTCAGCTCTAGTAGAAGTTACAAATCAATTATATTTAATTAAGGAATGACCATCTAAGTTTAGAAACAGTGTACCGTAACAGCAATTCAATTATTGACGCCGTATCTCTCATGTTACTGCCGATTGGCAAGCTACATGATTTGTAATGAATATTCGGGTTTTGCTAGTAACTTCACTTGGAAATCGTCGTTAAACTAGGTTAGTTGGTTATTTGAACATAGAAAGAACATGGGAGCTATTTGGTTAAGATGCTTTCATAGAGGACCTTTGTAAAAAAAACCTAGAAAACTACGAAAACCAACCATGCAGCCTGGGTTAGACTTCGCAACAAACAATTAGTATTTAACAATCTTCAAATGCTAGGCAACTGGTGAGGCTCCAATTAAATCTCCATTTTAATATTTTATTTGTAAATATTAAAAATATTGTTGTATTCTAAGACACAAAAAAGCAGAATTTAAGTTTTGTTAACTCGTTAGTAAACCACCAAGCCGTAGTGCAAATGAATATTCAATTTCTTTTGCAATAATTGTATTCACTTAATATTCTTGGAATATGACCTAAAGTAGGAATGTTCTCGGAAGATTAAAGAAGTGTTTAAATCTAGTGATATTAGGTTTGTCTTATAAGCTCAGGTATCAAAACGATTCTGCAATTACCCGAGTAGTTGACTTGTAAATGGCTGTGAATTAAGCAGATGACTTTTAATCTTACGTTATTCAGTCAGAAAACGTATTCCAAATGTTTTGTATTGCATAACAATGTATCTTTTCATTATTCAATAACCAACCGGAGAACCGCTTGTGTTCCGAAAATAAGTATGTGTACTCAATCGTCCTGCATGTTCTTCAAATACTTCTTGTGATTTTTTTCTTTCCCCAAAACTAAGTTGCCTCTCAAAGGAAAGTTTTTTGACACTGAAGAGACAAAAGGAGCATGACATCTACTTTTAGAAGCATGTCAAAAACACATCTCTACAAGCCTTCTCTTCCATTACATGTTGTGCATTCAGACAAAAAGTTGCATCTGTGTAAATTCTATAATCTATTTTTATTACACTCTGATTACTTTATTAACATACAGTGAATATATACTAAACCTTTTACTTCAGCTTCAGTAATTCGGAATTTTTGACGGAATTGTTATCGGAAATAGGATTTGGAAGATAAGTCAAATTGAATATTTCGATAATCCAATAAATTCAAGGTCGAATTTTCAATATTTTATTTTCGGAGGGAGGGGAAATTTTTTTCAGTTTTGGTCCATTATTTTAAGTATATTTGCTTCGATTCTTTATTTTTTCCATAAAAGAGAAAATCTTACGCATGGTATACGCATAGCTTCAAGTTAAAATTTAATAACATACAGGGTGGTTATAATTAAAATTCCACTTTGAAATGGTCATAAAAGGAAAACTACTGGATCAAATATTATCAAACTTGGTAACCGTGTAAAGGAGATTATGGGAATTTATTTTCCGCGAAAAGAAGAAAGTTTGAAACCTCACCAACAGGGGGGGGGGAATGGCGCTGTATGCAATATTGTTAAACGAAATATGGGTCGGAATCTAACTTAACCTTTTGTTACACGGGTTGTAAGATTCTCACTAGTGTAAATCTCAGTTACTGTGTAAGGATTATGTTAATTTTATTAACAGTTAAATTTTAAGTTAAAGTTCCTTTCCTGTCAAATTCTTAACTTCAACTTACAACTTCCGGCCAGAACGTAGTTTTGGAATCTTGCTGAATATTTAATAAGCGGTATTTAAACCACGAAGTTACTTACAGATGCAGAGAGAATCAGAGTTTCTGATTTACGCGCGTCTGCCTTTTTGGCCACTCTCTCTCTCAAAGCTGTTATTACGCTCGGTCGTACTCAGGCCCTTGCTAATCTTCGTAGTCAAATAAGTTAAGGGGCCAACTCGATTTGAATCTTGATAGCTTCGGCTATATTTCTTTAGTTAATCTTGGTTTTAGTTTAATACTTAGTTTCTTAATTTCAAGCCCAAGTGTCGGCTTTGTACACTCCCAGGCGAAGGTTTGTTAAATCTTATTGGAATAATAAAGGGTTAGTTACCCTTCTATCTTGTTGTTTCTTGTCACCCGAACTTAAGCGATTATTCGCTATCTAGTTCTTAAGATTCGTCACTTTCTACAGTAACTGAGATTTACACAGGGAAAGTCTTACAAAGTTTTATTTGATATTAATATTTTTATTTCTAAACCATTACATACATATTATAAAGCAAGTCGCAGCCTTCGCAAAGCATTAAATCTGTAATAAATAACTGGTGTTCTTTTCATAGTTTCGTTGATGATTTTGACTTTGAATTTGAGCTGGCGCAAATGAGGTAACCATGATAATCTATTGTTGATGGTGCTACCGAGATATTTTAGGTTGGACACGTACTTGACTGTGTTTCCCAGCAGGCGTAAGAGAGGATTCCGCAACAGTAGTCCATGAGAAGCTACTAGCATCGCTTGGGATTTGGAAGACGAAATGGTTATTTTATGCCGTCGGGGGCCCAGTTTGCTACCAAGTTAAGATTGTATTGTGCTACTGATCCTATTTGAGATCTGCCAGAGATGATTATTAAGATGAAATTATCAGCGTAAGCTATTGCACTACAGTCTATGGAATTTTTAAATTAAGTAAGGAGTCTTCTACCAAAGTCCAAAGCAAAGGTCTAAGGCAGGATCCTTGCGGGCAGTGTTTCTTGAGTGGTCTTTGCAAAATGCCTGTATTTAATGTAATTCGGATTTCTCTGTCTTGAAGGTAACTCTTCACCACAGCTATAAGATTAGGCAAGTAATCCTTGGTGACCAGAGCATCCAAGATGTCCGGCCACCAAAGAGAGTCCTCAATGTCCTGAGAGTTCTGCTCCCTGAATGTCCAAGCTAATTATTAGTGAATGTAAATTGTCATTTCTATTATCTTGAATGGATGACAAGAGGTGTGCTATTGAATTTTCAATGGATTTTCCCTTTTGAAAACAATATTGTGTAGTTTGAAGGATGCTATGCGAAGTCAAAAAGTACACAATTCTTCCAAGAACTACCCGCTTCAGCAAATTGCTGAGAACGGGTATCAGGCACATTAGCCTGTATGAACGGGGGAGAGCTGCATCCTTGCCTTTTTTCAAAAAGAGGACCACTTCTGCTGTTTTTGAATTTAAAGGAAAGTGATTTAGATGCCAACAGGCTTGAATGTAGTTTAATAAAACAGAAGAATCGATTTGCTGCAGCACACGCAATATTGAATTATCTAATCCATCATTTCCCGGCGCTTTTTTTTATATTTAAATGTTTAACTATCCGAGTAATTTCCTGAAGTGTTGGCAGAGGACCTGTATAATTTTGAGAAGGTGTGTAACTGTTAAAGCTATTTCATAAAGTAGTTTGACTGACGGAGTCATCCTCCAAATTATCATCTTGAAAAAGTATTGACAAGATATGTTCAGTAATTTCCATTGAAGAGGAAGCCTCAGGTAAAATACTTGCAGGCAGAGTTGTCAGTTGGAAAACTTTATTTGTGGCTATTTTAAATACTGTGCCAAAGATATCTTGTGTATGGGAACAATATCGTGGCCATGAGAGTATTTTTGTTTCTTTTATTTCTTTTTATAAATTGCTCGCTGTTTTTTATATATGAGAAACGCTGCTTGTCGCTGTTGTGGATCTGTGGTTCGTTGGGCCTGACGTCGTAGTGGTCGAAGAGAACGACGGTCAGAGGTCAATCCCTCCGTCCACCATCCAAGTCTCTGACGTGACCTAAACTTTCGCAAAGAAAAAGCCCTAATACATACCTTTTGTAGCTGAAATATTAGTAAATCATAAGCCTTGTCTAGATCAGAACTATAACGACAATTGATAAAAGCTTGGTTGATCTGTTCAAGACTTGGTTGTAGAGCTTGCTTGAATTTGTTGACACCGCCATAAATTGTTTTGAATCGAAGTTTACCTTTTGCAGTTTGGAGTGTGGAAAAGCTAAAGGTAATGGCTCTGTGATCGCTCACTGTTTCAATGTCCTGTACCTTCCAATCATTGATTAAAGCTGAGATTGAGACACTTGCTATTGTAATACCAGGCCAGCCTTTAGCTAGAACTGTGCACAGCCGATCTATTGTCATCTGAAGAAGCTCCCCATAAACGGTATTTGGCATTGAAGTCACTGCCTATGATTAGGTTAGAAAAAGGAGTCAAATGCAGGTACACTAGTTCATGGAGGAGTAAGTTTATGGCTTTGCTCGGCGGGAAGTATACACTGATAACAAGGAGTTGACTTTCAAAGGATTCTAATAAAATTGAAACCGTTTTTCTTTTCTATTTAGTACTATTTTTGTGTTTAGATTTTGAATCCGGAGAATTAGTTGAATAACTGATATCAGAAATCTCAAATAATATATTTAATTGTATTATAAAACTTGCTATGGAATATGAAGCAAAGTATAGACAAACGTATTAATATAATGTTTTCTTTCTCCTAAACTTTTCTTATCATAAAAAAGAATGATACTCTTTAATAACTCATATAATAAAATAAATCACATCAACTTTATAAACCGGAGAGCACTAGGATACGAAATGCGCGAAATTTAATTGAAGACGCCCCCTTCTTACCTAATCCACGAATTGCGCAACGTTTTCCTGTCCCCTCATCCTAACCTGAATTCCCAAGAAGATGGGTGCTATAAAAAGTCATTTATTGGCATTAATGGGGCATTTTATTAAGACTACAAGTATCTCTATTTTCGTTTATCAGATATTGTAAAAACTGACCAAATACTAATTTAAAATCTAGCTTGCGCTAAAGTAAAAATGAATTTCTTTTACATTCATTTTAAAGTTTTATGATGCTTAAAAGAATAATGAGCCAGAACTTTTTTTATTTTCTATAAGAATTAAAAACTTTCCAAGTTGTAGATTTTAGCTGATATATCTATATCAGTTCTGAATAATAAATTGATAGATTAATGACATATATAAAACTGATACATAATCAGCCTATCAAATATCGGATTTGTAGCGCACCTTAAATAAGTTTTCTTGTCTAGATAAATATTAACAAATTTTAATAGATAGTAGAATGATATTAACTTTCAAATTTACTATTTTAGGTAAACAGTTCTAACTTAATTTAAAAAATTCTCTTTGTTAAATTTAAAAATTGGATTTCTTAAGTGGTTCTAAATTCACACTAATATTATTGCAATATATGCCTTATTAAGTTTTCCATTTTCAATCATTGAAGTTATTTTAAAGTTATTTAACTTTCTTACAAATTCCATATTTTAATAGTAGAAACGTTTAAATATTTATTTTGTTTTCCACTTACTCTACCTGATGTACTTTGGCAAACATTTAATTTCTAATACACATTTAATTAATAAATTGATAATTAGGAGCATCTACAAAATTTTCCTAATTTACAGAAAAAATTCGAATTTCCTTATATTCATATCTTGGGATTTTCAGTTCTCTTTCAATCCATTCGTTTTTCACATACTGTTGCATTCTATTCAAATTTTCATGTATGTAGAATTTATATATTTTTTATTGTATTTATGTCAATTTATATTTAAATGATAGTTTTTATAAATTCTTCCATCATAACTCTAGTTAACAGAAGATGTTTCTAACACCTTGATAAAGATTAATCTTCAGCATGCAGCTTATTTTCCAATCTAGTTTCAGGCTGAATTATTTGTAAAATTAATTATTTGAAATTATTTGTAAACAAAGATGAATCACGCTAATAATATTTCTAACTGTAATTTATAATGCAACGAGTTCATGTGATTTATAATATAATTCATTTATAATTTTTTCAGCGGTATTGAAATTAACAGCATATACTGATAATGCTATACATTTAGGTTACAATGATTTAGATTGTCACCGCCTTCTTCGTTGATGCTTTTATGCTACATTCTTATTACTTTATACACACATATTACTTCGTATACTACATGCACACATAACGTATGTACGTACAGACACCATGAAAAAAATCTCTTCTGAATCCATTTAAAATCAGTTTTATAATTCGTTTGGGGAAACAGAGTCCTTTATTCTATCCTTACGTAGAGATGTCACGCAAAAACATCGTTAAATGGCATTCGATAGCTGTCAAAATGGATATTTTCGTTGAAATATGGTCCCCAAAATTTTTCGTGATTACACTACATCATTTACAAGGACGTGAAAAGTATAAATTAAAACGACCCGCTAATTTTATTCAGATATTTCCAAGTATATTACACAAACGTTTGCATCACAATTTTTAGTTTTTGGTTAAAAAAATAAGCTTTTATTTATTGAAAGGCCTGATTGATTATATTAATTTGCAGTACCGTTTATCAAATTCTTCTTTTCTAGAAAAATTTTAGAAAAATCTTCTTAGCATAATAATTTAAATTTATTTAAAATGTATACGCAAGTGTTCCAAATGTTGTTATAACAGATTTCATGCTAAGTTTTTTTTTAAATTTAACTATTAATTTCTGAAAACTTTTACATGATTATTTTAATTAACAAAAAAATATTTCTAGCACACTTTAACACACTTTGATACGGAATAATCTTTTGCACGCCAGAAGATTATATTAAATTTTGCAGTCTAGTTTAGACACCATGACTATTATTGATGTAATTTATAAAAAATATAATTGCCATGCTTTATAATTATTTAATTTATGATATTATTATAATATTCTTTGCTCTAATGTAATTAATGAAAGATGTTTGTAATGCTAATATGTATGTTTACTAATACCTTTTATTTTCTTTGTTAGCTCTCTCATTTATTACTGTTATTCAAGTAATTAACCTGCTTGTTAGATATTCTTTACTTGTTCTTGTGATATGTAATTCTATTTCTTTATTTTTATTTTCCTCTTGGCTACAATTGGCTTGAAAAGTAAAATTGTAACCCTGTAGTTCTTAGGTAGGAAACGGGGGACGATATGTTGATTCGCGCAGTTGGAGTATACCCAAACAAATCGTTGTGGATGCGGTTTAAATCTCGGTTCGTGATAAGAATATTACTAATTTTTTACATAATTAAATATCGCAGAATTTTTTTCATTTGATTTTAATTACAAGCAACGTGTCTGCACAGGAAACAATTGTTTGAAAAAGGGAAAAAAAGGATAATTATAACCAGGAGAAATTTAAGAGCTTTATTTAAAAATTAGGTAAAATTTTAAAAATCTAATTAAAATTGTTCCTATAGTCACGTCATTTGGATTTAAAATTCAATATACAATGAACCTTCTTGTGGCGACCACTTCCAAAAGTGACCAGTGTTTCCAAGAGTAGAAACTTGTACCTCTATAACATGACCACTTCCATTGAAGATCAAAATAATTAGAAATGTGGATGGTTGTCTTAGAAAAGATTTAATACTACATTTTACAAGAATTTGTAATGTATTTTAAGAGGATTAACTTTAAAAATTCAATATATAATGAACCCTCTTATGAAGATCACTTTCAAAAGTGACCAGCATTTCCAAAAGTATAAACAAACACTTGCACTGAACATCATATCTCTAAGTCGATCACCTTCACAGAAAACTAAAATCAGCTAGACACGTGGGTGGACGTCTCAGAAAGGATTCAACGTGTTTTACTCATAGCTGTTATTTTCATTACAGTTAGGCGTAAAGCTGAAGGAAACTTATAAGCAGCCGAACGGTTAAGTCGCTGAATACTGGTAGTTCAATCTGGGTTCAATTCCTGACGAAGCGGCTGGCTGCATGGGCGTTTTTTGGGTTTCCCTGGCTGTAATTGGAGTATCAACCAATTATTCTCATAAGTCCTCCTCGAAGGCATCCTTTTTCTTGGGCAGATAGCTCTCATGTACTTTGCCATAACCAAACTAAGGACACTTATAATTTTGCTTCCTAGGCTGCATAGTATTAGTTTTGAATCAGGGATGGATACAATAATTTATTTCCACCGTTCAAAGGCTGGTTAAACGGTTGGAGGACCTGGCAACCGCCGTGAAAAATAAAAAATGAGCAACAACTTCGCCAGGACTCGAAGCACGGGCCTCTCGAATACGCGCCGAGCGTGCTGACCACTACACCACGAAGGCATGCCAAGAAGGCGAAAGAAATACCTTATAACCTTGTAAGCGATATGATTGTGGTCACTATCGTTTATCAGACAAAAGACAATATTATTGTTGTCGCTGCCTATTATCAGACAAAACACAAAGTTGACTCGTTGTCAAACGTTCTGCGAACTGATTAAGCGCATTTTTCGCTTAATTATTTTATATGCACACAACTGCGGCATCTCGGGACAGAGAACATATATGTGATTGTGAAACTGCATCAGCCAAATATGACAGAGTGCAGCGCGTTCACTTCATCGTTCACAGTCTTTCTGTCACAGTCTTTATGCAAACTATCCATAGTGTAACATCCATGCAGGATGGAACGCCTCCCAAGTCCTGTCCAGAAATATCAGCTCAGTGGTCGAGTGATTAAGATCGCTGAATACTGGTAGTTCAACTTGGGCGAACGGGTTGGCTGTATTGGGTTCTCGTGGTGTTTTCCCTTATGTAAAGTGAATAGAAGTCAGTTTCTTTCTGATAAGTACCCCTTAGGTTCGTGTGCCTTCGTGTGCTTTGACTTATTGAAATGAACTAACTTATTCAGCATTTGCTGCAATGGCCATTTGACGAATGATCTCGGGACAAAGAACATATACGTGATTGTGAAATTGCATCAGACAAATATGACAGGGGGCAACGCGTTCACTTCATCGTTCATAATAAATATTATTTTCTCTGAGGAACGCAAAGCAAAGTAAATATAATAATATGTCTTCAGTCGCTCTTTCCTGCACGAATGGCCGCCAATCTCTCTATTGTGACTTTTAGTTTTGGAACTACTCGTATTTGAAGTCAAAGTCATAGGGTAGAGGTCGGCCGACGTTAGCGTAATGGCAGACCGCACGTTGAGTTGAACAGTGTTAAACAAATATCGCATACTGCGCATGCCCAGAAAAAAATTTGGCGTAATTATTATGTTGGCGTGATTTGAAAAGAAGATAAATACGGTATATGGTAGATGTACCGCCACCTGATTGTAAACAAATCTGGCGTTTAAATCTTCGTAGAGTATAATGTAAATGTAAAGTAATTACTGTGTTAAAATACGATTTTTTCCTTTACTGCTCCAACAACTGGAAAGCTGAATGATACGATCAAGTATAAATTTGATTGAAGAGTGCAAAAAATGGGTAAAGGAAGTCAGTGTAAATACAAATGCCCCAGTGGATAGCGCAAGAGCTCCAAACCAAATGCTATTGCAAGATTGCTTTCAGGTATGTATATATTTTCCCATTTCAGTAAATTTGATATGTTATAAGTGCAAGTATGCTTATATACTATGTCACAGTATCATCGTTTTTAACACACATACAGTTCATTAACATTTTTTAACATTTCGTAAATTTCTATATAATGTAAGATTATGAAAAATGTTTTAAGGAATGATTTATTTCCTTACTGTTCTAATTTTTTCGAAAAGAAACATCATTTTCAAGAAACTTCAAGAAGAAAACTATAAGTATTTACAGTGTAATTTTATTACAGCTAAAACTGATGCAAGGTACTTGGGTCTTTTATCTCAAAATATGCTGAAATGTTTTTATTGAAGTTAATATGATATAAAGTAATGTAATGAACTCGTAATGTAATGAATTGTGGTACAACTGTAAAGAACTGGTAAAAATAAAATATAATTGGTTCAAATTTTGCTTAACTCCTTATATTATCAAATATCTATTGAATAGAAAATCCTGATGAAATATTAAATGTAACAAGTTCAATTTTTAAAAGGTAGATGATTGTACAGCAGGTAGGAATTGATGATGATTTTTAATAAAGTAATATTAAAGTCAACAATAAAGTATATTTTGATGTATGTAATTTTTTGTGAATGATTACATAACATTTCACTTTAATATTGTAGAGTATCCTTGGATTGTTTTCATGTGTACTATATATTATTGCAAATTAGTTCTTCATAAAATTGCATATTTCTGCAGTGGAAAGTATGTATGCCATCATGCAAGTTATAGGAAAACATATACATGTACTGCACATGTAGCAGGAAAGCAAGCTAACAATTATGACTGTCAGTCATCATTTGCTTATATCTGTCAAACTGACTACACAAACTATAGTAGTCAAAGATAAGTTGTAAAAAGTGTGTACCAGAGATGAATATATGAATTATAGTTAGTAGATAATCATTCTTAACTAAATAGTAAAATTTAAATACAATAATAATAATAAAACACCCTTTTTTCATTTTTTTATAAATTCTTTTATTATTATGATGTGATTTCACAACCATAGACACTCTCCTATTGTTAAATAATTCATTCAGCACTGAACAACATATTATTTTATTGGTATAAAAATAATAAAATATTTTGTGTGTATGACCAAGTTATGATCTAAGATTTTTCAATACTTGAATCATCATTTTTAAAGATTTTTATAAAATGATTTTAATTTCAGGCTTTGGCACAGTGAATGGCAGCTGAAAAATTTTGACCGTTGTTTCTGGAAGCGGAATGTTAAGATGCAAGTAATGATGTCTGAGTTACTGTTAAAAATACTGTGAAGCACTTAATTGTATGCTTTGCTTATGAATATGTACTAGGCAATTGTGGTTATTATGAAAGAGGTGAAATTTCAAATACAGTTGCTTCAATTACAACTATTACAGATATTATTTAATTTTGTAATAATGCTAGTTAAATATATGAATTAAAAAAATGCAAAAATTAGTGCATAAGCATACTAAGTAGTTCAAAGTAAGATTTGTACTTAATTTTATAATAGGCACTCATTCATACATACGATGACTTGCACATTGATATATATTTGGTATAGTTTTATACTATTTACATGTCTCCTATATTCAGATTTGAATCATCATCTGCCGATAAATTCAGTTAATCAGGCTTTGTTGACCTTATTAGTTTCTTGCAGATCGTGTGAAATTTGGAAACATTTTTAGATTTAGTGTAGTTGTTGTTTGCTTTTCAGGTTTTCGCATAATATCAACCAGAAACATTACCTCTTCATTTTAAAGGTCAAAGAGATAAAATAAAAAAAATTAGTTAATATCGTATCTAAAATGTTCTTTTATTACACAACTATTATTTAAGCCAAGCAAATGGGGGCAATATTTTTATAATACTTTTACTTACCTTTTCAGTATATGTTATTGATGCCATTCAAATCCCACTTGGGCATTATCAAGTATACTAGTTGTTGAGTATTATGTTTGACTGTAAACACACAAGCAAAGTACGTATAATTATTATGTAATTTAACCTATCTTTCGTTCAAATATTTCTTTAAAATTACGGGAGGCAGGGATACATTTGAACTTACGGAAGTCTTATTGTAGTCGCCATGACAAATAAGAAAACAGATGAATAATAGACCACCCCATAATCACCAACATATAATGCAAGGATTTGAAAATAAAGATTGCTTATAATTGTACACTGTATATTAGATATGAAAATTATAGAACTGAAAATTTGTCACATATCATCTTTGCTTATTATTATATACATTGAAAATAAACAGTCTGCTTCTGCAACAGAATAAATATCAAGTGTCTTCTCTTGAAATTTTTTGTATACATGCAGCTTTTCTGTTCAGCACATTTTACAAAGAGCAGTATATATAATGATTATCAGGTCTGCACAGAAATTTTTAATAGAAAATTCTTATGTATAGATTTAGTTGATATTTCGTATCTTGTGTACAGATTTAGTCGATATTTTGCAAGATATAGCAATAAGTCAGACTTTTATTCTAAATACTGTGACAAAATAATTGTAGTAGATTACATTATGTATGTAATGTTTTGGTAGGTAGGCACAGGAAAGACAAAGCTTGACGATATAACTACATCATAGTCCGGGCATCTGAGTAGAAGACTGCAAAATGACGACAAAGAAGGATTTGGCTTTTTAGATCCCACATCTTTATTCAATTCTCACAGCAGATCATTTTGCTTTTAGATGAAATTCGCAAAATTACATTTTCAATAGTGATTTAAACTAAGTAAGATTAAATTTAGACTTTAACAAAGAAAAGAACAAGATGGGATGAGCAGCTGCAGGGTCTTATAGCAGCGGTAGAAGAAAGCAGTCTGACGTAAAACCGCATGTACTTAGTATTTATACTAATGGTTATATAACATGCCAGAATGTTCTCGAAAGTACTGGTCTAAGGGCTCCCCCTTAGCCTGAAATTGTAGAAAGTTAATTATAGATTGCATGCTCGCACAGAGCAGAGCCATCGTATTTTTTATATTTTACATTTATGTAATACATATTCTTTGTGTCTTGGTGAATACATTCTGCCTCACTAGCAGGTAATAGAAACTGACAATCAAAAGATTGATGAATATTTAATAATTTTGATGAGATGGATGAAACTTTACCTTTGAAAGTAAAATAGTTTAAAACGTATTAAATATGGTTTTCCAGAATGTTCCCTAGTACAGCTTTTGATCTCAGACTAAATGATACACATTATATTTAGTCTGCAAGTTCATGTTTTTTTGTCATAAAGTATGCTTTATTGTAATTCGTCTTAGATTGTAAAGTTACATTTATGAAAATATGATGAGTTAAAAATATATTGCAGATATTAAACTATATTTTAATTATATGTAATTTTGAAATTTTAGAGATCTTGCTTCATGTAATTATTTTTAATGTTTTTATAAAATTCTTAATTAATGCTATTATGCATTCATTAGAAAGTGAAATGAAAGAATACTTAGGGATATAATTTGGCCGCATTCTGTTGTTTCTCAGTTTAATTATTCTGCATTCAAAAAATTTCTTAAGGATTCTCACGAATACCAGCTCAAATAGTTCCGAAGTATTTCTGCAAAATATATGTAATTACTTAAGAATTATACCTTTTTGATAGCATTTTTTGAGCCTTTAAAAGTTACTGCCAAAATTATTTTGTAAATCAGTAATCTTCGAGGCGATTAGTGTGTCTCACATAGTTACCCTGGTGCCACACAATAACACTAAAATTGGTAGATGTATAATTGAATGTATAATAAAAAATGTCTAATTCCTCTTTTATGATATTTCAAGAATTTATAATACTGAAACAAGAAATATTGGTACATTAACATTTTCTTCATTTTCATTGTGTATTTCTTATGATACATGTATTAATGTCATTACAAGTTAGCATTTGGTAATGTTTGTTTCAACAGTATAGGCTTTGATGAAGTGCCACAGAGATTATCGCTCAAAGAATGCGTGGAGGCCACCCACTAACACAAGATATTAAAAGAGTAATAAAAATGAAGATTTGACTATAAGGAAAAATTTGAGTAATGTTATTACTCATAACACTTGTTTCATATTAGTGTAAATTTATGTGAATATTCCTGTATTTTGTTTATTTTGCAGCTTATGTTATTGTGAATTCATGTATATGTTTTCATTCTTTGCTCTGTTATGCATTTCATACAATAATTGTTTGTTGTAGATATTAATTACATGTGTATATTACATCATTGAATTACTGTATTTGAACTTTAATAAACCTTTTTTACCATTGTGCTTTTCAATAAAACCCTGAATATTCAAAACACCCATATCACTAATCCTCGATTGTAAATAATATTTGAGTTTACTTAATTCATGCATTAGTAGCGAATTTGAAAAATAATACAACAGTGACATATTTTGAGGTAAAATAAATACTGCTAAATTGGACATTTTAAAATGTTTTCTTTTAATAGCGGAAATTTTTTTAATTATTAGTATCTGAATATTGATTATATATGATTAATTAGTATTTGAATATATTGTGTGTGTAATGAATAAGTAAGGCAGTGAATAAATTTTGAACAGTAATTTCATACGAGGAAATATGATCTGCCTGGATTAAAAAATTAATTTTTAAATGCTGTTTATAAGATTATATGGCTGAAATCTGTAACCCATAAGCAGTTAAAGCAACCCGCCCCCCCCAAAAAAAAGACATTTTAAATAGTTTACTCCGAAACTTGAAATACTTAAACATTATATGTTCCTAAATTTCTAGTGAATTTAAAATATGTTTAATTATAAATTTAAAATACTCATTTCATTCAGTTCAGCTACTGGCCATTATATGAAATTTTCCTATATAATTAAAATGCTGCTCATGGATTTTGCAAGGTGAAAACCACAAATGTTCTGCCCTTATAACTAATGATGATATAATAGCATGAAGTAGACTTCAGCGTAAGGAATATGAAACATTATATTTTGGTCTTTGTTTATTAATTAGCTCACTTAAAAAATATTAATATCATACAGTAAGTAGTATTCATAATTTTTTCTCATTTTCTTGATATTTCACTGAAAAAATTAAATGCTAATTTAATTACCAATACCTAATAATGCCAAATGCATATATTATTATACAGAATGGGATTTTGACCATAACACTCGGGCATGTAATTTTTCACCAAGTTTCTGCGTTATGCTTTTTACTCTCCACACAGTGTTTGCTTTTAATTATTATTTTTTAGGTCTTACAAATAATAAATAATAATAATAATACCAGGGATAATAAGTGTGACTTTCTTATATTATCCAACAGAAGACCTATGTTCACATCTTATACTTTAAGTTTACATTTTTTTTAGATGATAGACACCATATATTCAAAAGAAATTAACATGCTGCTGGATATATGCATGTTTTTCATATTTACAGCTGTTGTTTGTGATATGTTATGTAATCAGGTAAAAAATGAAAGAAGTTAAGTTAGAATGAAGAAAGGTTAAGTTTATTGTCACCGAAACAAATGTATACTTCAACATAAAGGCTGCATAAAAATAAAAATGGCTAAATTAAAATAGGGAATTGAGGTTAGTATTCATTAATTTTTATTAACCAGTTATTTTATGTTTATTAGGTTTTGTTTCTCGCTTTCCATTTTCCTGCCAGAATGCTAGTTTCTAGTTCCAGTGTATTCAAATGAGGTAGAAAGCAGTAGTTATTTAAAGGAAGAGATTTTAGATGGCAGAATCTGAGCGAAGAAGCTACTCGAAGAACACATTACTAGTTTGTTCTCTTGAGAGCAGGCTATATGTGGAATTGCATTATTCTCGCCATTAGACTTATCACACCAATATTAGGTCCGAGCCAATTTGTGCATTTTCTGTCTGTGCAGCCTAAAGTGACTGGCATGCAAATATAGGAAAATAACACTTCTCTGACTCCAATAGAACCAATATTTCATTCCTTACGAAGTTATAGATTCTTATTCATGAAATTTATTTAATTTTACATGCACGTTGAATCACCTGACAGAAAACCGAACTTTGTTTACTTCGTTCTTTGCGGAGACTAGAAAGTGTTGCAATTCCGCTTTCACTAAATTTAATTAGAAACTTGGTGGAACTGAAGTGACACTACACACCCCCTTCCTAGTGACAGCGATTATGGAAGATAGTCTTTAAAGTGACTGGGGAACTTCACATGTCTGCCGGTTCTAGTAGTCTTGGTTTCATGATGAGTTTCTGAATTTTCTTCAGTGTTCTTGATTGCAGGTGTTTCCCCCAAGTTCCACTTTCTTGGAATGGGAGGTTTGAAAAGGAATATCAGAATCTTGCACTAGGAAACATGGCTTTAGTCTGTCTATCGAAACTCTTTTAACTTTTCCTTGGATTTCAATATCGAAATACTTATCCTTTCTTCCTCTTACAGGATATGGTCCAAGACAGACAGGCTGTAGCGACGAATTATTAATGTTGTTGTATATGAATACGTGAGAACAGTTGGAAAGATGTCTAGAAACAAAGACTGTTCTATTTCCATGGGTGGTGGTAGAACTTGGCTTCATATCTCTTATTATTTTCGGAAGGTTTTGAGAAAATTCAGACTGTTTCATATGAGGTACTGTTGAAAAGAATTCACCAGGTAATGCTAAAGGGGTTCCGTATACAAGTTCTGCGGATGAGCAACCTAAATCTTCCTTGATGGCAGATCTTATGCCTAAAAGAACGAAAGGCAATGCTTCCAGCCACGATTTTGATTCGAGTAGATGACATTTGAGACTTGCTTTTAAAGTTCGGTGTTGTCTTTCGACCAGGCCATTTGCCTGTGGATGGTACGCAGTTGTAGTGTTTGTATGAAAACCAAGATATTTTCCTAAATCTTGAAAAGGTTGGCTATCAAATTGCCGACCTTGGTCAGATGTTATGCGATTCGGAATTCCAAAGCGTGAAAACCAAGTATAAATCAAAGCTTTAGCAATAGATTCTGCTGATTGATCTTCTAAAGGTACCGCTTCGATCCATCGTGTATAACGATCGATGATGGGTAGAAGATATTTGAATCCTTTACAAGAAGGTAGCGGACCCACCAGATCAATGTTTAAATGCTGGAATCTGTGTGGAGGTACTTTGAATTCTCCCAAAGATGACTGTGAACTTTAGATCTTTGGCAAGATAAACATGCTATAGTCCATAGTTGGCAGTCTTTATTCATATTGGGCCATATGAAACGTCGTGTTATCAATTTTATCGTGGATCTTATTCCAGGATGAGATAAATTATGGATTGAAGAAAATATTTTCTGCCGAAGCTTTGCAGGGATGTATGGTCGATTATAATTTGTAAAAGTCTCACAGTAAATTTCTTGTCGCTGTCCGGTATAGGGATCTGTAGGATTTTTAAGTTTGGGTTGTTTTTAAGTATCTCCAAGTCTTCATCTTCTTTATAGTCTACTATAGTTTGTAAGTCTATTGCAGATGGTACAGAAATTGTGTCTATGCGAGAGAGAGCGCCAGCGACGGTATTTTCATCCCCTTGTATGAATCGGATATCGGTTGAAAACTGGCTAATATATGATAGTTGTCTAGCTTGTCGTGGCGAAGCTTTTTCGAAATTCATTGGAAGGCAAATATTAGTAGTTTGTGATCTGTGTATATTGCAAAAGGTCGCCCTTCTAAGATGTATTTGAAATGTTTCACTGCTGTATAGATGGCTAAGAGTTCTCTGTCGTAGGCACTATATTTTTGTTGTGCTGATATCAAATTTCGGGAAAAGAAACTTAAGGGTTGTTTTTCATTGTTCATTATGTGATGTAAAACGGCTCTAATGACAGTATCGGAAACATCAGTTGTTTGCGATATTTCAGCCTTTTCGGATGGGTGAGTTAACTTTGTGGCATGAATAAGTGCATCTTTTAAGATCTGGAAGGCGTTTCTTGTTTCTGCCGTCCAGGTTATTTATTTTCTGCAGTTCCTTTTAATACTACTGAGCAATGTTGTTAAAGGTTGTTGCAGTTTGGCACAATTTGGTATGAATCTGTGATAAAAATTCACCATACCTAAAAATCGTCTTAAACTAGTAAATGACTTTGGTTCTGGGAAATTTTGGATGGCATCAGCTTTCGTTGAAAGAGGTTTAAGTCCTTCAGCTGACACTTCGTATCCCAGGAATGCAAGATTTGTTTGACCGAATTTATATTTTGCCGCATTAATCCACAGGCCATATTCGTTTAGTCTCTCGAGGACTGCTCGTATATGTTGTCGATGAGTTTCTTCATCTGGAGAGGCTATTAGAATGTCGTCCAAATAGCAAAACACGAATTCTAGTCCATTCAACACATTGTTCATGAAACGTTGGAACGTTTGGGCCGCATTTCGTAGGCCGAACGTCATGAATGGGAACTCGAATAAGCCAAAGGGAATGAAAATGGCAGTTTTCGGTATATCTTCTTCGCGAACTGGAATTTGTTGGTACGCGCTAATGAGGTCTATGGATGAGAAAACTCTTTTTCCAGCTAAAATGGAACTGCAATATATTAAAAATGGGAGAGGGAATCTATCAGGAATCGTGACGTTGTTTAACGCTCGATAGTCTCCACAAGGTCTCCAATCACCTGATTTTTTCATAGCGAGATGTAGTGGGCTCGACCAGTTACTTTTGAATGGCCCGCATAAACCCATTTGGAGCATAAATTCAAACTCCTTTTTAGCCGCTTTGAGTTTTTCAGCTGATAGTCTCCTGGCTTTAGCGAAAACTGGTGGACCTCTGGTTTCGATATAATGTTCCATTTTATGATTTTTTACTTTATTATTAACTACATTCAGTTTTAACAAATCCGGAAAATCGTTAATGATACGTTTGTATGGGTCATTTACGGCATTTAAAATTAGAATATTATTATTGTTATTTTGAAAACAAGGAGTTCCATTGGTTGTTAAAAATGTAGTTCCATCAATCAACTTGCGATTTTTAGAATCTACCAAAAGGTTAGAATTTGCAAGAAAATCCATCCCTATTATCGGTTTGTTTACCTCCGCAATTACAAAAGGCCATGTGAATGATTGTCTGAGTCCAAGTCAAGCTTGAGTAATTTTTGGCCATATGTTTTGATTTTCGTACCATTTGCAGGAAAGAGTTATAATTTTTAGATGTTTTGTTTTATCTGCAGGGAAGGGAGGAATGACAAAAATTTCTGCCCCTTTATCTATTAAAAATTGGGTATCCGATTCTTTGTCGCTGACGAAAAGCCGACTCAGCTGCACCCCTTGTCCCTCCGCCGTCAATGAGAGATGGGGAGCTGGTTTTCCGGACTATTTTGTCTGTGATGTTGATGAGTAGTTGCAGGGTTGTTTACACTTAAATGACTTATCACCGAATTTTTTATAATAGTAACAAATATCACTAGATCTGTTACCACTGTAACTTCTATCTCTTGATTTGGATGAGTTACTACAGTAGGGACGACTGTGGCGTTGCTTGTTTAAAGCAGAAACTTGTAAGCTAAGTTCACTAACCTGTTTTTGTAAACTTTCAATCACTTCCGTTTTTACCATTATGGATGAAGCAGCAGCTATTTGGGGAGTAACAGGGTTTAATTCTCAAATCTTATGGGCCATTATAGCCACTTTTGACAAATCTTCACCACTAACAGATACAATGCTACGCATATTAACGGGTAAACGTTGTAGCCACAATGTTTTTAGGAAATATCTGTTACTTTATCGCCCGCCAAATTACGCATCTCTCACAGCAGTTGAGATGGCTTTTTGTCACCCAGTTCTAATTCACTCAGTAATTTTTGGGTTTTTTGAGTCTCTGAATCAGCATATAATGAAATTAGTCTATTTATAATAGCCTCATATTTATTATCTTGTGGTGGACTTAGCAAATTATCAGATACCTGTGACAAAATATCGGGTTCAATGGAACTTATAACATAATCATATTTTGTTTGATCTGCATTAATTTTTGTATTTCTAAATTGTGCTTCTAGTTGAATAAACCATATTTTAGGTTCTGGCTTCCGAAAAGGGGGAATTTTAACGCTTACCTTGGCGATAAACGCAGTTATTGCTTTAATTTCGGTTTCCTCTTCGTCAGCCATTGTAGAATTCGATCACGCGGGGATACACCAGTGAAATGTCTGGTATGAAAATATAGGAAAATAACACTTCTCTGACTCCAATAGAACCAATATTTTATTCCTTACGAAGTTATAGATTCTTATTCATAAAATTTATTTACATTTTACATGCACGTTGAATCGCGTGACAGAAAACCGAGCTTTGTTTATTTCGTTCTTCGCAGAGACTAGAAAGTGTTGCCATTCCGCTTTAACTAAATTTAATTAGAAACTTGGCGGAACTGAAGCGACAGTACACAGCCTTTGTGCTAGCTAAAATTTACTTAGTAAAGTCATTTAGTTACTTTTGATTTATGTCATAAATGCTGGTTGGTTCTGTAGGCACAAACTGTGCACTCTGTTAATTTGTCTGAGTTTATAAAAGGGTTTTTTTACGCCTACTTCCCACCTATGTTGTAATGTCCAAGACATAGCGAGAAGTCTCTCAAGTTTTCCAAAGTTCTCACACAGTATATATTACCAAAGAGAGTGAAACTCTATAAGTTGTAAGGAAGACCAAAAGGAGATTCATTAAATCAAGAAAAGTAATTGGTGGAAAGGGCTTTTAATCTTAACAATGAAAAATCGAATTTTACACCAAATATTCAAACTTTTTTAAATGTTTTATATTTAATTAGCGATAGTTAAAAATAAAACATTTTACTTTATTCATAATATAGGTTAACATCTGTTATTTTTCCATAAATAAACATAAATAATGCATCGACAAAAATCATTGTACTTAGCTATTTTGTTAAAATAAAATCTATTATTTTTATTATACTTCAAGTTTAGATTATTTTCATAAAATTCTTTAATCAAACTTTAATTGATATTTGATAACCAGTCTTCAAGTTAAAAAATCAGTTAACTGTAATTACACTTTTTTTTACGATCAAACATTTTAATTTCGCATTTGAGCATTTTTGACATTTCTAATTGCATTCCTTTTTCTGTTTGACATCTGTGCTTTTAAGGTTACAACCAATTATATTGTTACTTTGTATCTGAAAAATTAACAGCATTCTTACACACTATTTTAGAAACATTTCTGTGTCTAGTATTTTATCAGCAGAATTTTTGTCTAAATAAATACAGAAATTATTATAAAAACAACTGAAAATATGTATCTTGAAAAAGAAATAGTATTCGTAATGTTTGGTCAATAATCATAAACTAACAGCTATCATATCTTTGCATGCATGTTGTATGCACTATATATATATGCATAAAGACCAAATTTTGGCAATAAATAAAGTTGTCACTAAGTAATCAGAAAGTCTAATTACTTGAAATCAAATTTATATATAACTAAAATTTATGTAAGTATCTGCCAGTCATAAAGAATTTTTTGAGAATTATAAATGTATCACTCTCTTATTAATATAAATTCATCTGTTAATAATTCTGAAATATTAAAGAAAAGTTTATTTCTTAACTTAGTAATGCAGCTAAATCTTAGACTAAAATATGTGTTTCTGCAGACATTCAGAACTTCAGGAAATATGAATACAGCCACAGTTGTATCATATGTAAACTATTATGAAATATATTTCTTTTAAATGCTTGGAATATTCAGAAAAGTATATAAATTCAAAGAAATGGTAAAATACCTTTTACTTGCAAAGAGTCTTTGTAATTTGATTATATCACCATTAATCAGAATGTTAACCCCCTCCCAGAATAAAAAATATATTGTTTATGTACTGAATGTCATAATATATATATAGATTTTATCAGGACAATTTTTCCAATAACTTTTAGACATATAATATATATATTAGATTGGTTGTTTCCTTTGACAAGTCAATCTACGATCAATGACAATAGCTACCTTTTAAGTACTTTTGATTTTTCTACTTAAAATTTTTAAGGTTCAAAATAATATTTCTAAGCCGCTTTTAAATAATTTTTAATACAACAGAAATATAAATAACATATTTTTTACTACAGTAGAATTCTAAATAACTTTAAATTCTGACTATAATTCATTCCAATAATTCACTTCTTTAATTAAATTCCTGTTCCTTGGAAATGAAATAAGAAAAACCTTTTCTAATCATATATATATTTCTAATTCTACCAGAAATTATTGATATATAATCCGATAAAAATTAATACATGCATAGAGGGAGGGGCTGTAAATAATTATTTAATTATTACAAAATAATGTGAAGCAGTGTTTACGTTCAAAATGTAAGATGTATACTTATGACATTCTGCACATTCTTAGGGCACTGTACGAATTTTCTTTCAGAAAAAGACTAAAATTTAGGAGACACTACAGGATATAACAGTTGAAAATTTATTCATTATACTTTTAAGGAATAAAAACAATTCAGGGTTTACCATACGTTCCATTCGTACATACATACAGAAATACGAAGGAATATAGCAAGTGTTTGTAAATAACACTGAAGAATTTTACAGTTACTTAATGCTGTTTATTTAATTCTTTGAGATAAGAAAATAAAAGCGCCCACATACATTAACAAACTAGGAGAGAAAATCCAGTTTACATTACTGAATTATAACATGTAAACAAATTAAAAAATAACGAATTATTACGCACAACATATGTAAACAAATATTAAATGTACCGTTATCAGCAAATTAATTAAAATGAAACATATATTAGGAAAAAAAAGAAGCAAATTCAATCAGTATGGACATTAAAATAACGAGTAAACAAAGTTCCATAATATTGCAATTGTAAGCATCACTGGACCAGACTCGACAGCACAATGGATATCACGAATAAGCTAATGTAGGGTTGCCTTTACTCGCCAATATTTCTTCCCACGCCAAATGTACACCATCAAGCATGTGCAGTAAGCGAAATTCGCTTACACTATCAACTCAATGTGCGGTTTGCCATTACGCCCGACGTTACTGGCCATGCTGGAAAGAAGTCATTCACCGTCATGTGAGAGGAATTACAATTCAACCTTCTCCGATCCTGCGCAAAGTGTCGTGCAACGTCTGACGGCCTCTCTCATGAATGACATCCCTCACAATGAACATTTGTAATCCTAGGTGCGTTGCGAACTGTGCTATGTCACTGTCCAAAGTACTACTTTTCGGTGAAAAATATCACAATTGCAACATTAAAAATTATTATTGTTAAAAATTAAATTGTCTTTCATTATTAAAAACGTCCCATGTCTTTTTCTGCATTTCTGTGAAGACCAATATTGTACTACTGTCTATAATTTTTGAATTGGTGAATGTTTTCTTTTTCTGTTGCTTTTTGATGATCTGGTGTGTATGTATGTATAGTGTACATAAGATTTATAAATACACATATATGTGTCTTATGCACACATATGTATGTATGCATATGTGCAACATATATGTAATAATAATAAATATTGTAGTTTCTTACGATATTATACTTAAACAATTTATAAATTGACTTGGGTAAAATTCATGTTATGTAAAGATTAATGGAACGCATTAACTTTGTAGCTCGTAGGACTATTGTATGTGAAGTATTTCGAGATTTTGTATATTATAATTGATATTCCATGGCAGCTGTTGGGAAGCAAAACATAACCGAATCCGTATGATGTATATTTCGTCATCAGGAATTTTTATTGTTTTACTAATTTTTGTGTTTTATTCTGTGGTATTTTAATTCTTTTTAACGTAAAATCTACTTAAGTATTGAAATTTTATCCGCAGTTACAGGCGATTTGCGCAATGCGCGCTGGAGGCTATTGCCGTCTATAATTGTAACGTTTGGTTTTGGTTTGGTAGATTATAGCAAAGCACGCTAGGATGCCTTCGTGGAGGACTTTCTAGGGGAAACTGGCTCGCATACACTTTACACATGGGGAAAACCACGAAAACGCCTATTCAGCTAGCCCGTTCGCCTGGAATCGAAGCCAGGCCAGAACTACCAGTATTCAGCGATTTTACTGCTCGGCTGCTGTTGAGCTAAAATTGTAACGTCTAGGCCATAATTAATTTTTTTTTTTTTTTTAATGAAAGCTCTTCATTTTCTCATCTTTATCTGAAAGACTCATTTATTATCTTTCGGATAAAGAAATAATGTATTATATAATATGTATTATCTAATATGTATAATAATTTATTTTCGTAATAAAGAAATAATGTATTATGAAGTTTTTTCTTCTATCTATATCATTACTGCCTTAAGAATTGTCAATGTCCACCAGTGGTCTAGGGCAAAGAGTTGGAAATGCTAGGTTTAGAGTTTTGAGATGGGGGAGGAGTTGCTTGAATGGGCTGAGGATTTTCGTAATTTTCTGCACGTGCGTCGCAAATATGGGCAAGTTTCCCTTATAAAGCTTCCTAGAATACGTTTTTTCCCAAAGCAGGTAGCCCTAATGCGCTTTGCTATTATTAATTGATCCATTTTCATAATAATTACGACATCCTTAAATTACTTTTTCTAGAGATTTTTTTCCTTCTAAAATTATCTGTCTTTGATTCCAGAATTAAAAATACTTTCTATTTCAGTCTGCAAAATAAATTACTTAACGAAGAGAGAGAGAGAGAGAGAGGGAGAGGGGGAAAGCTTCTTATTTTCAATCAGAACGGAAATGAGCGAGATGATCCTGATTTTTAATCTCTGTTCAGTTTCAAAATAAAATTTAAACAAAAAAGGCAGCTTCAATTACGAAACATTCCATTAATTCTAATAAATGACAAATGATATATGTAAATTGTTGTTTTATTAAATTTGAAGTATATTGCTTTAGGGACATGGTTAAATAAAAATATGGAATTTATGAAATTATATTCCAAAAGGCTTTCCCATTTCTGATTTCATTGAAACTTAAGAAATGCATATACATAATGGAAATAATTGATACGAAAATTGTTCAGATTGTGACTAAGAAATTTCCTATGACGTTTACGTCCTAAAATAATGCCATCAAACTAGGGGAGAAAAGTTAGGAGTTTTAAGAAAGCTTACGCTAGTACATTTTAGTTGTTATGCTTTTTTCATAGAAAAAAAATTATATATAAATTTATCTGCATTATTTAAAGTAATGCGTGCAATATGACACAAAATGAATTAGATACTAATTTGATGTTTATTGCGATATCTCTTGACGTGAAAGGATCTGATTAAATTTCCCTTTAATTTTGCCCTTAATGCATGGTTAAAATGAGCTGCACTTTTGCAGTGCGCAGATCAAGGAATGAGTTAAAAATTCTTCTTCAAACATTAAAAAGCTTACATTTGCGCGACCACATAATCGATAAAGCGAGTAGTGAGAAACTGGAAGTAATCTGTCATCATTTTTAACCTACATAAAATGCTGATGTAAGTGCGAATAAACAATTCCTAGACGCTCTTTCTTTCCCACTTGAGTTGAGCCCATCATATGACGTTGATTATAAGGATGCTAAGAGATTATAATTCTAATGATGTGACTTAGAAATAAAAGAATATGAGTAAAATACTACACATACATTTAATATTATACCGCATATTTAGTTGTTTTCATAACCATTTGACAAACAACATTAAAGAAAGTGGGAACATGAAGCTTAAGTTTTTTCAAACAAAAAAAGAAGATAGGTCTTTGTTAAAAAAGGTATTCCTTTTCTAACAGGCATTTATTGGCCCTTTTTTAAGTTTACATAATTTTCTGGCTGATATTATTAGGGAAGGAACTTAGAGTTTACGTTATTGAACACCTGTTGCATTTCACTTGGTCGAAAACTTTCAGCCTTAGAAGAATTCATGCTCTCTCTTTTTTAATAAATCAAAATACAGCTGGAAGTATTTGAAAATGATCAACATTAAACGCGTCTAAGGCATACGCTAGTTTATCTCTAGATTGTGCGAACATATGAAACATTTGTTAAGATTTGGCAAGAGAATACAGAATTCGTTATTTAAATTACGAAGTTATTTTTTCTAGCGAGAGGCTGATATATTTGTATAGTTATAAGAGGAAATCTTATTACACAATGTATCTTTATACGAATCTCTAGCCGTTCAACCGGCCAAAGGCTTTGCTAACAAACTCCAAATTTCCCAAAACTGCCAAGAGAGAGATGTATTTTCTTGCATTAATGCAATTTCTGGATTCAAAATGCCCTTGGTACTTTATACTTGGATTTAGGTACTTTTAATAGCCTTAATATCTTTGACATATTTAAAAATGCACGTATATACACTTTCTTAAAGATGTTACAAAAAGTATCTTAGGCCGTATATATACGACATTGCCAGTTAAAGGGTTAGAGAATATTCTATTACTCTCTAGTGTTTGATTATATGCTATACCCTTATCTAAAGGACTTTAGTCATCGTCAATAATTTTCCCCCTTTATCATTGATGAACGTTTTTATTAACGCACCCCCCTTTCAGAGAAGAGCACTCAAAAAGAAAGTTGGAAACGCACTCAGTGTTGAACTACTATAAGTGTTGTCAATAAATTTGTAATAAGCAAACAGCAGTTTAAATAAATTACAAGCCTATGCTTTATTATTATTATATAGACGATTACCGCAGAAATTAGTCTGTTTCTGGGCTTCGGTTTGATATTCATGAATGATAGAAGAGGTTGTCTGACAAATGTAAGTACTCCCCAAAATAAGGCATTGTTTAAAGAAATACAAGGGTATAAAAAAGTAAAAAAAAGTCTTAAACAGAAAATTGTGAATAATTTCTCGTATCCGTATTCTCATAATTTCAGCTTTTCCTTATCAAGGCTTGAAGGAAGAGATTTTGATTGCGCTTTGTGGGCTTCTCTCTCTCTAAAGCAAACCCTTATAAAGTAGTTCTCCCGCCTTCTTAGCATGCCTTCGTGGTGTAGTGGTCAGCACACTTCGAGAGGCCCGTGATTCGAGTCGCGGCGAGGACATTGCTCATTCCTTCAGTTTCTGACATCGAAGAGGATGATGAATCTCCACCGCCAGCATTTGGCGATTAGGTTCCCTAATCTTCGGTCACCCTATAAAAGGGGATTATATAAAGTAGTTCTATTGCCTTCTTAGCATGACTTCGTGGTGTAGTGGTCAGCACACTCAGCGCGTATTCGAGAGATCCGTAGTTCGAGTCCCGGCAAGAGCATTGCACGTTTTTCATGTCTCCTGCTTCGTATTAACCTAATGTCTCAAAACCTATTGATTTTGAAGCTGCAGAGATTTACAGAAACGTTCTTATATGCTACGTTGTATCATAATCAATATTTCTTGAGATTATTTTTGCATCCACATGTTCATAATATATGAATTTCTTGTTATTTTAGAGCTATTTAACATAAGTTCTAGTTCTCGAACTGCAAGCGGAATGCTATTTGATGCCAGGAGCATCTGTCGAATAGCTGAATTTTTTGTTTTTGTTTTGAATTATTAATTTAGCATAATACCAATACTTTTTCTTCCAGTAAAATCGTCTTTCGTTAAGAAGAATCTCAAAATTTTTAGAAAGCGAAACTTTTTAATAATAGCAGTGGCTGTTGCCGAAGTGGGGGTAGCAACAAATTTTTAGTACTCTTCTTCGGTTTTGTTTTGCTGCATAAACAAATTAAAAGCCATAAGAAACAGGAAAATATAACGATGTTTCAGAAAATATTGAACGCTTAGGATATCGATAAAGGCAAATAAAGAGTTCGCTGAACTGCCAGAAAATACTTCGTCAAAACCAAAATCAATTGTTTTTCCTTTCAAAGAAAGGGCAAAAAGACCCTGAAACCATGCTGGTTATTCTTACAAGACATATGATTCATTCTTCCATTCTTCTTAGCGAGGATTTTAAGGTGCATCCTTTTATTGTTGGACATCTGTGAAGTTTGATTTTCAGAAATGATGAAATTTGAAATAACATATTTAAAAATAAGCTGCAATGACCAAATGCTTTGCCCTTAAAGATGTCTGAAATGGCTCTCGACTTCATTACTCTGTCGGATAGTAAACGTTCTCTCACAAAAGGTGGAATTGAGTCTTTCTCCACGTGTATAGTTATAAAAACCGTTTTTAAACAAGTCCATTTATTCTTAACATTAGCAAATAGTTATTATAAGTATTAATTATTACCTATAATAACAATTAATACCTTATATTATTATTATTATTATTATTACTTTTTTCATTCATTTATTCTTGGTTTCCCTTTGTGTTATTTTCTCCCTTTCTTTTCATTTTCTTCCCTTCACTCTTTCAGAGGAATTATATACATTTGGGTCGCAATAAAATGTTGTTTTAAAACTAGGTTGGGAGGTAGAAGAAAAACTTGAAAATGTAAAAAATACACTTAGATAAAAATGTGACCTTTGATTGGTGTAAATAGCTATAAATTTCAACGGCAATGAGAAGATCCCCTTTTTCTAGAAGGAAGGAAAAACTGATGCCAGTCATCTTCGATTCACATATCCCTCCCTTCATATAAAATTTACTCACTGTAACTTAACATTTTGGCCTAATTAGTTCGGATTGCTTAAAATTCTGCTATGGAGCTAAAGGTATCAGCTTTTGTACATATAAAGGTGGCTAATTTAATATCAGCATTAAATCTACGGGTAGCAAAAAGTTACTTTAGTAAGTATTTAAGATTATGATCCAAAATAATAATGCAAGACAGTAATAATATGTATTTGATATAATATTAGTTAACCATGCTGCAGATAAACAAACCGAGACTAAAACCTGTATAGTATATAAGAAATTTAAAATAGTGCTTTGAACATAATTTCTTCATGAATTTTATATCTTTTGCGCAAAATTGTATCTATTTGGAGGGAAAATAAGTCACTCTTATTCATTCATTTGTAAAATATTTGTGTCCTTAAATTTTAAAGTTTAAAATATGATATAGGTTAATATAAACTCAGTGAACACCTATTTGGAGGAACCAATTCATGAAAGTTAGTTTTTAGTTATACTGATGTGCTGAAAAGTCCTGAAAGTAATGCAAATCCTGAAAAGGGTCCTAAAATGGTCAAAAATAGGAAATTATATTGGCATCGGGAGTGAGCAGTTATACAAGGATTTATAGCAGTTTTACAAGGATTATAAAAATATTATAGCAGTTTTACAAGGATTTATAGCAGTTTTACAAGGATTATTAAAGTTTAAAATATGATATAGGTTAATATAAACTCAGTTAACACCTATTTGGAGGAACCAATTCATGAAAGTTAGTTTTTAGTTATACTGATGTGCTGAAAAGTCCTGAAAGTAATGCAAATCCTGAAAAGGGTCCTAAAATGGTCAAAAATAGGAAATTATATTGGCATCGGGAGTGAGCAGTTATACAAGGATTTATAGCAGTTTTACAAGGATTATAATAAGTTTTTAATCCTGCTGCTGGCCTTAATTGAGCATATCTGCTTTTAGAGTACTGAGTGGAAAACTTTGTCTCTTAATAGAGCCCTATCTGATGTGGTTATGAAAAGAGATGTCTTGATATTGCATCTGATAAAGGGGAAGATTGCCTTCAGTAACGATCAAAACTTCTGTGTCGCTGCTCATTTGGAGAATTTTGCGGTAATAAACATGAACATATTACTGAAAATAAGTATTTTATTTTTATTTATTACATGTGCAGCTAGTTACACAGAACGAATTCCTGTTGGTAAGTGTTTTATTATGTAATCTGTTATTGAAAAGACATTATTTTAAATATTTCTACTTTAACTATTAAGCTTAAAGGCAATGATCGTTATAATATGTATTTGATATAATATTAGTTAACAGTGCTGCAGATAAACAAACCGAGACTAAATTACATATTATAACCTTATATAATTACGTATTATAACCTTATACGTGTTATAATATGTAATTTGCTTCTTTTATAATGAATTCTTACTTTTATCAGATGATATTCTTTTTTCTTGTTGGCTTATTCTTTTTATGCTTTTTCTTTTGAAGTCGTATTTATTTTAATTACATTTTAATCAAAATAATTACTCCCTTTTTGTGCTGAATTTATATGGGTATTAAATTTTATCTATTAGTACCGGACTATTTTGTATATGACATGTTTCTTTACCTGCTATAGGATAAATATTTTGTCCGTATATTATTCAAAAATTTAATAATATTTCGTGAACACGTTTAGAAATTTTAAAGCTATTTAACGAGACGCACTAATGAATCTCTTGATGTGATCAGGAAGTAATATGTGAGTTTTCTGTTTCGAAGACTATTTTGTTATACTTAAATACACAATGCCCAGTATCTTTAATACCTCGATAACATTTGAGTAAAATTTAACGACAAGCTGAAAGAAACTTGAGTTCCTTAGAGAATAATTAATCTGTGGAAATCTAGAAATATAAAACTTATCATTTTATCTCTGATTTAAACCAAATATTTTTCAAATATTTATTATTTCAACTTATTATTTGTAAGAGGGAGCAAGCAAAATAATCTTTGCATTAAAATTTCGTAACTACGTTTTTTTTTAATTTTGAGAGAAATGCTTATTTATGTAATTAAGCAAGCAAGCTTATAATAACATTCTTACTTAATTGCAGAAATAAATGCAATGTTTCAATTTTTTGTTTGCTTATTGTTTCGCAAAATCCTTGAAAATAAAATTAGCATTTATTCGCGATACTGTGTTCATAAGATGATAAATATATACACATATGTAATGTTACACGATTTTAAAAAAAAGGTTACACGTAAATGTTACACGTTCTTCATACAAGAAAACTCCAAAGTACTTTTATTTTATGTGAAGTTCTAACAGTTAACAAACTTTTATGTATAAATGAGGGCATAATGCTCACATTATTATGACTTTATTGTATATTCTTTGAAAAATTCTAATCTGTATTTAAATAACAAAGTTAAGTATTCAAGATTTTTATTTAATCAGATATTCAAGATGCATATTTTACGGACTGCAAGATGCATATTTTACAGAATTATACGAGGAACGGAATTATAAAAAAATAAGTAATTTTTTTTTATTAACAGTAAAATATCAAAATTAGCAGTTTGGAAGGAATTTTTTATAGTTCTGCTATTCTGTTCCTTCTTGTGAATTTATGGGATTAACAGTTAACTGTTATGGAATGTTAATAACACTCAAACGTTCGTTTAAAAAATAGGAAAACGATCAGGTAGTTGCGAAATTTATCATTTAAAAACGGTATCTGTCTTAAGTTTAGAAGTTCAATAGTCTAAGAGAGTGGTCTTCAAACTTTTTTGTTCAAAGTAGATCAGTATGTTACAGGCACTCTGTGTAAAGAGAGTTAAAGAAAAATATTGTATTTATTATTAAAAACTTTAACATAAAATTAATGTGATTTATTGATTAATAACATTAACTCGTGTTCTATGAGTCACCTACCCTTACATTAATGTCTGAAATCGTTGATTGTCCAACACTACGTTTTCGTCTTAATTATTTTCTTAAATTCTGAAAGCGATTCGGATAGTTGGAGTTCGGATAACTGGAGTTGTACTGTATTTGAGAAACTTTCCTTTCGACTCTGTATTCGATACACAGACTACACTTTCGCGCTATTAGATGGTAAAAAGAAGATTTATCCCAGATTTTATCTGTTATATATTTGATTGATAGCCCTCCAGCTCATTTTTGAAACTCTGGCAATACCCTTCCCTTCCTTGATATTCTTATTATCCACAATGAATCTGATTTCAGCATAGCTGTTTATCGTACATCCTTTTCTGTTCATTTGCCTCTCCATACTCAGTCATATCACCCGGCTACACCCAAAATGGCTTCTTTTTGCTATTACGTATTTTCGCGTCCTCAAAGTTTGTTCCTCAAACTCTTTGCTTGCTAATAAACTCAATTATTTGAAACCAGTTGCCATTGACGGAGGAATTTCTTCCGTGGTCACTAATAAAGCCTTTAAAATATTTCCATCTTACTCTCAAAGAAGAGATTCCTCTGTTAGAAATAACATTTATAACCTTATCGTACATCTATTTCACCCTTCTATCAGTTACAAAATGGCATGGATTATGCAGAAGTTCCATTTTCAAGTCATTTTTTCTCCTCTCAATAAAATTCATGGTTTGATTCTTAAAGCTTTTATTCCTGACTTTAATTTTTGGGGAATTTACAACATATCTGGTTAGTGTGGTTTGAGGTATATCCCCTAAACTGAAACAGCATTAAAGTTTCGCATCGATGAACACGAATATTATGTCCGAAAAGGCAAAATTAAGGTCTTCGCTAGCTGACAACTTTTTTTTAATTACAACTTTGACTTTGGGACTGCAAAAATTATACAAAATTTTCTTCATGGTGAATTAGATTTTCTTGAAGCTTTTCACATTCACAAATATTTATCTTCTTTAGTTAATGCCTTTCATTCCAATTCGGTCTTTCATAACGATTTTACAGGTTTCATTACTATTTCTGCAGCCAGGCGGAGCTACCTTCTGGTTCGGTTTACTGATTTTGGATATAAAAATACTATCGGGGCTTTCCCCAACTTGGATCCTGACAGCTTACTTAAACTAATGATCTCATATTTGGAAGATCGCACGTTTCAAGTGAGATGTGGAGATGCCCTTTCTAATAAGAAAAATATTTTCAGAGGCCTTCCTCAAGGATCGGTTCTCTCCCCGGCAAACTTTAATTTATATGCCAGCGACATGCCTAAACCACAGAATGCAAAAATTTTGAAATAAAAATTATAGAACTTTGGTGTAAAAGATGGAAAATTAACCTTAATCCAGAAAAATTCCGCATTGTAATGTATCGAAGATACAGAAGATACCTCCCCGTCAACATTGACATTAGAATCGATAATGTTCTCATTCCAACCGCAAGCTCCTACAAATATCTTGGCGTCTTCATTGATTCACAGCTTACCTTTAAAGAGCACATTAATTACGTGACTAACAAGGCTAACGGCGCTTTTATGGCTCTGTATCCACTCCTAGGAAGGAAATCAAAACTAAATCTACAGACTAAACGGACTCTGTACCTAACGTTAATTCGCCCGATACTTCTCTATGCTGTGCCAGCTTGGGCTACTGCCTGCAAAACTCATAGAAAAAGATAAAGTGTTTTACAAAATAAAATACTACGCTCCATGACCAATGCAAGCTGGTTCATTAGAAACATTCAAATCTATCAGGAACTGAAGATACCGGAAATCCAGGAACAAATCCTAATTTTCTCTCACAAATTTTTCAACAATGTCATGAATTCACCGCATAATACCATCAAAAACTTAGCGAACTATGACCCAGCAGAGGAAAATACGGTTAAACGACCACGGTCCATTCACCACAATCCAAAGTGGTGAAATGTAAATATTGTAAATACTTTGTATATACTTCTTCCATTTCATGATTTAATCGCATTTAATCGCATTTTCTCATTTAACCAAGTCTCAACTGTGTGTTGTGTTGTGTGTAGGTATTTTCTCATTTTATTTACTTTGGCAAAGCTTCGTACTATTATGAACAAATAGACTGTTTAAACGAATATAGCATTATTTTTAAAAACTGTGTTTTCCTAACTCAGTGCATCGTTAACCGACTCTGCTTAAAAATGCTTCGCTGCGATTGGCCCACGTGACCTCACGCCCACTTCTGCAATTATGAAGATTTAATACGTTTTAAAATTAATGCTCCAGTTTTAAAAATATTTATGCTCAAGAAATGCTTTTACAAGTGACTCTCTCAAGATTTTAATTGCTATCAAGGGGTTATGGACTCTAGTGAATTGTTTAAAAATTAATTTACTACTTTTGTATGTTTGACCACACCGAGCTTGACTCTCAGTCGCGTGAACTTTAACGACTCTCACGTATCCATGCTCATTTTCAGTTAACGAAGTTCCTAGATATGATACACTGCTCCGGCACCTACGCATAATTTATACGACCTATTTCAGATGTTTCAATTTGAACTAATTTAATAATTACTAGTCTCTTCCCTGTATGACTTGCCACCTCTACGATTTCGCCTGCGGGCGCGGTGCTACGGCATCCTAACTGAACTGTAAGACAAAAAGTGAGCGGCCTTCGGCCGTACCTGATTTATAGGCAAAAACTCTTAGTAGTTGTTACCTAGTGTATGAAAGGATGATTTTCATTTTCATTTTTCCCCAACTTGGAACCTTCGTTGCTGATTTCTTTGTTCTTGATGAAGAGGGATCTGTACCTCTTAATCAAGGACCGAAAGAGTCTTGGCTAAAATATACGCCAAACACAAGGTTACTGCTTTACCTAATTTTATGTTCTACTTTAGCTTATCTGTATTCTCTCTTGATGAATTTATTCTATTTAAGTATTCGGGAATGTTAAATAAATACGGAAACGTAAGTATCGATATTGGTTTATTAATAATATTATTTTAGCAAAATTAAGAATTAGTTACAAAAATAAGTAAAGACGTATGTAGCAGAAAAAAAAATATTTTGTTTTAAAGTACCATAAAAGAATAATATTTTAAATTACGGAAAAACTCATCCTCACGAGTAAAGAAAGGAAGGAAAACCTTATATTATAAATTATGTTCATCTGCTTTTGGTGTCTGCTTTGAATGAAAAATTTCTAAGGAAAACTAGTTACGTATGAAGAGGAGCCAGTAAATCAGAAAGATGAGAAGTCAGAAACTATTGGTTCACTTCGTGGGGTGCAAATATGTTCATACACTAGAATATTCTATATTTAACTACTGGAGAATAACGGATAGCAGCATTTCAGCCAGCTAAACGTTATTAATATAAATTTAGGCTTGAAGAAATTAATATTACATTTCAACTTCTAGCCTGAGAATATAATATTACTTCTCAACTAAGAATTTAACTGTCCAGTGGTTAGTATGTTTGTTTTGGTTAGATTTTGCTGACACTTTCATTACAAAACAAAAGCAATTTGTATATGAAATTATTTATTATTAAAATTTTCAACTTTTTGCTACAGCCGAAACGTATATAATTCGATCACTATCCCCCTGCAGTGAAATAATTAAACACCGACTATATTGTGTTACACCAAAATTTCTATTTCCTTGCTAGAAGTTATTAAATGAAAAAGGTTCTGTCGAGAATAGGTTTTGAGCTTCGACAGTTAATGGAGATCTACACTAACTGTGAAGCGCTAAATTCTCTGTCCAAATCTAAGAAAAACTTAAAACTTGTTCATGTTAAGAGTACATAACAAAACTAAAGTTAAACATTTGCAGGAATAACCTAATAAGGTTCCTATTTGTTTGGAAAAATCCTGCAAAGTCATGAAAAGTCAGAGAAATTAGTAGTTGGGGAAAGTCAAAGAAAATATAGAATTTTATGAAGAGCTAGGGAAAACCAGAACTTTCTCCCCAAATGTCAGGGGAATGGAAACAAAATTACATAAAACATTATAACTCGATTAGGATCCAGTATACTTGGTTTTAAATTGACTGTGAATGTGTTCTGAATTGTCTTACGGAGATTTCTGTTGATAATGATGTAATTAAAAGTTTTTGGAAAGTTTCGTTGAATTTTGTGTTCTTTTGATGAACTGTTTTGTTGTATGTCAATAAAACGAATTTTCCCAATTTAAAACGTTTAACCATTCTTCTTTTAAATTAGAATTCTAAAACTTCAAAGAAAAAAATGCCAGATTGGACCTTTTGAATCTTGAACCCTTTTAAAAAATGTGCATTATTCGAGCTTTCGAATCTGGAACCCTCTTCCAAATTTCGAACCCTTTTCAAGTTTCAAGAATTCAGATGTCCCATTCCTACAAAATAAAACACCAGATACTATATTATAGCAGTTGCTGATCCCACATAAACAAACGATTTGAAATTCATATTAAAGACCAAAACTGCTCCTTTAATTAATATCGATGTGCCACTGTAGACATATCAATAGATGTGCATGCTTTCTCCAAAGAGAAAAAAAAATTATATAGAAAAATAAATGTAATGAGTTTTTCTGAATGAAAAAACTCCTTTCTTTTTCTTTCTTTAATGAAAAGGAGTGCGATAATTTATTGCACAAATTTTTAATTAAAAAATAAATTGTAGGTTATTGTAAAACTTTTCTCTTTCTGCAAGTATCATATGAGATTTCATATACTCCAGTCCTCTACAAAACTGCTTCTTTCTAACCCACCTTTCCACCTCCGTACTTGCAATTTTTTCCACCAAAATATGCGGGCCACAGTAAAAATCTACACCTTCTCATTTCTAAAATTACATACAAGTAATATACAAGGTTTTATGAGGTCAGCAAGTCAGGTTTATGTTAATTAACCAATTTTTATGATTTGGATCCACACTTTCTCTTCTTTCCTTCGCTGGCCCTTATTAGGAGGAAAATGATTAAGCATATTTTAGAGTGGAGTTATTGAAAATTTTAGAGATAGAGCATTTTGTAGCGAAACTTGCACTTTCGTTATAACAAAACACTCAAGAATTATCTTACGGAAGAATGCCTTCCTAGAAGGATTTTTCTAAGGTTAACTGGCTTGCATTCAGGTTGCATTTGGGCAGGCATGTCGAAATCGTGACCCTTGACTAATTTTGGGGGGATCTCCATTTACACCGAGAATCCGTTCTGATTGTAATTTTTCGAGTTTTGCATTTTTGTGGTGTTTCGAATTGTGTTCTTAGTTTATTTTATTTATTTATCATTTTCAGGTTGATAATTTCTGGGTTTATTTCGCGTTTAATCTAATTTGAAGCCCCATATCTCGTATTTAAGCGTATATTTGCAGATTTTGATTGTAGATCTTTTAATTCTGATTGTAACAACAGCGTTGTTATTATTGTTGCTATTATGTTGTTGTTGTTATATTTTACACTTTCTACAAATTTGGAATAGTAAAACATAGCTGAGTTAGAGAGAGATATATAAGCAATTTCGTTCCTGGCGGGTTTGGAGACAATTTTTGTCGCCCTCTTGGCGACATTTATCGATTTCTCGTCAACTTGCCGACTTTCTAGAAGTTTCACAGAAATACATTTTCGAAGCCCTACGATCGATTCTTCCAGAAGTTTCCAGAGTCCCTGCTACAGTGTATGAATACGAGTCAGAGAGGTAAGGAGTTCCCTTGTGAATCAGCTGTGAGATTTAGCGGTTAGCTGAATTACGAGTTACGAATAACCAGACAGATTTGAGGAATTATTAGCTACCATTTCCGGATTGCGCCCGATAAATTAAGGCATACTAAGCCTTTAGTGTTTTGTGGATGCTATCACAGATCCCGAAATAGAGCAAGCACTCCGAATAGTAGACAAAGAACATCTGAAAAGTTCTCTCGTTTAAATTCCATGAAAGTGGAGATTGCGCAGAAGTCCATCAGAAGAGAGTAAATCCTGTAATGGGTGTTAATAGTACAGAAGACACAATGTTGGAAGAAGCGAAGAACTGAGAAATGCGCAAATGGAAGATGCTGAATTGAGGCCATTAAGGGAATTAATTGAAACAATCAACGAAAAACCCAGCTGGCAAGAAACGGCACCCTTTAGTTTGACGATGAAAATATATTGGACTTTGTGGAATTCCCTTTATCTGCAAGATAGAGTTTTCTACCACAAATGAAAAGCTGACGACGAGAAGAGTTTCAAATACCTAATGTTCTGTCAGAGCTTCATAGCAGCCCTACTGGAAGTCATTTTGGTGTTATGAAGGCACTTCATAAAGTTCGTGACCATTTATTCTGGGACAAAGTCACAGCAAATGTAGAAAATTGAGGTAAATCCTCTGACACATGTGGAGCTCGAAAAGACCCGCAGAGACGTACACGGGGAACACGTACATAGCACTACAATCCGAGAGTACTATTCGAGAGGCTTGCTTTGAACATTCTCGGACCTTCACCTGGTACAAATTAAAATTGAAGACCGTGCGAATCCATAAACAACTGAGCCGTAGTCTCTAGTTGTCATGTATTACTTTAGTAAATGGCAGGAAGCTTACGCCATCTCTGATTAAGAAGCTTTAACCATTGCAGACGTCCTCGTGCAGAACTGAATTTCACAGTATGGAGTGCCTCTCTTTATTCATTCTGACAAAAGAAAAAATTTTACGTCTTCCATATTTAAAGGACTTTCTAGAATTATCGGAATGGAGAAGACTAAAACCACTTCTTTGCATCCCTAGTCGGATGGCGTGGTGAAGAGATTCAATCGAGCAATCTTGAACCATCTATCTCTATTTGTATCCAAGAACCAGCAGGACTGGGTCCAAAAAACTTTCATTATTGCTGATAGCGTACATGAGTGGGGTTCATGAGAGGAAAAAAAAACTGGAATTTCTCCATCGTAAATGATTTCTGTCCTTAATTTTCGTCTGCCGTCTGACTTGCTCTTCAGACGACTGATGGGCACGCCTTCTTCCCCTGAGCAGTACCTAGCAGATTTGCAGGCACGTTTGGAAGTCGTTCATCGACAATCGACCATTATAGCCAAGGGAATATAGAATCACAGATCTTTTAATTCTGAATGCAACTACGTTGGAATTACAACAATAGCTTAATTAAAATGCGAGACATAAGTATTTCCGTTCCTGACGGATCTTAGGTATAGTTGGTGATTTCTCTCTAACGTGGCGATTTTCCGGAAGATTCGCGAAAACGCATTTTTGAAGTCTACAAACGAGTATTCTAGAATTTTTAGAGCCCATGCTACAGTGTAAAAATACAGATCGGAGAGCTAGACAGTTCAGTCTTGAATTAACTGTGAAATTTAGCAGTTAGCTGAATTAGAAGTTAGGGTTTACATTTAGATTACGATTTACGATTTATTTCGTGGGCTAAGGAGGAGCTGCCTAATATACGCGTCCTTCTTGAGTTACTTCCAGTTATTATTGTGCTGTGTCTGCTACTTATTGTGCTTAATTTCTTAAAAAATTGTTGTTTTTTCATGCTTATTTGGAGCTATTAATTAAAGAAACATCAGCCATCCTGTAGCTCGCAACAGTACATTACTAAAAATTGGATTTGCGACGAATATCGAAGCGTATATGCAATTTTGTTGAATAAAAGGGACTGTTCATGCGATCTCTTTACAAAAATACTTTCTCAACTGACACCGAAAAAGTGCCAGCCCAATTGTAGATGGAATTAACAAAAATTCATTGCGACTCGACTTTAAAGCAAGAATTCAGTGAAGTGGGTATCCCCATATTTTCAAATACTTGTCTGCACGTGAGCTGTGAAGTGGGTTTCCATTAAGCTGCAAATTTTGCGTCTTGTGTGATTTACATGTTCAGTATTGTGTATCAAGTGAACAGCTCTTCTCACTTTAAAAAAAGAACAAGAGATTCAATTTATCAGGTATTCATCTGACCTCTGTTCTGAAAAATTGCTAGTCCAATCAGCATGACTTTAGACATCGAAATCTGGTTGTAGAGAAAAGGTGCTACGTGTCAGGGAAGAAGCAACAGGTATTCATCCAGATACTATTCGAATTTATATTTTGTTCCTTCTATGTCTTGCTCCCCCCTTTTTTTAGAACTACAGTATAAAGTAAGATTTCATGCATTTACTTACTTTCGCACTCACTTAATCATAAATAAAATGGCTTTAGTTTCTTGCAGCCCGCACTATTGTACACTGATGACTGTTTGGCCCTTAGAACCGGTGTCGAACTATCAGTACTTAGGCGTTTTATCAAATTGCGTATTAATGGGCGGGATCTAAACAAGAGTGTAGGTAAGTAATTACTTGAGAAAACTAAAAGTATCTGAGCACTGTATACGTATTTCACCATGTCGTATCGTTAAAATCATTGTTGCTTGAAAATCATGCCGAAACTAAGGCCTTTTTCTTTCTTGTTCTCTTTGTTTTGCATCTTCAAACCACGCATAATTGAAACCACGGTTACTGAATCAGTGGATGCAGGTAACGACTGCACAGTAAAATGAAGTTTAGTTCTATTTCTTATGTTTAGTATCGTGTTTTACCTTTTTTATTTATTTCTTTTCTTTTCTCTCTATTTATTTTTTGGGGGGAGGGGGTAAAGATTCTTAGATTCAATGATTCCTTTATTTTACGCTATGATCTTGAGCTCTTATATACTGTTGTAAAAGTTTAAATACACAATCATCTGCGATACAGAGAGGATTAATCTGTTTTATGTTATTTCCTATGAGTAAAACAGTTTCCTTTCACTTACTTTTCGAATGACAGCTGGCCTTCAGGAATGAAAAGCATTTGCTAACTGAGATTTCACTGCATATATATATATATATATATATATATATATATACACATTAAGCAAACACTGTTTTCCTGTCTCATTTATTGGCTTAAACTTCTGGAGTGACAAAGTCAACTTACGTCTTTCGTTACATTACTTCTTTTCATTTTCATCCATCTTTACCTACTATTTAAAAAGTCAAACTGTCATTCGTTCCTTTAAATTGATTTCATGTATTTCATGTATCCTGTAACAGGTGTAATCCTCAAAAAAGATGAGCATAAAGTCATAGAGACAGTCATCAATTATGTTTTATGGAATCAACGAACTAGTGATGGACAATCCCCGTTTGTGATTGATATAATCAAAGATATTGTCGAAAAAGAAGATGCTGTACATTATCAGCAGTCTAGTAAGTATTTTTTTTTTTTTGCTACGCTTTTATTTTGCTGCATGATTTCTCTTTTAACAAAAAAGTATTATGTCTAAATGAATTCTTTCAACTACGCAGTCAAATTAATTACTATGGCCTAAAACGCAAAAGTCACGTATAACCTCATTTAATTTAAACAGTTACTTACTGTTCAAAAAATGTTTTGTCATAGAATTCAGTAATGATAGTTTTCATTATGTTTCTGTATCCTGATTTTAGATAAGTCCTCGAATTTTTGTTATTACTTGAGTTGGTGCTGAATCTGTGTTTCTGAGTGACAACACTTATTGACATAATTTGGTATTTCTCAAAAGCTTTAAAAGAATGTGTTGCTACACTGAAGTTAACAAATCATTATGTCTAGCTATATAACAATTAAAGGTGCCTAACTACTTAATTAACTACTTAGGTGCTAACCCGTAGAAGTAAGCTCTATGTGTTGACGAATTAGCTCCTTTCCTTAATGCTTACTGTAGACACAAGATACACCTCAAAAGGTAAAAAAATTAGCATTAAACTTTTTTCCTCGCAACTTGGGAGTCTTAATGCAAAAACAAGCTTTTCCACTTGTGAAGATTTATCTATTTCTTTTTGACTAATAGTTAATTTTGAGTTTTTAGTACTCTTCTGTCACTCTCGTTTCACCCACACTTTTCATTCCAGAATGTAAATGAGATAATTATTCAGATTGAAGAAGAAAAGAAGTGCTATTTAAGCGAAGGTTTCGTAAGTTGATTTTAGTATTGTGACTTGTTACCCTATTTTCACTGGACTTTGAATACTGTATTCTCATTTTTACTCATGATGACGCATTTAAGTACCATATTTAATTATTGATTTTCCTTTATTTTATCTTTTATTTGTACTAATTTGCAACTATCAGCACAACTATCTGAAATGCTACTCAACCAATTGCGATGTTGACAGCAGTACACGTGACAAAGTGGTCACACCCCTCCGTTCTTCTCTATGCTGTTCTCCTGGATCCTCTGTTTGGTAATCATTTCACTTGATATGCCCTTCTATGGCACCAGAAGTTAAGACAACGAAAGAGCAGCATGAAAACTTCATGCTAATCACGGCATACAGCGAGAATTGTAGTTGTAGTTGATTTTAGAGCGTATTCTACCTACTTAAGGCTACGTTGCTATCGTGAGTTAATAGCGATTTGATTCTGGGGCACTGAATGCTTCTAGCCATTAGGCTTGTCTCACCGGGTTTATTTACAAACCAGAACCTTTTCTGAGCGTTATTTAATCCTGTGAGCCGTTAAGCTAATCTTACTACATTTGATTTTAGTTCAACATTACTTATTTAAGTTAAGCCAAAAGTGTTGGCTTGCGGAAACCCAAGTAAATGTTACTTCTTTGTGATCAAATAAAAGGGTCTTACACGCCCTTCTTCTGACTTTTGTTTTTGTTTCATAGGACCTGAAGGTAATTCCTCCATAGTCTTTTAAAGTTTTGTAGTGAATACCAGAATACCAGACTTTATAAATTTCTTGTGGACAGCTTCTTGCTTCTCTATTACATGTAAAACTGTGTTACGATTCCGGCAACTCTGCGCGAAGCTGCAACAGTAATTGGATCAGACAGAAAAAACCCAGCTATATTTTAACATTTACCAACCGTGACAACGTCATGCGTTCACATTTACTCTGACGCGCAGCTTTGTAGGAAAGCAGAAGCAAACACTCTTCTATTCATAATCATACCGGTTACAATTTCTATTTCATTTTAAGCCATAAACTTTGTATAGCCCTCTGAATTGAGCATATAGGTGAATATAGAAGGAGTAAAAAGAAGAATTAATATAAGGCTAAATCTGTTAGTAAGACTTAAATCAAATGGCACAGATATATTTAAGTTCAAATTACCAGAAATATTTTTGTTTGTGATCTGTTTTATACCTACTTAAGGATTTTATGCTCCCATTACCGGTTAGCTGTATTCTACTACTGGCTACCCTTGACCGCAGTCTAAGCTGCAATTCTTAACTGTGGGAACAAATATTGATAAATACTATTAGATAACATTGCCAGCGTGAAAGAATCCTGTGAAAATTTGAAAATCCAGCTTCAAAAGTCTAGTAAGAACTACGTAAATGAAACCTTTATCGTGATTTTAAAAGTAATCTTTTTTTCTCCGTGGTCTTCAATTGGGCTATATAAAATATACTGCTGCTTCCTTGCAAATGAGTTAGGATAAACAGGAAAGATGATTGTTCCTGAAAGGTTGATCTCTCAAAGCAAAAATCACTAACCCTTGGAAGTTTAATGTCAGCAGAACATTGGTGGATACCTAAAATTTTGGATCTCTCCGTGGTACATTAAGTTTATGAAGATCTTTGTCGAGACTAATGAATTCCAATGACTAAGATTCACAAACCTGAGAAACAAAGATTTTAACATAAACTGTAGTACATTTAAAAAACTACTTTCGCGAAACTATAAATTAGAAAATAATTTCTCAGTCCTATAATTAGACAATTACAGAAATTATTTCCAAAATGAAAATTAAAATTGCAAAATTATTTCTCGATTTATGTTAAATTACGAATTATGTTTCCTTTGCAGATTAGAAATTTATTCTATCAGCTGTTGATTCTATTTGAAAATAAGGTACATGGCATCCTTAATAGGACGTTTGCGAAATTCTCTCGGGAAAGTGTAGGGCAAAGAGCTACTACTTTTGAAATTATATGAAGGTACAAGAAGAGATATATCTTTAAATTTTTTTTTATTCCACTTAGATTTGTTTCTACCTGTCTCTAAGTAGCTAACAGTTAGCATGAGAAGTGTTTTCATCAGGAAATGTTAGCTGTTGAGAAATGATATTAAGGCCATTAGGATGTAATCACGAGATCGTCAAGGAAAGTTTTTAAAGCAAACTTTTGACATTCATGCAAAATTTTCACAAATTTTTACGTAAGCATTTGAAACTGAAATGAAATTTTTATTACAGGAAAACAGCGAAATATCATTTTGAAAACAGCTCATAAGTTTTTTTTAATGGTGGGGACGTGAAAAATGAATAATGCCCTCCCAGGACTCGAACTTTGGACCTCTCGAATGCGCGTTGAGTATGCTTCCAATTACATCATGAGGACAACCCGATATTACGTATCTGGAACTACACAAAAACGAAACTGAAACGAAGTTAAGGAGCTGAAATGAAAGAAGCTTAACGGGCCCTATATTTCCCCTATCGATAACTACACTATCATCTGCTTTTGCTTCCGTAAACACATTATATACATGTCTTTATGAAAGCAAAAATAATCAATCTGTTTCTATTCTCATTCTAAATTTAAATTTTAAACATTGCAACTCTAATGTCCCAATCGCATTATGTTTCGGCTACGCGGGACTTGACGTCGAAAGGGACAATTCTCAGAACCCGCACAATTCCAAGAAACACACGTAACTAGTAGGTTACTATTCCCACTTACTACAAAGATTTGAACGCCAAACAGTAATCGATTATCGCTCAAATTGGGATCACGTGATCCTTCAGAAACAGAACTTTCGTATGATTGGTTTCCTGTACCCGGGACCCAAAACATTTTAGGTGAGGTTTGAAAAAATCCCGTGTAGCCGCAACATTGTTTCCGTACCTAGGCGGGACTTCGCTTCCAGCGGGGCTCTTTTTTCTAGGAATCCTCCCACTTAAACCAGAACTACAAGAATCTCGTTTCTCAGAAAACTCCCGTCTAGCAGGGACTGTAGCCATATGCGATAACCTCGCTGTGTTGTTACTATTCTCGTTTGTCTGAAATCAGAGCAGGCCCACTAATTTCATCGTGGCAAGCAGTCAAGATTGCGCCTGTCGTTGGCAAGAGGCTTGGGCACCGTGCAGATGAGAGTAAGACTTTGTTCATTTCCGCCGACACTTTTGAAGGAAAGAACTCCGGGAGGATGGGTCTGAGGATCTCTCACCCCTTTTACCCTACCAGCCACCCCTCTAGAAGATTTTCGGCTCGTCACACATTTTGAGTGCCCCCATGCCGTGCATACAAGATACATTTACAAACATCAATGTTTTCTCCGGGTTTCGAACTCGGGTCCTTCGGTATGGTAGTCAGAGTCACTAACCACTATCCTGACTAGGAGGCAACGAATAATTAGTCAATTAAAATACTTAATTATTTTAATTGAATAATTAATTCGTAGAAAAATAATCGGGTTATGGCAGATTCTATATACTGCATAAGCCTGCAAAATTCGGATTGTGTCATGAGTAGAGGAAAATGAGAGTTCTGGCTCGGGATCTTACGGATCTGGAGTTGAGGGACCTCCCGAGAAGGAAGGCTGAGCCGTGGGAGGGAGGCTTATCTGAAAATGGAGACAGGGAGCCTTATCAGGAGGTGGATGGGAGTAGTTGCTACCTAACAGAAAAACGACGTGTGCTGAGGTTTTATTAATTAGGTGATTTAGGCATTGAGTAGTTATATGATAGATAATGTGTACTTATTTATATTGAATTCTTGAAAGCATATATCAAGTAGGTGTTTTAAGTGACTGATACAGTTCATTTCCTTAAACAGATATAAAATGAAATGTTTCCTTCACAGTATAACCTCTTCCGAAGATAATTATTTTCTTACTTGTATTTATCCTATGACTGAATATCTGCAAAACTGCTACATGTCATCACAATTTAATAAGAGATTATATTTTACTGATTTATCGGAAGTGATTTCCCTTCGTTAATAAATTTTTAGCCTTTGTGTTTTTTCTTCGTATTCCTACGTATATGATGATTAACTCCTAGTTACCCTGAATGAAGATTATTTTCGAATTTAATGATTGAGTGATCCTATACACTCAGAATTTTACCTTATTTCTTAAATCTTCTGTTCATAATATCACATATACTTTCCGTAATTTTCATTACATTACTCATTTTTATTCTTAAATTCATTTTACCCAGAGATTTTTCAGACTTGTTAGGCAATACTTTTAACTTATTCGTTATATTTTATGAGTGTAATTACTAAAACACGCATTTTCGTATATTATATTATTCAATGTTAGATGTAATTTTTAACTTTTTTCGTTCTTTTCAACGTTAGCGATCTTCAACATATTCTGTATTTTAACTTATTTCATACATTTTCTAATCATGACTTGTATTTAATTTTAGATGTAACATTTCTAGCTTGTTTTGTACATTTTAACCTTCACACTATTTAATATACTCAAATTTTTAACCAGTTTATATTTTCACACTATATACATGACTTTTACTTGATTTTTCGCATACATTTTAATCTCCATGATTTCCAATATAGTCCTAATTTTAACATAATTCCTGCATTTTCATATCATATACCTGACGTTTATTTAATTTTATGTGTAAATTTTAACTTATTTTCTATTTTTTAACGTTTTTAGTTTCCAACATACTCTGAGTTTTAACTAATTTGCCATATTTTCACACTACGTACATGACTTTTACTTCATTTCTCTTATACATTTTAACCTTCATAATTTCCAATATAGTCCTAATTTTAACATAATTGCTATAATTTCACATGATATACCTGACTTTATTTAATTTTAGGTGTAAATTTTAACTTCTTTTCTATATTTTAACGTTTTTAGTTTCCAATATACTCTGAATTTTAACTAATTTGCTATATTTTCACACTATGTACATGACTGTCATTTAATTTATAGCTACTTTCATACGTTTTAACCTTCGTAATTTCAAAAATATTTTTAATTTTAGTTTAATTCCTATATTTTCTGACCATATATAGGAATTTTATTTAATTTTAGATGTAATTTTTAACTTGTTTCGTACATTTTAAACCTTCGTAATTTTTAAAGTACACTAATTTTTTGCTTATTACATTTTCCTACCATATACCTGACTTATTTAATTCTAGATGTAAATTTTAACTCCTTTTCTATTTTTTATCGCTTTTAGGTTTCAACATACTAAGAATTTTAACTAATTTGTTATATTTTCACATGACTTTCCTTTAATTTGTAACGACTTTCATACGTTTTAACCTTCCTAATTTCAAACAAGCTCTTAATTTTATCTTAATTCCTCTATTTTCTTACCATGTATATGAGCTTTATTTAATTTTAGATGTAACTTGTTTTGTACATTTTATACCTTCGTAATTTTTAAAGTACTTTAATTTTGAACTTGTTTATTACATTTTCCTACCATACGCATGAACTTTAGTTAATTTTAGATGTCATTTTTATACTTTTCTGACACTGGGTTTCTTTCTAGTTTCCAACATACTCTAAATTTTAACTCTGTTTTATAATTTTTGATTGTAATTACGCTTTTGATTTTACTATTTCAGCTAAGTTAACATGCTTAAATTTCTTAAACATAGAGATAGATTTCAATTAAACATTTAATTTTACAACCTTTAACTGTTCTTCATATCCCATTCGTTGAATAGCCCCTACTTAGTCCATATTTTATAGTACTATTTTAATTTGCCAATTCTACAATTTAACATTCGGCAGTACTCTTACCATTACTTATCCTACTATTTTACTTCATTATTAACTTCATTTGCATTTTCAAACTTTAACATTTCCTGCATATTCTGGTATTTCCTTTTAATTCTTAATACCCTTTATATCTGAATATATGTTTTTGAACTCTTTAATGTTACCAGTGTTCAATTTTCAATCTTGATTCTCATTAAGCTAGTTTGATAGATTCCGAATTTTTAGAATAAAATCTCAACTTTCATCCATAATTTTAGAACCATATTCATTCTTTCATGTACTCATACAAAATTCTTATTATTTGAACGCTCAGTACCTTTTAATTCAGTAATTTGTACTAATTGAATGCATTCTACGTCACTTTAAATGTCTTGACTATGTAAATTTTCACTTTATTACCTTTTCCTACACTAAATACGGATATTTCTGCCTTCAGGAATGGCTTTCATGTGAAATTGACGAAATTTGACGTTACATGTATAAAAGAAATTTCTAAGATAAATATTTCCACTATCGAATAAGAGATGAATGACCATCGATTTTACCCATATGTTACAATTTCATCTCTTGGAAGTTGTTTTATTGATAGGCATTTATTTCTAACACATAATGTTAACACATTTTTTAACTTAGTCGAGTTCCAACTGAATTCACTAGACAATTCCATACATATTCTACTTTTTAATTTCTTAGACTAAAATATTCTTTTCGCAAATGTCAGTTTGCATTAATTTATTTACCAATTTATTTTCTTATGAACGAAATCTTGTGAAGTATTTTACACAACATATATCATTACCTATACTTACAGAAGGAACCAAAGAGTAAGAGGCATTTTACCCAAATCTCCACTATTATTTCGAATATTTTAACCTTCTTCATCACAAATACAGAAATTTCTTCGCACAATACTCAGCATTTAAATATCCCTTACTAATACACATTTAATAAGGAATAACTCATTTTCAATAAAAAATTACACCCAAATAAGTATTACGTTTTCTTATAATTGTACATATATTTTTGCATTACAGGAACTTTCTATGCATTTTCGAGAACTGTAATTTGCTAAATATTACCTTTTTCCGAGAGAAAAACTAGAAAGACCATCTAAATCATTCATCTTTTCCTGCAGTATTTCCACAGTACAGAATAACTATCTTAGAACTATTTTCTTAGCAATAAGAACTAAATATGAAATAAGCATTTTTCACTATAGAATAGTTAAGGTTTTACCCAAATCAGGACATAATCTTTACTGAATTTAAGTTATTTACCCAGAATTCCTTACAAATGTTTAGAAAATGTGCGATCGAAAGCAATATATTTACCTAAAAAGGAGTCTTAATACATTTTTATTTTTTCCAGATTTACTATCAGTGGGAAAAACCTGAAGTTCACTTTATCTACCCTTGTCAGTATACACAGAAAAGTCATGAGTCATTCTGTAGTACAATTAACACTTTACATGCATTTAACATTAATCCAAATAATTTTAATTAACTTTCAACTAGGATTTTTAAAAGAAAAGAATATTTATGCGATACATTGTTAAATTACTCCCACGCGTTGTTAAGGAAAATGCAATTAAATATTCACGTACACACTAAGAAAATTCCACTCGTTAGGAACAGTAAAACCTTACCAATACTTAAACGAAATGTAAAATCGTGTAATGCAATAATATAAAACCTGAGTAACAAATCATTTCTTATAAGCAGCATACGGTTAAAATAATTTTCTTATAACTTATCAACTTTTAAGAAGTAAGAGTAAGGTAATGAACCAACGTTTTAGAAATGCTCTTTCATTTTCTAAATCTACCCTTTTGTAGTAACAAGAAAATTCTGTGATACCCCTATTTTATTTTTATGTAACATGCGCATTTCTCCTAACAGATGAAAATCTAGATATGTCACTTTTCCAAAGATTTAGATTTAGACTTACTTTCATAGGAAAAGGAAAATAATTTTACTTAAAAAACAGGATATCTTCTACTAAAAGACCTTGAAAAAATCGCGATCACATCTGTATGTAGCACTCAGTGATTTAGTTTCAAACCAAATTTTGATATTGTTTAATCCTGCAAGCGACAATTTTCACCTTCGAGTTAAATTTTATACGACTGCAACAGATTTTTCAATGACCTTTCATACTCACATTGTGTAAAAAGACTTCCAGTTTTGACTATTTTAATGTAAAATATTGAGAAATACACTGATTATTTTCAGAAAACGCCATTTCAGAATCATATTTTACGACTCTGAAACTTTTGAATAACACTTTCCACCATAATGACAACCAGATACTTCATTATTTTTTACAAAAACAGGAAATTTTTCTTCTAATTCCTCTTCTAGAAATACCAGAATTACTAATAAATTCTGCTATAGAAAGAAGAATCAATTCCTATTGTAACTCTATACACTATTTGCAAAGAGAAAGTGCACTCTAGATGATAACATAGCATCATATCACCCATATATTTTTAAAAATTTAGAACAATTTCAGTAAGTCAAATTATCTACAGAGTTTTAAAACACGGATATATTTCTGAAAGAAACTACCTAACATACCGCTCATTTACTTCTAAACCATTTAAATTAAACCAAACAATTAATAAAATATTTGAATTTTCGATAAATTTTAGTACATCTATACAGTTATTTAATTCATGAAGTACCAAATTTTGAAACTAATAAGAGTGAAAACATCACTATTTTAGAATTTAGGAAGAGATCTTCAATAATGAGAGTGAACATATACCGAACTTCATGCAAGATTTTTATCGTTTCATACCAAACATTTCACTATTTCGTAGATTCTAAGAACATAGCCCAATCCTTTTCAAAGAATATATATCATTTCACATTAATTAGAGAGATCCATACGAGTTTCATTGCAGGTGCTTACTGAATGACGCTAAACCTTTCAAGGAAAAAATAAAATATTTTTCATCTTTCATGAAAATTTGTGAATAACAATGATATTTCATAAGAGCTAGAAGACTTAGTGCAATGAAACTGTATCAAAAGTAGAAAACTATTTTCCAAAATATGAATTCCCATTGGAAATTTTAGATATTCTTATGTAAAGTTATATCCGAAGTTATAGCACTTCAGTCGAACTTGAAGACCAACCAGATTTATTACATGATTTGATACATTTCTCGTATTTTTTCCGAAAATAGAAGTTTATATTTTTCATCCGCAAACTATTACAACGAATTACTGACATTTTATTCTCATATTACTTACCATTTTTACTGCACAAAACTATTGTAAGTTCCATGTTCGAAGCTCAGCATCCATAAATTCCACATAATACTACAGTTACGCAGTGCAAATTATAAGAAAAGCTGGATAATCTATATTACATACAGAACATAAACTACAATACCCAAAGACCTAATTAAAGTATACATTAAACCGTTAAAAAAATTAATCACATTTTATATAATTCTATGCATATTTCATATATTAAGCACATTTCACGTTTTTAGAAATGTAGCATTACGTTTTCCAAGACAATGGCCAATACATCCAACCTTATGAAAATGAATCATCTAAAATAAGAAGGGGTAGTTTTATTATCTTAAATCGGTAAACAAGTGATTAGGAAAGTGACAGCCTGTTAAACTTACCACTACTAGGATATGTACATATCCTTGTTTAACAAGGCCTCACTTCCCTAATCGCTTGTTTAACAGGGATATGTACATATCCTAGTAGTGGTAAGTTTAACAGGCTGTCACTTCAAGGCAGAAATATCCGTACTTAGTGTAGGAAAAGGTAATAAAGTGAAAATTTACACAGTCAAGACATTTAAAGTGACGTAGAATGCATTCAATTAGTACAAATTACTGAATTAAAAGGTACTGAGCGTTCAAATAATAAGAATTTTGTATGAGTACATGAAAGAATGAATATGGTTCTAAAATTATGGATGAAAGTTGAGATTTTATTCTAAAAATTCGGAATCTATCAAACTAGCTTAATGAGAATCAAGATTGAAAATTGAACACTGGTAACATTGAAGAGTTCAAAAACATATATTCAGATATAAAGGGTATTAAGAATTAAAAGGAAATACCAGAATATGCAGGAAATGTTAAAGTTTGAAAATGCAAATGAAGTTAATAATGAAGTAAAATAGTAGGATAAGTAATGGTAAGAGTACTGCCGAATGTTAAATTGTAGAATTGGCAAATTAAAATAGTACTATGAAATATGGACTAAGAAGGGGGTATTCAACGAATGGGATATGAAGAACAGTTAAAGGTTGTAAAATTAAATGCTTAATTGAAATCTATCTCTATGTTTAAGAAATTTAAGCATGTTAACTTAGCTGAAATAGTAAAATCAAAAGCGTAATTACAATCAAAAATTATAAAACAGAGTTAAAATTTAGAGTATGTTGGAAACTAGAAAGAAACCCAGTGTCAGAAAAGTATAAAAATGACATCTAAAATTAACTAAAGTTCACGCGTATGGTAGGAAAATGTAATAAACAAGTTCAAAATTAAAGTACTTTAAAAATTACGAAGGTATAAAATGTACAAAACAAGTTACATCTAATATTAAATAAAGCTCATATACATGGTAAGAAAATAGAGGAATTAAGATAAAATTAAGAGCTTGTTTGAAATTAGGAAGGTTAAAACGTATGAAAGTCGTTACAAATTAAAGGAAAGTCATGTGAAAATATAACAAATTAGTTAAAATTCTTAGTATGTTGAAACCTAAAAGCGATAAAAAATAGAAAAGGAGTTAAAATTTACATCTAGAATTAAATAAGTCAGGTATATGGTAGGAAAATGTAATAAGCAAAAAATTAGTGTACTTTAAAAATTACGAAGGTTTAAAATGTACGAAACAAGTTAAAAATTACATCTAAAATTAAATAAAATTCCTATATATGGTCAGAAAATATAGGAATTAAACTAAAATTAAAAATATTTTTGAAATTACGAAGGTTAAAACGTATGAAAGTAGCTATAAATTAAATGACAGTCATGTACATAGTGTGAAAATATAGCAAATTAGTTAAAATTCAGAGTATATTGGAAACTAAAAACGTTAAAATATAGAAAAGAAGTTAAAATTTACACCTAAAATTAAATAAAGTCAGGTATATCATGTGAAATTATAGCAATTATGTTAAAATTAGGACTATATTGGAAATTATGAAGGTTAAAATGTATAAGAGAAATGAAGTAAAAGTCATGTACGTAGTGTGAAAATATGGCAAATTAGTTAAAACTCAGAGTATGTTGGAAACTAAAAACGTTAAAAAATAGAAAATAAGTTAAAATTTACACATAAAATTAAATAAACGTCAGGTATATGATATGAAAATGCAGGAATTATGTTAAAATTAGGACTATATTGGAAATCATGGAGATTAAAATGTATGCGAAAAATCAAGTAAAAGTCATGTATATAGTGTGAAAATATAAACTGGTTAAAAATTTGAGTATATTAAATAGTGTGAAGGTTAAAATGTACAAAACAAGCTAGAAATGTTACATCTAAAATTAAATACAAGTCATGATTAGAAAATGTATGAAATAAGTTAAAATACAGAATATGTTGAAGATCGCTAACGTTGAAAAGAACGAAAAAAGTTAAAAATTACATCTAACATTGAATAATATAATATACGAAAATGCGTGTTTTAGTAATTACACTCATAAAATATAACGAATAAGTTAAAAGTATTGCCTAACAAGTCTGAAAAATCTCTGGGTAAAATGAATTTAAGAATAAAAATGAGTAATGTAATGAAAATTACGGAAAGTATATGTGATATTATGAACAGAAGATTTAAGAAATAAGGTAAAATTCTGAGTGTATAGGATCACTCAATCATTAAATTCGAAAATAATCTTCATTCAGGGTAACTAGGAGTTAATCATCATATACGTAGGAATACGAAGAAAAAACACAAAGGCTAAAAATTTATTAACGAAGGGAAATCACTTCCGATAAATCAGTAAAATATAATCTCTTATTAAATTGTGATGACATGTAGCAGTTTTGCAGATATTCAGTCATAGGATAAATACAAGTAAGAAAATAATTATCTTCGGAAGAGGTTATACTGTGAAGGAAACATTTCATTTTATATCTGTTTAAGGAAATGAACTGTATCAGTCACTTAAAACACCTACTTGATATATGCTTTCAAGAATTCAATATAAATAAGTACACATTATCTATCATATAACTACTCAATGCCTAAATCACCTAATTAATAAAACCTCAGCACACGTCGTTTTTCTGTTAGGTAGCAACTACTCCCATCCACCTCCTGATAAGGCTCCCTGTCTCCATTTTCAGATAAGCCTCCCTCCCACGGCTCAGCCTTCCTTCTCGGGAGCTCCCTCAACTCCAGATCCGTAAGATCCCGAACCAGAACTCTCCTTTTATCTCTACTGTCATGCTTTTTAACTTTCGTTAATTGATTCCTATGCACTTTTAAACTCTGAATCCGAACATGGCACTCAGTTTTCCCCATCACATCAGAGTATTTTAGGATCGCATCTTTCAAAATTTGTAAAATTGGAAATATTACGAAAATATTTCTGAAAACATGAGAAATTAAAATAGGCTTAAAACTTTTTCCTACACCTTTGTTAGTTTTTTAGCTTATACTAAGACAATGTTCATAAAATACACAATTTTGGTTCATGTGTTGTAGTTTCCGTGGACAGCTTATGCTCTGCTTCCCCCTTTTCCTTTTATATTCTTGATGGGGTTCATCTCGGTTTTCCTTGATACCTCCTTTCCATTTCATTGAAGTCTTGATTAAATCTCTTGCCCATCTCTTCGTTGATGGCAACCAGATGTTTAAAAAAGTAGTCCGAATGTGAATTTAGGAACTGAACGTTTCAACTCATGGAACAGCCTAAATTTCTCTATTTCTGCAGCATGTTCTCAACGGTTGATTTAAAATTAAGATATTTTTTCTGTTAAGAAACTTGGTTACTAAGTCTTTAAAACCTCCCCAGGCTTCTTTTTCCGCAACTCCCATTTGTTTCTGAAAATTACCATCCTTAAAATGTTTTCTAATGTCAGGACCAGTAAAGAGACTCTCTTTTGGTTTAATGGTTAATAAGGCTGGAAATTCGTCACAGATGTATTTCAAGCATTGGACCTTTTTGTAAGGCTTTAACAAATCGCTTCACCAAGGTTAACTTGAAATGTAAGTAGAAGAAGAACTTTATTCAGATCTATGAGAACCTTTCGGAGTACAATGTTGGTTCTAGGTTCTAATGAAGCCGTTTTGGGCCAATTTTTCTTCATCCAGTGCGCTTTTCTTTGTCTCTGCTGTCCCATTCACATACACACACACACACACACACACAAAAAAAAAAAAAAAAAAAAAAAGACAAGAAAACTTTGTTTAACCTTCTTGCTATCCTTGGAGCATCGATATTATTTTGAGATGGCCGCATGTAATTTTATCGAGATTATTAGTTTTATAACAATTATGAAAGAATTAATCAGGCCACATGATTGCATTATTTAATATTATCTAGAAAAAAATTCAAATCTTCATAACGCTTTTTTAAATGGATAGAATATTCGACTGGTATTGATGCATACATATTCCAATTGTAAAGACAAGCAGGCTTCTTTTGGAAGAATCTATGAACAGTCTCTAGTCGGTACTTTCGTATGGAATGTTAAATTCAAAAGTTCATGTACGTCAGTGCAGAAGACCATTCCATTGGAACTTTCCTGCTTCTGAAAAATATGGAAAAAAATACTTTTTTTCTGTGCCTGAACCAGGAAAGTGAAGTGGCAGCTGTGAGCAGGTTCTTCTCTTTAAGCAGTTCTGAATTTTCTTTGGTTAGATGAATGTCTTGGACAAAATCGTTTAATTCGGATCATCTCTGGTGTATAGGTATCACAAGGTTAGTGCTCTTCTATGTTATCTCCATTTGAATCATTTGCGGAACCATCTATTTCAGGTAAACTTTCTAAAAGAATTGGTGCTGGTACGTCTGGGCCAAGAGGAACTGAGCGTAAGCATTTGGATAGACTATTCTTTTTTATTCCGCATACAGAAACCTTGAATATCTGTGTAGCAAAGTTAACAATCATTTATGTGATTTTGTGACTCTCGCCATGCAATTGGAAGGCTAAACCTGAAGCTTCTTATTCATCCTTTGACCATCGTCTCAGCTCAATGTTTAGTCTTCATCTACTACTTTCACGCCGAAATACACGAGGTACACTGCGGGGGGGGCAGTTCTATATCTCCTGTTTTACAGGGCCGATTGACGAAACTCAAACTGCGTTTTTCATGTGTCAAAAGCGCGATTTAGGCTATATATTAGATTTATATATAGCGCTGTTCTACTATAGGTATTTTGGCACAAAATCGGACTTTTTCAGAAATGACATGCCAGTTTTATTCCATATTTCAATTCGACGACTCAAATTGTTCCCAAATATTAAATTTTATAAAATTTGGTATGAAATTTACAAAGAAATTAAAAAATTTGTCTTGGCGGATTTTTTTTTCAGTTTGCGCAAAGAATAATTCACTTGGCAAACTTCTTAATTTATATAGCAACCTATTTTCCTTTCCTTTTATTCATTGTATACGAGCGGAAAAAAAGGTCACATTCATTACTTTCAAATAATTTTAATAGTGCGTGAGCCACATTTGGCGTTATTATCGCTTGTAACGAATATGCCAAATTTCAAAGCACGCCAATATGTAAAATTCGCATACATCTTAGGAAATTTTGAATAAAAAACAAATTTTTGCAGGTGCGCCTAGAAATACATCTATTTTAAGATGATGTTAAAAAATTTATAGATTATAATATAAATTGTTTTCGAAAAATTTATAAAATGTATTTAAAACTAAAAATTTTGAAAATAAATCATAAACAAATATAATTCTCATAATAAAATTAATAAAATTACATTATGAGAATTATATTTAGATTAAGCCTAAATTTCGAATTCTGAAAGAAGGAATCAAGTAAGTTTAATAAAAAAAGAGATATTAATAAATATATATCAAATTCAATTTACACTGAGGAGTTCAAATCTTGAGAGCTAATTTTTTAAAAACTAGTGGGGTGATTTTTATAAAATTTAGCAGTAACTTGAGTCGTAGAATCGAAATATGGAAAAAAATTGGCATGTCATTTCAGAAAAAGTCCAATTTTGTGTCAGAATACCTATATTAGAACAATGCTATACATAATTCTAATACATGTCTCAAGTTGCGCTTTCGAGACATGAAATTCGCAAGTTGAATTTCATCAATCGGCCAAGTAGAACGGGGACTTTTTACAGCTCGATGAAGCCATTTAGAAAACGGAAACTTGCTTTAAGGCATGAAAATGAATTTTCTATCAATGAAAACGCGTGAGATCACGGACGAAGGAAGAAACCCGAATTACGCAGGAAAATAGCTGATAGTCGATACAGGACTGAGAGTTGCGTGGTGCTTGTGTGGCGCGGACAATTGCCAATAAACATCTTAAGACTTATGATAACCAATCAAATCTCAGATAATTTCGACAGCTACTTTCGACCCAGGGCTAAAGAAACTTTCGACCAAGCTGTCGACTCCACGCATGCACTGGTCAATGAAAAGCCAACTCTCCCACCGTCTCTTCATCTTCTACTCAAAGCTATTTATAGATTCCCTAATTTATTTAAAGCGGAGAAGAAGCAAGGGAGACAGTTTCAAGGACTCAGTTTTCCTCTTAAAAATTAATGGAAATAAGTGAAAATGCGATTAAATAGAAAATTAGGCTTTATAGCAAGTTTCTTCAGAAAACTGAAGGGGTCAACGGACCCCTTCCCCAATCAGACCTCTCAACTGCTTTACTATAAGAATGCTTAATATAATCCAAATAAAGAATAACTTATAAGAACAAACTTCTTTATACGTATTTATTTTAAAGTCTCATATTTTCGCAAATTTTTAATTTTTTAAAAACATTGAAATTTGCGATTTGCGCAAATTCCTGACTGATTTTCGGATTCAGCGTTAAAATGTATAAGAATCAAATAAAAAAAGTTAAAAAACCCAGAAAATGCAGATTTTTGCCTGTATTTGTGTATTGTGCTGTATTTTACCTATACGTGTAAGCGTATAAGAGAATGCATGTACTTAACACTAATCATGTAAGCGTTTTGTGCCCATGCAGTTCTTTCATTCATTAAAATTTTCCATAGTACTCGTAGTTTTTATCTTTATGAAACTTGCTTTAAAAACTATCTGAAATTCAAAAATTAAGAATGAAAATGCCGATTTAACAAAAAAGGAAACAAAAAAGACCCAGCATTAGCAGTTTGGAATTTATTTTTAAATACAACGAAAGTTACAGATCACTACATGAGCTATCATAACCATGTTTTTAAGCCAAATCATATTATTAATGATGTCATCTGCACTTTTACCCCACCTTCTTTATCGTGGTGAAGTAACCTGTGCTAGTAATAACTTTGCCTGTTTGTGATGCAAACTTGATTCCCATCTGAATTGAAGGTATTTCTTATATAAAGGAAACAACTGAAAGGAGACTTTCAATTTTCAAACGGCTGGTGGGCTGCCGATGGAGTGTAACAGAGAAACTTTAATGTACATTCAACCATTATTTTATTATTGTAATTAAGTTTTTGTGACTGCTTCCAACAGTAGAGTAGACGTTTTCGCAAGATTATAAAATCAGTCTTCGCCTAATAATAGGTGCAGTTAAATCCACCCCCACAGCAGCTATGGAAGCGTTAACCAATATTTCTACTGTCATGTATGACATTCGCAAAAATGCTGCAGTTTTGTTTCAAAAACTTTGCAGGCTCCTAAGTAATAAATATTGGAAGAATTACAATTTTGACAATGACAGAAATTTTCTAGAGTCATTAGGTTAATTGGAAGCAGAAAAGATGAAAAATAGCAAACGCCTTCGCCGGGAATCGAACCACGGACCTCTGGAATACCGGCCCAGCGTGCTACCGTTACACCACGAAGGCACGCTAGAGAAGTGGGAGAAATACCTTATAATTTAATGATAAGTGGGCTTCGATCAAATTAGTTATCCATTAGCAGAAGACCTAGACCTTGTTCAAGAAATGAATGTAATGTGCTGTTCCTTTGTGTCCTCTTGATTACGATGACTCCTGTGTATCTTGAACTTAACAAGAAAACTACTAAGACTGAGATGCCCACTGCCTAAATTAGAGCCACTTCTTATGAAACTATTAAGAGAAGATATCCCAGAAACCTCTGGATCTATGACTGAGCGAGGTATTGGTATCTATTGTAACCAATTTGCATTCTTTAAGGCAGTGGAAAGAGATACTACCAATTTTGATGGTGAAGTTGAGGCTATATTTATTGCTCTGAATCAATTAAGAGCTCAAAAGAGTAATTTCCCTGGGGCTGTTATTTTGTCTGATAGTAAAGCCGCTTTGCAGGTTATCTTAATAAATTTTGCACTTCCGAACGAATTTACGAATGTAGAAAGATTCTCGACCCTCTGGCTGACTCAGTTGTCTTGCAGTGGATTCCTGCTCATCGTAGCATCGAGGGAAATGAAAGAGCATGTTTCCTGGCAAAGAAAGGAACGGCTATTCTATACACCACTAATAGTGGGGGTTTGCCTCTTACCTATCAAATGAAGGTAAAGGAAATACCTGGGAGTGTTTCACTAGTTCAAATCCAGTTATTCCAAATTTTCCTCGTCCTGTAGCCTTGGCTTATTTCATCTTTGCACTGGCCACGATTGTCTAAATGCCCATCTTTTTTAAATTCGACTTAAGGACTCTTCTGTCTGTACTCTTCGTAACTCTGGACAGTCCATGGATAAGGAGCATATTGACGAATGCACTGCACTATTACCTTTTAATTATATTGTTCTTAAATATTGGGAAGCAAGATCAAGGCTAACGGCTTAGTGGCCTATAGACTTGATCTGGCATTCGTATAAATAAATAAATGAATAAATAAATAAAACTTCTGATGTATATCATTTAGACTAAAATTTTATCAAACTTACGTCTAGTTTGTAGGTTGCTAAAGAAAGGAATCACAGCTCTCCTAGCACCTAGTACTTGCTCAGTGTGTTTCTCTGTTCTGGCTACAATTTCAAACGAATTTAAGGTACCTTTGATAATTCAAGAACTGCCCGAATTTCCCTTGGATGTATCGCCTAAATATGCTGTTGGAATTCGTCCTGGTACTACAAGAGCCATCCTTGATCTGGTTCGATATTACCATTGGCAAGATATTGTTTATATATATGACCACGATTATGGTGAGTTTGCATATTTTGCATATTAATAATTTTCCTTACAGCTACTAAAATTAAATAAAATAAAAACGTAATAAAAATAATAAAATAAAAACGTACTGATAGTTTATTGAGCTCTGATCTTTACATTTTTATGCATGAAAAGTGAAAAATGGTCTTAACAGCGAAAGGTGTAAGGTTCTTAAGAGCAAAATTTGTATTTGAACTCATGGAAAACAAGTATCCAGTTTAATGTAATCATAAATGAATTAAACCGCCTAAAATACTTAATGTGTTCCATCATTTTAATAATTGACAGAAATGTAACGTTAGACCAGAGGAAAAATATCCTAGTTACCGTAGGTCAGGACCTTCCAATCTTTTACAGGCATAGATTTCCCTAGATCCCATTTAAACTAAAATAGTTTTTTTAAACCTAAATTTGGTTAGCTGGTTATTTGAATACAGCAAATCACATGAGGGTTATCTGCTTAGGGACAGATAAGGACTTCGTATGGAAAACTGGCTTGTATCCATGCTACAGCTGCTGAAAACCACAAAAAAAACCAATTTTGAATCCAGCGGCAAACTACCAGTTTTTTGCGGTCTTAAATAATCGGCAGCCAGTGGACTCAAAATTATTTTTGGTTCTTTCGTCAGCGTTATATGAATTTAGGAATTTTTACCTAATTTTGTTCGTTTGATTGAAGCACATGAAATTGCGCCATAATAATTTATCATGTAAAGGTATTCTGCATATTAAATACACTGCAGTAAATCCAATAATCAATCGATAAATTAATAAAAAATATAAGTAAGCAATAACAGAAAATTATATGACATTGCATAAAATATTTACTCGTAGACGTAACGAAATAAGGAAATGCAGATTTGGGGGGGAGAGTGATACGAAAACTTTCTGTTAATGGCAAGGCTGGTCTTGGTCAGCTAATATTATAGAAATTTTAAGTCTTAAAATTTCATAAACTCTTAAATTGTCTCCTTCAATTATATTTAAACTACTTATGGATTTTCTTAATACATTACTAGGAAATGTAGCAGTCGGACGTACGTTAGGGTCTTTCGAAAAGCGAGGAGATTGTTGTATCCTATGAGCATGTGCAAAGCGATTAAGAGTTAACTCCGGTTTGGGACTTTAAATTGTGAGTAGAGCGGGGAAAAGGAAGATAAGCTAGTGTGCGCATTATGACTGTTACAACCGCATGATTTGTTATATAGTGTTCTGAATTTTTATTAATCTAAGAGAAATATAAACAAATATTAAATATAAATAAGGGGACATACATACATACATTTTATCCACTCAAACTTTAACTGTTCAATAAAATTCCTTGATTCTTCATCGACTCCTAAGTTTTTATCGGTCCTCAGTCGATTTATTCAGTTCCATCGGCCACACTTAAGAGCTTCTGATATTAAATTGATATTAAACGCTGTGGATTTCGTGGGACTATATTGGTTCCTCTGCTTCAGGAGGTAATTCCCCCCCCCCGTGAATAAGACGGAGTTTTATAATCATCAGTACATCTAATCTAACTTTCTTCATCATCAGTACATCTAATCTAACTTTTATATAAACCGAAGGTTCTTTTTCGCCTAATTTAACATTTTGTAACGACGTATCTTTCCTCCGTGAGGAATTTTTGACGTTTAAAGTTAAATCAGTTTCTGAATATTTGCTATCAAAAGAGACTAATGTTATTTGAACACATAAAAATAAGTAGTTATTTTTTTTAACTATTCCCACATGCTTACCTTTTTATTCTTAATTTTTCAGCAAGCGAAAAAATCGCATTCAATTCTATTAAAAATTTTACTTAAATAAAATTAATTTTTACTGGAAGAGTGAGACATTTTAACCTTATCGTTAGCGCTAATTTTCAAGACAGAATTGGGCTTGCTATTTAGTATAAGATTCAAAAATAATAACTGAAAATATTAGATAACGTGAGATTTTGGAAATTCTCGTGATTACGTAATAAAAGCTATGCATGTATTTAAAAGAAAAGATTGGCTGTTAGATATCTGTGCAGTTATCTCTTCTTGCTACACACTTTGAAGAACAAATTCCATTCTAATCTTAACTACCGGAATATTGCATGCAATTTCAAGCTTTCTAGACAGAGAATTAAGCTTAAAAACCCTTTCCATAATTTTCCAGTACTTCTCTTACATTCGAGAGATCTTAATCTTTTAGAATAATACCATTCTTTACTTTTGAATTTATGACACTAGGTTTTCTACTAGGATATCTCCATATCCTAGTAGAAAACCTAGTGTCACAAATAAAAAACGCACGAAGAGTTAGGAAACGAAAAGTTTTGGACATTTCTGTTATGCTTTAAATACTAAGACAAAAATCACGTTTGTTGATTTAATTTTTCTCGTTAATTTCAGGTCCAGAAAATCTTCATTTTATGTATGCGCTTGGCTATCGATCATTAAAATTTCAACTTACTGGAATTTTGAAGGTGTCTTCCTCGGAAGATGCCAATAAATATCTTCGAAAACTAGATACTCCAGAGAAACATAGGCTTATTCGAGTTATACTTGACACCGAAACTGCTCTAGCCCGAGATATCCTTTTAAGACATGTTCATGATGTTCATGTACGAAAGAGGAATTTTCATTTTATCCTGTCGAAGCCTGTAAGTAGTTTTTAATTTTGTGCATATATTAAGCTTCTTAACTTATGTATTCCTGGTCAATAATTATGAGTCAGTAACCTTAAGTCAACAAGCACATTGTAATGTATCATATTGGAATTCCATAGTATGATAATTATTCTTCAGTTATATATACTAATTTCTGTTACATACACTGGCGTGGAAAACTTAAGGAACAATGCTATTTTTAAATGTTTCAGTTTAAACATTGAATAAAGTCTGCTGCAATATATAAAACTGTAGATCATAAGCCGCAAATAGGTTCTTTTTCAAATTCTGCAACTGTTGCCTCAGAGATGACGCTATAGGAGATAAAAAAAAACATTCAGAAATTATTCAAAAACTTTCGAGAAGAAATTTCTGAACCTGATTATTACAGATGATCAATGAGTTTAATTCAAATTGCAGACAATGGAATGTCCTTTAGAAAATATCACATGATTTAACTAGCTGGGATAAATGCAAAAGTGAAAGGTACATTCCCCCACCACCATTATCGCAGTACGGTCGCGTATCATTTTCGGAGCAGCAGGCACAGTTTTTACACAGACTAAATCATGGTCAATAACCTATGAACAAAAGTACCTAATGATAATCGTTTTATAGACCTACAGGCCAAGAAAACCCGACACCGGATAGTGCAAATCACCATTAAACAGCTGCGTAGAACACGGGACTCAAGTTATCGTGGTTTAATGTGGCTAGACGATACTGTAAAAATTGTTTGCTCTATGGTTTGAATGCTGTCCGTACCTATCAGTTTTATTACTTACATTGATGCAAAGAACACTAAACCCAAGACAAACGCAGTGTCAAAGGTTATTTATTTTAATTGATGATTAAGAAGCAGGATTTCGGTAATCTTCCTGCAACAAAATTAAGTTGGATATTTTATATATAATGTATCCCAATCCAGACCGTTTCAAATGCACCTTATTTTCCTTAGTTTGCACCTAAGTCATTCATTTACACTTATTCGTTTCACTCTGCATTTATTTAGACCCTTAAAGCGTTTTTCATACTTCGGTTTCACGACTATACGACTATAACCCTGTTTTAATGCAGTAGACTCGGCCGTGACCTTCGTGAAAAGGTCTTAACGAAGGTGACGGCCCAGCTGTTCGAGTGCATTACTGGACTTTGCACATGAACTATGCATGCATAGACATTCGATGCGAATGCTATTGGACACATGCACACATAGTATAAAACATTTCCTAATTTTCCCAGATTTAGATAACTGTTAATTAGATGTTTAATTGTTATTGTATTTTTGTAAAATTTTTTCATTATACCGTGCTTAGCACTATTGGTAATGCTGATTACATACAGTCATCAGTACTTATATTCTGCTTATGTACTGTTTTTATACTAGGCATACCGAATGTGTATATTGTTATACTATGTATATATTGTTCATATGCTATGCAATTATGTTCAAACATGTCTGTATTTAGACACTTAAGTTCTATTCTTTAGCTAAGTCTTCTATTTTCTGTTATAACCTAAAGTATTACTGAAGCTACTCATTTGTTAATAACTGTGACAGGTATCCCCATGAAAAGGGCATTGATAATGCATGCAATATATGTACAGTAAACCGTGTTATGTTATAGGAAGTCAGTATTTAGATACTTGGTTTAAGTCTTCTTATGTACTGTCTTATACTATGCATACCGAATGTGTGTATAGTTACACTTTATACAGCTTTTACATTATGCAATTATGTTCAAACATGTCGGTACTTAGATATTCAGCGTAAGTCTTCTGCTATCTGTTATATTCTAAAGTATTATTAAGGCTATCCATATTAATTTGTTAATAACTGTGGCATGTATCCCCATTGAAAGGCCATTGATAATGTGTATAATCTATGTGCAGTAACCACTTTATGTGATAGCTATGCATAATAGCATAACGGTTTAGTAACGTCTGATCATTGTGCATTATTCTCAGGAATAGTTCCACGGAAATATCCACAAAGGCACAATGGTATTTTCCTAGAACTTTGGACTCTCCACTTCTACTTTTACTATGACTATGAACTCATTTAGTGATTCAAACACGAAGGCATATTATTGTCTATAGTAATCCCACCCCCCGAATAATCGTAGCATTCCTATGCAAGGTGACTAAGCAACAATAACCTCCCCTGTCCATGAAATTCTTCAGTGACAACGAATAAATTTACGTCTGTCGGTCCTACCCTGAGATTCTTCCACCGGACAAGCATCATTCCGCATGGATTTCTAGGACGGAAACCTGCTGCTCCGTGGCGTACAGTAGAAGTAGGCAGATAATGATTCGTGCCATGAAAGGATCCAGTTTATTTCTGGGTGGCTTATCAGTCTATTGGTATCACATTTCGGTATTATGCAGATCGCGTCTGCTAACGTTTTACATCGCAATCCATTTGTACTGCCATTTTACCACTGCTGTTCCTTACAGATTTGTGGTGAGACGACGTCTTAGTCATGGTACACACAGTACGTCCCTTTTCAGTGTTGACGCACTATACTGTGCAACATTTTTCAAGTATATTTGCTTATTCATTTTTTGTATACTTTGTGGGGTTCGAGACAGAAATTAATAATATACTCACGTTTGTTGCAGCTGCGATTTTATTGAATTCTGTTTTCGATCGGGATGTTAAGGCACATATATCATATATGACGATATTGTTTCTGATTTGCAGTGCGAATATGCAATTTGTTGATGCTGGTTCTTCTGACATACTTCTATGTCTTTGAAACTGCTGTTAGCACTGCTTGAAATGTGATATTTTTACTCATCAGATGGCCCTTTTACATTTTAGTAATCTTCTCCTTTTTGAGGCCATATGCGCAGTGTTTTTTACCTTCGATTTTAGGTTCGTGAGTGAAGGCTAAGTGAAAAGATGTTAAACTTCTCAATGTCTTCACGATGATGTGGATTTTGTGTTCTTACTGAGTTGAGGGACATTAAACACAAAAGTCCTAATTTTGTAAGTAGATTGGATTAAAACTGTTTCCAAAGGCATATAGTGAGACATTAAGCTACACGATATTTAATTGCTCCAGTTTAGGCCTTGATGTGCAATGGCTTCTTTCTGTTCATATTCTTAATGCTGAGGTGGAGGTAACTCTGTAAGTCTTAGATTTGTTCAGGAGGAATGGTCATTATAGGTTACTAAAGAAGACATACCATTTCTATTTTATGTGGGAAACAAGCCCATGCGTGATAAATATAACCATCTGGCGTCATAGATATTTTATATAAGTATCTATCGACAAGTGACGGTAACTGCTAAAATAAACTGAAAAGTATAAATTATAGAGATTTTAACCTGGTTTTGATTGGTTTGTAATTTATACGAGAAAGTACAAAAGTATGAATACAAAATTCAGTGAATGTTTTCATAAGAAAAAGATTCTTATCTAAATCAGAAAAAAGGCTTTATATGCCTCCTAAGTAATGTCTGTCGTCTGCAATACACTTTTGATCATGACTGTACAGTCACCGTAAAGTGGGAGTAAAATCCACTTTCTGTATCGCACGGGGAATTCTCGTCATATGGCTTTGAATATCTAGAATGCCCTAAATCGTTCTCTTTTGGGGCTAGTTTTAGGTGCAGGAACAGAAAGAAATCTGCTGGATCAAAATCAGACGAGTATGGTGGGTGATCAAGAATTACAACTTTTTCTAAAAGCCATAAACGTTTTTACTACGGTAACCGAATTCGGCCTGCGTTATCACGCTGAAGACACTAGAAATTACCAATATATTACTAAATTTAATTCTACACAGCACAATAAATAACAGGAAACAGCTTGAGTAGAAGGAAGGTATTAAAAAGTTCCTCCATAGAGCAGCAGAAATATCGTCGATTGCCAAAATCACACACACAGTAAGCTCGCAGCTCAGCTAACGCTAAATCTAGTAGCTGAATAACAACTAATTACAATAACAGCAACAACGGCAATGACTTGCCCAAGCTCTCTCAGCCGTATTTATATAGTGTAAGACAGGGTACAGGTGTGCTGTAGTACATGCTCCTGGAAATTTCGGAGACAATCTGTCGCCAACGCCTGCGGGATGCGCATCTGCTCATATTTCGGGTTTCATTTCAGCTATTTTGGGGGATTTGAACGTTGCCACACTTAGAGTGTAAGAAACAAACATTATATAAAAAGAAAATGTGGCAACAAATAAATTAATAATTAATTTCACAGTATTATAACAAAACAATAAAGATGATGCATTACAGATATCATATACAATATCGCCTTATTTTTAAGGACTGCACTTCTCGAGCAGTGCAATCTTTAAGACAAGGGGCAACTAAGCGTCATTACTTTGGTAAAACGCAAGTCTATTGTAGTGCACTACTTAAGGTTTAGAAGAAAGTGTTCTTCGGATACACAACACTATGTAGTTCAGCTTCTTGATCGCATAGAAGGGCCCTTCCCAGGATGTCTGCGGCTTGGGTAAGATCCCTCGATGTTGCTTGGGGTTACACAATCAAACTTGATTGCGATCCGTTGGCTTGGTATCGTGTCTCATCTCCATCCTTTCGGTCGCCGTGTTGATCATCGTATAACAAAAACTGTTCCCAGGGACACTTACGGGAATGCCTCCTAAATGTTTTATGTTTAAAACTGTGTTTATGCATCCTCTTGTACTATTTCGTAAAAAGAAATAACTGTATTCTGAAATGTAAAAGTGTGTGTAAATAAAACCATATTGCAATATTAAATATATAACAAATATTATAATATAACACAATATCATACATACATGTACAATTAGCACAATCCATACAAAATATACACAATATTCAATACACTATGTGTGCAAGGTCTTTATTTTACACTAACCAATTATTAGGTTGTCCGGAAAATAATGCAAGTTTTTAACATATATCTTTAAAGTATCATAACTCGACTCAAAAACAATTTTATTAATCAAAATAAGCACCAGCCGAATCAATGTATTTTTGCCAATGAGATTTAAGTTTATTTATGCCGGTAGAATAAAATTCTGGAGTTCTGGACGCGATAAAGTTGTCAAAGGCGTTTTTGACCTCGTCTTGGTTTCTGAAGCATTTCTTCTGCAGAATGTTATCCAGATGTTTGAAAAAGTGGTAATCGGTCGGCGAGAGGTTAGGCGAATATGGGGAAAGAGGGAGAATCTCGTATCCCAATACGTCCAATTTTCTGCAGGGTCAGTTGCACGACATGCGGCCGAGCATCGTCATGGAGAAGAATTGGCCGCTTTCTGTTGACCAAATGCCGAGCACATGCGTTGCAATTTTTGGTGCATTTCGTTGATTTGCTGACAGTACTTATCTGCCATAATCGTTTCGCACAGATTTAGGAAGCTGTGATAGATGAGACCGGCCTCAGACCACCAAACAGTCACCATAATTTTCTTTTGGTGCAAATTTTGGAAAGTGTTGTGGTGTCTGACCGCGGTCCAACCACTTAGCTGAATGTAGCCAGTCGTTGGAGAGAATCCACGTTTAATCGCACGTGACAATTCGATCAAGACAAGGTTGTTTATGTTGCGGAGAAGAAGAGCAGACGACACTTCAAAACGGCGACTTTTTTTATTTTCGCTCAATTCGTGAGGCACCCATTTATCGAGCTTCTTTGACTTTCCTATATGAGTCAAGCGATCAGAAATCGTTATTTTGCTTACGCCAAGCTCTCGAACAGTTATGCACGGGCTTGTTTCAACCTAAAGTCTTCAAAACATCGTCATCAACAGCTGAAGAGCGTCCACGATGCTCTTGAGCTTCCAGGTCAAATTCTCCACGACGAAACTTTTGTTATCACTGTTGAACTGTAGATTCATTAACACTTTTCTCACCCCATACTTCGTTGACATTTCGAGCTGTTTGTGCTGCGCTGTGGCCTGGCTTGTACTCATAAAAGTAAATTTGCAGAAAATCCCGTTTTGACATCTAAACAAAAACACCTAGTAAATATTTTTGAAAATAATTTTCGAACAAATGATTGTTATAGAAATATAGAGCGAAAATAGAGCTTCAAAATGATATACAAACCAATGTAATTCAAAATATTTTTGTTGCTAAAAATGCACAGGAAAGATAAACAATTTCAAAAACCTGCATTATTTTTCGGACAACCTGATATTTTTAGTTTTCCTTTCCTTCTCTTCTAATTTCAGTTTCCTGCCGGAATGTAAATTTATTATCACGTAGTTGCTAATCTAAACGTGTTTCAGGAGCAGTATTTAAGCTGTGTTTTAAGGAATATTAAAGGACTTAGTTTCGAGTTTATGCTGCGTGTTTGAAATTAGTTCTCTAGTCAGTGTTAGACACCTTTCAGGTTCATACTGATATTTCTAGGCTCGGCTTTGCTGTATGCAGCCGATTTAGCGTTAAGTTAAGCTAAGGATCCAGTCGTTACATATCTCAATTTATTAGTGATTTGTTACATTCTTATTTTCTGTTAAATTTATGTTAGCCACAAGTGGCGGTGATTTGTGAGCACCAAGTCCGTGCATCTGTTTTAATTTAAATAAAAAGGTTATTTGAAACCTTCTTCTGCAATATTTATTCTTCAAGGCATAGCAAGAATTCACTACTTCATCTTATACATAGATTCTACGGTATATTGCACCAAAGAGAACCCAAAGACTTTATACGAGGAATACAAAAGTGATTCATGTCACCATGTTTTACAGTCCTTCAATATAGTCGCCAGCATTGTGTACAACTCGTTTCCAACGATGTGGAAGTCGCAAAATACCTGTAGCAGCGCCTGTTTTGTTGATAGTTTGAATGGACCGGTCTACTGCCGCAAGAATCTCAGGAACAGTTTGGAAGCGAGTGCCACGAAGTGGTTCCTTCATCTTAGGAATTAAGTCATAGTCACAAGGGCTTAGGTCTGGGGAGTATGGTGGATGGCAAAGCACTTCCCAACCCCATCGCTTGAACAAATCAGTCACAGCTTGCGCTGCATGCGGCCGAGCATTGTCATGCAAAATGAGAGGAGCGTTCTGCAGAAAATGTCGCCGTTTTTTTCTCTAAGCTGGTCGGAGATTGTGCTCCAAAAATGAGCAGTAATACTGCGCAGTGACGGTCTTTAGTGGGGGAACGGTACGCGTTAGGATGACACCATCACAGTCGTACACGAGAATCACCATAACTTTCACATTGCTAGGGTTCTGACGAAATTTCGAACGTCGTGGTGACCCGTGATGACGCCATTCGTTTGATTGGCGTTTCAGTTCTGGCTGGTACGATCGGGCCCAAGTCTCATCCAGCGTAATGATACGGCGTAAAAAAGCATCTCCTTCGCGCTCATAACGCTCGAGGTGGGTTCGGGCAGCATCGTATCGTAGCCATTTCTGCATTTCCGTCAATTGATGTGGAACCCATCGTGAAGCAATTTTTCTCATGGACAGGCGTTCCTTCAGAATGTGCAGCACAGTCGTATGCGCTAATCCTGTTTGTCCGGCCAGCTGACGAATCATTTGGCGGCGATCACTGCCCATTAGAGCGGCAACAGCTTGCAAGTCTGTATCGCTGAGACTCGGACGACCTGGCCGCAGCATGTCTGCCACGTTTTGGCGTCCTTCATTGAAAGCTTTCACCCATTTTGCTACGGTTCTGTAAGGCAATGCAGATTTTCCGCAAGCCTCTTGAAGCCCTTGATGACACTGTCGTGCTGTACGACCTCTGGCACATTCAATTTTTATCCAACATCGTTGTTCTTGTTTTGAAAACATCCTGAAAACACTTACTTTAGACCGCGAGCTAATACAAGGATTCGTTCACATGCGCGTGCGCGTGCGTGGATCACTCCGCATGCGCGTGACGTGGGCAGGACGAGTCTTTTTGCTGAGAGATAAGGTAGGTATGTAGTTTACGTGTGGTATACGCGGTATTCTTTGGTTTTGCTGCGTAGCGTTTTTTCAGCTGTGTTGCCACTATTAAAGTTCCAACCCTCGTATGTGCAGCATGTAGAATATTCAGTAAAGCTGTTAAAAAAAAGGACTTTAAAACCAGTTTAATCCTGGTAGTATTCCATTTCAGTTGTTAAATGTCAATTTAACATTCTGTTATCAATAAAATAACATGAAACATAGAAATAACTCCAACAATGTAAAAAAATGGCGATGCAATATTTAGTAGCATTAAAGTAAGTTCTAAAGATTTATAATTTGAAGTCAGAAGATTTCAAATTTTGCGAAGCGAAATATATCAAAATAAATAGAAATTTTTATACTGTTTAGATATGCATATAAACTGTGATTATTGAGTAAATTAAATTTATTTTGAAAGACAAATGCACGACAGATATATGATGTTTACTTAGCCGTTATTGTTGAAAATGAGACTTCAAAAAGTTGCAAATTTTATCTCTTCTAAAATAATTATCCACTATTTATAGGAGTTACGTCTAAGTCTGTGCGTCCAGAAGCTCTTTCAAATGTGTATGAAATTTATAGTCTAATACAAATTCTTCTGCTGTTTACAAAAACGCCCTTTATAAGCTCATCAAAAGGTAACCAACTGATGTTTTAGTACAGGGTGAAGTCACCAACCAACTTCTTATAATCAATGGGAATTAGGTGGTCTGTACTTGCAAATATGTTTACAATATTCCTCCGTACACTTACCAAATACTTGTAGAAGCCATGTGACGATTGCAATGACTTTGCGTACCAAATGTGGAGCAGCACAGTATTACGAAGTGGTTATATTTTGGCTGGTCAACGTGTTTTGCGATTAGGTTACATTTTGTAACTAAACGTTTTATAACCTAGATATAATTTGTATTTTTACTCGGTATTCTCCATGTTAACAAGGACTTTTGGAATTTGTGATCTCTTCTGTAGCTGCATTCTCCAAGTTTTGGAAAAGTTCTTTTCGACAGAGGTTTTTGCAACTGGTTTACCTATAAGCTTGTCATTTATCAACCAGCTGTATTTTCGGATAAATTAAGTAAATATTTATCTCTCGGAATCCTGACATTTTTAATCAGTAGTTTGTATAATTCCTGCCAACGATTTTCATGTCTTACTCTTATCATGTATTTTACTCCCGCTAATAACTTTAAAGGCATAGTTTAAATTAAATCCATACCAGAAATGCTTACTCAAGCATCAATGAAGAGTTAGCACTCTTGCTTTTGTAGAAAAGTACTGAATACTTTTAATATATGTGTAATGAAGGAAATAAACACAAGGAACGTTAAAGATATAGTTTGCTAGAAATATAGGTAGTAAGACAGTTTACTAGAAATATAGGTAGCAGTTATTAGACTGATTCCGGCTGTTGTTATTAGCAATGCATTTGAAACGTAAGCAACTTTTAAAAAATTAATATTATGGTAAAATGTTTGAAGTGATAAAAATTACGTGGTTAATTAATTCTATAAAATTTTAATTGCATATGTGTATACTTCTTGTTCTTGGATGATTATTTAACTTAACTTTGCTTCATAGACCTTGGAAGAATTCTGGATTTCTCAAAGAGCAGAGTTAGGAGCATTAAACGTTACTGGATTTCTGGCTGTTAACCCAAAGCAAAGTGAAGTAATGAACTTTGAAGAAGGATGGAAGCATCAGCTTTCTAATATGGCAGACACGAGTTTAAACATGAATGTAAGAAAAATCTTTTAATATAGTATTGCTTAATATTAATATTTAATTATGCGGACAACAATCAGTAGAAAAAATTGTCTTCAATACTTGTCTATGATATACTTAGAAAAGAACAGTACGACTATAATGAGCAAACAATTAACAAATATAATAATTTGGTAGCAATACTAGTAATAATTAACGAATATAACATAGATTTAAAGGTTAGTGTTTAAGTACTGTTAGAGTTTTAATTATTTAATAACAGCGGAACAATCATATCAGCTCTTATATTTAAGTATTCAGATATGAAAGCAATTGCTTGGCAGTTAATTGGCAATAAATATCGCAGCCATGAATCAAATTGCTCACCACGGGTTAAACATTAACCGTTACATCAGAGAAATAAAAGTCTTTCATACATGAGGAGCATTTAAGATACAATTCCACGCACAAACAAGAATCATTAGCAAATATTTTGGTACTGAAATTTTAGTGCCGGCTTATACACGAGTTCAAAAGGATTTACAAATAACTTGATCACAAAAATGATATTATAAGTTAAATGATTGATGACATATTATTTTTATTTTATTAATTCTAATACACATTAATCAATTTTCCAAATGTCGGTATTCAGCTCACAATTTTCTAGCAATTCTTGGAAGTTTCTCTTTGTTAGAGGCAAGTCCAGTTGAATATCATAATTCTTCATTTCATCATTAACATGGTCATCAGCGGCTTCACAGATAATATTAGGTCTTATTATTCTGTCCATAGCATTACTAATGAGTTTTTGTTTGAATGATCTTGATGATAGTTTTAGGCAGAATATCTGATCACACTGTTTTCACCAACTTTGAGATCGTTACTTAATAGATATCATTTCAGGTTTCTTTGTCCTTATGACTAGGTTGCGTGCGGATGTCATCTATTTCGTTTATTTTCCCAAAGGTTTTCTTTAAAATACTTACTAAACGATAAAACTGTGGCTGCAGTATATAGGTAAGGCTGCCATGAATCAAACTTCCAGATGACTTCATTTACCATTATCTGTCCTTCACTTTCTTGGTGAGATGTGCTTGAAATGAATCCCACACGAATAAAAATGATTTTTTAAAAAAAGGGCTTCTTTCTCTCTTGTTATACACTTTGTTCAACCATTCCCACGTGCTGTCCTCGTCCATCACGTCTATGATATGGGCATGTACCAATATGTCATTTAGTAATATTTTAGGTAATGCTTTCTGCTTAAAAATAAATACAAGGGTTTAAACGTGAACCATTCGCCGTCCACCAAAAAGCAATAATGAATTTTATGCTCTCATCTTCAATCATTTTTACAAAAACTATCTGCCTCATTGTGTGATTCGATGGAAAATCAGAACGAATTAATGCCTTGTCTTTCTTTCCAGTTAACGACATTTCATAGTTATAGTGCTTTGTCTAATACGTTTTCCAACTGTTTCAATTTTTTTTCTAATCATCTTGGCTGTTTTGGGCTGAACTTAATATCAGTTTGTAGACGCAAGCTGTATCGTTTCATGAAATGTTGCACCATCCCAGAAATTCAGTGTCTTTTGTTCCATTTAGAGCCTTGACTTTGATAGTAAATGCTCATTACAGTAAATTCTTTCTGCCATGACTCAATGATTCAGTGCTAAAGTTTCTTCTCTAGTTCAAGAAAGAATGATAGTCTATACGCAGCCCTTTTTATCAGACTTGTTTTTCATTGATCAAAAAAGGAGGAGAACCTATAGAATTATCAGAGTGTTACAGCAATATTTTCTTGTCTGGGCATCTTGCACTGTTTAGCAAAAATGAAGAATTGTTATTTCAATAGTAAAAGCGAGAGAACAGCTGAGGAAAGGATTGAGGATTCCTTAGTGATTTCTTAAGAATGGTTACCGCAACTGATAACCAAAGAAAAATTCGCAAAACTTTCCGCCAAAGCGCCAAATCATATGCATTTCCCAAAGCTGAACGAACTGAGGAACTGTTGGCACCAGATAAGCCTTTTCCTTCTACAATGTTGCCACCCCTATTTTTCGAATGAGTAAGTACTTGGCATTCACATTCAGCTCGTCTACAGTTGACCAATTACGTGCCATTTGGCGATATATAGCTGCTTTGGTTCCGTTTGGTTTATTTGATTAGGGAAAAGCACGCAAGGGTATCTGCATAAAAGTAGAAATGTCTTTGTGAGGAAATTCTAAGGAAAAATTGTTTCGTGGAGGAATTCCTAAGAAAGAATGGCTTGTATCCACGATACACATGGAAAAACACGGAAACGCCAATACAATCAACCTGTTTACCTAGAATCGAATTCAAGTCGAGCTACCAGTAATATAACTCTGGATTCATGCGGAGAATCCTCTTGCCAAGATACCAGCTCATCATGGTGTGTTAGCAGTGCAGGAAGGAAAGAGATAAGCGTCTCGTTTTGATTCTTAGATAATCGCTGTTGCTTAGTTACAGGAACTTATCTGAGCTACTGCTCACTTTTCTGGAAATTTTAGGAAATCTATGAGGCTGCTAGAAAGCACAGAAAAATCTGCTCGATACTAGCATTTAAAAAAAAAGTACGAAAGTATCATCTTAAATTCGGCCAATACGCGAGTTTCTATTTCTGGCTGAATTTCTTGCAACAAAATCATGTCACTTGCCTTATACATGGATCGGCTTATATTCGAAAATATACGGTTATTTCCTTCCTAATTAACGAAATTATCTTCCTAACTAATGAAAAGGCATACTGACACGATATAATATTTTGTGTTTACTGAGCTGCACTCATTGTTGTTACATCTTTTGATTTACTCTGAAGAATATTTCAGCAAACATTTGTAATTGGGATTCATTAGCATTCCATTGCTTAAACCGGTGCGTATCTTGTGAATGAATTTTAAAAATTCTACAAATTACAATATGAGAATGCATATAAATGGCTCTGTAAATCGAAAATTAAAAAACTGAGTCGTTTATCTCGCAAAAAACATCAAAAATACCAAATATAACATTCTACTATACACTGGTTTCCAAAAATTAAGGAAAAATCACAAAAATACCGAAAACTTGTTCAAAAATAAGTCAATCCGTATAAAATTTGAATATGCTGTTAAATAAACGTTGCTGAGTAAAACTGCGGTAGACAAATTAGTGACGCTGCAATCGTAATACATCATCTGCTAGGAGCATAAAATTGCATGTTTGAGAGCAAGCCTGCAAATTTCGCTCTGATACTGAGATAAGAAATCTGGGATATCCAATTCGTAACAATGCCCTCTAGGCATCATTTGCCAGATGAACTGCGATGGAGAACTATTGAGAGACTAGAAGCAGAACAAAATCAAACAGAAGTGGCTAGATAGTTAAATGTGAGTCATTCTGTCGTTCATAGATTTTGGCAACAATTTCTAACCACAGATTTGGCAACCAGGAGGTTCAGCCAATCACTACGACAAGCGTCAATGACTGATATTTGCTGTTATGCACGCAAAGGACTGGAACCGCAACTCCGACTCATCTCAGATCCTCCCTTGCTGCAGCCATCGGAAGGTTAGCGTCAACGTCAACCGTGAGTGGAAGGCTTCACAAAAAAGCCTGTACAGGAAGTGACCAGTCATTTGCATGTTGCTCACCTCACGTCATAGAAGAGAACATTTGAGTTGAGCACGTCAGCATGTCCACTGGAAGGCTGTTTATTTACAGAGGACTTTAGGTTTAGCCTCCAAAGCGATAGTAGGCGTTGTTTGATTTGGAGAGAACCTGGAACCCGTTTTGATCCATCAAACATCCGTGAAAGAGATGCATACGGAGGGAGCAGTGTCTGTGTTTGGGGTGTTATCTCTTTGGTTGGACGTACAGACTTACATGTCTTTCCACGTGGAACCGTGAATGCTCAAATCTATAGAAATGACATCCTTGATGCTTGTACGTGTCTTTATGCCGGGGCAATAGGTGATTATTTCCTGCTACAGGACGACAACGCTAGACCGCACAGGAGTCTCATCGTGGATGTTTATCTTCAGCAGCAAACAATTCAACGCATGGAGTGACCAGCTCGATCAACGGACCTGAATACTATGGAGCATGCTTGAGATGCTTTAAGAAAACGTATAGCTTCTCTTAATCCTTCTCTTCAGATCCTTGCCATGCTTTCAACTGCTTTGCGAGAGCATTTCTTACGAAACTGATAGACAGCATAATTGAACAATTGCACCATCGCTGTATGTGCTACATCACTTCTAGAGGAGATCATACTCTAAATTGAAGGTAACTTTCCAATGCCAAACCGACAAAACCGATTTGTTTAGTTTATATGTATGCTAATTTCTGGGTCCATGACACTTAGCCGACGGGACACTTAACCGACAGGACATTTAGCCGACACGGACACTTAGCCAACAGGTCATTTAGCCGACACGGACAATTAGCCGACAAGACATTAAGCCGACGCGGACAGTTATCCGATAGGACATTTATCCGACGCGGACAGTTAGCCGACAGGACATTTAGCCGACAAGGACACATAGCCGACAGGACATTTAGCTGACAAGGACACTTAGCCGACAGGACATTTTGCTGACACAGAGAGTTAGCCGTCAGGACATTTAGCTACTGGACGCTTAACTGTCAAGACATTTAGTCCAGAGGTTACTAAGCCGATAGTGACGTTTAACTGACACGTACCCAAACATTATTTAAACTATCAATTACAAAATTTCTCGACTACTCCATAAGTTCAATATTAAGTCGGTTTTTTCACCTATCAGTAAAATTCATTTTTCGATTCTTAAAGATCTCATATATGATGTTAATTATTGTGTTAATTTAGCATTGTTTGATATGTATTGTGCTGTTTGGTGTACATTGGTAAAATTGAAAAAGCGCTGAAATTTCTCGTCAGGGAATATGAATTAAATTTCGAAAGGAAAAAAGAATTTTTTTAGTTAAGTACGGCGGTCACTTAAATACATTTTAATATGATCTTCAAAAATTATCCGTAAAGCTAAACCAAAAACGAGAAAGAGAAGAAAAAAATGAATTAATGAAAAATGAAATGAAAATTTATACATTTTTAACAGATATTGCGAAAAGTTATTTTTTATAAGTAAACATAATTATAACATATTATATTAAAAATTATACATCGCGACTTTCAAAACATAGTACATATTATTTTCTATTTACATGACTAATCTAGTTAAATCTAGCATCGATAGATGGCACCACATTATGGTGACTTTTACGATGTGACGCTTGCCCCCTCCTTCTGCAGCTTCAGAAATGAATAAATGAAAACCGTAAAGAATATTTTACTTCTAAATTAAACATTATGCACTAGTTTAGGGCTATAAGCATTAGCCTAAGTAAGTATTTTAAGCGAGAGGCGTGGTCAATAAAATGTTACAGAATTTTTATCTCAAGAATGTTGGCATGAACTGCAAATTATAGAGGTCACAAATAATTTATATCTTTGCTTGTCTTAAAAGTTCACTTTTTAAATTTTTTTTTAAAAACAAAATAAAATATATTTGCTAAACTAACCCTCACCACCATATGTTTCTATAAAAAGTATAATTCAAGAATAACAATAATTTTTATTGCATTATTAAGATTTTATATCTTAAGTGACGAAGTCACGCAGTCAGGTTCCTGGAACACATTCCTACCCTGTGTTTAGCAACGTAAGATGGTGTGCATATCTTTAATTTTGCATAGCATATCATGAGAGTCCTAAAAATTTTGTAAAACAGTCCTAAAATATCTGTTGGATGTTGTAGATAGCAATAATGTCATGTAAATTTTGAAGCAATTATAGCGATGAGCTGAAGAAGTTAGATGAGCAATTTATCTCTGAACTACTTGGAGAAAGAGCAATTTTGGCATTGTAATAATCATATCTGAAGCTGAAAGAGTAGATGAAAGCTGCAACTGGATGCTGTGGAAAAGTTCACTTCACCGTCGAAGAGTCAGTTACTTCTTTGCTGTCTGGAGCGCCAACCTCTGCCTTCGGTGTACTCCGTCTAACTGAGCTGGATCCACGTAGTGGGAGTGCTAAGTGGGAAGAGAAAGTGCGGCGCAATCACACGCTATTGACAGGCATAAGAGGGAGGGGCGGGGTTCAGAGCCATACTTTTAGAGGGTTGGTCAAACCGAAACGGGGGGAGGGGTTTACTAACTCTCAAACATATCAACTGCTAGGAATTACAATTTTTTTAAATTAAAAGCATTAAATTTAAATACATATCCAATAATAAGAAATTACAATAAAAAGAAAGCTTTAAGGCATATTATAAGACTAAATTTCCTGAGCATGCTAAACAAAGTAACGATTTAAGTACAATTCAGCATAAACATCGGTTTAATGCCCTCAAAAGTGCTCCTGGCCTTCTGGAGTTATTATTTGCGTTGTAATCATGGCTAAGTAATGGAATGATTTCATTCTCGACCTTGTGGATGTTCTTAAAGAATTTTCTGGCAATTTTGGCCATGAAATTTTTAAATTCTAGAACTTTAAGTTCATTGTGAATGTCTGCATTTCTAATAAACCAATGACTCCTTGTTATCTGCCTAAGAGTGACATTCTGTAAAACTTGAAATTTTTTCATATGTACTGTACTGGCAAAGCCCCAAACAGGACAGGCATAGGTTATAATGGAATGCAATATCGCTTTGTAAAGGAGCAATTTTATTGTCTAAAGATAAAACCGAGTTCCGAGAAATTAAGGGGGCAAGTTTTTGTTTAGCTGCTCGGAACTTATTAATTACTTGTGTAGTGTGGGGCCTCCATGTTAAGCTCCTATCCAACGTAACACCTAGGTATTTTACTTGCGTAGCCACGGAATGACTGTATCATACATCTTAATACAGTGATCGATCTTTCTTTTTCTTGTGAATAAAACTGCAACTGATTTATTCACATTTATTTGTATCTTCCATTTTTTAAGCCAGGCTTCAAGTGTGTGTATGTGTATTTGTAATGTTTGTACTACGTGGTTTAAGGATGCATTTTTTGCAAGGATCGCCGTGTCATCAGTATACATGGCAAGAGTAGTGTATGGGGTATGCGGTATGTCGTTCGCATATAATAGAAAGTAAATAGGACCTGTCAGAGACCCCTGAGGGACCCGGCAAGTATGTTTCTCTGAGTAGAATATGTATTTTTTATAGCGAATGACAAAGTGCCTCTCATAGAGATAAGATTGACTGATGTTTATGATGTACCCCGGTAAACCCGGCGAAATAAGTTTGTAGAGTAAACCGTCTAACTAAACTCGATCGAATGGCTTCGATATATCGAGAAAAAGAGCTCCAGTGCTCTCTTTTTCTTTGAAACCTTCAGCAGTGAACTCTGTCACTCTGTACAGCTGGTGCACTGTGGAATGCTTTCTTCTAAATCCGCGTTGTTGCGGTATTAGGATCTTGTTAATACTGATGTGTTCCAGGATGCGGTCGTAAATGGCCGCTTTAGCTATTTTGCTTAATGTGGATAGCAAACTCACAGGTCTGTAGGAGATTGGGTCATTAGCTGGTTTAGATGGCTTCTGAATTGGCACAACCACGGCAGTTTTCCAGCTCTTTGGGAAGTACCCAAGTGTCAGGTTGATAATTCTACTAAATTTGAAGAGCATCACGTGACACATTTCACGTATCATTTCATTGCCCACTCTATCGATTCCAGGGCTTTTCTTGATTTTCCTTTTCTCAATATATCGAATTATTTCAGACGGCTTAGCTAGACGAATGTTGTCCGTGTGTGGCTGTGAAAAATATAAATTGTTCGTGTAACTAACTGTGCGTTCTGTGTCTGGGTCTGAAATGTTGTTAATGCAAAACTGAGTAGCATAGTTATCAGCTAGTGACTCAGCTTTCTCAGTTTCTGTGTATGCGATCCCGTTTGGGTCGTTAAGGGGCGTAATATTAGTGTAGCACCTTTTAAATTTGGGAACTGCTTTCCAGATAGAATTATCATCATTTGAAAGGCTTTCCAAATGTCTAAACCACCAAATTCCAAATGTCTCGTTTTGTGCATGAAGGTAAGTGTATTGCCTGACTTTCTGGTGTAAGTCATTCATAATTCTTTTATCCAATGGGCAGCGACTTCTCTGCCATCTTTTCCTTGCACGATTTCTCTTTTTAACTAATTTTCTGATTTCAGGATCTCTTGCTCTCTGTTCTAATGGGACTTCTTTGCTATTATTTTTGATGCATTTTGAGAGTATTGGTGAAATTGTCTACTACTGCGTCTAACTCATCCGCACTCTGTGCCGTTGGTAAAGTGTACTGTGTGTTGTTTAGAGCTTTGGTATAATTTACCCAGTTAGTAACAAGGGTTCTTTTGTGTGGTGTGCTATAACCACTGATGTTAACTTCCACAATTACGGGATTGTGATCAGATGACAATTCACATAAGCTCTCAGTTTCAGTTGGAGCATTGATATTGTTTAGTAGGAAGAAGTCAATGATGCTTGCATTATCAGGGTTATAGCGTGTTGGGTGCGTCGGAGCTGCAATTTTTAAGGCCTTATTGGCGAAATTGTTTACTATGTATCCGTATTTGCTGCATTTATTGAAGTTCTAGTTTCTATGTTGTGCATTAAAGTCTCCACCGATAATAATACGTGTGTTTAACTTGGATATAGCCTCTAAATCGGCAAAAACATTCTTTTGTGCTCTTGCTGCGGGTAGATAGATGGAGACGAAAGTGATTGTTCGTTGAGTGTGTGGTATGATTGTGATAGCTAGAGCCTCAATGGCAGAAAGCTGTGGTAATGTAGTTTCGAAGCGCGCGATGAAGCGCTTGATTAAAATCATAATTCAACCAGAAATTCTGCCAGGTCTCCTTGGTCTGTCAATTCTATAACTCTCAGAGTTGCAGATTCTGAGACTTTGCTGTGGGCCAAGCATGATTTCTTGTAGGAAAATAATATCTGTGGAGTACTCCTTTACAAAATCCCTAAGTTCATTAAATTTAGCGGATAAGCCATTTGCGTTCCATGTAACTATTGAGATATTTTCCACAGAATTAATCGCACTAATCATTACTTTCTCACAACATTTCAAAATATACAAAAAGGTCTATCAACATTATCAGTATGAGCTTTTAATTTTGGGACATATTTCTTAAATATCTGAGTCATCTTACTGATGTTATTATGTCCAAATATTCCATGAATTTCTTTTAAACATTTAAAAAATTCAAATATCTCTGAATTGCTAGAATTTTTAAGTTGGCATTAAAGAAGTTATCATTTTGTTTATTATTCACATTTGCATTTTTATTAATAAGCTGAGGAAGTTCAGCATTTGAGGGATTTTTAAGGTTTTTGTCCGCTACCTTATCATCAGTTTGTTCATGAGAGTTTGACCGCATTGCTGTGCGAAGCTAAGTCCAGGTTTCACTGTACTTTTCTTTTTGTTTGCAGGTTTATTTTTTGGGAATGCAGGGCACCCACGATAAGACGATGGGTGTTTTCCAGCGCAGTTTACTCACTCCGGTTCTTCTGTTCTGCCTTTAGTCGGGCATTCTGAGGATCTATGATTTTCCGCACACTTAACACAGCGCGGCTGAAAAAAAGCAATTTTCCGACTAGTGATGCCACTTTTGGCAGTTGTGGCACTGCGGGATTTGATTTTTTGAAACATGTTTTTCCACGGATACAATATAGAGCATTAAGTCCTTTAGATGGAAAATATCTTCTACATTAGCAATTTGCATCAGCGTAATAAGAAATAGAGGCATTGGCGCTCTTGTGCGATGTTTAGTGAGTTGTGCTACTTTCTGCACTGTAAATCCTCTATCTGATATTGTCTGGGCAATTTCTTGCTTATCGGAGTTCGAAGGTAGTCCTCTCAAAACTACCTTTATTGGGCGTTTATATTTTTCATTTATAATGTAGTGTTCCACAGCTTTTTCCTTGAAGAGGGTAGTTAAAGTCCTGTGATCATCAGGCGTCTGCGGGAATATTTTGAGAAACTCTCCGTTTATTTTACCTAGAAATTTTGCTTTAGTTTGAGCAGCAAGTTGCTTTAAAAATTCGCCAAATTTTAGCTGTCCAGGATTGACCATGATTGGGGGAACGTTAGAAATTTGGGGGCAGTAATATTATGCTGAATTTCCTCATCCTGAGGTGCATTGCCAGTACTATCAGAAATTTCTACATCATTTTCACTATCTTTTAAAACTGAAAATTTATTTTGCACATCAATAATATTTTTAGCTTTTTCAACTTTTAACTGTTTTGCCGTTTTATTCGGCATTCTAAATCCCTCACTATCAACTACATCAATAGAGCCTTCAACATTTGATTTACGTTTAACAGTTTTACTGTTAGAGTTAGCATTAACTTTCTCCTTATTCCTAGCAGAGATATTAAAGTTAAGAATGCCTGCCGTAATAGCCAAACCGCACTTACCTCTTAAAACATCCGCCTCGGCTTTGAGTTTCTTCATCAGCTTCAGCACGGGTTCCGAAATCGTATCCACATCCGTGACGGGCCTCTGTTGGTGGTAAGTCTTCAGAGCACTTTTAATTTGGTCAATTTGTATGTCTATAATTCGAAATTCTGGATCGCATAAATTCCAGGGGTAATTCCACGTCCAACACGGTAGAAGCAGTATTACTAGCCACTTCATTGCAGTCGTTATCCGTAGGGTTAGCATCCGCAGGAACGCTTTCGTCCGTGCAGTTATCAGAATCGCCGTTAGGCAAAAAAGCACTTCGGATGTCTCGCTCATAGCGAGTACCTTCATCCACCAGGGATCAGGACCGAAAGTATTCAGAATTTTCATGACAGGGAAAGGAAATTTCATTAGTGGGAGGAGCCAAACGATTTTGTGAAGGAAAGAATGTAACATGATGTGATGAGTAAAATAGTAATGAAACGTAAAGGTATTAGAAATTTGAAAGCATTTGGGAGAGCGAGATTGGAAAATTAATATCCTTAAGTATACAAGAAAAAAAATATTAATGATGTGAAAGTGTTCAAAAGAACCCAGTTGATTAAATGAAAAAGCTTTATGGATAATTTTTGAAGATCCCACATTAAAATGTAATTAAGTGACCGCCGTACGCTAAAAATATTCTTGTTTCCTTTCGAAATTTCATTCATATTCCCCGACGAGAAATTTCAGCGCTTTTTCAATTTGGCCAATATACACCAAACAGCACGATACATATCAAACAATGCTAAATTAACAAAATAATTAAAAGCACATATGAGATTTTTAAGAATCGAAAAATGAATTTTACAGATAGTGAAAAAAATAACTTAAATATTGAACTTATGGAGAAGTCGAGAAATTTTGTATTTGATAGTAAGTTTGAATAATTATTGGGTACGTGTCAGCTAAATGTCACTGTCGGCTTAGTGTCCTGTTGATTAAATGTGTTGACAGTTAAGTGTCCCGTAGTTAAATGACCTGACGGCTAACTCTCTGTGTCTGCAAAATGTCCTGTCGGCTAAGTGTCCTTGTCGGCTAAGTGTCTTGTCGGCTAACTGTCCATGTCGGCTAAAAGACCTGTCGGTTAAGTGTCCTTGTCGGCTAAATGCCCTGTCGGCTAAGTGTCCGTGTCGGTTAAATGTCCTGTCGGCTAAATGTCCTGTCGCCTAAATATCCCTGTCGGCTAAATGTCCTGTCGCCTAAATATCCCTGTCGGCTAAATGTCCTGTCGGCTAAGTGTCCATGTCGGCTAAGTGTGCCTGTCGGCTAAATGTCTTGTCGACTAACTGGTGTCGGTTAAGTATCTCGTCGGCTAAGTGTCCGCAACCGCTAATTTCTATAACATCATAAATGTCTGATTTTTTTTTTCGTGGTATTTCTGTTCAATGCACATTTCTCAAGAGAAATTTTAACATCCTTTTTTATTCTTACAGATTTCAGCATATTATTACCACGATTCTGTCCGAGTTCTTCTAAAAAGTTTAGCGTCTATTATTAAATCAACGCGGTTTCAGCGATTTGTGAAAGGAGAGCCTCGAGACTGTCTTCAAATCCCTCCAACACCTCTTCCTGGTGGTGAAACTTTAGCTGAATTTTTTAAACGAGTGAGTAAGATTATAGCATTAGATCTGGTAATTCTTAGCAAATGAATGTATAGTTACAGCTCCTTACTTAAATTTCATTGATGGCATTACTCACATATATGACTTCAGTGTAATTTCTCAAAATACCTTTTTTTTTCGGGGGGGGGGGAGAGTACACACAGAAATATCTGCGTAAGGTTAGGACTGCTGCTGTGGAGAAATTTTTAAGAGAAATTTTTTTGTGTTCACATTACATATTTGAAACTCCCCAAAATGCCTCTGAAGCCAGTCTGTTCGCCGGGATTTGAGATTGTATTATTAAATTATAGCAAAGCACACAAGGGCTATCTGCTTGAAGGGAGGGATGCCTTCGTGGAGGACTTTCTAAGGAAAACTGGCTCGTATACATGTTACACACGGGGAAAACCACGAAAATGCCCATGCAGCCCGCCCGTTCGCGGGATTCGAACCTCGGATCGAACTACCAGTGTTCAGCGTCTTTACCGCTCGGCCGATGGTGGGCCTCGCCGGGATTTGAACCCAAGTTGATCTTGAAAGCAACTACTGTAATATAAAGTATTCATAACTGCTTGACTATTCATCGTTATAGAATGTAATCACACAACATCTATTTTATTTTATATCTATTTCACCGTATTCGAATCTTTCTTTATTTTGGCAAAATGTTTCTCGAAATTTTAAACATATTCAGCGTTATTTAATTAATAATGTGATTGGTTTTAATCAACTAACCTATTTCGATTGTTTATCACAGCGATTATTATTTCACAAAAACTCCGTGTTGAACATCCGTTGAACAAAACGTTTCCTTTTGTGAATCGTATTATTATGATATAAATATCAATAATTTAAATCCTTTATGACGTTCATATAACTTAACGGAACGTTCGAAAAGAAAATGAAAACTTGCAATATCAATTATTATATCTTAGTAATATAATGAAAATAGAAAATACTTTTTTTCAGCACAAAATAACCTCAAAATAAGCAATCTCCGATGCAGAAAGCCATATAAATGAAAGATGGTAATCGTCGACCATCTTCAATCGTTGGCTCACCAATGGCCAAGCGGTAAAAGCCCCTGAGCACCGTTAGCTAAGCCGGGGTTCGAGTCCCGGTGAACAGGCTGATTGCATGGGCGTTTTTGTAGTTTTCCCAAGTGTAACGTGGATACGAGCTCGCTTTCCTTAAAAATTCATCCACGGGACATCCCATCCTTGCCGTGTAGTGCCAAAAGGCGGAGTAACAGAATAAATAAGTAACCATCATCCATTAACTTCTTTGCTTTAAATTTGAATACAATTGATTTCATATTCAAAGCAAAGAAGTTATTGTTTTGCTTTAAATTTATTTAAATTCCTGTACGCGTATTTACTCGGAAGTAAAACACTCTTCTTTTGCTATCATTTTTGTTCTAAAATTTGGTAGAGTCTTATAATCGGGTACTTTGCAAAATGAAGTTGCGGAATGCGAGGAAATAGTTTAATTATCATACTATAAAGTATAATTATACAATTTAAGTACTAAATTAACACCGAATGGGTTACCGTATATATGAATTGCATAATTATCACTTATTATAGTACCCATGTCTAATTGAACAATTACAGTTTAGACCTGCAACAACTGTACTGGTTAGTGGCAGACTCGGAAACAAATTGATAAAAATGTGTCATTAAATTTTCTTTTTACATTGTACAATAATGTTGTACTTAAGTAGGTTACTTGCCTTTCATTCTAATCAAATATATACGAATTCTAAGGAAAACCATTCTTTAATCAAATATTCATCTACATTTTTATTTCTTAAAATTTACCCTCAGTGTAAGTTTCGTTCAGTTTTCTTAACGATATGCATTGTTATCTTTCGCAGGGAATTATAAATGATGGAGTAACAGGCAAAATTCAGTTTGATGATTCCGAGGAGCTAATTAAAGGCGAACGAAAAAATTTGTCAATGGTTATTGTTGAATCCGCAATTTCTGGTTACAAAATAGTAAGTACTCTAAATAGTGATTATTTGTCCAAAAATATACTTGTTTGATACATTAAAAGTGAACATAAAAATGAACTAACGCAGCAATTTTATTTTCTGCAGTAGCAATTTTAATGGTCAAACTATCTTAGTATGATAATTGTTTCCAAACAGTGTTTTAAAATATACTTCTTGAGTAAGAGATTATTGGCAATGAATAAAATATAAACTTCTAATTTAATTTCTTGGAAAACGCAAAATGAAAATATTACCAGTACATAAAGGTCTTCTATTTTAATCTTTTTCCTCATTGTAAGTTTTTTTTTCTGTTTTTCAAAAAATATAATATACCATTTAATACTGAAAAAAAAATAGTTCTCTAAGGTTAATGAAACAGTGTAATTGAACGTTTACTTAACAAGCATTAGAAAATTTTGCCATGCGAGAAGCCATTAAAATGCAATATTTTTTCGTCATAAAAATTAACAAGCTAGAGCTTATATTTTATATTCCTTTTCCAATTGGATGCAAGAAAAAATATTTTGCCTTCTTTGTTCTTGAGTATTTCACTGTTTCACTACACTGCTATTTTCCAAACATTTTCTTAAATTATTTCTTTTCATAAACTTGAAATAAACAGCCATTAATTACATATTGGGCCATCTAGAATGTGTTCATTTCATAGGCTTATATTGTTTAAAAAACTATATATTTGAAATTTCTATATATTTATATGCATGTTACTATTACATATATATTTATACATACATGTTTTAAATAAATACATATCCATGCATTTATATACATATTACTAGTATATATATTTATATACATGTTTTATATACATATGTATCTATATACTTATATATACGTTTTATGTAAAGGCTACTACTACTTATATTTACACATATGGTGTTTATTCTTGTTACTACTTTTGAAATTTCTTGGTAAGAAAACTCTGAAGAGTATAACGATTTTAATAACAGTATCCAGCAGCTTTATAAATAACGGGCTTTCAAAAGATTGTGCTACTGTTCTTTTTTAGAATATTCCAAATTCTTCAAGATATTCTTAAAAATTTAAGCTTTCGATTTCGAGAATATTCGCCAGTGACTTCCAACTATCCTAATGTTCAAATTAAGAGAATTGTCACATTTGGTCAATTATTTCGAGAAGTGATGGAAAGATTTTAATGAAACTTGGTATGGACATACGTATATATAATTCGATTTATAATACAGGGTGATTATAATTAAAGTTGCGATTTCAAAACATCTAACTTTAGAATTACAGGTCACAAGGACTTGATATTTTACCCGAACAATCCTGAGGTAATGGAATTTTGTTTGGCGAAGGAAAAAAATAATTCCAAAATTTGTCGATAGAGGGCGCTGTCAGTGCTCACAGTGCTGTTGTGGATGCATAGCCGAAATGAAACAACAGTCTCCAATGATTTACGGCAATTTTATTAGCGAAAAGACAAGGATGCGTATTTACAGAGAAAACAGCAATAGTGACAGGAGATGCTTCACGAAACAAACACCTTACGGGTGATTAATACATAAATTGTTCGATTTTCTCTCCTCCTTGTTCCGCTGCTAATTGGAAGCGCAAAACTGCATGTTTCACAACATATAGGAGGTTATCTGTGCTGATGCTATGAATGTGGTGCATAATACTTGCCTTCACGTCGGCCAGATTAGCTATCTGCCCACTGTAAACAACATTTTTCAGATATCCCCAAAGCCAAAAGTCACACGGGTTTAAGTCGGGACAGCGTGGCAGCCACGCTGTTGGAAAAGGGCAGCTTATGATTCTATTACCTCGGAAATGAGCGATCAGCTGCAGCAATCTTCGGTATGACGATTAGCAATGTTCGGAGGAGCTCCATCTTTTATGGATATAGTGCGATCCAGACATTAACGTTGCTGAAGTGCCGGAAGGACATGGTTACGCAAAAGTGCTTCATACCGCTTGCCAGTAACTGCGCAGGTAACGGGACCCGCAGGTGTGATCTCCTCGAAGAAGAACGGATCGACGACAAACGCTGTCGTTATTCCGCACCACAAAGTGACCTTTTCAGAGTGAAATGGTAATGGCTGTAGCGGGAACAGATTCTCGGTCTCCCATATCCTGCACTTTTATTTACAGAACTGCGTATTTACAGAACTTTGCAAATGGAACTGAACTTCGTCAGACCACAGAATGTTCCAAGCCCATTCATTATCCATTTCCATCCGGGCAAGAAATTATAGTGCAAACGATTCACGTGTTTCCAGGTCAGCAGGATTAAATTTATCTATCATTTTTCGCAGGCCATATATGATCATTAGGCCGAATTTTATGCCTTTTAATGTTCGGAACTTCCTGATAGCTTTAACTCACAGTCACCATTCTGATAGGAAAGCTTCACGAGAAGGGCACGAACCTTCTTCGTCAGAGTCATGATGAAGCACTTAGGCAAAATATTATGTGTGTCGTTAGTGCTCTGCATTATCTTAGCCATGTCTGCAGTGCGTATATTACATCTAGTAATTTGCATACCAACAGCAATGTGAGCCCGGACAGCGCCATCTATCGGTGTATTTTGAAACTTTTTTTTTTCCTTTTCCAAACAAAATTCCATTGCCTCACGATTGTTATAGTAAAATATCAAGTCATTCTGACAAGTAGTTTTAAAGTTAGAGCGTTTTGAAATCGCAACTATAATTATAATCACCCTGTATATCATCTTCATCATATCATGTAAAATTTTGTATTATCAGTTTCATCATATAGTATAATATTGTATCTCACAGAACAGTCATAGTACACATGACACATCGAGCGTAAAGGTTCATTGGCGCAGGAAGGTTTAAAAAGACTGACGTTTCAAGATCGAAAACAAAAGGAAGCCAACAATGAGTATGCCTCCGCTCTTTTACAGCTCTCACAATGTAACATCATACTCCAACTATCGCTGTATGCTGCGATTAGCTTGCAATATGCAAGCTGCATCCGGCTTTCATAAAATGTGGTGCTTCTGTGAGCACTTCAAGTAGGTTGAATATTTCACAGTGAGTCCAGGAGGACAGCTTGAAGGTGTGGGTAACTTCATATTGTAAATAAAGGCAGTTTGCGGCTGCTTTCGTACTTTCAATTCAGTCTGTGCTCTCGTATTTTCAATTTGTTTAACATATTAAATATGTTCAAACAAATTTAAAATTAATATTTTGAATAAATATTTAGTTAATATTACTATTTTAAACATGTAACAATTTAAGTACTTTTAAATTTAATATTTGAAAAATTATACTAACAAAAATTTAATATTTTTAAAATCATAAGAAGTACGTAGTTACAGAAAATTGACAAAAAAACGTGATACCCTTATTTGAATTACCATCTTGAATAAGAAGCATTTTTTTTTCAAGAACATTTTAAAGCAAATTTTAACTGAAGGAAAAAGTCTTTAATTATCGTCTGACGTGTCTCTTGATCCTGAATCTTAAGCAAAGCGCTATGGATCGAATTCAGTTCTTGAAAGGCTTTATCGCCTACAAAGAAATTTCTAAATGTGTCAATGCAGTAGATAGCATTTTGAAAACAAGGTGGAGTTATTTCTTAAATTTCTTCTTCATCCCCGCTTTACGTATTCCTCGACTAAAATATCTAATACCAGTAGTTTTCAATCTTCTTCGTCCATAATCACAGTTTCCTTATCATTTTTATTGTCAACACTTTCACTTGACTCTGAGTTCAAAAATCCCTCTGTAATGAAGCAATTTTTAATTGATTTTGATTCTATTTGAGTCCAGGCAAGTGAAATTATATTCATAGTTTTAAGAATATTTAAATTTTACTGCATATTTCCTGTAGTTATATTTTGATGAGCTATTTGAATCAACTTTTGCGTGTAGTCTGTTTCCGAATTCTTAATGACACTCAAATCATAAGATTGTACTACACTAGTGCAACTTGCTGTGAAGAAAACAAACTTTCACATTTTGCAAAAATCTGTTGTTTGAGGATAGGCGGTAAACTAATCCATAAAAAGTTAAATTTTGAGGTTTCCTATCCTCGTAGTTTTGTCTGTTTTATTGAGCCCATTCTGTAAAAATGTCCGTTGTCATCCATGCTTTCTTAGTTGCCTGCCGTCTGATGATGCCAAGATATGTAAAACTGATTTGCCTTTATTTTTAACATTTTCTTGTTTATAAGATAATTTTTACATGGATTTTAGATGGCATTGGTCTGTCTTGTGATTTTGGAACAACTCTCATACGGTTATTCATTTTTTTGTAATGATATATGCTTTACTAATTTTGCTACTATTGTCCCAAACCTTTATTGCAAATCGAATAGGGTATTTGAAATTGCTTAGCTTATGTATGGAGTTTGATAAATATTACCACTGAATTAAAGCAGCTTACAGCGCATATTTCGGGTTACGGCTAGTCAAGAATTTGATATATTCTTTTATTTAAATTGTTTATGTCTTGTGTGTGTAGGATGAAAAATATGACAGTCAGAATGAAGTTGAACTAAAACTAAATCATTCTGAATAGGGATTCCCTCTTGGGAATATCACATTCCTGCGCTTGCTTTTCTGCTGTCAACTCGCTATCTGTCTACAGCTCTTTCTGTTCTCGGGACAAATGTGATTAAGAACATGTAAGCATATTGCGGCCATTACGTTATGTAATGCATATTAAAAATTACTTCTCAAAAATTTTTAAAAAAATCTGAAAGGTTTCAGATCTTAAATTACATCTAAAGGAGCGTTTTTTTTTTAACGTTTTGTGTGATACCTTTATTTAATAAATATCATGTTCTACGTACTCAAACCATAAAATTCAGTTCAACAGTAATATCACAAAATAATTTTAAAATGAGCATATCTTTAGAATTTTTGATACAGAGTCTCGTGCGCTGGAGATAAAAATGTTTTTTTTTTTTTTTTTTTTTTTTCGTACAGTTTTGCCATTGCTCGCTTTCAAATCATTTAGTTTGCTAATCAAAGATTCGTTGAAGTGTTACTAAATATGAAATCGATATTAAAACGATTTTCAAATGCAAGTTAGAGCTTTCACATGCCCACATTCTATGGAAGATTATGTTATTCAAATTTTGATAGCTCTAGGTACCGTTGTTTTATCACAATGCGAGAAACATACATACATTCATGCAGATTCTTCATTATTTAATTTCTTTAAATATAATACAGGGCGATAATATTTCGTGGCAACAATTTGAAAAATGAAACAACGCTTATCGTGAATCGACGCAAAATGCCAAGATGAAATCAACAGTCCTCCTGCGCAAATATTTAATATGGGAACAACGACTATTAACAGCTTTTATGCATCATTACTCCTCAAATTATGTCCTCAACGATTTCTAAACTATTACAGTACTTTCAGTCGTCAGGATCTACCTTGTCTGTTTAGAAAACTCTGCTTCACGGAAATATTCGTATACAGAATTAAAATAAGTATGTTTAGTCTTAGCTGCAAGTTTTAAGTTCTTCAACGCGATGCCTGCGCTTGTGTAACAAATTCGGTGCCCAGTATCTAAAAAAAAAAAAAAAAAAAAAAAATGCTTTAAGATCAGTTGGAGTGTTTATCTACAAAGCGATTTCGTAAGTGTTAAAAATCTGCGGCATTCCAATGCTTGAAACATCATTCATAAGGTGTTTGGTGTATTTAATTACGGCAAAGCACACTAGGGCTATCTGCCTAAGGGGAGGGATGCCTTCGTGGAGGGCTTTCTAAGGGAAACAGGCTCGTATACACGTTACACATGGGGAAAACCACGAAAACGCCCATGCAGCCAGCCCGTTCGCGGGATTCGAACCTCGAACGGAACTACCAGTGTTCAGCGACTTTACCGCTCGGCCGCTGGTGGGCCTGCACGTCAGTCTTAAAAAAATTTATTTACAAATCCTTTCATCTATTCCATATGTGTTACTGGATTGGCCAAATGTTATTCATTTATTTCCGATTTCTAAATTTTGATTTGTATTTCGAAAGAACCAAAATATTTATTTTTTTCAACTTAATGAGAATTAAATATACTTATTCAGAGATAAGTAATTGACAAAAACTCTAGAAGCTTTCAAGTTTGCATGATGTTTTCGTTTTCATTTAGAATTTTATAAATTTAATGCGGCTATTTTATTACAGCATTATTAATTGTTTTTAAAAATAATTAAAAGGTAACAATAATATTTTATTTACTTTGTATGCTTTGCTATTTCGAATTTTGTGGGTACATTGATTAACTTCCTAACACTGTTTAGAATTAACTGTATTAATCATTAATTAGTGCAGCTGGAGATACTTTATATAGTGATTAATCAGAAATTTGCAGTTATTTAAGATTCTTTTGAGCTTTGAATACGTAATATTCGTTTTGTGAAAATATCAAATTAAAATTTTATAGTATTAGAAATTTGAATTCAGAATTTAAGTTGAATAAATTTAGTAACGAATTCTAAAATTTTTGAAATATTTCAATTAGGGAAGGTTATTTAAATTTAATGTAATAATAATTGCAATTTTGAATTATTTCGAGAATGACGTGAATAGAAAACATGCATGGAATAATGCATGGAATTTTCATTCGATTTATATTCATATTTCTTAAGTAAAAAAACTTGTTTTATGCTAAAATTTATGCTCTGATATGTACTGATTTATTCGAAAAATATAGTGAATGCACAGAAATTAAAGATTTGCACATCCCGAAAAATGAGAAGTATTAAATATGTACGAGTATTTATCCATATCTTTGTAACAAGTGTGTATTAACAAAATAAGTAAATAGTTATTAAATTACTTATAAATTTATTTGGAAATCAAGGATTTATTCATTTATAAACTCCTGTAATGTTACTGTAAAGAAAGCTAGTTATTAAATACATCTAAATTTATAATGATTATAACTATTATCTAAATATATATAAACACTTAACATTTAACTGTAAGCATAAGTTGAAACTGTATTGACAAATATATTTATAAATCTATTTAAGAAAGAATTGTTCGTACTGAAAAACAATCTGTTAAAAGGTGTTCTAAAGTATAGTCTCTGAGATGCGTACTTAAGTAGTGAAGTAGAAATTTTACAATGCGTATTGTTGAAATCAAGGGTAAAAAAGTTTTTGATATGTATTTAAAGAATTATTTCCTTGCATTTCATAATAATTCAGTTACAAGTTTTTAATAATAATAACAAACCTCCCTTTTTTATCCCTTTCGAAAACACTCACAGAAAGTTGAGTACATGGAAATCAGAAATCAGTAACAGTATTTAACGTGTTTCACTATTCAACTAAAAGGTGCTCTGATTTGAAAACAACCGAACAAAGCATTAATTATAGAAAGACCACGATTTTTTATTTAAAAACTGAAAAGCAGCTAAAAGCTGAAAATCATCTCATATTTGAAAAGTATTTCAGAAAGAAACTCTGTAAACAGAAAAGAAATATTTCATAATTTTAAGATTAATAATACAATAAACTTTGATTTTAATTTTTGTTATCGTTAACCGAATAAAATCGAACTACCTTAATATTTCTTTCTAATGTAGTTAGCGAAAACTTGTAAAAACATTTCATTCAAATTAAAACTCTTCTGAGCAAACAGTTCTGAGAAAAATATAGCACTTAATTCCGGTCAGAATGAAATGTTGTTTAAAAATATATTCTTTCACATACTTAGGACTTTGAAAGGTTGTAGAAAAAGAAAATATATATTTATGACTTCAAGGCAGTGTAGGGGGGGAAACCATGTCGAGCCTCTTCTTTATTTCCCACTTCCATGGTTCCAATACAACGTTCCGCTCGGCGTAGAATAGACCTCCTTGCTAACCTCTTTGCTTTCCATTAGACTCCATCAGTGGCCAAATCCTTCTAATGGAACACTTCCTTGCCTTCCTTGGAGCGGACACACTTCTATCTAATACTGCACCTCCTCCTCGTATTTTAGTCATTACCACTTTACTTTCCAGAACGTTCTACACCGCCAAATTACACTAAATTTAAAAAAAAAAACTTTGTAACAATTCTCTAGTTTACTATGTGGGTGCCAATTGTAACACCTTGAGTAGTTTCCATTAACTTTGCCATGCCAATTATGATAAAACCAAGGTGTTTCATTTATCCTGAGCCGTGAATTATCACCACCAGAATAGTTAATCATCAAACAAACAGACACAGAATTAAAACACTTTAAAGTCATTCTACTTCACCATTTGTGAGTGATTAAATTAAAATATACAGCATAAAATCACCAGTCAACTTGAACCTAGTTTCAATATAAGCTTCTTTTTACGAAGGATATACAGAGTGAGTATGTTTATACGTTGTTAGAATGATTTCGGGGCTGCTTAATTAATGTTTAAACTGTAAGGAGTATTTTTTTTAAATGTTAGGTTTGATAGCATTTCTTCTGCATCATGATTTCCATGATAGAAAGGCTTTTTATAAACTTTACCAGGGGTATTGACTTTCATTCCACTTCCATTACTTCCCAGAGTCCATCAGTTGTGGCAGGTTTGCCCTTAGAGGCACAAGAGTCCTCAGATGAAACTTCAAGTGACTTCATAGGAATACGTTGAAAAGGTATATATGCAATACCTATAGTCATCAAATTTTCAAGAAATGCAGTGGTGGTTTTCGGAATATGATTTATTGCTTTGTCATGATGAAGTTTCACTCTCAAAACGATTGGGACAAAGAATTTCTTTTCTAAATATTGAATATTAAACTTTTTCTTGATATTATATTGATTTTAACATTTTTTCCCACTCTTCTTATTTTTAACTTCCCACTATAAGAGAATCCTGCGACGATCATGAACTTTTTACAGAAACTTTGGTTGCGCTGACGGAGCCAGGTTTGTACATTTTTCTTTTCATTTTCGGTAACAAATAGACCTTTTTTTTTTTTTTTTTTTTTTTTTTTTTCAGTCATTTGCATAAAACCATGTTTCATCATAGGTCACTATATATTTCCACTTATCACATGCTAAACAGTTTTCAAACAGGTTCTACAAATTGTTCTGCGTTGAGCCGCATGCCTCGGCGAAAGCTGTGGTGGAAATTGTGCTTTTTAACTTTTTTAAGTTGCAAATCTGGGTTTATTGTTTTATTTATTGTTGCTACAGATGTATTTAAAGATTCTGCAATTTATTTCTACGTCGGCGGATTTTCTCTTGTTACAAATGATCTTAGTTTAGAAACATTAGAAACAATAACGTACGTTTTTCGTGCAATCGTTTAAAGCAGCGGTTATCAACCTTTTAACTAACGCGTACCATCTAAACAAAAATTTAAAGTCTTTAGTACCACCACTACAAAGTACTACTACCACCACTCTTGAACAAAGCTCCGATCGCATACATTTACGAGTGTTAGAGAAAAACCTCAATCAGGATGTTGGGGCTTTAATTTTTGAATTTAATAGTTAAAAATACTTTGCTTCTTTGCGTACCACCTATTTTTCTCTTGCGTACTACCGGTTGAGAACCCCTGGTTTAAAGTCTTCTCTCTATGTAGAAGTAATGACTGACGGTTTTTTGTTTTTCCCCCTTCGGATTAATAATATTGCTTATTTTGCACTTAGAAATTTTAATCCTACGCATTTCACAACGATTTGGAATTACAGAATAAGGCTATTTCTCTTCGGAAAACGCAAAAACATATCCTTCAATCCATAGATTGTTTACATACAAGATTTTGAAAGAAGAATAAATTTTAAAGTAGCAAACGATGTCGTTTATTTCAAATAATATGCTGTTTCCAGAAATTTTTATTCCAAAACATTTGCCTTTTTTGAATTCTTCATCGAAATTTTTCTAAAAATGTGTACCCTCTGTAGATTCAGAAATTTATGTCTAACATATATGGAGACTGCAAGATTATGTAGATCACGACAAAAACTTGAAGACGTAGTTACCAAGCGGATCTAATTTCTAAAGTAATCCCAGCAAGAAAAGTCTTTTTTTCCTATAGAAAGGGTAGGGAAAGCACTCGAAATCTCTCATAATCCTAATCGTGAAATTCTACGCTTTAAAATAGTAAAACTGCTTGCCACTCAAAATTTAAATATACTCTGGTGTGAGTGAACCCCCGTTGCGACAAGAGGCAGAAAGAAAATAATTAAATTAGCATTTTGTTATTAACACTTGAACATAAATGTCACGACCGTATAAAGATGTTCATTATATATATATAAACTTAAAGCATCTAAAGTTTACATATGCAAAGGTTATAGCAACTGAAATAAGCTGAATAATTATAAGAACTTATTTCTATTGTGAAACACACGAGATGAGGACGAAATTTTGAAATAAGAATTTGCTTTGTGCTTACTGAAAATTATTGAAAAAATTGCTATCTCATGCATGGTATGTATATTTGTGTGGGCTTTCTAAGTGCAAATTATCCATGCGGACTTTATTAGTGTCATATTTTAGCTGTGTGGCCTTTTATCTATGTGGGTATTTTTTTATGTGGGCAATCATGGCTGTATCTTTCTTCTATGAGCTTTTATCTGGTCACCTTTATATTCGGGCAGGCTAGAAGTACAAACAAAGATGCATGAATCAAACAGTCGCGTCAGCTCGTGAATGTTTAAATCGGTTCTGAAAATTAACCAAACTTAACCCTGCAGGGTAGGTTTGATTAACGTAATTTTCTCCTCTTGAAACAAAATCATCGGTGATCATTATTATCAGATTGAGTATAATGTTCCAGCTGTTATACTAGGTGATTTATTTGAGGTGTCATTTGCAACAGAACGGATGCATTCTCAAGGGAAACTGGTTTCTATTTACGTTGCATATGCGAAATCGATGAAAACCTATGCAGCCTCTTCGCTTAGTCGTGTTCAGGACAGATATAGTCCATCTGTCTTATCCATGACTGCATGGATAAGACAGATGGACTATATCATAGGCGACCGATGTACTTAATGACATCCTAAACTGGAAAATAGCATAGGCAATAAACCTTTTGTAGTGATGCGTTTTTGCTTTCAAGTTTGAAAGATGGAGATTTTACTGACTACATTTTGTTCCCAGATCCAAATTGTTACTCCAGACGTCGTATTACGTAATTAAACCAAACAGTATAAAGATTACACCTTGATATAATCTTGTGTAGTGTCTCTTGCTACCCTGCGAACAATACCAGTATTTCTACTTGGTATCTGATTTAAGTTACTGTTCGGTAACCACGCAACACAAGAGAATTTGTGGAAATGTTACAGCTAACACGAAGTTGCGCGAATTAATTGTCCTATCTAATACAGCTATAAAATCCTGAAACATTACTTTTCTAACAGAAAAAATCACTTTTTAACAGAAAAAATCTTTTTTCTGTTAAATTTTTTTCTTAATTAATTATTTATTAAAATTTCTGTTAAACTTTTTTCTGTTGTTCTTGTTTCTGTTTTTCTTGTTGTTTCTTTACTTTCTAACAGAAAAAAATCACACAAAAGTCTGCATTGCTATCAGTAAGCTTGTAAACTTACAAAGCCATTGTTCCTTTCAGATTGGATCCTGGACTGGAAGACGAATGTTTTGGTCATCTGCAAGCCCAAACCTTCCAAAAGCTTTACCGCAGATCAATGAGAAGCAAAAACTTCGAATTACAACTCTAATTGTAAGTTAACACTCATAATTAATGGAATAATAAGAAAAAGTGCCCCGCAATTTTTGAAAATAAATAAATATTTTTCAACATTTTATAAAATTTAGTAATACGCAAACGTACAAGTAACGTAGTTATACATATAACATCCCATAGATTTTCTGATATGCAAGATGTAATATACATAATTCTATACATATTTATTTTCTGTTATATTGTCTTGCATGAAAAATATTCAAATAGAAGTATTTATTTAATCAATGTAATTCTTATGCAGCTTTTTTATTAATTTAAATCTGCAATTGATCAGGGAAAATCATCATTTTGTTTGCGATGTTTTCCCTGTCGCTTTCCATTATTTAAATTAATAATAATGAAAATAATAGCCAGATTTTATGTTAATTAACCAATTATGATTTGAATCTTTATTATAACTTCTTCTTTCCATAAACCTCACTAGTATGCAAATTAGTTATAGAGTATTTAAGCTGAGGGTTTGAATGTTGTGGAGTTAGACCTTTTGATCGTCTTGCTTGTAGATCATGGCTTATCGTCAGTTCTGCCAAATTTTATTCCGGCTTTGGCCATTTTGCTAGCCGATGGTAAATATCCGCCGTTAATTACTTGAGCCAGCTTAAGCAGATAATTTTATGTCTAATTTCAGACTACGTTACTTAAATTTGAATTTGAATTTATATTATTTTAAATACCCTCAATTAGAGGAGTTTCATTCTGTAGCACAAGTAGCTACTTCTGTTAAATTTCAAGAGTATAAAAGGTTATTTTAACCTTTGCAAAACTTTTAAAACTTTACAAAACTGTCATTTCGCTTCAGACTAGAGCGAAAATCGTCAGTATACGAGGGTCTGGAAGACATTGATTTTATCTTCTGCTCAGTTAGATCTCTACATGGTAAATATAGAGTCCTGCTTAGTTGCTCTAACTGTCATTTTAATTTTTGAGCTTTTCCTGAAATCTCTCATTTCCCCTTGCATTTCCTCGCCAGAATACAAATTAAGTAGGTGGACCAAGAGTATTTAAACGGTTGGAAATTGAAAGGTTAGACACAACTGGATTTCGCTAGTGCACGCGTTTGTTATGTTTTCCTCCAGCTGTTAATCTTAGCAGCGGCTACGCATTCTGTCCGTCTAGTTAGTATATCGCAAGTGCAGGTTTCTGAGTTAGTCTGTTAAATTTATTTGAATTGTGTAGTCTAGCACTAACCCCATACCTTTTACATTATTGTCATCTTTTAGGTTCTCACCGCAAGGGGACGGTATTTCTGTGTAAGCATACATATTCGTGTCTTTTGTTATTCAGTTTGTGATAAACAAAGGGTCTTTCACACCCTTTATCTGTTGTGTTCATCTTTATGCCTGTGCGAGAAGTCGACAGATACAAACCTTAAATAGATCTAGTTACCTTATCACGCTTGCTAAATACCTTGGACCTTACAGTAATAATAATAATAATAATAATAAATTGTGAGATTAAATTAACCAATTGCATTCACATGCAGAAATTTCCTGACCTACGTATGCAGCTAAAACTGAAAGATCTTTGAATGTAAATTGCTCAATTAATCAAATTCAAATCTCTAAAACTATTAATATTTTTAAAACTGCTAAAATTGCATTGCAGTGATAATTAACAGTCTAAAATTAAGCTCTATAATTTTACAGCTGTTTCATTAAATAAAATTAAACCATTTATGGTAGCCAAGGAGCATCTATTTAAATAAAGACTAGTAAATATTGATCACAAAATTTAAATTATTATATCCCATTCACTGAACAAATAATTCAGTTCAAAAGTATATTGCTGGTTGAGGGCAGAAAATAAGTAACTAGGAAAACTAATAGAAAACAAGCGAAATATTTACTTAAAACTATAAGATTTAACCATCTTTGCTATCATGCAATGTGATTAGATCTTAGCGTCAAAACCTGGCGACTTTTCGCACAGGCGTGAAGAGGAACACAACAAAGAAAGAGTATAAAAGCCTTTTTATTAATCACAACTTTTTAACAGAAAGGCACGGACTTAGTGCATATAAGAGCACCAACTACTTGCAGTGAGAACTTAAAGGTAATTTAACATAATATTAAGAATAGTGCTAGACTACACAATTTAAGTTTAAACTTAACAGGCTGACTTAGAAACCTACACCGGCGATATACTAACCAGACGGCCAGAATGCGTAGCCACTACTAATAATAATAACTATAGGACAAAATAGCAAACGCGGTCCTCACTAGTGAAAATCACGCTGTCCTACTTTCTTCGTTTCAACCGTTTAAATACTCTCGTTCACCTACTTAATTTGCATCCTGGCGAAGAAATGCGAAGGGAAATAAGAGAATTAAGAAAAGATACTAAAATTAAAATAGCTGCTTAGTAAAACTAAGGAAAACCTTACAGAACTAAAAATAAATAAGAATGAAAATTATCCGTCTTCTCATCTGTCTTTATAAATCTAGCTCTAATTTAAAAGTAAATCTTACTTTTTGAGACTTATAATAAGACTGAGTAAGTCATATGGATGCCAGTTACTAATATACACCAGGACAGCGATTCACCATCTGAAGAGGATGAAAAAATGTTGAGGCATTGAATATGAGTTGCAAACTCAGTACTCTTGCGGCTATGCTAGCCTTCATTTTTTATTTGCTATATACTATAATCACGTATTTTATGCATTTGTCAAGTTTTTTGCCGATTTTTGACTCTTCTGTTTCGAATTATATTTAAAAACAATCAAAACTCAGTATTTAAACTATTTGGTATCATTAATATAAACCTGAAATTGTTAACAAATTTTTTTAAAATACACTTTTCATATTTACATATAATTTTGCACATATTTATATGAGTCTTTGAAACTGCAAAGAATTTTGTTACAATAAAACAGTGATATATCATTTGTTTATAAGTAAATCTTTTATCTGCTTTATTACTGCCCTTCTCCATACAGAAAAAAGAAGTAATAATTAATCATTATAGGCAGTAGTTCATAACTAATTGTCTATAATCAATAGCTAAATGTCAGGCCCAATTTGCAAAACTGGAGGTAAACTTATTACAGGGAAGCCCCTTCACCTCTAATTTTTTTTTAGAATAGTAGATGCCGCCCAACCGGTATAGTAGTTTGCGTCGCTGACTGCCTTGCCAAAGGGCCCGGGTTTGAATCCCGGAGAAGGCATTGATATTTTTAAATGTATAGTGTCAGTGCGGCATGGCGGCACTCCAAATATGTCGCGAGCTGAAAGTCCTCTCGTGTGGTTTGGTGGAAGGGGAGAGGGGTCGGAGACCCTCGGACCCGTCACTCCGGGGTGCTCTCCGTCAAAATTGGGGGCAGAACTGAGCTAAATCGCACTGTCATCTGCAAGGTGCTCAAGGCTATTGCCAACGACAGGCGTATTTTAGCGCTCCTTGCCATGAGGAATTTCGTGCGCCTGAGCTGACTACGTCAGACAAGTGAGTATAAGCAACAACAACAAGAACAACAGTATAGTAGATAAGACCGAGGCGAATTACATATAGTACTGCGAGTTGTAACTGAATAATTTACAATCTTTTCCTTTAAAGTTTGTAGAGACATTAGGTAATTTTTGGAAGCAGGAAAGATGAAAAATGAGCAACCGCCTTCGCCGGGAATCGAACCGCGAACCTCTCAATTACGCGCTGAGCGTGCAGACCACTACACCACGAAGGCTCGCTAAGAAGGCGGGAGAAATATCTTATAATTTTGTAGAGACATTAGGTATTTTTTGGAAGCCGCCATTTTCGTGTGCATTCTTTCTGTTGTATTCCGAGTTCCAACGACTTTTATGCACAAATCGTGGTAGTTTTCGCAATTCAATTTAAAATTGAATTGCAAAATGTGCTTGCTGAATCTGCCAGCAATGAAAGATCCTGAGATAACATTTTTAGAGGAATATAGTATTTTGCCGCTAAATTGTTAAATGGGAAAATTATGAAATGCATTTGGTAGATAGTCAGTGTGGCATGCCGAGGTGGCCCCCGGTGCCGAGTTTGTGCAGTTTTCTGATGTTTTTAAAGCGAAAGCAGACTAATGTGTATACGAGGAGAGAAAAGCGGAAAAAAGAATTACAGCAGGATTTCGCGAAAGATGTGGTTTTAATGCATCATGTAATCCTTATTTAATAATTAAAATTTGCATTTTAAATTAATAAAGTGTATTTTCTTTTCATATGTTTATAATGTGTGGCCACTTATGATAAATAACGATAGTCCGAAAATCTTTTTTAAAAAAATTCAAGAAAATCGCTAGCTTGCTCCCGATAAGTTAATTTACCCTTTCTTATGTAACAAATCGCCATATTGCCAAGGTGACTGCGTTAATATGTAAGTAAATAATTTTTGTGATAATTTTCCTTTGAAATTATGCAGCATTTATCTTTAGAGAGCTGCGCTGGGGAACTTTCCAGCGCCGCCTTTCTTTTAGAATCTATATTTATTTTCATTTTATGCAAAGCAGTTCATAATTTTAGAGGTTCAGAAAAACATTGAGGTCGATAATTCCCATTCGACATGCGGAACAATTAATTTTGGTGTTTAGAAGGGCCTGATTTACGCAAGGCGAACTGGGCATGTGCGCCGGACATTCGCTTTCAGTGGGCCTGAAAATCCTTCTATAATACTGTTTAAAATTTTAAATACATATTTCTTTTTTTAATTCTAGGTATTGAAAAATTAGAAGTAGAAACAAATTTCGTTTTTTTATTTTTTTTCTTCAAACACCAGGCACTGTGTATCTTGCGAGTTCATTGCTGAAAGAAATCATTTAAAGTAGGCTTGTTTTTAAACTAACCCTAACTCGCATAGCCTATCTTTGCTATTTCTTGACCACCCCATTTTGAAGCTCAGGATGTCTCGTAAATATGAGGATCTTTTTATTATCGTAAGCAGAGTTATATAGTACTTAATTAATTAAATTTATGAATAATTTAGTTGTATTATTTTGAGTACTTATGCATTAGCGTATACTGTAAAAAATTTGGTTCGAAGTTTCACCAAATTACGGTACCAAAAAAGTTGAAACCAAAAGATGGTAAAATTTTGTTCCATAATTTGGTCCTTTGAATAAACCATTGTTTGGTAATATGTTGAACCATGAATTAGCATCTATGATTAGAGAATGTTGAACCGTGAAGTAGGAATACGTTGAACCATAAATTGGAGACATATTGAACCATGATTTAAAAATACCGTAGACCGTTAATTATAATTATACTTACCGTTAATTGTAACTATTTTTAACTATTAATTATAAGGCACAGGAAATTATTTCAGAGCACAGGCATAAAATTTCATATCAGCCATTTTCTGCTGATTCTTCTGGTATTTTTTTGATTCCATTATTGCTATGGAAATGCTTGTTAATAATTATTGTTATAAGTTATTAATTATTATATATTCTATTATACAATTAATAACCTATAGCAATCGACTTGTTTTTTTCTACATAACAAACAGCATGCAAATTAGACTATCAACAAAAGTTTAGAAATATTTTATTAGATTCATGTTTTATTGTTTTTAATTTTCCAAATATAAACAAATTTTCAGAAGCAAAATCGCAGATTGCAATTGAAAAACGGTTCCATTTCATTTAACGCATCAGCAAAATTTTTAATATTTGGCATAAAGTTGTTTAATATTTAAATCACATAAGAAATGTTCAACTTGTTTTCCATGGTAAATTGATTTGACTAAAGCCTGCTTCCGGTAGGTACGAAGAGAGGAAAGTTAATAATGTTTGTTAAATGTAACAATATTATTTTGGGATGTTTCTCTCGAATGACTTTCAGATTCCAAAACTTTGCAGATTATTCTTAAGATCTTTCTTCAATGGAATTAACTCTTACTGCTCCATAATATAAGATATATCGAAAATCAGTGGTGATATCATTGTATATCTTCTGTGAAGATATACAGTTCTTTTCAATAACGGACAATAGCATTTGTGTATCGCCCTATTTTGTATAAATCCTTTCTTACTATCTGATATAGCTTCATATCAATAAAAAATTATCAATTTTATTATTACATTTTTTGTTTGCTGGTGCATGTTCAGCTATTGATATTCGATTCCGTCAGGAACTCCTGATTTTGCAATATTTAAATCCAAAAGAGAGAGGCATTTTCCTAACATAAAAATGAAATTATACATTGTTTCTAGTGTATAATTAATAGATATTTAGTTGATTAAAATTAGATACACAAAATAAATTATTCTGTGCATAATTCGTACTTTTATTCATATTCCCTAGCATTTATAAGCTGATTAAACTGGTGGAGATTCTGATAAATATTACTTGGAAAATTCTTTTAGTCCATACCTTAAGAACTTCATTTATAGTATAAGTTAAAATGTAGGTATGTTAAAATGTATTTTCCTACCTATGACACAAAGTAAATTTTACAAGGATGATATTTTTTATTTAAAAGCAGGTTTTATTTTCTTAGAGATTAAACGTATCTCTCGATGATATAAATGTTAAAATATAAGAAAATGAAAAAACAATACTAAAAAAATCATTCCTATTAAGGAAGAACATATTGAAATAATCAGAGACTGAAATAATGCACGGCTGTTACACAAGAATATTAATTACTCAATAAATATTTTATATTGATTGCTGCATAGTATCCAGACTCGTCGGGACTTCGGCGATTCCGGATTATAGATCATCAATTTAAATCTGGTAAGATGGCATGCAAAAATTATACAATTAAAAATATGAAACCATAATTTATTCAATAATTAGCAATTATGATCTAAAGGGTATCAAAATTTACGAAAAAAGTTTAATATTTATTTCTTTATTTTATTAAACATTTTTTCAATGTAAGTTGTTTAAGTTGCTTCGTTTTTTTGTGCTGATACTTTATCTTTAATTCTATAAACATACATAAGTTCTTGTTCAGTTACAAAGTTCCACTGTTCAAGTCCTGTAACTTGCTGTGTCGAGAATGCCAACTAACTTGTCAATCAAAATTTTTTCGTTTTCGTTTCGTCTCTGTCACTTTCTTCACTATCGGAAGCGCGCATGGGTAAAAGCTTTACGCACATGTGTAGCGGACGCGCGCATTAAACGCGCATGCGTAAGTTTGTGACTTTGAGGTCCGGATTACAGATCGTTCCGGATAATGGACGTCCGGATTACAGACTTTGTACTGTACATATAAACAAACATAATTATACATTATATTGCATAACTTAAAATTTAATTTACCTACATAAAGCCATTCTGCATATCAACTGCTGATACATGTTTTAGTAAATAATTTTCCGAATTAACTATCACAACTGTAGCATTTAATATATTTCACTTTTTGTAATTCAAAATAAATATATTACTCTTATTGCACATATATTAAAATGGAGATGAAAAATGGTTGAATCTTTACATTATGGTAACTTGGCGATTTTTTGGCGAAACTTTGGCAACAGACCCTGCTACAGCAACCTGCTAGTTTTTTTTGGGGGGGGGACGCCAGTTTGCTTTCACGAAGTAAACTCAACATTTTTTCCAACAATCTACTAGCCGAATTACGCTTATGCTAGAACTTTTATGCAACAAAAGTGCTTAATCATAACGAAGATTAGGTGCGAAATTAAGAGAAAGTGTAGAATCGCCCACTGCTTGCCGCGTTTTTAAGAATTGCATATACACGGTATCCATGTACACGTCGACCTATTTTCACTTAAAAAAACATCCCAGAATTGCACAAAAATGGCATTGCGCACACTCTTGACTTTATCCATGTACATATCGACCTATTTTCACTTAAAAAGTCAAAGAAAATTGACAAAAATCGAATTCTTCTTACTCTTGTAAAAAGCGCCAAACAAATAAGTGGGCGATTCAGCACTTTAGCAGCGAAATTATTTCTAAGTGCTTATTAGCTAAAATCCCCATTGGAATTTTCCGAAAAATGTCCCGTTACATGTGTCATAATCTCTCATTTCTCTGAGACAAAATAATCTGTGATTCGAACTATGTACTTCTCAGATTATTGCTAAAGTCCTAGCTAGTAACCTTTATCGCCTTACCAAAATGTCGCGAAACTACCTGTTACCATATTCTAAGGATTAGCCGAAAATGCATTATGAAGTGAAAACTTGATAAAAGTAGGCTTGAAATTAAAAGTTTTGAATTTTGCACAGAAAATCTGTAAAAACATGAAAACAAAATATTCTACTTTAATGCCATCTTATGATGAAGATTCATAACTTTACAAGGTATTTTACCACTGATTTTAAAAAATAATGCTGTGAAAATTAGTACAAGATATTTCTTTTGGATAGCTTATATACATAGTGGGCTAATCTTTGGAATATGGTAACAGGTAGTTTGGCGACATTTTGGTAAGGCGGTAAAGGTTACTAGCTAGGACTTTAGCAGTGTACATGGATAAAGTCAAAAGTGTGCGCAATGCCATTTTTGTGCAATTCTGGGATGTTTTTTTAAGTGAAAATAGGTCGACGTGTACATGGATAACGTGTATGTGCAAATCTTAAAAACGCGACAAGCAGTGGGCGATTCTGCACTTTCTCCCAATTTCGCACCTAATCTTCGTCATGATTAAGCACTTTTCTCCATAAAAGTTCTAGCATAAGCGTAATTCGGCTAGCAGATTGTTGGAAAAAAAATGTTGAGTAAAAAAAAAAAAAAAAGCCTTTACTTCGTGAAAACAAAATGGCGTCCAAAACAAAATTAGCAGGTTGCTGTAGCAGGGTTGGTCGCCAAATTTTAGCCAAAACATCGCCAAGTTACCATAATCCAAAGATTAACCTCATAATGTAGTAATAATATAGCAGTAACGCAACAGCCGAAGTAAAATCTTTTGAGACGCAAAGTTTCATTTTCTGCAAATACACAGAAGTAAGAGGAAGAAGCAGTATGTCCAACTTAAAACAATTTAGGTGAAACTGACTGTAACGTTTTTTCAGCATCAGCAAGAACCTAAAAAAAAAAACATAATTGGGGGAGAACAAATTCAATAACATGTATAATAATGGACTTTTTTTATAACAAAAAATTTCATTGCCAGAATAAGTCATATAACATTCATACAAGATGAAGTGCCTCTGCATACCAAAAATCCTGTCCTGCATCTTCTATAATCGACATATGAAAATGTCCACGCCCTGAATTGCTCTAACATGCACGAATAGCCAACAAGGTCTCTACATGACTTAGTACTTTTGACTATGGCTATTTTAAACCGCAGGTATAGAAAGGTCAGCTGATATTACTGACCATGCTGAAACAATTTTTTCCCATCATGCGACATGGAATTATAGCTGAACTTCCTTCCATGAATACCCTCTACTGGTATGACAACCACCATACTTAGTACATGTTCTCTTAGTGGCAGTGTGAACTGTACTGCATCACTATACGAATTAATATAACTGACATGTCAGTCATTGACTACATGTCAGTGAAATATGTAACTATTCTGACATAAAATCTGGCAGTTAAAACAGCAACCAAGCTCTATATGAGCAGTCTGCTAATGTGTTAGAAACCAAAAAATACTCCTGTTGAATAGCTATAGTCTTTCTGAGCGTTTCATATATTAAGAAAAATATTTCATCCATCCTCAGCTTACTCTTAGAAAACGATGACGCATATCGAATTGACTTTGAGATCCACATTCCTGCCGTAACTTTCCTACATACCCGCATAAAACCATTTGACTTTTTTATTTTAAATTTCATTTCAGAATTACATTTCACGCATGCAAATTCCCTCTTTATTAAACCTGCCTAAATAACCTCTTTATTAAACCTAAATTTCTGCAGATTTGTATATACATGCGAGATCTTGATATGGGTGGGGGTTTAATTTAAATAATTAGAAGTATAAGATCCATATGGATGACTATTAAGAACAGGTAAGAACCAATGCTTAATAAAACAATAAGGAATGAATAATTGAATTTAAATGAAATACAAATGAACAAAAATATTAATAACATAACAAAGGTTGTAAGTTAAATTATTGATAAGCAGGTAAATAATAAACTAAAATACAATAACATTCTAATGCAAATGGAAAGTAAATAACTTGTTATATTAAAAGTAAAGTATTAAAGACAACTGAATAATAAAATCAATCAATGGCAAGTAAAGTAATAGCAACAAGGTATGGCACCGAAAAATAAAAGAAAGGTGAGTATTTTGATCACTATTCTTCGAGCTCAGAAAAAAACCTGCTTGTTATGTTAGTTTTAATCCATTTAAAGCTTTGATTCTGTAGACAGGTACACAGCGCAATGGTTCCTCTTCCGGCAAGAATCGCTATTTAACATGCTGAGCTTTCTTTCTCAGCTACTGAGGTTTTCCAAAAGTAAAGCATTCATTCAATAGTTAGTATCAATATCAGTTTCAATAAATGCTAAAGAAAATATTGCCTTTATCATGTATTGCGGTTTAGTTGTGCAACAAAGTACCGGAGCTCGTCTCATTTAGGACTCCGGCAAGAAATACGATTTAGATTTTTCGAAGTGGGATCCTAAGGGTTCAGACTAAGTTTGGGCCATGATGAGATCAAACTCAACAAAAGTTTCTCACATAAAATATTTTTTTAGAACCCACCTTTTATGATGTACAAGACTGAAGAAAACAAAACAGGAAATGATCAGTTTGAAGGATACTGTAAAGATTTGATTGATATGTTAGCGAATGAGCTGTCTTTTGAGTACGACCTAAAGTTGGTTCCAGATGGCCAGTATGGCAGCTATGAAGAATCAGAAGGAAGATGGAGTGGAATGATAGGAGAATTAATTCAAGGTGTAAGTTGCAAAAGGCTCTTTTACAAACTACTGATGCATGTGATTATTTTTCAAAGTATCTGAATTTCTAAGTAAAAAACTGAAGATAGTAAAGTAAGGTGTTTTGCGCACGATATGTGTTTAAATTAATTTGTAATTTAAAGTTTTTCGCATTAAAATCATTTTTAGTGTTACTGTACGTTTATTTTGAATTTGTAATAATATTTAATAAAAATTTATTTGCTTATACTGTCTCATTGTAAAGCGAGAAATACAAATTGGCTGGCGTACATTTAGAGGCTAAATAAATTAGATGACTGAGGCCTTCAGTGTTCATTCATTTGCCGTATATTCAGATAAAAAGTACCTGATATCTGATATCTGGTATCTCTGCCGTGCATTTCAAATCTTTCTTTTTAATATTTTAGAATTAGCATTTTGTCAATCTGTAGTACATTTATTAAAGTTCATTTTAGAGAGATGTAGATAATTAGAACGTAATTTTAAGCTCTTAGAACCATAATTCATTAGAGATTCTACTTTGAGTGTAAAAAAACAGAAATGTAATTTCCGTATTGATTGAAAACGTAATATTATTTGCTAACATGCATGATGCTGAAACATGAAAGTACGAGTAGTTGAGAGATAAAATATACAGTGTGCTTATTTGAAGAATTGTAAATATTAATCATCATAAAAAATTGCTTACCACCTTTCTCTAGGGGAAAAAAGGGCGGAACGTATAGACAAATAAACTGTACTTTTCTAAAAGCCTCAATTTATATTTGACATAAAACAGGAAATTCCGTGTCACCGAAAACTATAATAAAAAAAGGTCATCTCCAAAACTTATGTCATTACTTTTGCTTATACCTTCCCTCCACGATGTAAAGCTCCATGATACCGCTTTCTTCTTAAATGGACTGACTAAAAGACTAATGATTATATTTTACAGATTGATTCGATCACATCATGGAAAGCCTGCTAATATAAACCCTTTATATACATTAAATCAGCTCTTCGGTATCTAATTTGTGAAGGGTTATAGGGTTTCCTTTAATTTGAATAACCAATTATTTTAATTTTGGTGTTTTCTGAATTTCTTATTTCCCCTCACATTTCCTCGCCAAAATGCAAATTAAGTTAGACGAAACGAGAATGTCTGACAGAGCATGATTTCGCTAGTGTAGCGCACGTTTGCTGTTTTGTCCTCCAGGTGTTAATTTTAGTTGCGTCTACACACTCTGACCGTTTATCAAGTCTGTCGCCGATGTAGGTTGCTGAGTCATCCTGTTAGCTTTAAGTAAATTAGCACTATTATTTGCCCTTTTGCGTTTATTGTTAAATTATCCTTATATTCTCACTGCAAATAGTCGGTGTTATGGTGAGCACGAAGTACATACCTTTTTTGTTAAAGAGTTTGAGAATAAAATGGTTATTTACACTTTACAGGCTTACTATTAAGATCGAGTCACCTGCATGATAGCCAAACCAGCAAGCTCTGACAGGGTTAGACGTTAGTAACAACAATGTGCTGATCATAAACTCTGATAATATTTTGGAATTGAGAGCCCTTTTCCAAGTTTCTAAAGTAAATAGTTTATTTTGATTCATATTAAACGTCTGTCGAACTAAAAAAAAAAAAGGAAATAGTTTATTTTGATTCATATTTGACGTCTGGACAAGTAATGGACGTTTTAGAAAGTTCATTACTTGGTAAGACATCTGAATCAAAAGAGGGTTTTAATGAAGATATGAAATTCATTTGTAGAAACATTAGGTATGTTTTGAAAGCAGACAAGATGAAAAATAGCAAACGCCTTCGCCCGGAATCGAACCACGGACCTCTGGAATACCGGCCCAGCGTGCAGAACCACTACACCACGAAGGACGCTAGGAAAGTGGGAGAAATACCTTATATACTCCCCTTTTTAAAGGGAGATTAGGGTTTTAGGGAACCTAGTCGCCAAATCTTGGGTGCGGAGAATCATCATCCACAACTCTTTTAGTTCGGGCGCCACTTTAGAGTCATTAGGTTTATTGGAAGCAGAAAAGATGAAAAATATGCAACCGCCTTCGCCGGGAATCGAACCACGGACCTCTGGAATACCGACCCAGCGTGCAGAACCACTACACCACGAAGGACGCTAGGAAAGTGGGAGAAATACCTTATACATTAATAATGAATATAAATGAGATAGAGGAAGAATTTGAGACATTAAACTCAAATGAGGTTTTAATAATATATTCCCTCATCTCTACAGGATAAGATCAGTAGGAGATGTTCCTCCATCTCATACAGACATTAGACCCAAAGGATGGTTTCATCGAAAACGAGAACTTCATTAAAACACTCTCTTCGTATGTAGTAGGAGATGAATAAAAAATAAGTTTCTATATACGAGCATTTGTTTATTTGGATAGTGAAGATGCTTCCCATAAAGCAGGCAAGCCGTGGTACTTTCTGCTGATTCTAAAACGTGCTTGCTTAACTCAGTCAATTGCCTGCGATCTGCAGTGACAGGACAGTTTTTCAACTTTAACATGAAATTATTTTACTGTCCAAGTGGTGAAAAAATGAAGATCGTCTGCTCATCTCAGTTCAGAGAAATCTAATCATTTCTACAGAAATGAATGACGGAAGCTCCATTTTGGTCTTAATAATTAAGAATGAAAATCTGCAGAGCAGCAATTTTGGTTGGGTAACGAAATAACTATCAAGAGTTTTAGTTAACTTTAATTATCGGTACGAAATTTTTGCCCACCTTGGTTTCATCGAAAAAAGCCGGTAATGACCAGTATACTTTTATGATTCCTTCTCTTCATATTTTAGCTGCCTCATGAGTTATTTTAAAGTGCCGCCCTTAGTGCCCGTTGTCCTATCTATAGGACAGTAGAATTTATCTTTGTAAAAGGCCTCTTTTCAGAATATTGGAACTTTATCTTCTAGGAAACTGAAATTGCACACGGCAAAGGCATGTTTGCATGTTTAACTTGGACTTGCATGTTTAACGATAACTCATTTAATTATTTCGTAGCATTTGAGGTTTTGTTGCAATTATTTCGTAGCATTTGACTTTTCCCATGTGTAACGTGAATACAAGCCAGTTTCCATTAAAACTTTCTCCACAAAGGCAGTCTTACCCTTAGGTAGATAGCTGTCGAGTGCTTTGTCATAATCTAAATTATAATAATCTTACTGAAGTAAAAGTGCTTGAAGAAGAAAGTACTTGCAGAAGTAGATAGACACTGACTCAATAGTTTATTATAAATAAAATCTTTTTGTTTCTTTCTTGAGGATCACGTAAACGGCATATTATTTATGAGCCGCATTTTTCAGCAATCTGACTAAAATGAATATGATTTCTTTATTTCCAGTCAATGGTTTTAAACTTCCCTCTGCAAGTTATTATTAAAACATGCATGTTAATGTTTTGGAAGAAGCAATCTCAAACACTCAATTCTTTGTCTAAGCTTGCTTACTGTAGTGGCAGAATGTTTCATAAGTCTATAAAGCATATTTTATGTTAATTAACCCATTTTAATTATTAAATCTGAGCTATAGCTTTTCGTTTATTATTAGGTTAATTTTTAGTAACTGAAGCATCTAAACTGAGTTGATCAGAAATATTATTTAATTATTGATACATCATTTCATTAAATAACTTCTTTTATCATCTGATAAATATTTTTTAAAGATGAATTTTATTATTACTAATTAGAACATTTTTAAATGCAAAATTTTGATGTTTTTTGTGAAACATGTTATTTAAATATCTCATTATGATTACATGGTTTCAATTTTCAGAAAGCCGATTTAGCTGTTGCTGATTTGATTATCACAGGACAACGACAGCGCGTTGTGCAATTTACCGATCCTTTTGAAATGGCTGCGTTTAGTTTAATATTGAAGAATCCTCATGCTGTTCCCTCTTCTTCAGCGTATTTCATTTTAAATGCCTTTTCACCAAACGTTTGGATCTGCATCTTTGCAGCTTTCATTCTCTTCGCTTTGCTGTTTCACGGTATAACAAAATTTACAGGAGCTCCTGATAGTATCGAATCAGCCTCCGGAATTTGGGGAAGAAAGCTAACAATCATTGCGAATGTGTGGTTTACAGTAGGTAGTTCTGTGATGCAAGATACAGGTGTTTATCCAAGGTATTCATTTTTAAAAAACATTTTACTTTATTTTTGTAAATTAATTTATTATTTCAAGTTATTTTGTTCAAGTTATATTTATACATGTGTTATAATTTGTTTTACAAAGTATGTAATAATGTGTTATTTGTTTGTGTAGCTGATAAATCTCACCAGCTTCTAGACTTTAAGTTCATATTTAAGTAGCACCACTAAGCCCTGTTAAGCCTGTAATGGCGGTACAGGAAGTTCAATCAGTCATTGTTCAAGTTATAATTTTATTTTTTATTCTTTTATTTTGAGGTTAATTGTTTGATTTACCCTCTCTTTGTAAAATAGCTTCCATGCTTCATTATAAGGTTTACTATTTATTTTAATAAAGAAATTCACTCCCAGGTCTAAAACACCACTTTTATTGATCTTTTAACAGTAAAATTACTATTCTTAAAATTACAACTCGAAAACCTAGCATATTCCGTAGTTCTAAATGTACTAAAAATTACTTCTAAGTTCCAAATAATTTCCAAATATTAATCAAAGTTAGTGCAAAACAATAAAAATAGAATTGAAATCAAATTCATGGGTGGATACTAGTAATTAAATTTCTTAATATATTTTTTTTCAGATAGATAAAATATAGAAAAGTTCATGCATTATTAATGTCTCCCTGTGATCGTTTTTTCATATTATTTGCAGGAGTTTTACTAAATTTAATGATGGACTCGAAACTTGACAGCATTTTGAAATTTCTGATAAACCTGAGTTTTATAAAATCCGGTTTTAGTTTTCAGAAAATATAATACCAACGAAGAAAATGAAGTTAATTTCAGTTTTTAATTTTGCTTGCTTCTGAATTCTGTCTTCTATCTATTATACATAGAACAAGAGGAGAACAAGAGACGTTATTTACAAGAAACAGATAAAGAATGACAAATCCACAAAATTTTCTGTAACATAAAGCAAGCTCGCCATCTACACAGTCTTTTTTAGGAATTTTGCTGCTTCATGCAACAATATATTTTGGTGCCATTCTGCTAAAATACTGTTAGAATGACCTCTTAAACGCCATGGGATAAGCTTCAAAATTTGAGCATAGATTACAAATAGTACGTTTTGCTACTAAAAATTGATTAATTAATGAAACATTATTATAAACTATATTTAATAGACAAGAAACTATAATTAAAGACAGAAAATAATGCATGGCTTAGATGTAATTCTCGGTATGAGATGTAAACTGAAGATTTGATAAATCCAAACGCGTAAGTATGACATATATAAATATATATCAGATTTTTAGAAGGTGAGTCGTATCTTAGCATAAATTATTTACTATACTTTTACTTTTAAAATGTAAGCCTACTGATTAAAATGATTAAAAGAAAACTTTTATTCGGTTCGATTCATAGATGACACTGTTATAGTTTAATTTTTGACCGATTTTATGTTCAATGTGTAAAGTCTATGTCGCTTTGGAAACATACAATGTAGACTTTAAAAGGACTATTGAAGAATTACCTTCAAGCCTTGTGAAACAAAACAGGAATCAGAAGAAGGGTGCAAAGATCCTTTTATTTAAACATAAAATTAACAAACGACCCAACTTGGGTTACAATAAGCCAAGCACTTTTGTCTTAACAGCACTACGGAACAATAATAATTTTCAAGGTGTGGTAGATTAGCCTAACGGCTTACAGACTACTTTCACGCGCAGGAAAAGCTCCGGTTTGTAGTAAACCACCAAGACAAAGTTTGAGGGCTAGAACAACTCAACGCCGCTAACGCAAGTCGCTAATAATCACAGCACAACGTGGCCTGGAATAGGCAAACACACTCTAAAATTAACCAGGTTCCGCCAGTCGCCGCGATTAACATGTTAAATGCATGTTGTTTTCCGGCTGTCTTGATGTGCTTGCCTGTGTAGGCGTTTGAAGTAGAGTGATTATTTGGTTAATGAGTCCAGGAATACAGCTAGGATGGATGGAGGATGGGTAAATTGACACATAAAACAGTCTTATAACAGTCCTAATCGATATTAATCGCAGATTGACTTAGATAATACTGATGAGAGCGTATCAAATCAGAGTTCATGGTCGCGTGTATCACGCGATTTGGATTGAATTCATACAAAAGTGCAGTAAACAAAATATATTACAGTGGAATAAATAATAAATGAAGGTATAACATCATATATAATTAGCTGCAGAAGGCAGTCCATGAATCTCTATACAAGTCATAGGTACTAATGTTCAGGAACAGGAGCTACATAGCACAACGAGCAGAGGTCGGGGTCACATGGATGTTCACTCTCAGCAGTGCTGTAACTGAAGAATGCTGTAGGAATCTGCGGGAATTAAACTACGAAAATAAACTATAACTGTATAAAGTAGTTTCATTACAGTAGAAGGACGTTTCATAGGTTAAATGTAAAAATCTCTAAAACTAACTTCCGAAACTCCTGCTTAAATAGCCCTTCATTCTACTTTAATCTGAATAAACTCACGCTATCGCATTTACATTCTGGCATGAAAAGGGTGGATGAAAGGAGTGTAATAGGAAAGTGAAACTTGATGAACTATAAGTTAAAAATAAATAGAAAAACCTCACATCTTTCCCTGCCAGAATTTAAGTACACGAAAAAGACGTCCTTAACGAACTCGTTAAGAGCTTAAATTCTAACTATCTAAATTGCCTAATTTTACCAGAGCCCACCTCTTATAATAAGATTAGATCTTTGAGTGTAATTAAATCTAAAAATTCAAAATTTGTTACAGCACCCTGATTCTTCTTGGTATGTACATATTTTCAGCAGCTCACATCCTTCCAGAAAATCTAGAAGGACCTTTTGGTCCTTGGCAAAAGTTGAAGAAACAGGATATAAAAATAATCACAACTTTTCATTAAATTTTCTTTGCACTTTCATGCCACACATTTATTCCAGAATTAAATCTCTCTTGCCCCATGCTTTCCAGAAAAAACTGGAGTGGGCTAGCGAAAACAGTGTTATTTGCAAATGTGTTTACAGGCATTACCAACTAACCAACTATCTAAGTGTTATTAGAATTTGACACTCGAGACCTCAAAGGCACCCTATTTACAAAACTGCACCTAATCTGTGCTAACGAGAGCGTGATTTAAGTATTGCTTAGAGAGCCTAACTTACTCATGCACACATCTAAATTTACTTTTAACTTAAGTTTCTCAATTCGAAAGTTTTTAGTCACATTTCATTTATGCAATATAATTAAATTCTTATAACTAGGCAAGTCTTTTTAAACCAAATACATATTTGAGAATGCTTTTCCCAAGAAAACAAAATAAAATACATTGAATAACTATAGACTTCAGCTTGCACTTTACATCGAGATTCCCGAATTGCTTTGAGTTTCTTAACATTTGTACTCGAGTTTCCTGATAACAGTCTATTGAACTAAAATTCCATTCTTATTTCATGATTACATTAACATAAACACCTAAAAGTATAATTTAACTTCTGAGCCATTTTGCTCGTTAAATGAACTAGAATAACCTCACTTGAGGTAAAACGTAAATGAATTTAGCAACTACTCCCCCTAGACACAAAATAAAACTGAACTTTACTAAGGTGAAATTAAAATTGGACTTATCTTTTCGATTTTTAATACTCTGCGTACGTTTCTTCAGAAATTGGTTCCATGTGGGATAAGACTCTATCTATCGGATTCTCAGTCGTTGATGGCGTTGATTTTCCGGTTTTCGTTGAGCTTCCTCTTCCTTGCTGCCTCTAGAAACATTGGTCTTTTCCTGCAAAGCTGGGGGGGGTCCGGGGGTTCAATCCCTTGTTTCTGCTTCATTGGACTTTCTGTTGGACCTTCCCTCTTTCGATAGCGCAGTTCGCCTAGCTGGGTTTTCCTTAGCGCCTCTACAGCTTGCTGCTGCACCTCTGCTACTGAACCTCTGCTACTGGACGTTTATTTTTTAGTCGTCCTGACATGGGATCCTCTCCAAACTCTGTGGCTGCTACTAGGGTTTCTTTTCGGTGTTTTCCCTTCTATCGTAGCTCCTTTGGTGGCTGCCGTATCTTCTTGAAATCGCTGCGTATTGGCTCCTTTGGCCTTTTTGCTTCCGTTTAGTTTTTGGCATTTTTCGTCTGTTGTACTCCGCTCATCGTTGCCTTCCATTTGGATGCCGAAATTTCAATTTTCATCTGATTTTGCACGGCGTTGCTTTTACTCGTGGCATCATTATTTTCCTGTAAAATACTTTTAAATATGTCCATTTTATTTCTATGATACTAAGGTTTAATTTGATCCACATTTGCTACCACTTGTTCCCCGTCTCTACGTTTCAAACAGACTACGGATTCTCAAACTCTTTCCACTATATATGGTCCCTGAGACTTAAAACAAAATTTGGCAAATCGCTCGTCGCCCGCCGATGGTTGGGACTACCTTATTTTTAGTACTTCGTCTCCCACCTGATAACTGATTTCTCTCCGCTTCATATCATAATATTTTTGTCCTGTCTAAAAATTCAACTGCTTCATCTGTTGGTTTCTGGATATCTTTCATCTGGAATTCACGAGCTTACGAGTACAAAAAATAATTTTTCCAGCAGTGTAATTAACTTTCGGCGTAAGAATAACTCTGATGGGCTTTTCCCCGTTATCATGCTATCTGTTCGTAATGCATAAGCTATCTCATTGACCCTGCTATCCCAGCGCTTGTGATAATTTCTCACATAACACCATATTATTTTCCTTATGTTCTTGTTTACCCGTTCTGCTATGTTGGCCTAAGGTACTACTTTTAGGTGGCGTATGCCAAGTCCTGTACGTAGCCCTTCAAATATTTGGGAAACAAACTGTTTGCCATTGTCAGAAATTAATTTTAACGGAATTCCGTATTTTAAGATATATTTATTTAAAATGGAATCTGTTACTATTTTTGCTGAGGCTCTTCTCAGGAGGATTATTTCAAACCATTTAGAAAAATGATCTACTGTAACGAGTAAATCAGGATTTTTATTTATTTCGCTCAGCAAAAACTGGTTCAACAAATCGATCCCGACTAATTCGTTAGGAAATGTTGCTTTTATATTTTAAGTACCCGGCCGAGTTGCAGTTAATGTCGTTATTTAGCTGGCAAGTATGGCAGGACATACGCAGTTACGAACTTTTGTAACTGCGGAAAATATACAGCCTCACGAACTCGTTTTACGGTTTTCCTTATTTCCTGGTGGCTAGATATGGGCGAATCATGTAATTCTGTAGAGTCATTAGGATATTTTTTGGAGGCCGGAGAGATGAAAAATTAACAACGCCTTCGCCGGGAATCGAACCACGGACCTCTGGAATACCGGGCCAGCGTGCAGAACCACTACACCACGAAGGACGCTTGGAAAGCGGGAGAAATACCTTATAATTCGTTTAAAACATTTAACCTTAACGTCGCTGGAATAGTGGGTCGTATTTCATAATGATTTGTAGATTTTGAATAAAACAAGAGATTATCAATGACTTCGTAATTTTTAGCTCTATTTCGTATTGCCGCAACGTCTGGGTGTTCAGAGTGATCCGGATCCTTTAGATCAAAATTAATATTTTTTAATTCAGGATACCTCTTCAATTCTTCACTAATTGTCTCTCGTGAGTAAAGTATTTTCGATGTTAACAACTCGCGTTTTAGTGTATTGCCTTTATCATCTAATTTTATTCTTGACAGTGCATCAGCTACTGTGTTTTCTTTACCAGGGGTATGTTTTATGATTAATTTACCTGGAGTTTAATTACCCCACGGATAAATCTTGGCGATAAATTCTTTCCTGAATATAAACGTCCTACGGCCGCTTGATCTGAATAAATTGTAATCGGTGATTTGCCAAAGTAAACTTGGAACTTCTGTACGGCTAACAACACCACCTGTTTCCGTCGCAGTATAATTCCTCTGTGTGGGATTTAGTATTTTATTAAAATGCGCCGCCGGTCTTCGTTTCTGCATGAGGACTGCACCCATCACAAAATCAGAGGCATCTGCCGAAATTTCTAGGTCTTCATCACCTTCCGGGAATTTTAGCACGGTGGCTTCGATGAATGCCTGTTTTAACTTTTCAAACGGCCTAGGCTGTCCAGTTAATGCGAGTTTTCTTTCTTTGTAGGCAATAGCGGTTCTGTGATTTGAGCGAAGTTTTTAATAAACGTCCTACAGTAAGAACACATCACTATGAGGAAGAAAGTTTCTTTGCGGTATTTAGCGGAGAAAATTTTTGATAACTATTATTTTGGAGCTTTCCGTTTTTATGCCTTTACTGGATATTTTGTATCCTAGATACCGAAGTTCTGGGGCAGCGAACTTATATTTTGCAGCATTTACTTTTAGTCCGGCTTCATTTAAAAGCGAAAGTACTTCGTATAAATCTTTTACATACTGTTTTATAGTTTCACTTGTAATTATAATGTCATCTAAATAAATAAAAGGGGTTTTCCATAGCACTGGCCGCAGTATCCTCCCCATGGCTCTTTGGAAAGTGGGAGATGTCCCGCATAATCCAAACAACATTTTTAAGAAAGCGTAGACGCCGGACTTTGTAATAAACGCTGTTTGAGGTGCATCTTCAGGCTTCACGCCAATTTGGAAATATCTAGACGTAAGGTCCAACGTTGTCATGCATTTGGTTGATTTTATTTTTCGAATTATTTACTCAAATGTGGGCAAGGGATAGACAGGATATTTTGCGACTGAGTTCAACTTTCTGTAATCAATGGCGAACTGCCATCCTTTGTGATTATTAGGTGGTGAATTATTTTTCTTTTCTATACAAAACCACGGGATTCGCATACGGGCTACTAATAGGCGTGGTTATTTTTTGCTTTATCATGTCCTCGATACGTTTTTCGATTATACTCTTTTTGGTGGTATGATACCTGTTTGGTTTGCTACTGATTGGGGCTGAATTAACAGGATTAATCTCATGGTTTACTATATTAGTAAACACGGTCTTATCAATGCTTCTTTCTCTTCGTTCTGCAGATGTTCCAAGTCGAGTTGTTGTGGCTTTTTTGTTCTTCAGTTTTGTTCATCTGTAACTCTAAAACAGAATCAGAAAACTTAAGACGAGCCCTGCCGCTTTTAAGAAGTCTACCCCTAGAATTGCGGCCGCTAATGTTTCACACTACAAAAAAAGTTATCTTCAAACTTCGTCTTTCACATGCACATGCATTAATATTTTTCCTCCGATAGCGTTTCTGCATCGTAGGACGTAAATAATTTTAAAAGGCTTTTGCTCTATAAAAATAATAGTTAAAAATAAACAATTATAGTTTAAAAATCTGAAAAATAGTAGTTTAAAAAATAATAGTTCTGAAAAAATAATAAATTAATGTTCGCCACTTTCGGAAATAGGTTCAGACGGTTAAAATCTGGTAATGGATACAGAAGACACAGTCAAGTGAAACTGTCTGCAGTGCTGCACCATTTGCGTTCTTAAACATAATGATGTGAGTCCAATCTTCCTCAAGCAAAAAATAAGACGTCAAATGCATTAATATACATTTATTACATTAGATTACAACTGAAAGAGTATTTCCGCATAATTAATTCAGTGAAATTCTTTAAGAACCTGACTGTGGCAATTTCACGAATTTGAATTCTCTATAGAAACAGGAGAGCTGGGATTTGAAGAATGAAGAAGATAGGAGTCTGAAGGAAATGAAAGGAAATATTTGGATTCACTGCACTACTTAACTCATGAACAGATGAGCAAACAGTAGCGTTATAAAATGGTGAGGTCTCTGATCAAGTATCTAGCATATAGTCTAATCTATTTGTTGTCTCGTAGCCGTGCCTCATAGTCTAGATTCTGACAATAGAAGATGGTATAAATTCTAACTTTCCCGAAGAACATTTTGTTGAATTTATGAACGCAAAGTTTCAAAAGCTCCATCTTAAGATATCTATGAAGTGATTCTATGATCTATGATAGTGATTCAGTACATCACTTGAAATGGCTGAAACTCTTTTTCTGAGATTGAAGCTCAAGCTTAGGATGCATAAGTAATAAATGAGCAGATGGCATCTAAAATAATGCGAATACGTTTTATCACAAGATTTAGTTGTGAATTCTTATCCAGAATCAGCTTAAGCTTGATTAAGATGACATAAGCATTGTCCATGACTATTTTTGCTTGACGATCTTTCCAGGTAAAGCTTTTCTTTAGCACCTGACTTCCGAAAAGTACGGTGATATTATTGATAATCTCTTTTTCCTCTATTTTCTAATTGCACGTATCCGAGCTTTATCGCCATGCACGGAGATTTCCATTGTATACACCAATTTTTAATTTGTGAGATTTTCTCCATTAGCATGTGTACAGTTAGATCGTTTTATTGTATTCATCAACGAGCTTGTTCCTTGGAATATCTTTAAAAAATGGCATTTTGTAAATGTTTACCAATAGTGACTCTCGCTTAAAAGCTGGTATAAGGCTGCTCACATCTAAAGATGGATAAACTAATCTGTAATGATGCTTACAGGATTCATTTGTTGAGTTGGATAATACGTGTAGAGTCAACATATTTAAATGCTTCTCTACTGCTGGCATCAACGTCATTTTGTGCTCCCTATTAATTTTTATTTTTATTTTATTTATTTTGTGCTCTGCATTTGTCAAAATACATTCTGTTTCATTCCCAAAATAATCACCACTTTCGCCCTCAAGGAAGGCTTTAAATCTTATGACTCAAAATTGACTCCACAAATGTAAGAGTATGCATAGTTACATCCTTCTAAATTCTGAATCAGTTTCCCAGTTTGGGGTTAGAGTTTAGAAATGAAACCCATTTAATTCGATGCTTTACGAGATAGAATTTCACTTTCAAAGCATGCCTATAGGAAACCGATACTCAAATTTTCTTCCTCGCATTCATTGAGAAGAGTAACACTATGTTCCATATATTCACTCAAGGAAACGACTGCCTCGAACAAACAATTCCATCTGATTATAACAAGTGCAAAACAAAGTTTAGCTGCCAGCTTATTTTTTACCAGTTTTCATTCAAACAGTTTATAAACAATATATTACATTTAATCCCTAATACTGGTAAATTTTGCACTTATTAACATCTCTTATTATCATGTAATAATAAGGAAATCTCTTATTATCATGTAATTTGTAAAGATGCGTGCCCTTTATTTAAAGCGATTCTTTCAGATAGATGACAACGCTCAAAAGCAAACTTATTAATCTCATGTCAAGTTCTACGTATCGTCACAATTAGCGCAATCTTCTCTAATACCAGTAGATAGTTACCAGATGTCTCTGTCAACTACTATTTAAGAAACAGTGTACAAGTTATGTCCATAAAGTAACCGGACAAATTAAAAGATAAAACGGTAAAATTAAAAAGTAAAAGAATAAATATATGTTTAGAAAGAGTGACATCTCAACCCTTGTGAAAGCCAGTTTGAACTGGCGTCTGCCTATCAAAACGTCGGAGTCATTTCCATTTACTGCGAAGACATTGTACAAAAACTTCGCTTCGAGATGGAACTGCATTATAACATTATATTTTGTTACAAATAAGATAAATTTGCTACTGAAACGTAAGACAATATATGATGATGCATCGTTATCAAGGCCACTAGTGTATGAGTGATACAACCGCTTTAAATCTAGTCGCGAAAGAGTTGAAGGTGAAAAAAGGAAAACTTCACGCAGTTGAGCTTCAAAGAATAAAGAAAATGTGGAGAAATTCGTTCTTTGGTAAAAGACTGATAGACGTATGACAACTTAGCAATTTTTAGACCTGTTCGGGATAAAAAAAAAAGAAAACTGTAGGTTAATTTTAATTGTATACGTCTCATACTGGAAATGAGAAAAGTTTGTGCTATGGATTTATGCCTTCGATTCTGACAGAACAGCAAAGAGAAGTCAGAAGCGCTTTCTGTGAAAATTTGCTGTCTACTGCGAGACAGAGCTACAATCTCTTAAAGCGTATCGTAGCGGGAGATGAGACCTGATGTCTGCAATACAACACAGAAACAAAAAAGATAAAGTGCACAGTGGAAAGGACTGTCTTCCATTATACAAAAAGAGCACGGATATCGAAATCAAAGGCTAAGGTAATGCTGACAGCCTATTTTGATTACAAAGGACTTAGTCACCATGAATTTGTCCCTGAAAATCAATCAATTAATCAATATTTTTACGTTGCCCAAAGCATAGTGGTTAGTGTCTCTGATTACCGGCCTCGAATCATGAAGAAAGCACGGATGTTGCAAATGCATAATGTCTTTGCGGCATGAGGACACTCAAAATATATGGCGAGTCGAAAGTCTTCTGGTGTGGTTTGGTAGTAGGGAAGGAGGGCTGAAAGACCCTCAGGCCGCCCCCTCGCGATGCTTTCCCTCAAAAATAGCGTGGACCTGGACAAAATGGTACTATCACTTATATGGTGCCCAAGGCTCTTGCCAACGCAGACGCAGTCTTGTACTCCTTTGCACGACAAAATTCGTGGTTTAGTTCTGATTAGGTCAGAAAAATGATATTAGACCCACGTACAGTATTTTTACAATGTATTTTTTCGTTTAAGTAAGAAGATAAGGCGAGTTAGGAAGGAACAATTCTGGGCAATGGTTTCTTTCACACGATAAAGTTAGGCCCCATATAGCATTGTCTGTACAAAGTATCTTGCTAAGAATTCAACTGCAGTGATAAATCTCCCATCGTGCTCTCCGAACTCATCGCCAGCTGTTTTTTCTTTTTCCGAAGCTCAAAATGACTATGACAGGACAGATTTTAAAACGTCTTGGATATTAAATTGAATGTTAGAGCATTTTGTGAACGATTAGTTCCACCGCTTATAAACAGTGTTTCGATGACCTGAAAAAGCCTTGGAAAAATTGTATAGACTCTTTTGGCGATTATTTTGAAGGAGATAAATTTATTTGAAGGTCAATGATCTAATTCTTTATTTCTTTATAAGAAATTGGTCGATTATTTTATGGAAGCATCTTATATACTTCCTATCTCCAAGTAATGTTTGGTTTTAACAAAGGGATTACAAAATAGCTACGGTACTTTTCGTCTTCCCTAGAAATAGCTTAATTGCAACTACGAAATGAAGTTCAGCTCGGAGTGCAGTCAAGATCATTGTAACATATGGTTAATATTACAGAACTTTCTGTTCTCTTGAGAAAGAACCACGAGTCCGCCGAAATGGCTGGAACGTAATCAAGGAACAAACTCATTAAGGACCCCACCTCCTTGGGCGGTTTCCTTGCAAAACAAATGAAAAAGGAAAGGAAAGAGCTTTGGTTGAGAAATGCCGTAGGTATAAGTCGTGCGACTGTCTAATCCGCATTATGCGGAAGCTGTGCCTTTCTTTTCTGTAACTGTGCTGATGTTTTACTTTTATTTAACCCCCAAATTCTTGTTCAAATTTTAAAATAAATATTTAAAAGACCACTGGTCTGAATATTTTCCATCTCGGAAGCTCTCTTACATTACAGCTTAATTTTTGGTGGCAGCGTTGAGACTCGAAATCCACGGAAAAGGATTACGAACGCAAGTCCGGATAAGTGGAACGCCAGTCTCCTGAATACAGCTTATCTTAAGGGGGAATATTACAATTCCATAGAAGCAGTTTTAGTCTGGCCAGCAAACTAGAACTCTGGTCTTTTACTTTGCAGAAGATTCAGACCGCAAGGCTCTGAAATTCAGCTCAAGTTTGTGGGACAGTAAGTGTCCAAATATCATCAGCATTTTGCAGAGAATTCAGACCGCTAGGCTTTGAAATTCAGCTCAAGTTTGCGGGATAGTCATTGTGTAAATATCTTCAGCATTTTTAAATTTTCTGTGTCTGAAAATATTTCCGTGTAGGAAAGTGTAAAATTTCATCTGTTAAGAAGTCATTCCGAAAAATGAAGTGTTATGAAGTGTCTATGGTGTTGTGATAATAAGTGATATATATGTCTGGACCATCAGCTTCCATAAAAATCTTAAGTTGTGATTAAATAATTAAGTTGTGACAGCATCTTCTATTACAAGCATCAACCAGTGCTTTCAGATCTACAAATCTAGGCGAGTAAGTACCTCGGATTTTTATATTGAGGCAGTGAAGTAATTTAATTTATTTCTGTAATTTAATTTTTACAAGTTCACATAAATTTTAAAAGTCGACATTGGCTTTTGTAAAGCTTAAAGAAATGTGTTGTTTTGGTTTCATGTTTATAAGAAGAGAGCATAATTTTACAATTTGAATCTGAGTTAACAGATCTTTTTATATCTAAAATGTTAATGTGTTGTGCTGAAATTAAGCTTATATAACTGAATGTGCAAAACAGAAGAATTACAATAATTCTGAAGGTTATAAAGGTTAGCTGGTATTTTGACATAACATTTCTAAGAGGTCGTGAATGTTTCAAATGTTAGAATTTTCCGTTAAGGTGTGTGAAACATTAGTAGTGTAAGAACCGAAAAATGTTTTCTGTTGAACGTGTAATAGGGAAAGCCTAGAAATCCCCAGTATGTTATGTTTTAACTGCTGTTATATCAATGTTTAGTATGAGCATGTATATATACACTGCTGGACATTGAAAATGCAACACCAAGAAGGAGTGGTCAGAAATTTATGCAAATTTTAGAGTAGACGCACGTCACTGAGTTATGCGAATGATGTGAAATGCGCAGCTCTCCGACGCACGTGAAGTAAGATATAAGGGAAGGAACGTGCAGAATGGGCAATATTTGTGTCGTTATTTCTGCCAGACGAATTATCGAAGAAAGTTGGTTTTTGTCCCGGAGGATACGTGTAATAGTTTAGTTTAGTTTAGTGACGGAGGACGTGGGCACCACCCCTTTACCATTATAGTTAAGGATACGTGTAATAGAAGAGAATGCCAGGCCGCCGTAAACGAAGGCACTTCCAGCAGATAGACGATTTTACGAGGGGTATGGTGATCGGACTGAGAAGGGCGGGTTGGTCCTTACGTTAAATCGCAGCTGATACCCACATGGATGCGAGGATGGTGCATCAGCTATGGCGAACATGGTTGGAACAACGAAATATGGGAAGAAGGAGGGGTGCAGGTGCAGGCAGAGTGACGTCAGCACGCGTGGATCGACGCATCCGCCGACAAGCTGTGGCGGTCCCGCAAGTCACTTGTACAGCGATTCTGCAGCATGTGCAAGATACCCTGGATGTTCCCGTGTCGACTAGAACCATTTTCCGTCGATTGGTTGAACGTGGACTGCACTCAAGGCCTCCGTTAAGAAGACTGTCATTGACCCCACAGCATAGACGCCAACGTTTAGAATGGTACAAGACTGGAGCGATGTCGATGACGGAATGGCGAAACGTCGTGTTCTCAGATGAGTCACGCTTCTGTTTATCCAGTGACAGTCGCCGCATGCGTATGTGGCGTCAACGTGAAGACAGATCTAATCTGGCAGTAACTGTGGAACGCCCCACCGCGCGACAACGTGGCATAATGGTTTGGGGCGCTATTGCCTATGATTCCAGTTCACCTCTAGTTCGTATTCAGGGCACTATGACCGCCCAACGATACTTGGATAATGTATTGCGGCCGGTAGCAATCCCCTACCTTCAGGGGCTGCCTAATACAATTTTTCAGCAGGATACCCATACAGTGCTCGCATCTGCCAGCATGCTCTGCAAGGTATACAAATGCTTCTCAGGCCACCGTACTCTTCTAACCTGTTACCAATCGAACATGTGTGGGATGTGATTGAAAGCCGTTTTCAGATTCTGCCCCTGCCTCGTTCAGAAGACGAACTGTGGCAAATGGTTGAAAGGGAATGGAGAGCCATCCCTCAGGACACCATCCGCACTCCTATTGAATCTATGCCTAGACGTGTTTCTTCGTGCATCGCTGTCCGCGGTGGTCCTACATCTTACTGAGCCGTAGAATAGTAAGCCAATGGAAGGTGCATTTGGAAGCGCACAATAGTGTCTTCCAAAGCGAGGCCACAGCTATAAGCTATGCATTGCAAGCGATAATTCAGCAGAGGCTGTACAATAGTTACATAATAACAGACAGCCTGTCTACGTTATACGCCATCCTTAACCCCACCCACAGTTCTCCAATAATAGCAGCTATTCAAGAATACCTCCGTGCTCATAAAGAATTAAAAATTAATCTCGATTGGACGAAAGCCCATATCGGGAATCATGGTAATGAGACTGCAGATCGGCTTGCAAAAGTAGCAGCCCATAACTTCGAAGCAGTCCCAGTACAAATCCCATGGCCGGTTTCTCATTTAAAACGGAATCTGCGCGCCACAGCTCTAGCACTCTGGCAGGCTGCGTGGGACAACGAAGACACAAGCCGCCGAGCGCATACATTTCTGCTTAAAGTAGATAGGGAACTACTGGTTGCACGGCCACAAATGGTGTACTACATCACAGGGCATGGGCCCTTTCCAGTATATTTTGAGAGATTTGGAATCTCCAATTCATATCAGTGCTGCTGCAGCGATCTGGGCACAGCAGAACACTACGTTCATGAATGTCCTCTCACGGAGGGAATGCACATTCCGTCTCCGCAGACGAACAGGGAGGCATTCAACAGATTTATGATTAAGTAGCCACACCAGACCAACAAAATTACTCATATAGTTGATAAGCTAATGGACATGGGTCCAGACTTATGCCATGTGTAAATATAACTGGTCAGTATGTCAGGTAATTTCAATGTAAATCAGTATCATTCAAGCATAAGTAATCTAGATATGTCTGCGATGTGTGTATATAGTGTGGGCAAGCGTGTCCTAATGTATGTTATTATTATTATTATTATTATTTTATTTTATTTTTATTGTGCTAGCTCTGTCTTATTATTCCAAAGCAAATTAAGGTAATGTCATGTAGGTATTTAGAAAGTATATGTATGTAATAGTATGGATTGAATGTCAGCAAATATGTATTAACAGAAGCATGTAAATAACTACTAATGTATATCTGCCCTTGTTTAGCCATGTACAATGCTATTCTTGAAGATTTAATAATCACAGGACCCGAGCTCTTTGGACGTGTGTCTACCCGGTGGCATTTGGTTCGCGGAACTGCCAACCGGATGGTCCAGGCTTTGGGTTTGGGCGCCTTGTGCAAGCCTCCCATGGGGCCTCTTTGGCTTTACTCTCTATAAGGGCGGACGTGGCCCTATATGCTAATTAACTTAATAGTAAAGGGGTGGTGGCCACGACCTCCGTCACTATCACTATCTTACTGAGCCGCCTCTGTTGAATTATCGCTTGCAGTGCATAGCTTATAGCTGTGGCCTCGCTTTAGAAGACACTATTGTGCGCTTCCAAATGCCCCTTCCATTGGCTTACTATTCTACCCTCTTTAAGTGCTGCATATGCACAGCCCACACTGTCGTCTATTTTAGATCCGTCCGTATAATAGGTAACATTGTTCGTGGATCTTGTTGTCTGCTTTAGGTTGACATTGACACCTCATCCTTGCAAAGACGGGTGCGTGTCAAGGCTGATGACTGCTCTTTCGAGGTTATCTGCGGTAAACACCTCTTCCCCAAATTGCGTTATTTGGCCGAGTTGCTTGACTATCTGGTACGTGGCTTCCTTCTCGACACCAATGGACAAGGGTAGTAAGCCAGCCAGGACTGCCAGTGCATTGGTCGGGGAAGTTCTAAATGCCCTCCAATAATAGCAGCTATTCAGGAATACCTCCGTGCTCATAAAGAATTAAAAATCAATCTAGAATGGACGAAAGCCCATATCGGGAGTCATGGTAATGAGACTGCAGATCGGCTTGCAAAAGAAGCAGCCCATAACGTCGAAGCAGTCTCGGTACAAATCCCATGGCCGGTTTTTCATTTAAAACGGACTCTGTGCACCACAGCTCTAGCACCCTGGCAGGCTGCGCGGGACAACGAAGACACAGGCCGCCGAGCGCATACACTTCTGTCGAAAGTAGATAAAGAACTACTGGTTACACGGCCACAAATGGTGTACTACATCACAGGGCATGGGCCCTTTCCAGTATATTTCGAAAGATTTGGAATCTCCAATTCAGATCAGTGCTGCTGCAGCGATCTGGGCACAGCAGAACACTACGTTCATAAATGTCCTCTCATGGAAGGGATGCACATTCCGTTTCCGCAAACGAACAGGAAGGCATTCAGCAGATTTATTATCAAGCAGCGACACCAGACCAACAAAATTACTCATATATTAGATAAGCTAATGGACACAGGTCCAGACTTATGCCATGTGTAAATATATAATGTAAAATACATAAATAACTTGTACGTAGGTACAACGTCCATATGTACAAATGAAAACAGATGTCAAGTGTAATTTTCAGTCATGTGAACGTATTATATGTGCATGTAGAAGAAATGTACCACTGTATAAATGTAAATATTTTTATGTGTCAATCATGCCCTCAATGATTTAATGCCCCAGTAACACCCTTTTGTGCCAAGCAATTCTTGAAGAGGCTTATATGTGTCTATGCTATAATTAGTTAAGCGCAACTCATTGAAAACGCGCAGGTTTTGTAATATACACACACCCTACAAATGTTTAAATGTAGGTAAGTAGTTTGGTCTGCATCAGATACGTAGACAGAGTATAGTATTGTAAATAATTAATTAAGGTATATGTACTAGTACTGGTTTATAAGTCATGTCTTTTGTTTGTATATTGCATTGTAAGTATTTATTAAGGAATATTTATGAAAAAGAACAGGTGTATAAAGTATATGTACACATGTAGGTAATAGAACTGGTCAGTATGTCAGCTAAGTTCAATGTAAATCAAAATTAAAGTAAAAAATTCTTGCTATGTCAGTACAACCCTTAATGTTCTAATGCATCAGTAATGTGCTTGTGGGTCAAGTAAGTGGGGAGGGGACACCAGTAATACTATATTGCCTTAATATTTTAATGCTAATGTCTTACTTTGTCAAGCGTAAGTAATCTAGATATGTCTACGACGTGCGTATATAGTGTAAGCAAGTGTGTTCTAATGTATGATTGATGTTTTAATGTGGTTAGGTGTATATATTAGTATCGTCTTATTATTCTAATGCAAATTAAGGAAATGTCACGTTAAGTATTTGGAAAGTGTATGTATATAAACAGTATATGTGCATGCGCAAGAATTGTACCAATGTATAAATGTAAATATTTTGATGTGTCAATCATGCCCTAAATGATTTAGTGCACCTTTTGCGTCAATCAATTCTTGAAGATAGGCTTATACGTATGTATGCTATAATTAGTTAAATGCAACTCATTTAAAACGCGCAGGCATTGTAAGTATTTATTGTAAATATTGTGTATATACACACACTCTACAATTTTTTCTACGTTTGTAAGTAGTTTGGTTTGCTCCAGGAACGTAGACAGAGTATTGTATTGTGAATATTTAATATGGTATATGCACCAGTACTGGTTTATAAGGTATATCTTCAGTTTGTATATAGCATCGTAAGTATTTACTAAGGACTATGTATGAAATAGAACAGGTGTATAAAATATATGTACATATGTATGTAACAGAACTGGTCAGTATGGCAGCTAATTTCAATGTAAATCAGTATCATTCAAGCATAAGTAATCTAGATATGTCTGCGATGTGTGTTTATAGTGTAAGCGAGCGTGTTCTAATGTATGTTATTTTTTTTTATAATTTTTATTGTGCTAGGTGTATATACTAGCTCTGTCTTATTATTCCAAAGCAAATTAAGGTAATGTCATGTTGTAAGGATCTTAAGTTTTACTAACGTTTATTTTATTTTAAATCTTTACTATCACTTCTTATTTTCTACTTCCGGCCAGAATTATAAGCGTTAACGTATTTATGCAAAGTTTGTCTGGCGAACGCCAAGTATTTAAGTTGTGGCTTTTTGCCAAGCGAAAGAGAGGAAGCAGTTAGTCGAAGCAGGCCGCTTACCTTAGAAGTTTTACTCAGTTGCTGGTTGCCTTCCAGGCCAGAGGTTTAATCCTCTTGATAACTTTAAACGTATTGTAGTGTTCACAGTTCTCTGTACTACATACGGCTTCCTGTTAATATAAGGCCAATCTTCCACGTTTATTATTTTAAAGTTAAATTAGAGTTTAGTTTTATTTTTATATTTTTACGTTTAGACCACAATTAGTGGGTCTTTGTATTCCGAAGTACGGAAGTTGTAAATAGAGAAAAATAAAGGGTTTTGTATACCCTTCTTGTGTATCCTGTCTACTTCCCACAGTTATTGAACATAGCTTTAGTAAGCTCTCTGTTCCGAGTCAGGTCTTTGCATGTTCCCGAAGAAAGTAAGACGGAACATTGAACCTGATAGTGGCGCCCAACGAAGAAGAATAACCATGGCCGAGTTTCAAGAAGAACCTGTGCTGCCTGCAGAAGCGGCTCAGAATCCAGAAATGCCAGCTGCCGCCCTGGAAGGATTTGGTTACATCGTCCAGACCATGCGCGCTTCGATGAAACCAGAAGCAACATTTAATGGAAACTCACCGGTAACCAGTTTTTTGGAAAAATTGGATGACCACTTCATGCTCTACCCCGTGCACGAATTTCAAAAAGTTACCTTAGCTACCAGCACTTTGAGGGGCCAAGCGCTTAACTGGTTCAAATGTATAGGCAGAAGTCTCTTGGGTCAAGCAGGAAGTCCAACCTATACTTACGAGAATTTCAAGACTGCCCTAGTAAAAGCCTTCCCTGTCGTAAGGGATCGTGCGAAATTAGAAACGGAACTTTTCAGTATATATCAACAAAGAATCGAAAATCTCTCAAGCTTTATTTTAAGAAAAATTCACGTCTTCAAACTCTTGTATGGAAACCGTCCGGATCCTGAGATAATTCAAGTGATTTTGCCGAGGTTACTGCCCCAAGTGCAAGACTTTATTGAATTAAGAAATCCGACTACACTGGAAAAGTTATTTGAGCTAGCAATCCAGTTTGAAAGTAGAAGAACGGCGGACATTGAAAGAAGACGCCAATATCAACAGCGAAACCAATTTGGTGCGCCAAGACTACAGCAAACTCAAGCACACGGCTACGGAAGCAAAGCGAATCAGTGGGCAAGGAAACCCGAGCATTCAAAAACAGCCTGCGAACGTCGACAGTTCAATAGCAATCCAGGAAAAAAGTCTGAAGGCCAGTGGAAAAAGAAGGAAAGCATGGAAATGAAAAATGATTTAAACTAAAACGGATTTCTGCTGACGGGAGGGTGCGGAAATCCGAAGGCCAAGAAAACCCCTCTTCCTTCAAGTTAAATACAGTAATGGTGAAAAATTTGACTCTTCCGAAGATTGAAGTGTTGGTGAATAATATCCCAGCCACCGCACTCCTGGATACCGGCGCGCAGTGTTCCTGTGTGGCAGAAGATTTTTTTAGGAAGTATTTTCAGAAATACCGCATATATAATTCGGATAATACGACAGTGTTAGCGGCGCAAGGAGAAAAATGTAAGTGTATAGGTAAATTACCGCTGTATGTCCGTATCAAGGACGAACAAGTAAAGGTGATGTTTTTCATAGTAAAGAATCTGCAAGCACATATTATTTTAGGAATAGATTTTCTTTCAGAGGCACAAGCAACGCTGGATTTTAACGAAGCGTCCCTTAAGCTGACAATGAAACCAGTTCGTGGAGAAAAGGCTGAACCGCCGATGTTAAATCTTGACCACCTGCCTAATGACGAGCAACGAAGAATCCGACAAGTGGTAAGTGAATTTGCTTCGTTATTTAGTGATATTCCAGGATTTACTCAGGTTACTAACCATAGTATTGACACCGGAGATTCAATGCCAGTTCGCCACAAAGCATACCGGTATGATAAGAATAAGGAAAAAATTATAGAATGGCATATCACCGATATGCTACGTAAAAAGATCATAACGCCCATCTCAAGTAGTTATGCTAACCCGGTGGTTTTATGTAAGAAAAATAATGACTATCCTTTGACACATCCAAAAAGGTGGAGATTTGCAATTGACTACCGTAAATTAAACTCCATAACTAAATATCCGGTATATCCGTTACCTATTATTGAAGAAATTCTAAGGAACATAACATCCACCAAATATATGACGACTTTAGACTTAACGACTGGTTATTTTCAAATAGGGGTTAGGCCTGAGGACGTGCCTAAGACTGCTTTTATAACCAAGTCTGGCACTTATGCATTTCTGCGTATGCCGTTTGGCCTTTCAGGGCCACCGGCAACATTTCAGCGATGTATGGACATTGTGTTAAGACCTGTTCTTGGAAAGTCCACATTTATCTATTTAGACGATATCATTATTACTAGTGATAATCTCGACCAACATGTACAGAATTTAAGACAGGTGTTTTCTTTATTAAATGAGGCCGGTCTAAAAGTTAATGTCGAAAAGTGCAAATTTGCAGCCCCTGAATTAAAATATTTAGGTTACAAAATATCTCAGAAAGGAATCGAGACAGACGAATCAAAAATAAGTGCTGTACAAAAGTATCCGACTCCAACCACGGCGAAGAAGCTCTCTTCTTTTCTAGGACTTTGTTCATATTATAGGTCCTTTATAAAAAATTTTGCAGCTATTGCTGAACCATTGTTAAAATTAAAAAGGAAAAAGGCAAGATTCTCGTGGACGGCCGAATCCAATAGTGCTTTCGAAAAATTAAAACAAGCATTAACGCAAGCCCCTGTGTTGAAATTTCCTGAAAAGGATGAGAATTTAGAAATTTCAGCGGATGCTTCGGATTATGCGGTAGGAGCGGTACTTTCGCAAAATCAGCAGCCCATAGCATTTTTTAGCCGAACTATAAATCAAACACAAAGAAACTATTCCGCGACCGAGAGAGAGGCACTTGCAGTTCTGTTAGCAGTGCAAAAGTTCCGAGTCTATTTTGGAAAGGCGCCAATAACAGTGTACTCTGATCATGCGGCGGTAACTAGATTGTACTCAGGGAAAAACTTATCCCCAAGGTTAATAAGATGGGCACTCAAGCTACAAGAATATAATCTGGTAATCAAGCATACCCCCGAAAAGGAAAATATCGTAGCAGATGCCCTATCCAGAATTAAAATAGATGAAGAAGGTAATACTGTAAAGGTGGCAATGCTCACAGCATGTACAATAAATTCCCGAGAAACTGTAATAACCGAACTGGGTAAGGATCCTGAGTTTGGAAGCATTTATGAGTATTTAAAGGATCCTGAAAATTTTAGCCACCAAGATATTGTGGCGATAAGAAATAGGGCGGCCCATTACGAACTAATAGATGTTCTATTATTCTATACAAAAACTACGAATTCCAACAACGAATTTCGACCTGTTATCCCAGCTAGTCTTAGATTAAATATCCTGCAGGAGCTCCATGACAGCCCTTTAGCTTCTCATGCTGGTATTCGAAAAACTATCCAACGCGTACGCGAGGCAGTTTATTTTCCTGAACTGCAAAAGTTAACAAGGGCGTATGTCCAGTCCTGCCCAACATGTCAAGCAGTTAATTATATTAATTTCCGCCCGGCCGGGTTTCTAAATAGTATTAAATCCGAATTTCCAAATGAAATAATTGGCATCGATTTATTGGGCCCTTTCCCAAAAAGTCAGTTAAATAAAAGTCGCTATCTCCTTGTTATGGCTGATCATTTTAGTAAGTGGACCGAAATTGTTCCCTTAAAACGAGCCTCCGCGAAATTAGTTACTGATTCTATTTTAAATAAATATACTATTTTAAAATACGGGGCGCCCCTAAAAGTTATATCGGATAATGGTCCTCAATTTGTAAGTAATCTATTTGAAGACGTGTGCCAAAAACTGGGCATACGTCATTTAAAAATGATCCCGTATCGGCCGCAATCAAATATAACGGAACGGGTCAATAGAAATATAGTGAAAATTATCCGTAGTTATGTTAAAAATTTTCATAAAAGCTGGGATAACTATGTCAATGAATTTGCTTTCGCCCTTAGGACCGCAAAACGTGATACAACGGGCAAACTCCTGCTGAGTTATTTTTAGGCAGAAAGATTATAACGCCGTTAGATAAATTATTTTATGTGCAACAAAGAGCCCCAGAATTTAAAATGGGTGACATAGAAAAACTAATTAAAGAAGAAAAAAAGAATACGGAAGTAGCACAGAGAAAACAAAAGCTGTATTACGACTTGAAACGACGGGGAGTAACTTATAAAGTAGGGGATGAAGTATTAAAAATTAAGCATTCACTTTCTTCAGCACCAAAAGATAAAACTGCCAAATTTTTTCCACGATTTGAAGGACCATATGTCATAGAAAAAATAACTCACGCTTTAGTAGTGTTAAAAGCCAGAAATGGTGAAACCTGCTCCGCAAACATTAATCAAATCAAACCCTACTATGATCGTAATAAAATGCAAATTTTCAAAGATCTTTTACAGGATCCGGCACGGCAGACACCGCAGGCACAAGCTCCAGAGGTGGAACAACGAGAAGTACAAGGGCAAGCCATTAAGAGGCAGGAGCAAGTGAAAAGAAAGTTTCCCCGCGGGAAAATTGAAGGTAGCAAGAAAAAGAAGCCGTTCCACCGTCCAGAAAAGAGAGCTCACGAACACCCCCAGAATGAAGAAGGGAGAAGGACGACGTATGCAAAGAGAGCCAGGAGAAATGACGGCAACTATAACCCGGCTCTAAAACGGAAGATCTACTCATCCGACAGGACTCTCCGCAGCAAATGTCGCCGAACTGCGGAAGGGCCATCAGCGGCGGAGGAAAAAGTACAAGAAAAATTTGAACGGCCAGCAACGAGGTCCAAGCAGGAACACGAAAGAAGTTTCCCGGTTCCGCCAAGACCAGCTGCCATCAAACGGCCAAGACCACAGGCAGAGGTGAAAAAGAAGGTATTCAGGGGTGACCGAACTGGAAAAAAAGAAAGCTTCTAGAGGAAGGCACTGAAGGGCGAGCCCGCACACGAAGGAGGATAAATCAAACAACAATCTACGCTACTTTCCAGGACTGGGCTCAGAAAAGAATGTCCGAATATCACAAAGATAAGTAAAATTTTATGTTACTTTGCAAACTTAAGTTAATCTTTCATTATTACTGCAAGTGGCAGATTTCAAGAAGTTTTACCTCATGCGAGGTCTACCTTTATCGCCAAAAGGGCGAGAAATGAGTTGTTACCAATTTTGGTATTATGTTTTTCAATTACTCGCGTGTAAAACTAAAGTTGATGTATAATAGCGATGTGTAAAGACATAAATATTGTAAAAGTTATTGTATAAATTTTATTTAAAACATTCTGGCAAGAAAGAAGTTTTAGTCTGAAAGACTTTTTGAAATGTAGTATTTCAATGTAGAAAAATTGGCACTTGCTTTGAAAAGAATAGAAGTTAACAATGTACTACTAATGTATGTTGTCAAATGCGTAAAATTAACGGAATGTTAATATGTTCTTATATACAATGTGAACTGTTATTTCAAATGTTAAGAAATACCGTGATATGGTAAAAGTGAAAGTAATGTTAAAATTTTTTTTATTCGTGTGACTGTAAATGATAGTCAGAATGATAGTCAGAATACAGAGCAAACATTTGATATTTTTTTATAATATAATATGGATACTCCTTATCTGTAATTTCACTTGGGCGCTAAATAAAATACCTCTACAGTGAAGAAACATTCATTTGTTAGCATCAATCTGTATGGCAATAGTTTGGCTTTGTAATTGCCTTTTTGTTTGCCATACATCTCAAACCAAAGCATTCAGCATTGAAATCTCATTCAATTTAACCTACTAAATAACTCATATCCTTGACATCAACCTAGCAATTCATTATTTCTTATTTTTTACTTTCATCACCTCATCACCATTAACTCATACCACCTTGAGAAATGACTTATGCAGTGATGCCTAAACAATTTGTTGTTATATTAGTATCTGAATATCAAAGAGCACAGTAATCTTTTATATTAACATTGCACTTGGTGTTGATTACCGATATTAGCTAACTGTGTTGCAAAGTGCTGAATGTGATGACAAGGAGAAATTAACTAAAATGTCTTTCCATATGCAAAAAATAGATTTTGTAAGTAATATTTATAGGCCAAAAAATAAAATTTTGTACTGTTAGAAATAATAACAACTAATGTGTTGTTCAGATAAGCTTTAAGTATATGTGAAATTTTTTTTAAAATTAAGGACGCAGTCGTAAGCATAGAATGTGAGTACAACCAAAATGAACATAAGTACAATAAATAACACAACTAATGTAATTCTGGCCTTATTTACTAACTTCTTCTTCATCAACGTCCAGGAAAGCCCAGGATGAGCCATTGCCTTCCTCAGAATCGAATTCCAAGCTCTTCTATTCCTGGCCATGGACATCCACTTGGTTATTTTTAAAATTCTTAAGTCTGTTTCCAAACAGTCGAGCCACCTAAGTTTAGGCCTCCCTCTTTTTCGGGTGCCGAATAGTCTGCCCGAGATCTTTTTAGTTACTCTATTTTCATCCATTCTGCACAGATGTCCTGCCCATTTAATTCTCTGAATCCCTATTTATTTTACTATATTTATTTCTTTAAAGGATTTATAGGGATCAGAGTTAGTTCTTCTCCAGTTATTGTTACATTTTATGCCACCATAAATACATCTCAAAATTTTTCTTTCAAAGACAGAAATGATACTTTTAGCTTTTTCTCTCGTTGCCCAGGTCTCAGTAGAGTATGTAAGAATGGGTCTGATTAAGCTTTTCTAAATTAAAATCTTCGTTTTTCTGCTAGTGAAGTTAGACTTCAAGTATTTCTTTTAGACCGAAAAAACATCGGTTAGCATCTTTGATTCTACTACGGATCTCGGACATTAAATCATTGAGAGTATTAACTTCTGATCCTCAATATTTAAATTTGCTAACAGTTTTAAATTTGTAATTCCCAATTTCAAAATAGGGGCTGCTGTTATTACCACATGCGATGTATTTAGTTTTAGTTTGGTTGATTGCTAGATTTATTTTGCTGGCTGCAGCCTCTAGAGATGTAAAAGCCTCTCTAAGTGACTCAGGAGTGCGTGCGACTATCAATATCGTCAGCAAATTCAAAAATCTGAACAGACTTGTTAAAGATAGTTCCACGAGTATTAATGTTGGAGTCTTTTATGATTTTTTGGAGGGCAAGGTTAAAAAGCAAGCAGGCCAGTGCATTGCCCTGTCTGAGCCCATTTGAAACAACAATAGGCTTAGAAAGATTATTCTGGATTTTAACCCTCAGTTTTGTCTCAGTAAGAGTAATGGTGACCAAATTTATAAGTTTTTCAGGTATTGAAAATTCTCACATAGTTTCAATTAAATATTTTTTGTTTACTGAATCATAGGCAGTCTTAAACTCAATAAAAAGGTGGTGTGTTGCAATGCCATATTCATTAGTTTTTTCCAAAATTTGCCTAATGTTAAAGATTTGTTCTGCTCTAGGTCTTCCCACATTGGTAATCACCTAAAATATTTTCTGTATAAGTTACTAGTCTACTAAAAAGTATATTGGAAAATAGTTTGTAGAAAACACAGAGATTCCCATGTAGTTGGTACATTCCAAAATGTCTCCTGTTTTGTGTATAGGACAGATGATGCTCAGTTTCTAAACTTCGGATAAAACCTCTTGCTTCCAAACTGATTCGATGAGGTGGTGTATCTGTTGGAAGTGCCGTCAACGAAGGCACTTCCAACAGATAGACGATTTTACGAGGGGTATGGTGATCGGATTGAGAAGGGCGGGTTGGTCCTTACGTCAAAACGCAGCTGATACCCACATGGATGCGAGCACGGTGCATCGGCTATGGCAAACATGGTTGGAACAAGGAAATTTGGGAAGAAGGAGGGGTGCAGGTGCAGCCAGAGTGATGTCAGCATGCATGGATCAACGCATCCACCGACAAGCTGTGGTGGTCCTGCTAGTCACTTGTACCACGATTCTTCAGCATGTGCAAGATACCTTAGATGTTCCCGTGTCGACCAGAATCATTTTTCGTCGATTGGTTGAACGTGGTCTGCACTCACGGCGTCCATTAAGAAGACTGCCATTGACGCCACAGCATACAAGCCAACGTTTAGAATGGTGCCGGACTGGAGCGATGTGGATGACAGAATGGTGAAACATCATGTTTGGGGCACTATGACGGCCCAACGATACTTGGATAATTTACTGTGGCCGGTGGCAATCCCCTACCTTCAGGGGCTTATTGCAATTTTTCAGCAGGATAACACCCGACCACACAGTGCTCTCATCTGCCAACATGCTCTGCAAGGTATACAGATGCTTCCCTGGCCACCGTACTCTCCTGACCTGTCACCAATCAAACTTGTGTGGGGTGTGATTAGACACCGTTTACAGACTCTGCTCTGCCTCGTTCAGAAGATGAACTGTGGTAAATGGTTAAAAGAGAATGGAGAGCCATCCCTCAGGACACCATCCACACTCTTATTGACTCTATGCCTAGACGTGTTTCTTCGTGCATCGCTGTCTGCTGTGATCCTACATCTTACTGAGCTGACGCCGTACTCGCTCTGTATTCTGACTATCATTTTGAAATAAAGATCACTTATTGCTGCTTGCTGTCTCTTTTTTCCAAATTTCATCACTTTCTGACCACTCCTTCTTGGTGTTGCATTTTCAATGTCAAGCAGTGTATGTTTTTTTAAATTTTTACCTTTGAATGCAGACTTTAATATACCTCGGAAATTTTGATGAAAGCATATTGTATTATCATAAGCATTTGAGTTTTAACGCAATTGAATGTAAAGCATTTATAAGGTTAATATTAATTGTAGAATCATAAGTCCTCAAGTATACAAATTATATTTGAACGCATAATGTGCATATTATAGTGTAAACTGACTTGCATTTCTATTTTAGATCCGTAGTATTAGCTATGAAAAAAATTAGGAGTTAATTTTTACTCCTGATATTTGAAACTGCTATTTGTTTAAAACAGTTTTCTTATATATATATAGTGAAAGGGAGCTAGAAGTCATTAGCTTTTTATCATAATTTTGACTTATATCACGACATTCTCAGCAAAAGAAAAGACCTTAAAATCTTGGCTGAAGAGTTAGGAAAAAAGGTCCGACCTGAGCCTAGGATATTGGATCTAAGACAGCTGATTATGAGAAATGAATCCTACGAGGAGGAACTTGTGAAACGCCTGTTTGAAAATATCACTTCAATGAGGTTTGAGAGGGAAGAAAAGGAACAGGATATAATTCAAGATAGAAAAGCAGAAAAAGAGATGCAAGATAGAATTAGGACAGAAGAAAGAAATTTCATAATAACCAAATTGAAGTTAGAAGCCGCTATCGATAGAAGTCAGACATTATTTACTCGGAAACCGGACTGCTGAAAAATAAGCAGAAAATCAAAATGAAGGAGTCTTTTGTCAAGAACCGTACAAGAGTCGATACCCAAGAAATCGCGAAACTGTTGGAACAACGAAACTGAACAGCGAAACTGAAAACAGCGAAACTGAAAACGAGCAAAAATACCAAGAACCGAATGAAGATAGCAGGTACATAAGCCAACTGGAAAATTTCGCTATCCGTTTAAGGATGATATCACACCTTCGCCGAGAATTCTGCTCCCGAAAGGCGAAGCTAGCTGTCTTGAAGAAAAACCGATGGGCAACACAGAGGCGAATGAAGTGTCTCTTCATCCATTAGATATGATTCGAATTCCTCACTTACAAAGAGGAAATAACGATTTGAAATCACCCGTTTATTTTGCATGTTTAGACTCTCAAAGGTTTTCCTTAGCAAGCAATTTTATTGGTTTGTCCAAAACAAAATGTATTGTAAATTTACCAGGAAAAACGGAAAGATCCACTATTTGCCACTTCTTTATGTTAGAGCCTTATACTGAGATGCCTAAAAGGAATGATAGTAATTATATCAATAATGTAAATCAAACTTATAATGAAGTGGTTTCCTCTTATGCTAATGCCAAATCAAATATGTATGATTATTTTGAGGTCATTAAATGCAGTAGCTCAGGATCAAGTTTCGGGTCTCCGCAGATAGATTACCAAAAACTGATAATTAAATTTCCGCAAGGCTTTCCTTTTCAGCCTGGATAAATATATAATTAATAATATATTTTAAAATATGTATAGTTGTATATTACATGTTTACAGAAAACTGCCAAATTCTACTTTGTGTAATTAAGTTAGTATTCGGTTATTCGTTTTTTTATACTGGCCTGAATATAAGTTCATATTTATTTTTTTTTATCCTTGGTACTTAACCCAGTGTAGCGTAAATAGTTGTGTTTTATATTCATTGTTTATTGTTGATTTTATGTGTCTCTAGCAGAGATAATCAAGCAGGATATCAGACTTCTGCAAACCTTCTCCTCCCGGAAAAAGAAGGGGCTGTAACATATGGTTAATATTACAGAACTTCCTGTTCACTTGAGTAAGAACCACGGGTTCCGCCAAAACAGCCGGAAAGTAATCAAGGAACAAACTCGTTAAGGATACACCCCGCTTGCGACTCAAACAAAAAGGAAAGGAAAGAGCTTTGGTTGAGAAATGTCGTAGGTATAGGTCGTGCGACTGTCTGATCCGCATCACGCGGAAGTTGTGCCATTCTTTTTTGTAGCTGTGCTGACGTTTTACTTTTATTTAACCCAGAAATCCTTGTTTAAGTTTTAAAATAAATATTTAAAAGACCACTGGTCTGATTATTTTCCATCGCGGAAGCTCGCTTGCGTTACATCATATTGTTCTTTCCCTGTTCTTACAGCTTTGGCCTATGACTTACAGTTTAATTTCACAGTATTTTATTAACTGATATATTTTATTTGAAGCATATTCTGATAACATTACCAATACTATGTAGAATCATTACATGGATATGACCTTGTAACTATAGTGCTAACTGAAAGGCTGATGATTACTCGAGGCTCAGCTGTCGATGCACATTCAGTAGTAATTTTATTGAATATTTGTATTACTATAATATGTATCATCTACAATACATATGGTACTTTATGTTGCGTAATAATTTTGAATTTTCCTTTTAATAACCGTTTACATTATCGGAATTAAAAACTAACTTGTATATAAAACACATCCTTCACAGGTCTATTTCATCGAGAATTTTGAGTATAGCCTGGTGGATTTTTACTTTTACGTTAGCATGTTTATTCATAGCTTCCTTGACATCTCAGCTTCGAGAAGAAGGCACAGGAAAAGATAACAGCCCTCAGTTGTCACAGCTTAGAGCATTGTCTCTGGAATCCATAATTTCGGTAATTTTTATTGTATATACTTACTTTTCTATGAGTCTGCATTATTTCATCCTCAAACTGTCAGTTCTTGTACCGATATACATGCATTTACACGCTATAAAAACGGAGAGTCGTAACCTCTAACGGAGCAAAAGACTATCGTAAGTTCCAAAAATTACAACTATTTAAATCTGTTATTAAATAATGAAAGATTTGTACGTATGAGTGCATGTATGGATATTCCTTGCATTGAGGTAAAATGACGGCACCTAGCGCCACCAGATTTTGAATACGCATGTGCACATTAATGGAACGCAAAATTTTGAATTTCGAATTTTCCTTTTTATTTATTTCACATTTTTTGCGAATTTAAGGAAATTTTCATTTGAAGATTAAGAAACCCGACGATTTAAAAGTACTGTGTTTATGTTTCAAATCTAATCAGAAAATATGGTGACTTCAAGAAAATGTGTTGTATCGATACTGCCCAAAATACAGTATTTTATCTTCCTTCGCACAAGCGTGTTCGTGAGCGAAGCGAAATATTTAAATTTTTCTTTCATATTTATTTTTTTTTTTTTTGTTATTGGTTAAGAAACAAAGCTATTTAAAAACAGTAGAAGCAGTTTTTCATTTTTTGCTGTAATTAATTACAAGTTGGATCAGCGAAATTACAATATCTGGACTCATTAAATTTATTATATGCAATTTCTTGTTTACAATAACTATTTTAGGTCATAGGTCTTCGCTTATTTAATAGGTATACGACCCTGAAGTCTTTACCTATCTAACTATTTTAGGCTGGCTGACCGCTCAAGTGGCTTGTTGAACATTTAAACAAAAACTGCTGAGCTTGAGTATGAAAAATAAACGTTCGTTCGTTAACTTTAAAGATCGTAAAATTAAGATAAATATTTCAAACACTTATATGTAACAACGTAATTCATTACGGGGAATAATATCCGAGCACATGTTTTGGTCACCGTGCATACTGTAGATTCAGTTCAAGCAGAATCCTTTATTTATGCGTGAAAGAGAAACTTAATATTTCTAAGGGATACAGCCGAAAACATCGCGGCAAAAACATCGCAGACGAAAACGTCGTGAAGAAAACAATACAAGGCGAAAATATCATAGTACAAACCATCGTAAGAGAAAAGAAAGCAAAGAGAAAACATCACAGTTCTAAAACATCGTGGTACAAAATATCGTGGTCGAAAATAGAGCTGTTCAAAAACTTCGCAATTTAAAAATATCGTGGTAAAAAAAAATAAAACACCTACAAATCACCGCATGACGATCATATCTCACGTATGCGACTTTCAGGTTTTAAAAGTTATAAATTCATTTTCGCATAGTGATTTTAGAGCGCAAGAAGGAACGTGGGAAAGAGGGGGGTTAATTTTAACGGCACTTTAAGAATAGACGGAAACAAACCAAGATATAATTTTTACTAAAAAAATAACAGATTAAAGAAACATGAAAGAAAATATTTTGATAATTAGCTAAGACATTTTGATAGAGGTAACCTCATGTATTTATTTATCTTCCTTTTTCTAAATATTTTTAGACTGTATTTTTCGTGAAAAATTATCAATAAAAATTTTAAGAAGAAATTATTACATTAATAACCTTTGTTAATTAACTATGTAAATTTAAAATTCTATCAAGTCCTCTAGAGTTGCACTGATTTTCTACTCACTTTCAATTTTTAAGTGCTTAAGTTTCCTTCTTAGTTTTTCAGTAAAAATTTATTAGTTCATTCAAAAGTATCAAATATAGAAGTCAAAATTCCTTTTTTCCTTCTTGCGCTCCTAGATCAATATTCTAAAATTCCCTTACATTTTTTTAAATCCGAAAAACGCATATGTGCGATGTTATCGTCATGCGATGATTTGTAGGTACTTTATTTTTTAACACGATGTTTTTAAACTGCAAAGTTTTTGAACAGCTTTATTTTCGATCACGATATTTTGTACCACGATGTTTTAGAACTGTGATGTTTTCTCTTTGCTTTCTTATCTTCCACGATGTTTTGTACTACGAAGTTTTCGCCTTGTATAGGTTTTTTTGCGACGTTTTCGTCTGGGATGTTTTTGCCGCGATGTTTTCGGCTGTATCCCTTAGAAATATAAAGTTTCTCTTTCACCTTTGTAAGTGAAAGACAAAGTTTACTGTTAATGCATAGGCCAGCGTACGCAGTTTATCATTTAAAAACTTAGAATTTATTATGCTCCGTGAATATCTTGTTATGAATAGTGTTCGGTATTAACAGTGGCTTCTCGTAACAATGATAAGTCTTAGAACGTATTACCCATGAATGTGGAGGCACGACTGAGCTTAAAATTCACTTTAAATATCTCCCTGTATATCTTCTAAGTGCAGCCCAGGCGGTATAGTGACTAGGGGAGCCGATAGTGATACCAAAAGGCCTAATTTCGAATCTCGGAGAAGGCACGGCTGTAACTGTCCGTCCCTCCATAGGAGGCAAAGGTGGCCCTATGTGCCTCCATAATAAAGTGACCACCACTTCTGGCCGAGGCTGGCTGAGGGCCCGCTATTGGGAAACTCCTAAGTGAAAAAGCTATGATTAGCGCTTTGTGAAATGATTTTCTTCCTGCAAGGAATTCTCCATAGGGCCACATTCAGGATGTTTTAAACTGCTTGAAAAAAATGAAAAGGATGATTTAGTACTCATAATGACGAACAATATTTACAATTAAGCTAAAAGCCGCATTCCACTTAGAGTACAGAAAAGCATAAAATTAAATGTCTAAGTTGAACTTTTCGTAGTGTAAAAAAAAATTAACGAAATCATAAATTGCACAGTCCCATTCAAATCAGAGAACGTAAATGCTCAGAGAGGCGTTGAAGGGGTTTCCGTTGCACAGTTTACACTGGCGAATGAAGGATTGGCGCCCTTTCTGTAAATGCTTGGTATAGTGTTTATCTTGTCCGCTCACGAACGATTCTCGTGACGAGATCTGCCATGGAATTCACAGATGTCTAATACATCAATAATTTAATGAGTCATCAAAGAAAGATGTCTAATAGATTTATATCCTTTTGTGGAGACATTAGGTTTCCCCTCCCCCGAAATAGAAGACGTGGGAAAGTAGTAGACGTGGTAGTACCCTCCCCGAGGTTCGAACTCCGATCCTTCCTGTTTGTGCTTTCTAATTATACCGCGAAGACACTCTGTAAGCAGGAAGATAAACCTTACACTATAAGCCTGGAGGACAAGTCAAGATATAATTTTTACTAAAACAATAACAGATTAAAGAAACATGAAAGAAAATATTTTGATAATTAGCTAAGACATTTTGATAGAGGTAACCTCATGTATTTATTTATCTTCCTTTTTCTAAATATTTTTAGACTGTATTTTTCGTGAAAAATTATCAATAAAAATTTTAAGAAGAAATTATTATATTAATAACATTTGTTAATTAACTATGTAAATTTAAAATTCTATCAAGTCCTCTAGAGTTGCAGTGATTTTCTACTCACCATGTCCTTCACTGTCCGGATTATATGGCACTCAGGAAGTATTAATGCATGATGGTAAAGTGGGGTAAGGTATCTAATCTAATCTAAGAAAAAAGGCCGTACCGCCAAAATTGGCACAACCGGCAATTTAAAAGAAACAAACTGAAAGATAACTGGATAAACACTACAACAGAATAAGGACTACTTATCCAAAAACTCATCCTCCGCTGGAGATGTGTCGGCGCCGCCTACGGGTCATCTCGACCTTCATTCAGAATAGAAACCACCTATTTCTTAACATAAAATGACTAAATTAAACTCAAGATAACTGCTAACCTAAACAACAATTATAAAATACAAATATTGCCTAGCTTAACGAACAATAAGCATTTACAGTTTTCAGTAAATTATACATTGTATGTATACAAATTACATTATAATTTATGCAATTCAACTCAAAAATTTAAGCAATTAAACAAAAGGATCGAAATATACATAATTATTCAAATTGGTAATATTTTTATAAGTCCTAATTTAGCTTTATTATTGCTATATAGATATTTTTCATTATTTATAGATATATTTCGATAATATTCTCCTCTAATTTCCTTCGTTAAGGCACAGTCCCAAATGTAATGTCCATTAGATGCTCCAGATGCATCCTGACCACATCGGCAATGAATATCTTTCCCATGAAACCTTTTTAGATATTCTAGAAATTGGCCATGTCCTGTTATCAATTGATTTATCAATCTATTGTAACTCAATCTTTGCTCTTTGACAACAGGAAATATTTTATAAACCTTTCGTCCAGTTTTGTCATAATGCCATCTTTGTTGCCATGTGTGGAGAATCTTGTCATGTAGTACACTCTTAATATAATTAAGAGATAAAGGAACCGTGATATCAATATCTGTATTATAGCATGCTTCCTTAGCAGCAGAATCTGCTGCTTCATTTCCATAAATATTCGAATGTCCTTTTATCCAATTTATATGTAATTTCATTTTTGAATTAATATTGTGAATATAATTTCTGACTTTATCTACTTTTGCAGATAAACATTTTCTAGAATTAAGAGCTCTAAGGATGCTCTGGGAATCTGTGAACAGCGAAATCTCCCAATTTGTAATATATTTCTCATTTTTTTCCTCATTAGCCCATCTTATGGGATATTCAAAGGCAATAAGTTCTGCATCAAAAATAGTTGAATTATTATTCAATCTTAATTTAGATTTATATACAAATTTATTATTTGCAAAAGCAACAAATGCTGCTCCAACATTTTTATCAATCATGGAGCCATCAGAGAATAATTCCAAACCAACACCAGTTGGAAGAAGTGTCTTCCAGGTAACCTCTTTAAATTGTGCCGGATGAAAATAAAACTTTTCTAATTTTGGATCAATTTCTCTATTAGAAATCTTCAGGTCACAATAATCTATATTCTTCTTCATATGAACAGCTTTATAAATCAGTGTTTCAGCTTCAGCTACTAAGTCTATAGGCGTAACCCCAGCTAAGACCTGTAGGCTGGTGGTAGAGACTGTTCTGTAGCATCCCGTAATGGGTAGCATTGCAACCCTCTGAATCTGTAGCAATTTATTTCCCACCCTTTCCGTTCCAGTCGACCAAACGGGTGAGCCATACAAGATTATTCGTTCAATTCCTCTATTATATAACTCTTTTAAAATACTTTTACTTTTAAAAGAATCCATACATAATAATCTATTCGTCTTATTCATAATCTTAAAAATTTTTTCTTTCAATTTAGTTAAATGTGGCAACCAACTTAAATTTGTATCCAAAATTATACCTAAGTATTTAAGTGTTTTTTCGCTGCGGATTCTTTTTCCATTCCACGTCAATAAAGGTAATCTGATTAATTTTGAGCCTTTTGGAATTGTTATCATAGCCATTTTAGCTTGGCTAATATCCAGCTTATTTACTTTACACCAGTTATAAAGTTTATCTAGAGCATTCTTTGCTTTTTCTTCTATAAATTAATCTATTACTTCCAGAAATCACCAACACAAAATCGTCAGCATAAACCTGCAAAAATACATCCTTTTCAAATTTCAATTGTAAGGCAGTATCAGCCACCAGATTCCAAAGTGTAGGGCCTAAAACAGAACCCTGAGGAGCACCTTTATTATAATATTTCTCAATATTTATATTATTTCTTCTGTAAATAATTTTCCTATTATTTAGATAACTATTAATAATATTGAAGAGGTTTTGAGGACATTTTAAATCTAGAAGTCTTGATTTGATGCTGGGCCACCATAAGCTATTAAAGGCATTGCTAATGTCGATTGCAATCAAAGTAATATGTAAATTCTTTATCTTATTAATTCTTATAGTGTCAATAATATTATTAATTGCCAAGATAGTATCTTTTCCTGGCGTAAATCCATACTGATTTGCATTTAGCAGATTATTGCTACCAAGAAAATAAACAAGCCTATTGTTAATCAATTTATCGAGAACTTTACCCAAAGTGGGTAATAAACAAATCGGCCTGTAAGAAGCCGCTTGCTCAGGAGGTTTATCTTGTTTTAAAAGCAAAACCAATTTGCCAATCTTCCATGTCTCAGGAAAATGTCCCTGTTGAAAACAAATATTAAATAGATCCAAAATGAATTTCCTATTTACATAATAAAGTTCTTTATAAATTTCCAAAGGAATGTTATCATGACCGGGAGATTTATTCATTTTCATACTCTCCAGAGCAGCAGAAAGCTCATCGCCAGTAAACAAAACATCATTAAAAGACTCCAAATCAACTTTTATTTTCCTTCGGATATCCCGATGTTCACTTTCATCCTCCTCTTCTTTATCTTCCATAAAGTGGAAGTTCATAATTTCTTTTATTGTATCTTCTATATTTTCTGTGTAAGTACCATTACTTTTACGGATAGCAGTAAAAGTGACAGGATTCATCTGCTTATCTGTGGCAATTTTAAAATGCGTACCAAAGGGACTTTGCAGAGACAATTTATCCCATATTTTAATCCAGTGATTTTCCTTTGCAATTCTAATGTTCTTTCTATATATTGCAAGATGTTTACAATAAATTTTTTTATAATTTAATCTATCTTCGCCACAAGAGTTCTGAAATCTTCTTCTAGAAACTCGAACTTTTTTCCTTTCAGTATTTAATCCATTATTCCACCATGGAGAATAGTTTTTCTTTTTTCCTGTATCGTTATAATTAAACCGAAAATTTTCACATATGTCACATATGATTGAATTAATTTCATGTAATTGAGATTCTATATCTTCATTGATTTCAATGCCTGAAAAATTTCAAACATAAGCTCCTTTAAAGCAATCCAGTTCAATCTCTTCAACTTAATTTGGTTATTTTGTGTATCATCAATTATTACATTTCTAATCTCAAAATGAATATAATTATGATCACTAAGGCTTATTTTATCAGAAACTTGCCAATTACATATCTCAATGTCTTTAATCAATCTGGAAGCAGTAATATCAATCCATGAATTTCCTAATACTGAAGAGTATGTGGGAAAACTGTTTCTATTGTTGTTTACAACAAAGTTATTTTCAAGTAGAAATTCTGCTAATTTTTTCCCCTTGAATCCATGTAGTTTTGGCCCCACAATGGATGTTTACAATTGACATCACCATTTATTACTAATGAGATATTTTTAAATCTATCAAACAAAGAAGACAAACAACGTAAATGATCATCAATAGTTCTGATGGGGAAAAATAGCATGTAATCAAGAGAAAAGGACTTTTTCCATCCACCAAAACAGCAACTATGTCTTTAGAAGCATAAATTTGTAAAATGGATAAATTTTCATTGAATACAAAGACACCAGATCTTATGTTCTCACCTTTATTATAATATGCTCTGGCACTTATTGGTAAACCATATATCTTTCCTTGATAAACATAAGGTTCTTGTATGCAGATCAGATCAGTATCACTTTCTGTAACCTCAACTCTCAATTGTTCTGTGGCCTTGATTGCATGATGTAAATTGATTTGACAAATTTTAATTGTATGAGATTTACAAGCCATAATCAATTTTTTTGGTCAATAAATCAACTTGTCTAATATAACAAGGACATTCTTTAAATGTATTTTCATGTTTAGTATTAAGGCCCAGTCCAAATCTCGAATTTGCTATTGTACAATTATAACATTTATAATCTGTTGCGGTACATTCAGTTTGAGAGTGACCTTCTAAACTGCATTTATTACAAATAGAGGTTTTTGTACAAGCTTTTTTAGTGTGTCCAAAACCATAACATTGGAAGCATCTGGTAACTCTTTTATATTCTCTAATCTGGTGCCTTGTCCATTTTAAATAAATTTTCTTGTCTTTCATAACCAGATTAAATGATTGTGTGTCCAAGGAAACGATCCAATGACATCCCATATTTGATTTCATATTGAATCTCGGTTCTATAATCGCATTCTCTAGAACGACATTCTGAGATTTCAGTAAATCCTTTATTTCCTCTCCATTCAAGGCAGGATCAACATTATAAATCATAATTCGTGGATATATTTTCTTACGTCTTTTTACATCCAATTCTTCTTTCAATATACTATTTTCTCTTATTGCATTTTCAATTATTGACAAATCGTCGTATTTAGTGACCTTAATCAATACTCCACCATTTTTTATTTTTTGTACTCTCTGCACACCTATTTTAAGATCAGTTGGAGAAATGTTTTTAATTAATTTCTCCTTTACTTGTTCAGAAGTTTGATTCCTTTCTTTAGGATATATTAGAGTCACAAATTCTACTTCTTGTTTCTTAAAACTTTTTGTTCTAGATCGTGATCTTGATCTTTGTTGAACTTTTTCTGCATAAGTAGCAGCTTGCTTTTTATGCTTTCCTCTTATAATATTTTCTCTTTCGGCCAATCTTCCTCTTAGTTCACCATTTTCAATAAGAACACTATTCATTGCATTCTGCAGTTTTCTAAATATTTCTCTAATTTTATTACCTACAGATTTGTTCACCTTATCAGATGGGTTACCTAAAACCTCATCCAATTCTTTAGAGTTTTCATTAATAAAGGACAGTACGTTGTCAGCGATATAAGATACAGTATCTTCCGATCCCTTTGAAATTCTATCTTCTTTTTCAAGAACTTCCCGCTCATTATTCGCCATCCCACGCAGAAAGACTAACTGAATGGTGCACCAAAACTTCAATTGTAAATAAAGGCATCCATTATTAGCGTGTTCGAAATTTGAAAAGCTTATATCTCTTAAAGACTTGTTGCAAATGAGTAAAATTTTGCATAAATATCCACAAAAGTGTATAGAATGAAAGCACAATCAATTTATATATTTACATGGTGTATAAACTTCAAATAAACAGAAAAACTTTACAAACGTATGCAAATGAGCCACTCAGAAATTCAACGTAAAAAGGCTTGTAACTTTCAAAGTACTTAAATCTGAAGCACAAGACCAAGCACGTAATTCAAGAGTAGCATATAATTAAAAAACATGCATTATAAATCCACATGCATTGTCTTTAAATATCAAAATTAAGCAAAAGTACTCACATGCGTATGCTAATGAGCAGCTTGACACGTAGAAATTTTTAAACACTTCTAACTTTCTCAGTTTTACTCATCCAGTCAAAAGATGCACATTTTCAGAAACCGGAATGAAAGATGGATATAAAAAACTCACTTTCACATTCACAAAATTAAAGTTTACCAAAATACAAAGACTTTTTTTTCCCGACCAAAACACACACCAAACAACATGGATGCCAGTTACGGTGGGGTAAGGTATGTGTAAACAACAAGCCCCTCTTTATTGTGAGCGAAACAATGTCGAACAAACAGGGGAACACTTGCTTCAAGTACGCCGCACCGGTCAGACGTTTTGAGAACAGATAAGGATCCACTAGGAAATCATTAAGGATACATATTCTGATGTTGCGGCAAGTCTTTGCTGGGTTTACGAAGGGCAGTTACGTGGGGATTGCTTTCAGCTCAGACGTGTCCGTTTCAAGTGTTAAAAATGTTTTTATTTATTTATTTTTAAAGGACCTTAAAAATAAAATTTTTAAATAATATTTCAAATTTTATTTAATAAATATTTATCAAAACATGCATAAACATACTGACGCAAAAAATACAAATTTATACTTATTTTGTGTCTGAAATCTAAAAGTTAGTATGCATAGGAACTTTCTGTTGGTTACACTTTCTAACTCAAATGCATTGACAGCTAAATATTAAATTTTCAGACTGACATTCAATTAACCATTAAATAACTCATTTAAATTATGAAAAGGAGGAAACTTGAAAATATATAAAGCCAACTTAGTTTTTTCTTTTATTTATCAAATTTTTCTTCCACACATGTAGAAAAAAAATATATTTGTATGTAAATAATTATGAACTTCTTAATTTCCGACAAGCACGAAAAAGCGTTAATCAAATCTGTATCTTCAAACACTGGAATAAGATTTACATCACTGTGTAAATTAATTAGCTGTATTTGTAGATTCCCTGGGACGTTACCTACGTTCGTCTTGGTAATGAAAATAATGTGAAACTGGAATCGCAGTCATTAAAATTTTGAACTTTTTCTTCAAATTCCTGTCATAATAATCAATGCCATAATAGTGCTAATTAATTTACAAAAAATAAATTCGACGTTAGAGAAAAATTGCTTCGGGAGTCGCATGCGGACCGCCAATTTGAGACCACTTTTTGTACCATTTGTATCTTCAAAAATTTTTTATTTCTTAGTAAAGTGAAATGAAAATATTCGAATTTATTTTACTAATTTTTAAAAAAAAATTCATTTTACATATTTAAATGAAATGTTCTTTATTTTTAGGAGTCTATTTCAAATGGATGGCCAAAGATCGGAATAGTTTCTCCAGGTAGCATAGAGAAGTTTCTGAAAGTAAGTTAATGCAGTATTCTTGACATGTCTATGAATTTCTTAACGAAAATAGAAGTAATACTGCAGTTACATAAATATAATATTTTATGAAACTGCAGTAACTGTTTGATAGATGGTAGATAGACCGAAAATATTTTTTGAAACAATTGAATTTTTCCATTTGTGTACCATTACTTACGACATATTGTCGACTAAATTGTAATGATAACGTAGTTCGTTGCATATAATTTCATATTAAATGATTGCTTGACCAATTAATTCTACAGTCACGAGCGGATTGAAGTTAGAATAAATAGCGATTACGTAGTAGTAGATACCAATAACTTTTGAAGAATTACAAAATCACTTGGTAATCCAAACATATTTTTATTATCTATTGATTATTATGTGGCATTGCACAGCACAGGGTTTTCATTTTTATGCACTTGTGATTTCATTTTTTGTGAGCAGTTTTCTTATTTTATGTTCATTTGTTGATAACTGGAAGCGAATTGCCTCGTTCTACACTGAGGCTAATTGTTTTATTACCTAGATAGGCCAAGAATCCTGCGACACAAGGATGTGTAGTTGAAACAGACGGCAGCTGTAATTTTGCTTTCTCATATAAGATATTGATTTCCTCTTATATGCAGATGAAATTCAGTTAAGCTTTGAATTTGAAAGTAAATTTTAGTTCGCTATGAGATATCAGATCTATGAGGACTTCGTATTCTGTTGAATTTAAGCTCGATAGTTTTTTGTTAACACTTAACAAATTCAGTACCCGTTCAAAGGAATTTAAGCACGGTTTCTTGAGCTGTCGGAATGCAAATTTCGAAAGAGTTTTTCAAAGCTTCGATATGAGCCTGAATATTTCTCTGGTTTTTTCTTCAATCCTGAAGTTATATTCCTTCAATATTTTTATAACAAAAATACAACTCTTATCTTACTTTTCCAAGCATTTCAATCGATACATAAGCGTCCACTTGAAAGAAGCCACTTTGGCGTTTGCATCAAGAACTGCGGCGTTTCTCTCTAGCAATGGTAGATTTATTATGTTCGCAAGAAGGACTCATGGTGGCTTCCCATATTTTTTGCACATTAATATGCTTTTTAAGAGGTTGTGATTTTATATACTAGTTTATTATATTTATTATCACATTTATAAATAGAAACTTACCAGCTACACAACTATAGGTGACAAAGAAAGCAAACGCACGGCAGATTGGTGGAAAGATAGCTAAAAAGATGTAAGGTTTATCCTAAGTTTTTAACAGTTATCTTTAGTTAAAGCTACTTTCCTGTCCTTTCTTATTTCAGCTTACAATCTCCTACCAGCCTGTGTTTTTAGAATCACGTTTAATGCAAATGAGTAAGAGTGGTCTTTAAATCGAAGTTCCACTGACTTCGAGAGAAAGCCTCAGAGTTTCTGACTAGCGCGCGTTCTCCTTTTGGCTACGTCTCTCTCTAAGCTATGCTCGGCCGTATTTCAGGCCCTTGATAGCTTCGCCAGCTTATTCGATATTTAGGGGCCAACTAATTAGAATTTTGATAACCTCGGTTATATCTTTTTAGTTAAGCATTAGTTAAGTTTTATTTCTGACTACTTTGAGTTCAAGCCCAAGTGGAGGCTTTGTTGTACGTCCTGAGAAAGGGACCGACTGTACACTCTTATTTTGAATAATAAAGGGTAATTAACCCTTCTTGAGTTTACGTCTCTGTTCACGAACTAAAGCGATTATTCACTTATCAGTTCATTTAGCTGTTAGATAAAAGGGTGGAACCCCAAAAATCGCAATATTATTTTTATGAACATTCATTATGAAGTGTTGATTAGCTTCGAGCAGATTCTAGGAATTCTTGATGAATCGAGAAATTCCTCGAGTGTGCAGTTCCAAGGAATAATTAAGCATTGTCTGCTAAAGGAGGCACGAAATTAAACTTGGTGAATTTCTACGTTCAAAATGCTATTTCTGAATTTCCGATTTTGATTCTACTTTTTGTTTCTTATTCCTTGATTTCATTGGGCCCACCAGCGGCCGAGCGGTAAAGTCGCTGAACACTGGTAGTTCGGTCCGAGGTTCGAATCCCGCGAACGGGCTGGCTGCATGGGCGTTTTCGTGGTTTTCCCATGTGTAACGTGTATACGAGCCAGTTTCCCTTAGAAAGTCCTCCACGAAAGGCATCCCTCCCCTTAGGCAGATAGCCCTCGTGTGCTTTGCCATAATTAAATATACACATACATACACATACACATACCTTGATTTCATTTAGGTTCATATATACTTTACTTTTCTGGAGCGGCCCAGAAGCCCCTGGGAATTGCACAAGGAGCGCAGATTGAGAACCGCTGTTCTATTCTATATAAATGCTTTTCTGACGTAAAAGATATCTTTCAGAAATTTGCATTCTGAAGATAATAAGTTACTAGTTGTATTTTTTTAGTTATATTTCGCAATGTGTGTGCACAGTGAAAAAAAAATGAAATGTTTTTGTATCCTATTTTTTATTTGAACTAAACCCGTTACGAAAAGCTTCTCTCTCGCGGGCATTTTTTCTAAGGAACCAGTATAACAATTATAGTTTAATATTTTTTTAATTAAAATGTTCCATGTGACCAGAATTGTTGCAGTTATCTGAAAGTCTACTTTATTTGATTATTTATTATAATTATTTTTTAAACTGGAACCACGGAATAACTTTTAAGAGATGTTTAATCGTGCAATCTTTCTGAAAGTGGCAGACATTTGCAATACATTTATTTTTTAATCTAACCAATCAAAAATTAAAATTATAAGCAATAATTATTGTTTAAATTTCTTCATTAACATGCTTGCTGCAGTTTCGGCTGAAAATTCTTTTAGTCATTAATTTAATATAATTGTTGTTCTAGAAATCAACATTACCTCTATATAGGCAATATAAAGCATACCTGGAAAGTAATCAAGATGTAAAAGTTTCTACTATTTCTGAAGGAATAAAGAGAGTCAGAGAATCTAAAGGGAACTACATATTTATGGTAGAATCCTTGGCCAGTGAATATGCTCTCGGAAGACAACCTTGTGATATTGTAGTCACACATGATTCCGCGTTTTATGTTGGTTATGGAATAGCATTCCCATATACATCACAACTGAAGTAAGTACATACGTTACGTTCCTAAATCCTCCATAATCAAATAAATTTGTTTCATGTTATCATTGTAATTAAGCTGCATCAGATTCCTGATTAGCCGTGAGCGGAGTATCCGTGCATAATCCTCAAAAGGAGTTTAAAAATAAAATGCTAAATTACCATGAATAATATTCACACCTTCTTCTCGTTTTCCTCAAGCTGCAGGTTTACAGGAAGGCAAGAAATTTTATTATGGCCAAAAGCTTGAGAATTGAAATGGATTATGGCAAAGCATGCAAGAAATAAGTAAGACACAATAACACGCCGAATAAATTAATAAATTCTGAATTAGCATGCAAGAAATATCAGCCTAAGGATATGGAAGCCTTTGTGAAGGCCGTTTCAAGGTAATTTGACTCATATTCTCATTATCAATGCAGAAAGCCATGAAATTCCCAGGCAGCCTGCCTGTTCGTCAGGATTTGAACCCGGATCGAACAACAAGTGTTTAACGAATTTACCACTGATCGCTCACTGGTGGCTCCAAAAGGCTTGCAAAGTTTATGACCTTTCCAGTTAGTGCTTTCTATTGCAGTGTTTCGTTATCACTATTGTTTAAATTTGAGCTCTTACACCGCAAAGAAAAAGCATTCTGCGAATGAAATAATAGCTCCATTCTTGACTAGTTAACTTTTCAGTATTCTGGGTTTAAAAATGTTAGTTGAGGAAATCTAAAAGAATGAATAGGGAACACAGAAATGAAGATTATAAGCTTTTATTTTACGGCAAGAGATCCCGGATGCAAGGAAATAAAAATAGCTACTAAAAGTGAAGCAATAGGAAATAGAATCTGAGATGTGAAACAGCAGCGGTGAACAGTGATCGTGCAGTAGACATGCTATAAAATTATATGGTATTACAATAGAGTTCGAGTTTAATGACATAACAGAAATTTCTTTAGAAAACGGAATTAAATTTTTATGCAATTTTTACTATTATTTTAATAAAAAAAACTAACGCATGGAGCGCAGTATGGTTTTATTAAAGAAATTTAAACAGCTTCACAAAAACTAATTGTCTAATTGTAGCAAATAGTAGGTAAACAGTTAAATTTGAAATTTAAAATTATATTAATAGGCCCGTTTAAAATTAAGCGAAAGGGTTCGCCCAAGGGTACCTTTGTTTCCTAAAAAATTGAGATCCCTGCTTCTAAAATGGGCTAAAGGAAATGTGAAATAAATTGCTGCACACTTCATGGATCTAGTGAAGATTTTAGTATCGTGTACACAGTTCGATGTCCCTAGTGATCTAGGGTGCTTTGCATAAGGAAGAACAGAGCGACTTGAATTTATCAATCGAAATGTCAACATCCTGATCTGCAGAAATATTCTACAGAGGCAAGATCATAAATTGTTGCCGTACTGTTTAACAGCGATTTAGACGTGTCACAGCGCATATTTTAAAAAGTTTCGGTTCTGTGCCACAGAGTCAAATCGCTAAGTAAAAAATCCTGATCCCAGTACTATCGTATTAATGCACAACTATTTATATTGTTTTTCTTTATGCCCCCTTACCATTTTCAAGATAAAAATGCCTACAAGTCAATAATAGCTGTACATAGGTTTAACTTTGTGACCATCCAGATTTAAATCCTGTAGAATATCTTCGGAACAAGATAGTTTAAAATGTATTGATAAAAATACCTACCTCAGGTTTAGTTCCATAACAAGATCCAAAATCTCATTTCATGTGTGCTACAGTGCTATACAGTCGTCATCAAGGACAGGCATGGCACTACGAAATATTAGTGCCATTAAATAGCACTACAAAATTAGATTTTCTCTTTTTCCCCCTATTTATTGTTAAAGCCTCTCTTTTTTTACCATAGATAACGGAAGTGGTGTCTCTTCTTTTTTTCAGTTGTGTCAACATCAGTTTTAATTAATTCATGCATAAATACAGTTAAGATTCAAATGATCGCATGTTTAATTTTTCCGAACACTTATAGCTGTTCATGTTGGTTTTATGCAGCTTAGTTGCTCATTTTCGTAACGAACACCGAATGTAACACATTGCCTCTATACTTGTACATATATTGTGGCATCTCCCACTAAATAACGAAGCAGTGTCTGATATAAACATGCATATTAGGAACGTGATTCAAAATTACCCTAATTCGGAACACATATCGACCATTGGTGTGTTGCTATCATTTCCATAACTACAGTTTGAAAGGTATACTGATAGAAAATGAAATATCAACACCAAGAAATTAGTTCAGAGGAATAAAATGAAGATAAAGCATTTGTATAGGTAACATATTTATTTGATTACTTTTTCAAGAACACAGGTTAAATACTTTGCATGCAAACATGCAAACGCTCGTGCATTGGATCGTACAAATGCCAGTTGTCATTTTATTAACAGCGAGCTCCATGCCAGCTGCATTTGATAAGTGAAATCAGCAACGATCTGTGTTAGTTGTGGATGGCGTAAGATTGTCCCATACATGCTTGAGGGACAAAAATCAAGTGATGTCGCAGGCTAAGGCAACATGTCGATATTCTGTGGAACACGTTGGATGATAGCAGCGGTATGAGGACGAGTGCTGGAAAATTCTCCTGAAATATTGCTCCAGAATGGCAGCACAACCGGTGCAGTCACCAGTCTGAAGTGCAAATTTACTATTAAGTTACTTGTTATTCCACACACCTTAGGAAAATGAAAATAGGAAATGTACAACCGGTGCAGTCACCAGTCTGAAGTGCAAATTTACTATTAAGTTACTTGTTATTCCACACACCTTAGGAAAATGAAAATAGGAAATGTTTCCTCACACCATAACTCCTTATGTAGGTCCAATGTATTTAAGCCGCCGACAGCTTGGATCTTCTTCTAAGCAGCATACTGCCATCATTGGCACCAAGAATGAAACGGCTCTCTTCTGAGAATACAAAAGATCCCCACTCCGCTCTCTAGTGAGTTCTAGCTTGACAAGTCGCAGATGGCGGTGATTTGCAGTTAATAGTATGGTTGCTACAAGGCGTATGGCTCGGAGCTGTTGCTCAAGTAATCGATTTATTACAGTTCGCTGTGTTACTTTGATGCCAACAAAAGTTCAAAAGTGTGCTGCAGATGCAGTGCGATGCGCTACAGACATGCGGCGAATACAATAGTCTTCCCTTTGAGTGGGTGGTACGTGTACGGCCGGACCCCGGCCTACTTGAGACAGTACCTTCCTGTGACCATTGCTGCCAACACGCATTCATAGTGGATACATCCCTGCCAAAATGTTCTGCAGTATCGCAAAAAGAAAATCCACCTTCTCGTAGCCTTATTACGCGGTCTTGTTCAAATTTAGTAAACTGTTAATACTCCTTTTTTCGTCTCCTTAAGGCATTTTTGACTTGAATCTCGCTAACAGCTCCTAAAAGATAAATAAAACACTTGAAGTTTACAACGCGTATTTAAAGCAAGCGTGATTTTCATGCTCATAGCGGCCCTATTAACGGCACATTTATTCATCTAGACCGAAATCTGAATAGATGTCATCTTTCAGATGCGAAACATGCCTCCCAAATTTTCTTTAACTAGGACAACTCCTTCTTGGTGTTGCGATTTAAATTTCTATCACTGTATTTTTGCGATGCGAATACTTCAGATCATTTTTGGTCACCTTTTTTTATAAGCAAAGTTTACAGGTTATATTATACATGACTGCGCTAACGCAGAAGTTCATTTACTTAAAGAAAAATATTTCTATAATTATTACATGTATAGGTATACTTCATTAGTTTAGTAAACGTTACAACTGTCTTTCACCGGTTGCGTAATGCTGAAGAATGTGGCTTTTAATCTGAGATCTACAAATCACACAGTTTCATAAATGACTAACATTTCTTAACTTCCTTATTATCAGCTGGTAGTAACATTGAATCAACAAACTATTATTTACCTTTGAAATTTACACTAGTTCAACCTGTGAGAAATTAGCTAGCTCGCTTTTCGAAATAGCCATAGGTTATTTATTGTTACTGCTGTTATCAGTTTGGATACCTGCTTGCGAGACCATTTGCTTTGCTTTGCTGGGTATACTGCAAAATCCAGATAAAAGTAAGTTGAGCTTCAACGTGTCGGTACACTGGTTACTGGTTATCAAATGTGTCGGTACACTGATTTCGTTTTCAGAAAGGGTTTTTTTTTTAATTTTGTTTTTCTTTCTTATTTTTTTTTAACTTTAAGTCAGATATTATTCTATTCATTACACGAATTTCGTGTCTTGACAGAATAAAAATTGTTATCATTTCACTAATGGAAAATATTTACTGCATTCCTCATTCAATTTTTTCATTTCAAAATATGAGCATAAAATCTTCATGTGGTGTAAATTTATGCTTACATTATTTAGTTTTTTATAGGTCCAGCATCGATACAGCTTTGAATTCCATACAAAACAAAGGATTATTAGGCCATCTCTATCGTAAATGGTGGATCGACTCAAGTGAATGCAAAAACGGGAAAGTAAGTCTCTTCATCTTGCAGAGATATCCAATGTAACCATCTTATAAAAATATAGTTCAATTCTACTGAAATAAGCCATGTGAATACCATACCATTATATATCATGCATATGCGCAGATTTTTTTATCAATGCTAAGAAAGGACTTAGTAATTAAATTAAATTCTTGTAAACATTTTCCGGAAGATTTTAGAACTAAAACTTTTCTGTTAATAAGAAGTAACTTGAAATTCACAGTCCTTGTACATGATATATTATAAAAAATTTTGGAGTGGAGGAATTTTCTGCGAGAAGAAAATTTCTTTATTTGCTTCATAGGCAAGAAGCATTCTATTCAGAATAAATAACTCACGTCAGAGCCAAAACAAATTTTTGAATTACAAGCGACAAATTATAAAAAAATAGTTATCTTGTAAGGTTCTACTGTAACTGGGAGCTTGTGTAAAAGTCCTACAGACCCTAATGGACAAATAGCGAGTTATTGCTTAATTTGAAACAAATCGCAAAGTCTAAACAAAGTTGAAATAACCTTCTTATTTAAAACCTAAATGAACAGAAAGGCACAACTTGTGCGACAGACGAACTTACGCTATTTGTGGGAATTTAAATTAGCATAAGATAGCGTTAAAAATCAAATATAGGTGAAGTTTAAATCATAATAATTGGTTAATTAACATAAGATACCTCATAATCTTCTGATGTAGGACCATAGCTACTGTGAAAATATAAACTAAGGAAGATTTAAGAAAGCAGACTGTAATAAAACTAGACTTATGGAGGTTTACAAAATCATACAGGAAGAACACAGTTCTGTTTTAAGTGAATTTATATACTGTTATAGACTGCTCTTTCAAGATTATTTACACTAACATTATATATTATGTAGACGTAATGTTATACGTCTTATAATTATCTTATCTAATGATATATGTCACAATATTTTTAACATTTAAATGTAGCAGTATTCACGTTTACCGAACAGAAGTTGTAATAGAAACTACTTTAATTTGTATTAATTTCAAGATCATATAAAGACATACAGAATATATTTCCAGAGAAGGATGGTTAAAATGTCTACTGTCATGTAATGAAAGCAAATGTCATTACACTCTGTGGCATATAATTTAATCCCTGTCTGTAGTAAAATATTTTGAATTAATATTTGAATATTAAGAAAGAGAGATGAGACTTATACTACTCAAAGGCTATTTTATGGCATGGCAAAATGATCAAGTATACACTGAATGGCCGAAATATTAGACAAATCCTTTTTTTTAAACATGGAACAGTCTGCTAGTGACTTGCAGACAAGTTAACATATATGAGTAGCTTATATAAAGCACTGTCGTTATAGTTATCACTGCAGTTAGTCTGAAAATGGGTACGATAAAAAAACTGGAGTGACTCTGAACAAGGTATAATCAGGAGTGCAAGAATACTCGTTTCTAGCTTTTCTAAAACTGTCAGTGTTCTATGGTTTTCTCGTGCAAAAATATCTTGGGTGTTTGAAGAGTGGCAATTGAGCAAAAAATTTCAGGCAGCAAGGACAATTCTGGTCAAAAATACTACTGAATGAAAGAGGTGAGAGGTGGTTATCAGAATCCGGCTGCAGCATCATAAGGGCAACAACATGATATATTGCAGTTCAGTAAAGTCCAGGTGTAACACAAAGTATACCTCAATGCACAACTCGATGGAGTTGATAACATTTGGTCTTAACACCAAAAGACCTTCAAGGATGGTAATGCTAACACATTATAAACAAGAAATCATGGTTGCTCTGGGACCATGATAAACTGGACCTCTGACACCTAGAAAATAGTTGCTTGTACCGATTAATCTCATTTTCTGCTAAATTAGGAAGATAAGACTATGCCGCAAGCAGAACAAATTCAAGGCAACTCATAAGCTTGTATCCATAAAATTATGATCTGCGAAATATTTGCCTTTAGTCACATTATAAGGTAGTATTTTCTTCCTCCTTTCTGCAAGCCTTCGCGATATTACGATAGCACACTCGATGAGTATTCGAGAGGTGTAGGTCCGAGTCCCGGCGAAGGCATTGCTCATATCTCACGTCTCCTGCTTCAAAAAAACCTAATGTCTCTACAACATGATATGGCTAGAAACAGTCAGCACAAAACTTACCTCAATACCATTGCAATGCACGTACTTTCACTTACGGTGGCGGTTCTACCTGATGCATTATCAATTTTAGAAGTATAACGCACCTTCTCACCGCTCATAATTGATCTCAGATTGGTTTGAAGAGCATGATTCGGAGTTTAAATTTGCCAACTCCCTTTTCCGCCTTCAATCCTATTCAGCACTTGTGGAATGAAGCAGAAAAATTAATTCAAAGTTTGTGATACTACTATAAAAATGAACTAATTTGTAGCTGTCATTATATCAAAATAGGCTAATATTCCTCATAAATTATATCAGGACCTTGTTGAGTCCATCTCCAGAAAAACATCGGCTGTAATCAAAACTAAAGGTGAACCCTGCGTTATTAAGGATTTTCTCTAATATTTCGCAACTCCTTAACACACTCGTTTTCAGATATGAACTAAACAGATGAAATACACTTTCCGCGTATTGAAAAATGCAATCGAATTTTTTTTTTGTTGTTGTTGTTTCTAAGAACTATTCATGTAACCAAATTTGTTACAAAGCAAAGTGTGTGTATGATAATTGCCCGTCTAGATTTACTCCAAAGCACACAAATCTGTAAGTGGAGTGTGCTTCATATCGTTTTTAGGAAGCGTAGCTAAACATAACTACTGTTGTATTAATAACTGATCGATAATTAGTAAGTGGCTAAATGAGGCAATTCCTAAGTGAAATGAATGTACAAATGAAACTGAAAGCTGATAGTAACAGAAGTCATGTGGATATTATACCAGATAATTCATTATCCATTCGCCAGATTTCGCAGCAAAGGGATAATTTCTTATTGCATAATGCTCCAGTTAATTTAGTACTGTAATCAGATACTTCAGTGTGCACTCTTTATTCCTTAAATAGTTTTTCTAAGCCACCATGAAAAAACTTTGGATGCAGATAAATAAAAAAATGCAATATATTTACTTTTTCTTGATGACCGATGAAAGAATCTAGCTTTAAAAATAACTTTTGAGCTTCCTATATTTGTTACATTACGTATAATTATATAGTTTAATAAGTAATTTAGGAGTGTTATCGTTTTCCGTTGCATTTTAATTGCCCATATATTTTTAACACTTTGATTTTGAGTCCACACTGAATTGCTCTGCCCATCTCAGCGAGGGGATGAGATGGGCAGAGCAATTCAGCAATTAGAATTTTCATCCACACATTTTACTCTAGCAATTCCAGTGTCCCGAAATATATTAGTACATTATTGAGATTTCATTGTGATCATTTCCCCTTAACATTTTATGAATAATTGTAACTTTGATAAGAAGTATTTTTTTAGATGCAAGCAGTTACTCATGATACAATACGTTCCTTTTCTGGATTGCTGTGTATGACAGTTTCAGGATTTCTCATCATATTAATAGTGTTTGGAATACAGTACGCAAGAAGATCTCAGAAAAGAGAAGTCAGACGACAGCAGGTAAATAAATCGTTACTATATATATATTTTTAATGAAAAGCTGTATTCATTCCTTGTGTTACTTACTGTAATTCCAAAATAACACAAATAAGTTCGTATTTTCACTAATATGTAGCTTTCTCTTCTGTTATGCTCCATATTTAGCCATAAGTATAAAAAGATGCCATAGCTGTTGCTTAATTTTCAATGCAAAAATATTAATAAAAATATTAATATTGCATTGTTTAACGGAGTAAGAAACAGGAGGGCAAACGCTCGTGAGAAACGTAAGCGTGAGAATTCCCCGCTCAAGATAGTTCCTGCATTATCAATCTGTCCATTTATTGCCGCTCATCAAATAATTGTCACCGACCGCTTCTGTAAATGGTGTTCGGACCTTGCATCTTTCAAAGAATATTTCCCAGGCCAAGCTACCGACCATTGGCGTTGAACTTACCTATCGAGGGATGCTTTGAAGGAACCACGGGAACTACAGCTCCGGAGTTACAGCCCCGAGTGAATGAAGAACGAGATACAATGATGTAAATAAAAGACAGAGAGAACTGAACATCTTAGCAGGAAGATGATTGATCGGTAGTCCCTCTTATTACCTCCAAAGTGTACTGATCCTCCGGGGTCAGCAGCCACGTCGCAGTTATACAGGAATAAAATAAACTTGTGCACGAAGAAAATGCGTTAACCCTTTGCAGCACAGTGTGTCCGGTCTGGACACACATAAAAATTTCCTTTTGTACGCACAGAAAAATTGAATGAAAAAGGATTTATAGATTACTATAGGTTACTCTGAACCTTCTTTATTTATCAAGGCAGCTAAACACAAACCTGTCCATATATTTTAGCCATGTTTAGTTTTTTAAGATCCTCATTTTTCAAAGAAATCTTCCAGATTTTATTTTAGGGTATAAAAGAAATTGTTTGAAAACAAATTTCTATGTTATTTTTTTGGCTGTATGCTAAACTCATTATTCTATATTAGTTTTAAATTTTTATCTTGAAAACTTGCTTAAAATCAAACGGCGAACCCTAGGTATGCCCAGACCGGGCTCACCGATAATCTAGGACAACTGAAAGTCTGTATTCTTTGTTTCTCCGCATCTCATCGGTCAGTTCATTGACAACAATGCTCGTTTCAGCACTCTTTTCGAAGCTCTATTCAATCAGTGTGTGCCCACTTTGGGCACACCCACAGAATTAAAAGATAAGTGCTATTAGACTGCCTACCTTTTTTTTTTTTTTTTTTTTTTTTTTTTTTTTTTTTTTTTTTTAAATCAAAACTCCAACTTTAAAAGGTAGCGTGCCGGAAAGAATTAAAAGCCATTTCTCACCAACGCAGTCACACTTTGGAGTGAAAAGCAGTAACCAATCAGAAACGAGTTCAGAGGCGATATTTTCTGGATGGCCAAAAAGTGTGCGGGTTGATGTAACTTTATGTCGCTTGCCTCATCAGTTTAAAATATTTCGTTTCAGATGTCCAGTTTTTACCACGGCTTCTAAATGAATATGCTTTCAAAAACTCTTCTTGGGGAAAATATAAAATCAAATAGAATAAACCTTAATAAAAAAATCAGATGATAAATAAATAAATAAGTATATGTATATATATATAAATTAATACAGTAATTGAGTAAATTATTTTTAAAAGTTCTCAAATTTATTTACAGTAATAAAACCATAATTATGAGTCATAAATGAGATACAATTGATAATTTTACGCAATAATAACCTAAAACAGTAGATTGTTGAAAAAAAAAATAATGATAGATTTTAAAATCTTACATTTTGAATTAAAATCCACACCAATTTAAGGTTCCTTTTAAGTGCTCCTATTTGCCTAATGGAAAAGGCTTTGGCCTCCGGAGCTGAATATTGTGGATTCAATTCCATCGAGTGCGGTACTGTAATGGAATTGGTATTTTTAAAACATTATTTGCAGAAAAGTTCATCGCTAGCATCAGCACAGATGCTTACTCAGTTTACAGAACTTGAAGATAAAAAAACCAACTTTTTTCAGACGACTGCTATACTTGAGATGGAAGATACGGCATTGCCTTTTTCCCGTCCTTTAATGAAAGTGCAGAGTAAACAAATTTTTGTTATTTTTTCTCCAAATTTATATGAATTTTGGTTTAATAAGTACGGGCCTTAAGATTATGTCTATTGCCTTTTGAAATGTAGCGGGAGCCACTTATAGGCATGTTGAATTTTAATTTATATGATGATGATGACGTTGAGAGTTTTGGCGTAGTGTGAAACTTTGTTCCTTACAAAAAAAATAAATAAATAAATAAATAAAAATAAAAAAAAATGTAAAAACTTTGTTCCAAAACAACATATGTGCTTTTCGAACCTGCTATATGTGCTATAGAAGTTAAATATAAGGATTATTATTTTATTATACTTTATGGATGCTTTACTTGAGCTTTACAAAACAGATGAATTAGATATATTAACCTATGACATGTGAGAAATAAACATAACATGAAGAAGATGAGAGTTGAAAAACCATGATTAACCTTGATTGGTATGTCGTCAGACACTTGTCTGCCACAATTTCGTACGATACTTCATATAATGCTGTCTGGGACATTCAGCTAGATTCCTTTTTCCAATGTAATCTTCGACAGATCGTTTTCATGTCAGGATTCCATACATCAGATCGCTGCAGCAAGCTGAAGAGAATTACGCTTACTGGCCACGTCGATGACCAGGATGTCGGGAGGACAGTGTTTTCACAGAGAGAAAGAGAAAGAGACAAACCTTCTTGGCTTCTACCGCGGGACTATATAGCGTTGAACGTTACGCGTCTTCAGTATTGAGCAGCCACAAGGGAGAAATGCACTCTTTCCAACAAGCATTCAAAGTAGCGCATGCACTCCTGTCTTGGTAATAAATGCTGCTTTTGGCGCGTTCTCAGTTTGCAAACATATTTGAAAATTTCCATACTTGATATCCAACGTGATCATATATTTTGTAGACTTAATTTTCCTTATTATTTCTTCAATCATTGGTAACGCGTAAACCGGCTGTTTTGTTATACTGTCTAGTTTTGTGTAATCGATAGCAAATCACGTGGCCATAAAATCAAGGGCAGAAAGATAATTCTTTTCCTATACAATAGGAATTTCCTACACAAGTCTTCTTTAACTTTATCGTGGTCTTTATCGGTAGGGTCTTCTTCTACATGGGGTTTTATTCCCTGTTTTGATCGAGTGACTAACCATATGTGTTTACTCTGGAGTTTCATCAAATAAATTTGAAAAATTTCTTACCAAATGTTACAACTTTATTCTTCTTCCGAGAGAAAATCCTTCAAGTTCAAAGGCCGGCGGCTCGACTTGTTTCTCCTTCAGCTTGTTCGTGTCCAACTGTAGTGAGTCCTTTTGAAACTCAGTTCAAGCGCCAGCTGCTTTTAAAAAATCCAAACTCAAAATCACTCCTGATTGTAAATTTTTCATAATGAAAAAAAGAAAAAAAAAAAAAAAAAAAAAAAAAAAAAAAAAAAAAAAAAACCGGTGCTGCTCATTCTTTCCTTTGACGCTCAGAGGTATTCGTCTTATGCATTCACAACAGTGTTTTTCAGGTGCTGTTATCACCATACTCTTGCCACATCACACAACCTGTACAAAAAAAAAAAAAAAAAAAAAACTTTTCAGCGAAAATGCCAATGTCCCCTATGTCCGTATGTCCTCTATGTCCAATAAAACGTCCGGCGGTATTCCATTCAAAACGATTTGTGTACTTGGAAGTAAAATGCTTTTATTTCTAGGTAACGAAGAAAGTTCGTCCAGTTTTCGTCGCTTATCAATAACTGCCCATAAAAACCTCAAACACCCGTTTTATTCTTCAAAGTAATCACCATTAACTTCAATTACATGTTTCCAACGAGACACAAGCTTATAAATGCCTTTTCTGAACAGTCTTTTTTTCTGGAATCCAAAAATTGTGATACTGGAGTTGTAATATCGTCGCGTTTTCAGAACTGTTGTTCCCGCAGGCGGTTATCCATGGCCAAAACCAGATAGTGGGAAATAGGGTGGTTGAGGTAGAACTCCCTAGCCCTGTGTTTTGATGACCTCTTTGAACTCTTTTCCCGTGTGATGTCTACCATTATCGTGGAGGACTCTTCTTTTGACCACTGCTGGATGTTTCTGGTTGCTGTGCAATTGAAACTGTTTGCAATTCCTACGATGTGCCAGCGCTGGTCCACCAAACACACAGCATTACCTGCTTTTGGTGAATGTCCAGTTTAGCGGCCAATGAGATCTAACCAGAAGTTAATCAATGATGTTTCATCTTCCGGTTATCATGCATGATCTATTTTTTGACACATGTCAAGATTAGTGCAGGAACGAAGCTTTATTATGGCACGATAAGAACGACAAACAGATGTTTACCTGTTGGAGTTTGTTTTTCGCGGACAGGATATGAGAAACCCACTTGTTTAGTTTCCATATCACCTCAGAGTTATCAAGATGTGATCGAATGGTTTCATCAGATATTCCAAACCCATGTTCAAGCTCTTGCCAGGTTTGATGAGGATTTTGCTTGATTTCATCCTTCAGCTGGACGTTGTTGAGGGTAGATGGATGACCAACACAAAGCTTGTTTTCAAGACTCATCTCTGGAAGAAAATAGGCTGAACTACTTTTGAGCAGCCCGTTCACTCACTGACGTCTTTCCAAATTCGAAACATGTTATTCTAACGGCCTCTGCAGCTTTGTTTCTTAATTTGCACTCGTAAAGCAAAATAGGCCTCAAAACCTCCTTTTCCAACAACATGATTTTATCGAAGATCGCGCTTCCTACAAAATCGATAGCGAAAGTGCGATGCACTGAACAACTCTGTACTCAATAAGGTTTGAAAGTAATGTAAACATATGTCGTCATCAGAATTAGTTTGATAACATTAAGGAGCCAAAACTAACTGTTCTCAAAATTCGTACGAACTTTCTTGGTTACCTCATACCGTATTTAATTGAATCTGAGAGGCCTTTTTCTTCCATCTGGGTTGACTAACCTTTGACCCACAGCATCCTTATATAGTTTAAAGGTTTTGGGTTATCAGTATCTACTTTCCTGTAATCGAAATTCTTTTTAGATTTATCTTTGTCATCGCCATTAACGGATGAAATGTTTTGCCAGCAGTCACCAAGACCTTTTCTCCCATAAAATTTGTCACATCTTTTGGCTACGAGCTTTTCAAAATGTTGGCTAACTCTTTCATCCCACTCCCGCCTACGCATATTGACTGACATACGCCGATTTTCAAATTTTACAGCTAATACAAAAAGATTTTCTAACGCGCCAGGGTTTCTCAACTCTACAAAATTTTCCATATGCGACAACAGCCTGGGCAATACTATCTGAACAATTTCTGCATCGGATTTTTCCCAAGTAACAATTTTACCAACTGGACCTTTCTTAGAATGAAATTAGTTAACTGATCTACATTCGTCTGATATTTATCATACAGTTCTGATTCTAGTTTTACTCTGTGTTTAACCACAAGAAAAGTGCAGTTTTAAATACATCGAATCTATTATTCTCACCCCCTCCCGATTCGCCTAGGAGGTTTTCCAATATATTTGTATCAGTTCAATACTTGACCTCGCAGTGCAGCAATTGCTATAGCAACCATTTTACTTATTCAAACAGGTATAATAAAAAATGGGTATTTAAACTTTCGATAAAAGTCAAAATTACTGGATGGTTTATCATTGTATCTAAGATATACCCAAATTCTTCCGCTGGGGTTGTTGGCGCTGTAGAAACTTGGAGACTCGGGAGGGGGCAGGCTAAAAGTTGCACCGTATCCAAGCATGATTCGTGAGAGAGAGCGAGGGATGCCTTCGTGGAGGAATTTTCTAAGGGAAACTGAAAGGGTACCACAAAAAAGCCCATGCAGCCAGCCAGTTCACGGAGTTGGAACCTCAGACGGAACTACCAGTGTTCAGGGACTTCACCGCTCGGCAAGTTTAAATCAACGTCCTTCAGATCTTATTAGACAGGCAAGCGACTTATCGCTCTAGTCTGAATTAAAATAACCAAGTCCTGAAAAGGTTATAATAGCCTTTCCTTATTAACTCCTTAAATTTAAGAAAAGGCACCACTTACCCGCAGGGGACATGCTTACATAACAAAACTCAGCCACCTGCGAATATTTAAAATAACATAAGTGAAATTCAAATTGAATTAACGTAGCCGGAGACTAGACAAATGGTCTATTTAAACTGGCTAAAATATTTAACGGGGGTTTTATATCGCCTAGCTACATCGCTAAAGCGGGAATAAATTTTGATGAAAAAAGCGTATAATGAAGATCAACGTATGAACAGTTGTAAAAATATACGTAAGTTGGGGCAAAAGTCATGGCAACTATTTTTTTTTTTTTCTTGAAGATACCAGTCCGGTTGGAAAATTTGACATATACAGACGAAAGGACAAGGTCTTAAATACATGTGTGGACAATGAATAGCATTGAAATGTCGTAACACACGAATTTATTACGGTAGTATACAGGGCAATATAGCTTTCATCGTGCAAAAGAATGATAACACAATACACATAAAGTTGACATGACAAACCTAGTCCTAAAGACCTTCAATGCTACTATCACCACACGCTGCTAACGATGTGGGAGGCGCTGAATACTATCAGCCTCAGCATTTGCCGCACAATATGTGAATCGGGTCATCTGTTGGCGCACAGCATTAGTAATGTCCTCTCGTGTTGCAAACTGCCTACCACGTATTGGTTCCTTAATCTTGGGAATGAGATCAAAGTCACAGGGCAAAAGGTCAGGAGAGTACGGTGGGTGCTCCAATTCTTCCCATCCCCAACGTCAGAGTAGCTGCCGTACACACTCTGCTTTATGTGGTCTTGCATTGTCGTGCAGAATTATTGCACTGTCCACAAGATCCGGACGTTTATCCCGAACGCCACATCGTCCCTGTAGTACTGTGCGGTCACTGTTCTGCCATGAGGAACAAAGTGGCGAACAGTGACACCCCTGACATACGCGACGATCACCATCAATTTGACTGGGGAAGGATTCTGACACTAGCTCATTACGTAATATCCTGTGGACGGTGCGTTTCTCGATGCCACTTGCCCTCTCTAACTCCAGTAATGTCCATCGTCTGTCTTCATCCATGAGGTGCTCGATGACGGCACGTGCCAAGTTGGTCCGCCCACTCACCGGTCGTCCCGAACGTTGCTCATCACTGGTTGACACACGTCCTTGCTGAAACTTTCCTACCCACCGTGCTACTGTACGATATGGTAGGGTATTATTCCCAAGGCCTTCTACTAATTCACTGCGACATTCCATTGCATTTCTCCCTCGGAGAACGGCTATTTTGATGTAAGTGCGCTGCTCAACACGGGTTAATTCCATCTCGCACGGCACTCACCAACTAACTGATTTCAGAGCCCTCGCTACCACAGAGCGAGCTATCACAGAGCAATCTGTTGTTCTGCATATACACTATGCCTGCAGAACTTCCACACGAAACATATACGTTTTATGATCAGTTCACATATCTAAAAAAAAAAAAAAAAAAAAAAAAAAAAAAAAAAAAAAAAAAAATAGTTGCCATGACTTTTGTCCCAACCCTCGTATAGCTTATGAAATAACATGAAACGAAAAAATGTACATAAATTTTTAGTTTCAGAAATCCTGTTGTGGAATATTACCAAAATCTGTACCAAACCAGGATAAATCTTTTCGCAGATTAACAAAAATTATCTTATGGTACACGAGTGAAGTTCTCCCCCTTTTTATAAGGAGAAATTTCTGCAGTTTCTTGGAATCATTGATAAATATGCATTCAGAAAATATTTAGTGCAAGATATGAATTTGAATTAATATAATCCAGTAATAAATATATAGACACGTGATGCTCTCGAAGTAAGTAGATTTCGTAGTTATCTCTTTCTGCTCTCACTATTTAGACTGTATTGATTTATAAGGAAAAAAGTAATAACACATTAAAAAAAACTTTTTACCTGAAACTGAATCAGGGAGTTACCCCTGAAGAAAAGGTTTTCAGGGGAAACTCCCTGATTCAGTTCTCCCTACAGTGCCATTCTTTACTGCATTATTTTACATGATGATTTAAATATTTAAAAATATTGTTAAATCCTCTAGTGGTTTGTATTTTCTGTGTCGTATATACGTATCTTTCTTTAATTTCCTAATGAAAAATACAAAAGAATAATTACAATGGCATTACTTAGCATTGAACAGTGTTTCTTTCCCCTTTGCGAAGTTTAAGTTTCGATTTTATTTACTTTTTCGAACCATATTTTTATGCTTTATAAAGTTATTTTCTTTCTATATTACATTTTCTAGAACAGTCTTTAAAAATGCTGCCGATTCTTTAACATTTTGTAATTTTGAAATTCACCGCTGATGATGAATTTGGATTGAACGAAAGCTGTGAATACTATGCACAAGTCTCCTGATTGTTAAAACTGTTATTTTTCTAGCTTTCATTTGAAGATATGAACCTTGATCGTACTTTGCCTATGCCTCCCCCAGAATTATTGGCTGAAGCTCCACCAGTGGTAAGAACATGAATATCTTTCTTGTTTTCTTGTTTCTTGTATCAAAATGTAATTAAAAAAGTGTAAAAAAAAAAAAAAAAAAAAAAAAAAAAAAAAAAAAAAAAAAAAAAAGAAATTTACACAATGTGACAATATAAATTTCTAATATGTACTTATAATATTTCTAATATGTACTTATGTATTTCTAATATGTTTTGCTTTAAAACAGAGATGCACAACTATGTGCACCACACCCGACGGCGAAAAATAAATAAATGAAGGTTTCATGAGGTTAGCAATTGTAAATGCAATTATAAGACATAGGAGAGTGCTGTTTACAGTCCGGTGACTTAGAGCCGCGAACTTTAGAGTCAGAAAGCCGAGGAGTGAGCGAAAGGCAGTCCCAGAGATCACGTGATGCATTTAGAGACTTCCTTTTGGTTTCTTGACCAACTCTTCAATCTTGGACACAAAATACATTTAGGGATAAATACTTGATGAAATAAGCTTTTAGATATGTACAGAACATGCGCAGCTTTGGTAAAAATATCAAAGTTCAATAATATTTACAATTTTGTGTGAATTATCAAAGATATGAAAAAGGCGAATACGCGCCGAGTGTGCTACCGTTACACACCGAAAGCATGCAGAAAGGAGGGAGAAAACACCTTACATACTCTCCCTTTTAAAGGACGAGTGGAGATAGAGGGTCTAATCGCCAAATCCTGGTGGTAAAGAATCATCATCCACCACCTTTTTAGTTCGGGTGTTACTGTAGAGTCATTAGGTTATTTTTTTTAAAGCAAGATACATGAAAAATGCGCAATGCCCTCACCGTGACTCGGACCTGGACCTTTCGAATACGCGCCGAGTGTGTTACCGTTACACCACGAAGGCTTTCAGAAAGGAAGGAGAAATCACCTTATACTCTTGTGGATATCGCTCTAGTTTAAATCAAAATAACCAAGTCCTTCAAAAGTTAAAAGCCTTTCTTTATTAACTCCTTAAACTTAACAAAAGGTACCAAGCGTAGCCACAAATGTTTTCGAAATAACTCTAAATCAGAGAAAACTAAGTTTAGGAAAATAAATATATATAATAACCTAATCGAATAGCCGCTTTTTTAGCCACAGATGTCTCATAAGGAACGCACTGAGTGTATTATAAGATAAGAACTTCGCAGAAATAATTCTCATACTCAATTTTTCATTTAAAATTAGCCTGTTTTTTTTTAAAACAAACTCTCATTCTCCACCTATCAATCTCATGTTCAGTCTATTTCTGTTTGCATGGTATTGAAAATAAAGTCCCTCATTGTTCATCACTGTCTTCTGAGATCATCCGTCAAAACTTCTTGCCCATCTTTGAATCTCATATTGTAGTGAATCCATGCAGCTTAATTCTAAGACACCACGTATTAACTATGGGCATGTTTATTAACACACTTTTACTGCAGTTCCTACTATATTTTACACACATCGTCCCTTTTGACGGGATTCGGTATTACACCACATCACTGCATGAACACTAATCATTTTAAATTTTCAAGACGCGCAGAGTGCATTTTCCCATCATGCAGACTAGCGTTGATATTGTACCATAGTCGTAACTTCGTTAAATAAACAAGACCTGTTCTAGGCTAAATATTTACTTATATGTACAACTATGTACAGATTACATTTTAGAAAAAGTTTAAAATACATTTTCGTTACAGTAGAGAGCGCAAACCAGCGTCCGCTCTTTTCTCTTCCACATCTCAATCTCTTCTTACTCCCACCTGCGACCCAGGGGAATGTCTGCTCCCCTCTTCCGGCCGAGGCGAGAAGAGGGTTCTCTGTCCCTTCTTTGAGAGTGGGTGACCAAGTGTTCTTCAGAGGAAGGAGACGTTACAATATTGGCTTAAGCATTCTATTACACATACCATTCAAACACACTAGACTTTTTTTTTTTTTGGTAGCATCTTTTATCATACTCCATTTTAAGAATTCTAACACTTTGCCTTAACGATTTTCATGCAAAATGTTTTAAGCTAAAAGACCGCTCTAAAATTCAATCACCCATTTTAACATTAATTTGTTCATATAAGATATCTATTGTGTATAATAAATCATCACATATGATTTCTGTACAGTTAACATCACAGGCAGCACAATATGGCCGTTCCAAGAAATAATTGTCACACTCTTTGCTTGTAGGAGTGCTTTCTCAATATACCTCATAATATTATCAGTGATTATTGCACTTAAATATGCATGACCAGTGCATTTTCCCTGTTTAGAATTATCTCATGTTTGTTTTATTTTGTTCCTCTACACTATTACTTCATGCATGTTACTTTTATGTATGCACAGAAATGATTGCATTTATTATATGTTTTAAAGGCGATAATATAAGACGTGTAATTTAAAGTACCTATGAAGAATACTCTTAAATTTTTTAGATACACATAGGTTTTTAAAGTTACACTTGCGAAATTTTCGCAGCGTTCAAAGTAGTGTCCTCGAGCATCAGTGCACGCATTCGTCTACGAGCGAATCCAGAATAGCCCATAGCTAGATCGGATGAATAGTGTATGTTCGTTCACTTTGATGTGTTTTTGTTCAAGAAACTGAATTGTCAGTCTTGCTGAATAAGAAGATGCATTTTTGTGGTGGAGCATGTATACTCTAGCTTAATGTCCGTATGACTATGTTCTCTCCTTCCAGCTTGATGGCTTTGACCAGTCCTGTACTTCTGAAGAAAACGCCACACATTACTTTTTCATGGCACATTGCCTTTTCACCATTCTGGGCGTGGGATCAATTTCAAAGATGCATACTTTACTTTCTTGATGTGCTGGAACGTAAAACATGGTATGCACGTTTCATCCCCAGTTATGATTTTAGAAATAATGCGGTAGCCACCATCTTTATGTAATGCAAGTTTTTTCCTTACTGATTCTGACATGCTTCTCTTTACGGTGTTCAGTTAAGTTATGGGTAACCAACAACAAACTAGTTTTTTCACATGCAGTTCTTCGTGAATAATTTTAGTATGTATGGCGGCGGTAATTTCCTTCTGTAACATCTGGTAGGTGTAGTGATTATCGTCGATTAACATTTGCCGTATGGAAGGCACATTATCCGGGATTACTGCCGACAACGGTCTTCCTGTGTGTTCTTCATCCTGAAGAGAGTTACGATCTCTGTGAAACTTTGTAAACCATCTGAATACAGTAGCACGAGATAAACCTTCATTTCCAAATGCTATTTGTAGACGTTCAACTTATTCTTCTTGATTTAATCCCAATTTAAAATCATAGAAAGTCATAGCGCATTATGTTCTTGCGCCAACTCCATTTTTCCTTCTGCCTAAAACTTATTCTAAGCTCAACTACTTGCAATCGCCCAATGAAAAACCGTCTCCTAAGCTAAAATAGTTCACATTTTGAAAATCTAACAGTTAATTTTTTTTTCCTACCGCTTGTCGTCTGCTCCTATCACAAAAATTTCAGAGTGACCTCCGTATTGCATAATCATATTTTTGCTAATCTTTTACATGCCTTATAAAATCAGCACTTCATAAGATAATTTTCTTGCCTAAATTTTTATTCTTGCAGTATTATCTTTACTACACAACAGTAGAGATGAAATCGACGGAGTAGCCGAGTATATTTATGAGTTAATAAAGCCGAGCATATTTACGAGTTAATCAAGCCCGGTATATTTACGAGTTAATTTTAGGAACTGGCAAATGTTTAATCAAACTTAAATTTTGAAGTATGAAAATATTGTGGAAACTGGATACTTTTTGGAGAATCCCTTGATAACACTATTGTAGTTTTATTCTTAAAATTTTTCTACACGAATTACAGCAGAGCTAAATTTATGATCTTAGCTCCTTTATTACTAACAATTAATCAGACAATACCATATTGCTGTTTGCATAATCATATTTTTGCTAACCTTTTACATGTATTTACAGAACCTGAATTCTGCGTAACCTGTAGGGTCCCAAAATCATAATTCTGATTTTCCCTAATTAAAACAAGAAAAGCGACGTTGAAGTGTCATGAGAGCGCCTTAATCATCCGCTGATTATTAATAATAAGTAAATTATATTGAAAATCTATTCTAATTAATTGCTCAAAATTATTCATTTGCTTTTTTTTTTTTTTTTTTCCCTACTAAAATTATTCAAACATTTGCTCCAAGAACTCAAATTACTCTGAAATAGCTACATGCAACACATTTTGTTAATTTTAGATGATAAATTTGATTTCACTTCTCAGTATTCAAAGAGGTTTACGCACCTGTCTCGTATACGCGTTTATCCTTCTCTTCAGTCTGCTCAACAGATAGTGCTAAATGCTTATTGTATATCTGAACAAGTCAGCTATTGCGAGTGCATGATTTTCTCCTAAGAAAAAAGGACTCGCTCGTTTTTCTCGAAATGCTTTGAGCTGTCAAAAGCTGAATTTTTTTAACTATTAATACATAAATTGATAAGAAACATCTGCGTCTAATTCTTACTCTCATTTCCGAATAACCGAAACTCGAAGCCGCTCTACTAGGTGGCTTTATGAAATGTCGATTATGTAGGTCTAACTACAACGGCGTAACATATATATTGAATCAAAATATAATAATCTAACTACAATGACGTGACAAATCCAACCAGAGGCGGATTTTTTTTTCAATAAATCTATTAGAAAGAACTTTTGGACATTTACATTATTACCTTAAAATAGGCACTTCATGACTTGTCCAAAAACCTTACCCATTTGCAATCATAACGCGTGTCTTCTTCATCTTGTCCAAAAACCTTACCCATTTGCAATCATAACACGTGTCTTCTTCATCATGGCACAACTCCTATTTTCTTCACCTCATCTGAGACCTCAAGTCAGCCTCAGTCTTGAGCTTTACACGAAGCGAAACATAGGGAATGGAAATGAAATGAGCTCAGTAGCTGCGGACATCTGTCACAGCTGTCGTTACTATGGTCACGAGTGAAGCCGGACAGACTGAAATGATCCTAGAATGTCTATTTTAAAGTAACAAACCATGTAGCCTATGAATACTGAGGTTGTTCAAAATCTGCATCTCGCGATGAAATTCTTAATACTTGTCTCTTTGTGTTGGCTTCCATTGGTTTAAGCTTATCCCAGGTTAGGTCTCCCAGAGTCACTTAAAGATCTGGATGTTTATACCTTCTAAAATCAAAAAAACATGGTTACGCTATTCGTCTGTAGGTGAGTTCTCATTGTGGCATAACAGTTACAACTGGCATAAGCAGGACTTGGTTGCAAGACAATGAGACTTTCCTACGTTAGATAAATCTGTTATAAAGATATAAATTTCTAAGCTCTCATTTTTATGCCAAGACAGATATAAGGTAAAGAACAAACTAAACAATGACTGCGAAATACGTGATGTCATTTCCGACTCACATGAAACACTATCATTCGATATTCATATTAGGTAGAAGATGTTAAATTACTTGAACATGGCAGAGCACACAAGGACTATATGCTAAGGGGAGAGGTGTCTTCGTGGAGAGCATTGTAATGGAACTGGGCTCGTATTCGCGTTATACATGGGGAAAAACCGTGAAAACCAAACATGCAACCATCCCATTCTCCTGAGTTCGCACCCAGGTCGAACTATCAGTATTGAGCGCTCTTTAACCCCTCAGAGGCCGGCTAGCGGCAGAGCGGTAAAGTCGCCGAACACTGGTAGTTCAATCTTAGGTTTGATTCCAGGTGAACGGGGTTGGCTGTATGAAAGTTTTCGTGGTTTTCTCCTTATGGTTATGAGCCAATATCCCCTAGAAAGTCGCTCACGAAGACATCGCTCTTCAGCAGATAGTTATTGCACGCTTTGCCATAATCAGATAAAGCAATTAACTACTCGGGACTGTTTAATGCTTTGCTGTGGTAATAATGCATCCCCCTACAAATGATTACAGCGAAAGAGAGAAAAGCAGAAATTTTGAATTGGCCGATGAAATACACTGAGCAGCGCTGGGCAATAGTTTTTATTCCAACCAGAATATCCCCTTCGCTGAGGGTACATCTGATGTATACAGTATGGTACCATTCATTCCGAAACACAAAGAAGTGCGACGGACTTGTTTTGTATCCTGTATATAAATGTAATAAATTACGGAAAAGGACAAATACAAATATTTACAAAGAAAATGTCTGTATTTTTAGATATTGATCATAATAAAAGAATTTTTTTCCCTCTTTTATTTTAGCTGAATTTGCCTGAAATTGAAAAACGCACTTTGCTGTAATCAACTTGCCTTGTTATACCAGTTACAGGTGCATTAAATTCTGGTCTGTACAATTTCTGGAAGCAATCAGTACAAGCTTATGAGCGAATAAGGAATGAAGCAAATTCTTACAAAAGTGGAAAAACTGCTCTGAAATTAAAACATTTTGCTGTGTATTAATGAGCTTAATTGTCTCAAATTTTATCGCATGTGAGTCAAATTTTTTGCTTTTCAATTTTGGTTTATAATGAGTATAATATATTCCAGATTGTAGTTAGAGATCTCAGTGTCGTATAAAGTTAGATTTCGCAATTTTTATAAAACTGTTTTTTTTTTTTTTTTTTTTTTTTTTTTTAAATTTTAAAATACCAAAACATGAGTATTTGCGTCATTTAAAACATTTTTATAACTGGAGACACAAGTCTATGACCAATAGTTGTGAAAACAGTGGTAACGTAAGGACATTAGGACTTCATGGGAACGATTCTGCAGCGATTCTTAAAATCAGAAAGTCGCATTAAAAAATTAATTCAAAATTTACAGAAATGATTATTTCATAACAGAGTACGCAAATGTTTGATCGCTCCACCGCGGAATTATGTAATCAGTTCTTTAAAAATTTTGACAGACATCAGAACTAATATGATTGATTGATTACACATGCATGCAATGAAACGTACTTTAGAGGTATTTTTTATAATAGAGCACTGCTAATATACATTGTTGCCCAGTTTTTCAAATCTTTGTTGATAGCTGCTTGCATATTAGTTTTATATTTATTTATTTTATGCCATATAATTCTTTCTGTGATAACTATGGGTAATATTTCTAATTTATTCCTAGTAACTGATTTCTGGGTGTCTAATTCATTTATTTCTTTAAGTATATTAAATTCTGTATAATGTGGATAACAAGCAGCGAATTCCGGCAAAAGTTTGGAAGGTTAGAGAAATGGTTATTGTGAACTTAGAGCCTCCGTGGAACAATTTTTCCAGATTCTAGTACGTCCATTTCTCTTCATCCATGAGCCGACGTACGGTATTGTCACTGAACACTGGCAGTTCGGTCCGGGGTTCGAATCCCAGCGAGCGGTTGGCTGCATGGGTGTTTTTCTCATGTGTAACGTAGATAAGAGCCAGTTTCCCTCGGAACGTCTACCACGAAGGAGTCTCTCCCTTTAAAGCCTGTTTCCGTTATTGTGGTATGAACGCATTCCGTATGCGGTTCCCCAATCAGCGAACGAACTGAATTTAATTGATATCTGTGATGCGGTGACTGAAGACGGTCCGCATGGAGTTGAAACATGTTCAGCATGTATCCGTGTTTCTGTGGAAGCATTGCAGTCACGTGGTAAAAGAGACACAATCAGCGGACGTCAACAAAAAATAATGGCGCTGAAGCAGCGATGGACGCCAGATCAAGGAAAGAATGTTTTGGTAAAAAGAACTTGTTTCCGAATTAAAAAATATAGATATTATTAGCAAGAAATCTGAGTAATGAAATAGACAGCGATCGACTTAGTTTTCTAAAAACCAGAAAAAAGGAAGATAACTGCATCTACCCTGAAATTCAACCAAAAAGTTTAGTTTAAAAACTCGTTTACTTAGTAGTCTATGTAGGCTAAATTTCAATAGAATGCTCCTGGGTTACGATAGCATAGCTGTAAAGGTAGCAGTATAGCTTGACCTCTGGGATCGTGAGTTCGAATCCCGAACTCTTTTTCCATCCTGAGCGCAACTTTCTCAGCTGTATGTTCCAACTGCATTACATTCATTCAATTTGTTTCATCATATTCGGGCAAATAGCAGTTAAACATGTTGCAAGTAGCTCTGGTTTTTCTGACTTTGTAAAAATCTTGCTGTAAGTGTTACCTTGGGGTTTCACGCAAAATATGTCCTTTTCAGAAGCCTCTATGATAACGATGCTATTAGTGATTATCCGGACTCTGAAACAGCGATGAAATCGAGACGAGAGGAGTTCCTGAAAAGCCAGGCAATACCCAAGAAAAGTAAAGGGAGAAAGCCAGCTAAAGTGAAGTCCAACTCAAAAAAGAGAAGTTTGCTTGTTTCAGTGCGGAAGACGAGAAGGAAAAAGGACAATGGGACGAAGTGATGGAAATAATCAAAGAACATGGAGTTGAAGCCATTTCTGAAATATTCTGTGAAAAGCCTGTGTACCTCAGTCAAGTGAGCAAGAAGCTTCGTGCTGCAAAACAATCCCAAGCCGCCGAAAAAGAATCTCAACCTGCCGAAGACGGAAAAAAAGGATTAGATTTTCGCCAAATACTGCAAAAGTCCCCATTGGAAAGAATCGCTTCCAGGCGCAAGAAAACTCAACTACTGAAAATGAGGAATGAGACGCGCCGAACAGTGTTGCCAGAAATTTTTCAACTAAAATGTAGCAAAAGAAGACTAAAAAATTCGCATATGACGTCATACATCACGCGATTTTGTGACGTTACGCATGCTCACATGACCTCTGACGTTATCAGAAATTTACTGTCTGTTGGTTCCGTGAGTTACAGACTGTATTCGATTCTTAGTCTTTTTAATTACATATCTTAGCTATAAGGAAAATTTTCAAACTGTATTGCTCATTTTCAATTGTTTAAATATCCATTTCTCTTTTAATTAATTCTCATTTAATTTAGGTTTTTATTTTAAAATTAATTTGTGAATATCCCTTCTTAAAGAGATTCCTCACGTTTAGATTTTCAGCGCTTAAATTTGAGTTGGTAGTTAATTTTTTTTAATTCATTGCTTTTTTTCTTTTTAGTTTGTTAAATTGTGAATATTTTAATTGAGGAATGTTCTTAAGAGAGTTTTCCGGTCTACGTGGAGGATTTATTTCAGATACTGATTACTTAAGAAAGCCTTGTTTTTGCACTGTTAAATTTAGCCGTTGTTATTTAAAATAGTCATTGTTTTAATTTTTAAGTCATTTCCATTGCTTAGTTCTTAGGCAATATTCAACATGTTGCGAATCCTGTGCTGCATATGCTACCTGTTTATGATCCTGCAGTCGCTACATCCAGGAAGAGACCGAGATCGGTTCTCAACCTGGATTATGCTGCTAACCCATTCAAACGGGCAAGGTATGCTCACACAGATTCCCATGTGAATAATTACCTCTCGTTCCTTTCCTTTCCCGCCTCTCGAGTCTTGAATGCTTAGGTCATTGACCGGAGGAACCCCTTTCTCGTTTCTTGAAGAAGAAGCTTCATAGTCGCGTATGACTGCTTATTTAATCTAAAGTCAATCAACTTACTCTTTACTTTCAATAGCTCTTTCAACCCTATTAAAAGGGACGGTAACTTGCTTTAACACCTCCCTAAGAGGTGTCAATCATTTGGCCTTTAAACACCGCACTGAATAGCGGGCGAAAACGAGACTTCTTCCTCCCTCAGCTGACCTGGACTTATGATTCCAGGTCATAAATTCTTCAGGAATTTCATTCCGTGTACTCTGGTAGACAGTAACTATGTATGTCTCGCATACAGGTGCGCGAACGATATGTGCAGATGTCAGATTTTGAGAGAGGTTGTGTTGTTGGGCTCAAAGAAGCTGGTTGGGCTTATCGGTGCATAGTTCGACATTTGAGCAGGAGCGATGCCACTATTAGATGATGTTGGCAGGAATGGGTGAACCATGGCCGCACACAGCATCAAGAAGGAAGCGGTAGGCCTACAGAAACGACTGAAAGTGAAGACCGAGCAACCGTCAGAGCGGCACTCACAGCCCCAGATGCATGATTATCATCGATCGTATGTGCAACTAGTGCTTCAGTGACCGCAAGGACCATTCATAGACGGCTCACAGAAAGGGGGCTGAGGTCACAGAGCCCCTTGCGCCGACTACCATTGACCTCTGTACAACGTCAAGCCCGTTTGCAGAGGTGTCGGGCTCATTCGCACTGGAATGTCACTGACTGGAGTAGAAGTCTTCAGTGATGAGTCCCGCTTTGAACTGAGCCCTGATGACCAGTGAAGGCGAGTACCAACCTGTCTTCCGGCAGACAAGCCGACAATCAGGAGTGATAGTCTGGGGTGCTATTTCGTTTCATAGTAGGACCCCTTTGGTTGTCATCCGTCGCAACCTTACAGCACAGCGGTACGTCGTCGAGGTTCTAAGGCCCGTTGTGTTGCCCTTAATGTCACGCCCCCCTGGGCTTACATTTCAGCAAGATAATGCCCGCCCCCACACTGCACAGGTTTCTACTGCTTGCCGAACATTACCCTGGGCAGGAAGCTCGCCGGATTTCTCTCCTATTGAGCACGTTTGGAGCATTATGGGCGGGGCCCTCCAACCAGCTCGGGATATTGACGATCTAACGCGCCAGTTGGACTGAATTTGGCACGATATCCCCCAGGAGGCCATCCGCAACCTCTATCAATCGACGCCAAGCCGAATAACTGCTTGCATAAGGGCCAGAGGTGGACAAACGCGTAACGCGTTACTGACTTTTTCACTTTGTCAAGCCGTATCACTTCAATAAATCATCCAATTTTTCTCAAACAGTAATTATTTGTTTTCCCGTACATGTACATCACTTCTACCGATTTTCGTCCCATTCGGATATCTTCTTTTTGGTGCATCGTTTTTTGTCTAAGAGTGTTTCTCGCATTGTGATAAAATGCTACCTACGGCCATCAAATTTTGAATCTGGATTTGTTTTATTATCTATTTCATATTTTGTAAAACTTTAATGAATTTTTTATTGATAAACTCAACGATTTCAAAACGAGCAATGGCAATACTGTACGGCGGGGAACCATCTTTATCTGCAGCACGTGAGACTGTGTATCGGAAATTCTCAAGATATGTTCATTTGAAAATTATTTTGCGATATTGCTGTTGAATTTAATTTTATGGTTCAAGTGCAAAGAACACATTTAATAAAGGCAGCACACAAAACATTAAAAACGCCCCTTTGGGCGAAATCTAAAATCTGAAGGCTTAAAACATTAAGATTTAAAAAAAAAAAAAAAAAAAAAAAAAAAAAAAAAAAAAATACTTATTTTAATTTTTCCGGAACTTATTTTGAGGGTTTAAACAAAGAATATAAAGCATACTTTGTACGATTCCGTTTAACTTTTATGTGAATGTACATGGGATGTTTTATTTATATCGGAGACAATGTATTTTGAAATTATTGCCAAAATACTTAAGAAAATTTATTATGCATAGATTTTTCCTTAAAAAACACACATAAAGCTTATAACTTTTCCTATAAAAAGTTTATGAATTAAAAATATTTTATAAGTCATACCTAAATCAGGATACCACATTTCAAAATTTAAACGAGATTTCTAAATTATCCAGCTGTGACACTGAAGAAATTGACGCAGAAAAAAAATTTCCAATAAAACCAAAGTTAAGTATTTTAAGTCTGAATCCTGCAAGTCAAATAAAGAGACATCTATTGACAGTAAATGCAACTAATCACCAAATATCCATAAGTGCAAACCTAATGCAGAAGTGTTAAATGGCCATCTGTCTTCCAACTTCTCTCAATGATGTTAGACGTTTGCATCACACCAATGGAAACAGTGCTTTAGGTAGATAGCCCTTGCATAATTAACCATAATCATATAAAGTGAAAAACATTTCCCTTGAACAAAAGTATAAAAGGAGGTGTGGAAAGCTGCACAAAATCAGTTTATTTCAGTATTGGCATTTTACATAAATAAGCCAAAGTATTCGAGCTACCTCCCTAAAAGAAGGGATATCTTTGTGGAAGAATTTGTAAGGATTACTGGCTCATTTACATATTTACAGAAAACCATGAAGGAGAGGTCTCAACCACTCATCCACTGGTGGAGATAATGTTGCAGTTTTGGTAAATGCAAGCACTCAGCAGATTCTGCCTTGGTTAAGTGAGCTTGGACTGTAATTCTTTTGTGGCCTTTCAATTTAATGTTATGGTGTTGGTGTATTTAATTACGGCAAAGCACACGAGGGCTATCTGCCTAAGGGGAGGGATGCCTTCGTGGAGGACTTTCTAAGGGAAACTGGCTCGTATGCACGTTACACATGGGGAAAACCACGAAAACACCCATGCAGCCAGCCCGTTCGTGGGATTTGAACCTCGGACCGAACTACCAGTGTTCAGCGACTTTACCGCTCATTTAATGTTATGAATTTGTGATAAGTGATTTGGTACTTTTATGATGATTCTATGATAGTGTTAATTATGGATTAAAGAGATATATTTCAAGTCTGATGCAATTATCTTTAGCAGCGTTTTATTATGCGAAGCCTATAGAAGAATATAATGGAATTAGAAGTTTTATTATGTGTATTATTATTTTATTATGTGAAGAATCCTAGCAGAAAGCAGTAATGGAAACGTCTGTTGTCAGTTGAGAAGTAGCAGCTATGACACAAATGTAGATCCAGCTGCAAGACTTGGAATCAAACCTTACATTCTGTGCTTATCCAATACTGGTTATATATTACCTTTTTATAGGGAAAAAATTCATCAAATCTCTCATGTTGTGATATTAAAAAATGGAAAAAGTTTTTTTTCCTTTGCCTGTATAGGCCCACCAGCGGCTGAGCAGTAAAGTCGCTGAACACTGGTAGTTCGGTCCTAGGTTCGAATCCCGCGAACGGGCTGGCTGCATGGGTGTTTTCGTGGTTTTCCCCATGTGTAATGTGTATACGAGCCAGTTTCCCTTAGAAAGTCCTCCACGAAGGCATCCCTTCCCTTAGGCAGATAGCCCTAGTGTGCTTTGCCATAATTAAATACACCACACTACCTTTGCCCGTATAAAACATATTGCATTGCTAATGATTCTGGTAGCTGAACAATATGCATAGGCAGAATTAGAGAAGACACAATAGCATGAGAATTGTTTTGTTTTATATTCCTCAAGTGTTCCTCTTAATCTGGCCTGCTTATTCAGATCTACATTGAAGTGTTATCACACAACAGCTGGTGTCAAAATTTAGAATTTCTTTGCTGACCTATTCCTACCTTTCCACAGAAAGAAAGAATCCTAGCAGAAAGCAGTAACGGAAACGTCTGTTGTCAGTTGAGAAGTAGCAGCTATGAATATTTATGAGATGAGGAAGATGGAGATCACCAATATTGAAAGAATAGTTTCCACTATTTCAGAATTGAAGGAATGCATCATCATACAGCAGAAAATTGCAGATGCAATTACAAGTAATTGTGGCTCTCAAAGAAGCATCAGAGATAAAGATCGCCAATAATATTCTGGCACTTGTGTTTAACAAAAAACTCAAAAGGAAAATCCACAGATTAGCAGAGATAATTACGAGAGCATTTCCCCCTATACTTACTGTGAATAACATCCACTGCCCAGTCAGCACAGTGGTCAGTGATGCTGCCTGCTTAACCGATGGACTTGGAGAAGGCATGGATGTATGTAAGCATATAGTGTTTTTGCTACCACTTAAAGTACATGGTGAGCCAAAAGTCCCGTTGAGAGATTAATGGTACAGGAAGAGGTGCGGGAGATCATCAGGCTGTCCCCAGGGTGATCTCCCTCAAAATTAAGGTAGAGGCTTAAAAGTTAGCTAGGTTATACCTCAATCACCTGTGGTACAACAGAGGTGCTGACCTAGCTTCTACCAGTACTTGTGAATAATACCTCAGTTTAGTATGATCATCCCATAATTAAAATCTTGCCACATGATGAAAAATCATCTTAGAGTGTATAGAAAACTTAACTGAAAGTGACACAGCAGGTAGCCAATGCATCAGTTTCTAAAGCATTTATTACAGCATGTATAGGAAACATAATTCAAAGTGACATAGGTAGCCAATGCATCACTGACTCCGAAGCATTTATTATAGCAATCTGACCACACTGCTATAAAGAAAAGATGCAAATATATCGCAAATGCTTCTGGCTAAGAATAAAGTAAATCCTGATGCCTTACTCAATGCTTAGGAGCTTCAGTTCAGAAAGAAGTTTTTAAAAAATTCAGTTGGAGACACTTACCTAAAAGGCTAGACATCCCCCAAAAGTTCACTACAACACTAAGAAATACCTTGGCTTGCATTATCAAACTGCATCTCTGATGTACAGGAGTGGGACCTTTACAGAATGCAGTATGCTCTGTATGCATTGCAGTGTGCTATGCATATGTTTGGTAGCATACTGCTATGTTTGCTACACACATACACTAATTTTTAAGAAATTTTTATTTTTCAAAACATGCGAGAAATCTAAATATCAGTTGAAGTAAACCCCTTTGTTTCAAAATCATGCTTCAAATTTCTAAAACAGATGCTTCACTTAATATTACAGGTTTTATGCATAAAATAATATGGAGCTCTGAAAGAAGCCCAGAAATTAAGAATAAATATCTTTAAAATAAGCCAAGTTTAAATAAGCAACTTTACACTTAAATATACAGAATAATATAAAATTCGAAGTGGAAAACTCATTTTTTTCATTGTAATAAATGCATGATAATAATACCTAAAACTTAATAATAAATTGTACTAAAAATCCAGAGCTAAACAGCGAACACTCACTTCTTCCACTAGCATGAGATAGTAAGACTGCATACAGATAAAGAATAGTTCATCAGATCTCTCATGTTGTAATATTAAAGGATGGAAAAGGTTTTTTCCTTTGCCTGTATAAAACATATTGCATTGCTAATGATTCTGGTAGATGAACAGTATGCATAGGCAGAATTAGAGAAGACACAATAGCATGAGAATTGCTTTGTTTTATATTTTTGATTCTAAATAAAATTGATGTTTCAAGGCAAAGCTGTATATTTAAAGTAATTAATAAGGATTTTACTGATATAAAAATAGTAATTTAAAAATAATTTCAAATTTATAGGCATGTGCCACATACAATGCCCTGCAGAACAGAAAGATTATTTTCTTACGACTCAAATGCAACAAATGATCTAATGCGAGGAATGACCTTGCTGTTGATGCAGCGAAAGGACTAGTTATGATGAAGTACAGCTTTTGTTATTTCAGTTGTGTGGCATTATATTCACATCTGTTAGAGTATCCCGAGATTTTAAAGGGCTTCTATTGAAACACAGTGAAAGACATTTGATTAAATAATGAAATTTAGTGCAATAATTATTTAATTTTGTATACAGAAATTGTAATTTAGGAAACAGATATCAAAATATGCAGCATATTAAGCACCCATTTTAAATTAAAAACTTTCGTTCATTGCATGACATCGAGTAAGATGTTATTTAGCCTTGCATGTGTCCAATTATTACAATTCTTCATTTTTACATATCAAGATTTTTTTTTTTTTAAACTGGATTTGCCAAAGCTCAGTTAAACAGTTTGCCACACAGGGTCTTAATCTCAATAGGGTACCAAAAGTATTATAAGTTAACATATAAGTATTTTTTGATGCTAATACAATAGTAAGAGGCACTACAAACACTTTTCGCATAGCCAGTGAAAATTCATATGATAATGCATGAATACATTAATTTGGTCCTAAAGTAGGCAGACTGCTTATCTAATTTTCACATTCGAAATCAATAACAAAAATATTTGAAATCAATAAACATTCAATCTTGAATCTTATCACTTATTTTTGTTTCATTCAATATACCACTCTTAAAATCGATTATTTAAAGTTCCCTAGGGGAATCAAAACACAGCTGAGTTTAATGCAAAACTGCATAAAAAAACTAGCTTTTTAAAAATTGTCATATAGATTAAAATTCTTCGAACATAATCTCTCTTATTCTTTACCAACACTGTATTAAAAAATAAATAATCAAACAAATGCAAAAAATTATTTATTTAAAAAATACTACATACTTATTCTGCTACATAAAAAACACAAATTATATAACTAAGAAACAAAACTACAGGAAAATAAAGGGGAGAAGTACAAATAGAGGAACAATCTTAACATGCACTTACGAGCATGTTTTAAATGAAAAGTTCAAATGAAGAACGGAAACTTCTAATACATGTATAACATAGATAATACCAAACTTAACAGATGTTGGAACAAGAACAAAAGAATGTACTTAGAAACACAGTCTAAAAAATTCACTTTAGACTATTTTGTTCATTTTCACAGTTGTTTTCAGCAGAAAATTCACCAATTTCATTTTCATCTTCTGACCTGCCTGGATTAACTGTTTCTTCTTTTGGTGTTCTCTGAGGTTCCTCCTAAAATGCACACAATATTCACTATAGTTTCAAAAATGAAACTGCTGAATGACCAACAAAATAAGCATTCAATTCTTAAACTAATATAATTTAATAATTAACAACACAGATAATTAAAAAATAAGCAATTTGTTATAATAAATAGATAAAACTTAAGACCTTAATTTCAGATTAGGGATTAGTACTAGCAGTTTCACAATAATGTCAAAAGTTTATAAACAATGAACTCAATCTTTCTGTGAAAGAAACTAATCATTATGCAAAGCCACTGGGGATTTTATACATGTCAAAATTTAAAGAACTAAATGGCAGGAGAAAAAATGGAATTCTATATCTTGACCCAGAGGAAACTTTGATGCTGTAAAAAATGTTTATTTTGGCAGCAAAATGAAAACCTTACATTCTGTGCTTATCCAATACTGGTTATATATGATCTTTTATTATACATACAACAAACAGAACTTTATTTCAGCAAAAATTTCAAACCCTATCAATGTGCTCTTAGGTTGTAATGACACAGATGGTACTTTCATTGACAAAAGGTACCATGCCAGAATTATGCAACATTATGCCAAGTTATCAAATAAATGTGATTAGAAATGTCAGATAAAAATGAAAAGAATTACTTCCAAGAACATGCAAGAAAAAGTTTACATCCATTGAAGTAGTTTCATTTAGATGCAGAAAAACCCTCACAGTGAAAGAGGGGAAAAAGGAAATGTTACCATTATTTCCTCATTCTGAAGTAACTGAAGTCACAACCCAAATAAAATAAGTGAATAGAGATCCAAGACTGCTGTAGATTACAACGAAATGATTATTAGTGTCAATATTGTTGATCAAAACCTTTCTAGCAACCAAGTAGCAATAAAAAAAAGGGGGGATTAAAATACTACAAAAATATTTTAGCATTTTTTGGATCAACTGTTTTCAATCTTTTGAAATTTACAAGGTGGTGGTAGAACACCTAATAACAAATTCAGAACAGATTTAGTAGCTGAAACAGTTATTTTACTCATTTTATACTTCTGGAAGATAAGGTCACCATTTTTATGAAGCATCATTAAGTATTTGAGCAGAGTTTTCCTTGGAAATCATCCTGACTACAAATAAAAAAAAAAAAAAAAAAAAAAAAAAATAGCACAGAATCCTGGCAAAGAACTAGTATGCGTGGTCATCCAAAAGTAAATGGCAAATGATTTATAAAAGAAATTGGGTATACTGGGAGGATTTTGATGCTGCACTATACATAGCATATTATGATTTAATATAGAACAAATATTTATTAAATTGTGAAGAAATTATTATAGATAAGCAGTATGCAATTTTGCACAAATAAAACTACCCTCTTACAAAGTAATATAGTTACCCAAGCATTACAATGTAACTACCTGCACTACATTTTTCTAGTCTAGCTTATATGTGTGAAGAAACTCAAAAATTGGTTAGTAAAAGAAAGCATAATAAGCTTCAGATAATTTTATATGGCCCCTCCCAAAACACATAAAATGCACTGCTAATAGTATCAACCAATTCAGAATTTTGTGAATGTAAAATATAGCAATTAAAAAATCATCGTTTCTTGAAAGAATTTTATAACAAACATGCAATGTTTATTAGGTTAATTATTATTTTTATTTAGAACTAATATTTTTCTAGTTAAAATATATATACCAATTACACATTTGTGACAGATTTAAATTTTTGATGTGATTGGAATCATGTAAAAATTGCCAGGTTTCATAGTAAAAATGAATCTTCAGTTCTATGTTGATGAATACGGAAAAAATTCAGGCTAAATTTTCTGTTGCATTATAAGCTTCAAAAATTACTGCCATAGAAAGAAGGAAAAGCCATTTTTGGTTGGAAAGTATGAATAGTAAAAGAATAGCTACTGACAGCAAGGTGTTAAAAGAAAATGGTTTAAAGTTATACAAGGACATTAAAAAAGAAATGGGTTGGAAGAGGATATTGAACATTTTGCAAGCAGAAGGAGGTTGCTTTTGTAAAAAAAAAAAAAAAAAAAGAGGTGTTGCCATTTAAATATTTGTTGTTATCGGTTCTGGAATTGGGTTTTATTTCATACGTACCCATAACAATGAGACATGTTTTAACACAGAAAAAATGTTTTGAGCATAACTTGTAATAACAAGAATGTCTAAGCCTTCTAAGTTAATAAAAGTGTTTTAGAACGAAATAAAACATTTAGTTTACGACTATAAGAAACTTATGTGTTAGTTCTTTTGAGGAGGTGAAATATATTAATTCACATCTGCGACAGGATAGAACCTGGAATAACTATAAAATTAGCAAGGTGCAATTTGAATTTAGACGTTAAATATTTGTGCTTTTTAGTTTCTCATGAGCTTTCATGTTTTGTTATGGATGCTTTAAAGTTACACAGTAAAATTTTACCTACAATTTTACGAATTAGACAAAAGGTACTGCCAAAGAAATTATAAACGCAAAAATGAATGTTTCCAGAGAATGCAAATTGAATACACAGTTACCTGATAAATTCCAGCCCTTAGAAAGTACTCAACAGGCAATTTCTGAATTATTACTAGGTGAGGGCAATGAAAAATAAAAGAAAGAGTGCATTAAGGATTTCAGCAAAGATGAAAATTATGGAAAACAGTACTTTTATTCAGACAAAAAAACTCTGACGATAGATCTATTCAGTCGCCAAGCAGCTGACAATATCGGTTACCAAAATTGAAAGTTAAGACATTTAAAAGTGATATTAAACCTTTTTTGGGATTTTAGACTCAGTTTTCAAGAATTTATGAGATGAAGAGGTAATTTGGCTTGATCAGGTTTCAAAATTCAAGTTAAGGTTAAAAAGGAAGTTGGTACTTCAAGAAACAATATCCCTTATGCTTCAGCTCTTATACCGTTCACATATGAAAAGGGTAAATATATTTTTTGTGATCATCCGCATTTTAGTAAAGACTAGGAAAGCTCCCATCATGACAACTGACCATCATGACAGTAAATCCCAAGTTATATACAAAAAATGTTGCTTGGTTTGTCTTAAGTTAGGACATATTGTAAAAACATGTACAAGTACCATTCAGTACATAAAAATAATATGTGGACAATATTACACTCTGCTTCGTCCAAATTGGAAGAAAGGGTCTAATGAATCCCCTTTTCAAGCAAATTCTGCAGAAAGCGAGTGCACTGCATTGTTTACAGGGGGATCCTCTTCAAGGGAAATATATCTAAAGACTGCCTTGATTAAAGTTTGCCATAAAGGAAGCCACACTGCGGTACATGCTCTGGCTCACACTGAAAATGATTTAATAAAGAGACACATCGAAAATGATTTAATAAAGAGACAAACTTTCTCCTACGGGTACAGAAGTGAGGCTACAAAGGCTATTTGGTGACAGAACTATTCCCACCCTAGAACGTGGAAGGTACAATGTTACAGTTAAAAGTTTTGATGAAGAGTTTTCAACAAAAAATTCCTTTTTCAACCAATCCAAAATTTGCACCTCACTACCTATAATTCGTGAAAAATCTTCTAATTTTGCAACTTAAAGCTTATGAAATAATGCAGATGTTGGCAATAATATACTATACTCTTCCAATATGAGTTCCCTTGGTGCAGATATTTTACAAAATATTTTTACTAGCAGAATATAGTATGTTTCAGCTCTAGAAACCTTGCTTGACTGGACCATTCCAGGTCCCAGAAAGAAAACAGATGGAGTTATTAGCATCACACTCTGCCTAAAAAACTTTTAGGTGAAAGAGATGTAGGAATTGCAAACTTTGCACATTTGTGATCGATTGAAGAGAAAGCAAAAGCGTGCTAGAAAATGAAACTTTAATGCATTTTAAGGAAACTATCTGTTAACAGGGACAATTGTTATAATATGGCCTTAGCTTGGATAGTAGGGTATCATCCTCTCCATGATAAGTATGACATAATTGACATGAAACAGCAATCTGTCATGAAATCGTCACAAAGAGAAACTATCTCTGACAAATATCACGAAATTCTTTTGCAGTGGAAGACAGAAGGTATAATAGATGATGTAGAGTCATCTGCTATTAAGAGTACCATTCATAATTTACCTCACAGACTGGTAATTAAATTATCAAGTACAATTACAAAGATCTGCCCTGTGCTCAATGTCTTGGTACAGGTTGCTGGCTGTGCTTTCTTAAACAATTCTCTGAGTATGGAACCTAGACTTACACAGCTGGTTCCTCCTCTATTGAATAGATTCCAAATGCATGCTGTAGTAGTAATAGAAGATATCAAAGAAGGTTTCCTGCTGCTTACTGTACAACCAGAAGATCAAGATGTACTGTATTTTGTGATGGAAGGACTTCTGGAAAATTAACAAAATACAGAAACTGTCGCTTGGTGTGCAGTGTTACAACAAGCTGTTTCTTGCTAAATATGACTATTTTGCATCATTTAAGCTTCTGTTTGATATTTTAGAATAATATCAAACAGAAGAGCTGAAATTACCATAGAGAATCTAAAAGCAGGTTTTTATGTTGACAACTTAGTTGCAAGTGTAGATGATGATGAGGAATTGCACCTACTTCAAAAAAAAAAAAAAAAAAAAAAAAAAAAAAAAAAAGGAGCTATAAATATAATGCAAGAGGAATGTTTTAATTTACATTGCTGGTATGACACAGGAATTCAAGATGGGAATCAAAGGCATTGGCCTTTAGTGGAATACTACCTCTCATCAACTGAATTGTGCTTTGCCAGAGACATTAGTGAAATTACAAGAAAGAGTTACGAAAAGTAATTTAGTTTTCATGACCAACGGCATGCACAATCCCATTGATGTTACATGTCCAGCAATGCTGTTGCCAAACTACTGTTACAAGAAGCCTGGAAAGGGAAACTTAGTTGGGATGGGGCACTCTTGGAAGATCATCTACTGAAATATTAGGTAGATATAGCTTTTCAGATAAATTATCTTTTTATTCATATTAAAAATACAAAAACAAAACTGCAATTTCTGAAGGTCACAGGATTTTATTTTTAAATACTATGCCTATTATCAAAGCAAAACTACAAATGAACTGTATAATTTTGTACATTCACAAAACAATTAATAAAATGCTGGCAAATTTTATTTTAATAAAATCTTAAAGTTCAAATAAAAATTTGTATCCTTTTCAGATGTGAATTTACAATTTGGCATATGTAACATTTGAGATTTCTTTCATAAACAGATGATAAAATAAAAATTACTACCTCAGAACATGGACTTAGTTTAGTAGGAATATCATCAAAGATGACTACAGGAACACAGATATCAGAGCAGAACTAAAACAAAGAATAATATTTGCATTACTATCATAATACAATGCTAAGAACAAAACACTAAGGGGATATGAAAAATATAACACATGCTTGCAAATCAAAATCACCTATGCACTAGACCAGAAAAGTTTACAAAACCAGTAATGTATTTGTATATGTGAGCATGTAGGTATGCATGCACAGAATATTTGAAAAAAGGTGACTACAAGCTTTAACCTTAAGTGCTGATAAAAGACAGATATTTTCAACTGCAAAGTTTCTCAAAATAAGGCACAGCATTTATGGCATCAACTGCATAACAAAGAGGGCTTAGTAAATAAAAGATCTAAATTTTTATATATACTCTGCAAAGCATAATCTTCAGGTACACTCATGATGGACTTCCTTAGGAAAACTGGCTTGCATACACATTACACGTGGGGAAAACCAATAAAATGCCCATGCATCCAGTACGTACTTGGGGTTTCAAACCACAGACTAAATTACTAGTGTTCAGCGACTTGATTTTTGATCTGTTTTGCCATAATAGGTTGTCTTTTTCTAATGAGATTTAATACTAAAAAACAGAGTTAAACATATTCATAGGAAGCAAATAAAAAAAAATGCAGACCCTTCCATCTTCAATGATTTATAGCTGCATATATGTTTACAGTACTGGACACATTGAAAAACGTAGATTATTTGAGTATTATTGGTTAATGGATGCCGTTTGAAACTTGCAATGTATGTGAGAATGACAGTGTATGCAGGCTCCAGCATTCTTTGCACAGAACCCAAAGTGAATGGCATTTATGGAGTCAATCTGCATGTTTTATAGTGTGAGGTTAAAACATTAAAAAAAAAAAAAGTACTCCAATGACTGTGAGATATGGTTAATCATCTGGTTGTTAACAGCAAGACACATGAAAATAATAGACATTCATTGGCAGGTATGTAACCTGTAAGGTAACAATGCAATAAACTGCAATAAAGTACAAAATTGGGTTAAATTGTTCAAGAAACCGAAAGAGAAATGAAAATTACAGTGAATAACTGGCTTTCATCACAAACAGTAGAGTTCTATAAAGTGGGTGTCTAGAAACTCATGCTTAAATTGAAAAGAAAATCAAGCAGAAATATAGATAATTTAATGCAAAATCAGAACATAAATGTGTTTTTGAAAAAAGTTTACTTGTTTCATTTTTATTTCAAAATGGACTTCACTTAAAACTTACTCTCAACATTAATGAGAGCATAAATTCTAAGAAATACAAGATCTTGGAAAAACATCTCTTTTGACATCTTAATGTACAATTCCTTCGAGGAAGTGTAGTTTTTCAATATGAAAAATTATTTTACTTAAAGGGCTTCCGTTACTAGCTTGGGCTGGAAACAATTCTGCTATGAATACCATTGAAAGAATATAGAATGTTTTCAAAATGAAATCCAGGAAGAAATAACAGAGATAAATAAATTCCCAGAGAATATGGCATATCTGCCAAGCTTGAAGTATGACAAACTTGGAGTTGCTAGAAGATTACCATGCTATTTGGTGATGAGATTAAAAAAAACTTGAAATTGACTTAAATTCACTTTATAATGCATGATTCAGCTTAATAAATCATATACAACATGATTCTGATGTAAAAAAATTTATTAATATTTATTTAGGTATTTTAAATTTTATGCTGTTTAGAAAATGCCAATTAGGGAAGAAAAGCTTTTATTTATCAAAGTACTTTTAAATGAGATGGAAATAAAGCTAATAATTAATGTAATAAATACTGTATGGATAAATTTAGGTAGCATTTATTGATGCAAGGCAAAATTAAATACAGATATCTACTGATAAGACTTCCACTGAAGCATAATAAAAAGTTCTTCAAATGTTTGCAGTAAATTATGGCAAGTCAGATCAAATAAAATTTAACAATAAAATAACATTGAAAATCACGAGGAAGGGGGAATGGATTTTGCACAATTTAAGTTTAATTAATTCAATAAATTTCATTTATTAATGGATAATATTTTCTGCAGTAAGACCTAAAAATTAAAAACTGAGAGATCTGGTGGTCTACCAAGACCTGCAATGAAAAACTGTAGTAAACTTTTAGTAAAATTGGTACAGTTGACAGCTAATGAGGTTATGATAAAGATGACGGAACTGCAAAGTCTTTACACAAGGAATGACTAAAAGAATCCACACATTATTAAGATAAAAAGTATGTTAAATATTGAAATGTATTAATATTGCTTGAGTACCACTCATGAAAATACCACTAAATGTATTTAATGTATAATTAACCGCTCTTAATGATAGCAATATATACATCAGCAGCTACAAGTTTTTCATAAACTCATAGCAACTTTCACAAAACTGTACATTACACTCCCTACAGTGATCAGAATCAATACAAATAATTTGAATCTCAACTATGTCAGTACAATACATTTCCATTTGCTGCTATCATATCCTCTATTTTCTAAAGATGTACAACTAAGTTTTTGCAAACAGCAGCATTATGTATTTCATCTCATTTTTCAAGTAGCATTATGAAAACTATACATTTTTGGAAGATTTGGCCTGAATCATAACCAGTCCTCCAGCTCATCCTACAGATGCTTAGGTAAGGCAAAATCAGGTTCTGCTAGCTAATCAATTTCATTTACAACCATTTCCCCAAAACATTTAGTTATGATACATAAATTACCATGTAAGACATGTTATTTGAATAAGGCAAAACAACAAAGGCTATTTGCCTTAGAGAACAGATGCTTTCATGGAGGATTTTCTGACAAAAATTGGATCATATTAATATTACACATGTGGAAAGCTCCATATGTAATGTAAATATGAGCAAATTTTTCTTAGAAAGTTCTACATGAAGGCATTCCTCCTCTCCAGATAGCCCCTTGCATGCTTTGTTGCACTCAAATAATTTGATCATGGGGAAAACCAACAATGCAGCCAGACTGTTTGCATGGATTCAAACTACCTTAACCCTCTAAGTGGACAAACTGTATGTATGTATTCAAAAATACTAATCCTGCTGATCTTGTGTGCTTTTCAACTTACGGAATTTCACTGCAAATTATACTGCTCTGTATATAACAGATCTAATGACATCCTTCTTAAAGGACATCCAGACAAATGCTTTCTTAAAGGGGATAAATTTAAATATGTTCATGATTATCTAAATTACTGATAAAATTTCCTGTTTAACATTCTTCCGTGTTACAGTAAATCTAAAAGACAAAGCATTCATAAACATTTATAAACTAGGTCAACTAGATTGCAACCTTAAATTCTTTCTAAAAATTGGAAAAAATATTATCTTAATCTTTTAAAACACATATACGAAAACTTCAAATTTTACGCACAGCAAGAAGTCTACAGAAAATCACCAAGTTTTCGTAATATCCCTAAGAACACTCATCTTGATACCATACAAGAAAGCTGCCATTAGATTTTGTATACAGAAAGTATCTGTAGCCTGCATTTTGAAATTAAAAATAATTTTAAAAAATACAAAGCATGCGGATTCAACAAGTACCTAGAAAGCATGATGATAAAGATTTATACCATAATTAAAAAGAAGAAAATAACCATATGGCTTTTTATGATAAACCAGCTCCAAGCTTTAATAAATGCAGGGAAGAAATCAAATACTTTACTTAGATAATAAAATGAGGGACCACTTTTAGAAGTGACATTCATAATGTGCACATAAAACAGGACAGTGATATTTATAAAACCTGAATAACTGGTACATGAATTGACATATTCTGGTAGTGTTAAAAGAAAATTTGAAATTAAAGGAGCACACCAAAGACTTGAAATTTGGAAAAAAACTGCAATGCTTTTCTAACTGCAATAAAAAAAAAAGTATTAAATTATTAAAAGTATTAAAAAAGTAAAAAATATTCCTAATTAAAACAATCAATGTTAAATATGAATGGGGGAATGTGCACATGCTTCTTTGAAAAGGATATTTCTAAAATTTAGATGTAATTTAATAAAAAATAAGAAAATTCACTCTATTTAGCCTTATTTCAAAATCATAACAACAGACACAAACATCAGGTAGTTATGCTTACTCACAAGTTCCCAGACAACCCAATAACAAAGCAGTAGGAGGCTTTTTAAGCTCCCACATAACCCAATAGCAAAGCAGTAGGAGGCTTTTTAAGCTAGAAACTTCTCTGAAGTTTGGCCTGAAAATAGCCCTAAGAATGCATAATTTGATTATTTTTAAACATCTTAAAAAAAAAAAAGAAAAGAAAAGAAAAAGAGAAATTTTGCAAAGGGATTTCAATTAAATTTCTTAAATGTAGGAGGAAAAAAAAGACCATGAATCTTTAAAAGGAGGAGAGCATGAACCTTTTAAAAACATAATAATAGAAACTTAATAGTAACTATATGTGTCGTTACTCAAAGAAGAAAGTGAGTTTTAGATTACCGTGTTTTCGAGCATATAATGCACACTGGTGTAATAATACATATTTATAATTTCAAGCAACAATTTTTAATTTTTAGGTATATTCATGGTATAACACCCACCCAAATCTTCACAAAGAAACCTAAGAAAAAAGATACACGCAGTAAAGTAAAAAGATACACGTACAATGCTTTTATCTTTTGAGGTCACTTATTTGAAGATTTGTCCAAGCCTTTTGAACAATGGTATACCACATTGACAAGTGATAAGGGAAACAGTATGTGTGTGAATTACATGCTTGGGGGAGTAAATTTCCCTGCAGACATGGTGGACTGCATTCAATCCAGCTGTTCAAATCAATACTATTGTAGAGTTTTGAGAAAAGGGGGATATAATTTGGAGTAAGAACGCATTGCCTACCTCAATGAATTCATGGAATTAGAAGTTAGATGTTTTCTCTTTCTATAGACATTTGAAGTTGTGATTTTGAAGGGAAAATCAAAGGCTTTAGTATATCACATTTGCTTTAGTTCAAATATGATTGATCTAGTGTTCTTTTCAGTAGTAAATACAGCTCCCGCAAAAAGAAAAAAATCCAATTTCGGTATCAAATGCAAAGCCATTGATTTTGCGAAAGAAAATGGAAATTGTACTGCAGCAAGGGTGTTTGGTGTTGGTGAAAGATGGAATGCATAATGATTATTATTTGTTTATGGATAAGAGTAACAATGATGGTGAAGATGAAATAGAATTCACAAATGTGCCAGAAGGTATAATGGAAGACGAAGATGACAAACTTTTCATGTTATTCAATAACGAAAATTTTTAAGTTCATAAGGTATGTCATTCCTTTTAAATAAACTGTATTTAGGTTCATAAAGAAATCTAATTTTATTTAATGCTGATTCCTTATTTTTAAAACTATCATTTTTATACCCGACATATAATGTGCACCATAAATTTCGATCTTATTTTTTTTATTGAAAGTAGGCATTATACACCAGAATATAAGGTAATCATTTCTCAGGGATGTGTTTTCTGCATATATATATATTTGAATTTAAAAAGTATTCTCTATTCGTAACAAGCAAATTAAAGTTAATTAAATTTTAAATAATAAAATTTACTTGCAAACAAATAAATGATTAATTATTGCTGCAAACTAATCTACAATATTTAAATTCTGAGAGCATTTGTAAATCAAGTGCAAGTATCAAAATCCATGAATAAATATATCAGATCAGTCCATAAATTTGTGTGCATTTTTTGGTAAATTTTTAAATATAAAAAAAACACAATTTAACATTTTAATCAATTATATATTTTCCTCCATTATCTACAATGTTTCACCATCTTACAGGCAGCATTTTTATGCCATTGCTGTAGAAAGACTTTTGATGCAAAAAAACTTGAAAGTTCATTGTGTACATCCTGTTTAGAATTTATTTTTTTCCCCAGTAAAAAATCTTGTAAGGCACGAAATAAGTGAAAATCACTTGGGGCAATATCTGGGGAGTAAGCAGGATGTGGCAAAAGGTTCCAATTAAATTCAATAATTTTTTGCAGCATTGTTCGAGCTGTATGCGGTCTAGCGTTATCATGATGAAACAACACTTTCTTGATATTCACCAATCATGGGCTTTTTTTGATCAATTCTGAGTTTAGACGGCAAAGTTGTTCACTATAAGCTTCTGAATTAATTGTTTGATTTGGCATTAACAGCTCACAATGTCCTGAACAGGGTTCATCATCAATGTTGCTTTTCCAACTTTAAATTTTTTAAACCATTTCTGGGTAGTCCTTACAACTAATAGCGTGTTCACCATGTACAATATTAAATTTTATCACTGCAAACATGGCAGTTTCACCACACAAAAATAAAAAATGTAGTACAGCACATTTGTGCTGATTATCAAACTTATGGATTGACCCTATATAATTCCAAAAAAATCTTTTAATCCTAAAAATTTATAAAAATGCATAAGTGAATAATTGCGTATATATATATAGACATAAAATGCATTTCAACATTTTAATACATCACATTAATTGACATTTGCATTACCCCTCTGGGTACTGAAAAAAAAATTCATCAGAAGTTTAAAAAAAGTTCACCTCACTTTATATTTAAATATGCTTTTACTTAGTATCTTATTCTGACATTAATGTAACATCGTTACAGTTCATATGGGCTGATTTCATTTTTTGTTTTTATCTTATTGTATAAAAATTTAACGTTTTTGGATATGTATTTAATGTTTTTGAAGTTATTACATATAAATAATTTTAAGAAAAGTACAAAAAATGCTAATCAAAACTATTAATACAGTACAAAGTCAGAGATCCAGACTCGTAGGAACTTCGGCGATTCTGGATTTGGGATTTTTCCGGATATTAGATCATTGGTTAAAATCTAGTAAGATGGCATGTAAAACTTATAAAATTAAAAATATGAAATTGTGATTTACAAAATAATGATGCATTTATGATCAAAAGGGTATCAAAATTTACACAAAAAAAGGCTTAATAACTATTTGTTTACTTTATTAAACACTACTTTCAATTAAGTTGTTTAAGTTGCTTCATTTTTTGTGCTAATACTGTCTCTTTAATTCTACAGACAGATATAATTTCTTGTTCAGTTACAAAGTTTCACTGTTCAACCCCTGTAATTACTGTGCCGATAACTCTAACTTGTTAATCGATTTTTTTTCGTTTTCAATAACCTCTCTGTCACTTTCTTCACCATCGGTAGCGGTATTTTCTGGAACTAGAACCATACTGCAGATTTTGCCGTCCATTGAATGATGACTGGGGCATTGAAACTGTAAGGAAAAACTTCCTGTAATATCTTCATTTATTCCCTACATCTCTTTATAACATGCATTAATTGGAAAATTTGGTTCCGAAAACCTCTAAATTCGCGGCTATCATCTTCATCATCCTCACCATAAAATATGGTAACTGCCCATAAATTATTCTAAGTATTTTTTAAAATATCTGGAGACACACGATCTTGCAATGCTCCACACAGCAGATTTTATGCCAAAATATTTCAAAATTTCTTGAACATTCTTCCCATTATTCAGGAAATTTAACATGGACTTTAAAAATGCTACTTTAACTTTGTATTTCAGTGTGCACAGCATTCTGATATCCATAGGCTGAACAATGGGTGTACAATTTGGAGGAAATAATAATACATACACATTATCTTTCATTAAAACTTTAAGTGAAGTATGAGCCATGCGATTGTTTACAATCAGGACGACTTTTGCATCATCACATAAACCAACCCTATTTAAATATTGCCATGCCTCGGGTATGAAACTATTTTCAAACCAGTCATTTGTTAATGCTTGTGTCATCCATGCTCTTTTATTTGCACGCTATAACAGGGGAGATCTTTACTCCTTTATATGCTTGAGGTCATGTATTTTTTCTATTACGAAAAGTTTACATATGTGCATTCCTGCAGCATCTGCACATCCTAAACTTGTTAGTCCCGCTTTGGAATCTTTACCACCAGTTGCAGCCTTTTCTCTTTAGAGGCCGCCAAGGTATTTCGTGATACATATTGCTAAAAAAGACCAGCCTCATCAGCCCTGCAAATTTGACCTGCAGATAGCTTTTCATTATTAGCGAGTTCAATGAATTCATATTCAAATACTTCAGCAGCTTAGCTTTTTCACCTAAAATTTTGAATTGCCTTATATCATGACAATTTTTTAATTTGATTAACCAACCTGTCGAATATGTGCAATCAGTATGTAAGTTCATTTCTTCAAGAAAACTTTTGCTGAAGAAATAAACCCTGTGTTGTAAAAGGAGATTCCCTGTGTTGTAACAGGGAAATCCTCGTAATACGTATATGTATTTCAGAACAGTAAAGCTATTTGGTTCATGTGAAATATCAGTATTTTAGCAGCAAAGCTTATATTACTTTTTTCTACATATTTGAATGTTTATTGGTAAGTTTTCAACATTTATATTTTTTGTGGCATTTTTTAGCTTGAGGCATTAACATTGGATCTGTCAATGGCATGCCTTCGCTGCGGCACTGTCTGACCCATCCAATCAGTACTTAGTCATAAGCCTTACTTTTAGCATAATGAATAATTTTTCTGTTATTCAATGTGAGAGCGGTGTTAGAATCCACAAAAAATTTAAAAAGTTCCTTTTTCTGTTATGTCATATACAGTTGACTTTCAATGCCATACACCTCGCACAATTTTGAGACAGTTATACCATTTTTTGCAGCAATTCCACTTTTTGTTTAATGGACATCAAAACATGCTTTTGCTTTGTAAATCCTGTTGCAGCTCCAGAGTTAGAGACTTTTCAACATAATCCAAAGTTCAAAGTTTAGTTTTCATAAAATTCCTGTAATAATAACAGCCTGCAAAAATTAATAAGCTGGATCAAATCAGAAAGTTAAGAAAGAGCCCAATCTGCTATATTAAATGAAATTCTTCTGGAATCAATAAAATATAATTGTAGCCTAGCTTAACAGCATCCGCTTTACAATATTGGCTATGTATCATGAGACTGGCGACAAAAGATAAGTTGTTCCGCTAAATTTTCTGTTACTTCTATCATGCACTGAGACAATGAACCCTGAATTCTATTAGTTTAGTTATTTATTATACTTATCTCTATTTCTTGCACATGTTTGTTTAAGGCTTATTTGGTGCTGAATAAATAAATTTTCACGTATACTTAAGGCTTATCGAAGGCCGGGGTTAGATATCTTACCACCTGATGCAGTCCCTGCAGGTCCTAAATTCTGCTACCAAGCACCTCCTTAACTTCTAAATTTTGTGTCCCAGAGATTTTACTAAATTCTAAAAATTTCGTCATCCCTTAATTTTGTTACTTGGTGCTTCGTTAAATTGCAAAAATTTGGTTTCCTAAATTGTGGTGTGGCTATACAAGTTATGGTGCCAATTATGGGTTTATGTGAATAACAAATCAGTTATTCTTAATTCAATTTGCACTAAATGTAATCTTTTGGCCTATGAATATCATTAACAAAAGCAATTTTTAGCATATGAAAAGAAATATTTGTTCAATGTTTCCTCGTCAACACATCTTAACACATTTAATTTAAACCTGCAATCATCACCAAGCGTAATGCCAACAGAAAAGTTTCCCATATTCTTGTGTTATTCAATTACAATTATAAAAAAAATTTTTAGGCATCGCTGCATGAGTCATTACTCAAGTTGTCATGTCTTGGATAAACTTGCGGTGATGAAAGCAAAATATAATAAATAATGATTCACCAGGTTGGCATCAGGGATATAAAATATTAAAAGGTGTGCAATCAACGATATTTCTGTGTAGAAAGTTTCAGTGTGAGATGTATGCCAAGCAATTATGCAGCTACGGATTCAAATTACTGATCATAAGAAATTTTTGTTAATATGATCGTTTCTTCAATAACGAGATATTTTATTTAGTGCCGAAGTGAAATCAAGAATCGGGACTCTCTACATGTTTTGTTATAGGGGAAAAAAATCAATTGCGTAAAGCATATGTAAAAAAATTCCTTAAAACAAAACAAAACACAAAAAAGGTTGTGGTGGTTTTGAGGTCCAGAGTTGAGATCATCCCAGATATTGGACATCCGGATCTTGGACTTTACTGTACCATGCAATCACAGCATATTTTTTTACCTATATAAAGTACACTTATGCCTCGATTTACAAGGTACTCGTTTTACACAATTTTTGTTTTACATGGTTTAAAAAATAACATATTTCAAAAACTTGGTAAAAATGTACATTCGGCTGCATATATGCAGATAAATATATTTGAAGTCATTTCTGAATCTCATTCCTTTGGTAACACTGGTGGCAACAACAATGAAGATACCCTGTGTTGTAAAAGGGAAATCCTCGTAGTATGTATATGTATTTCAGAACAGTAAAGCTATTTGGTTCATGTGAAATATCAGTATTAGCAGCAAAGCATATATCACTTTTTTCTACATATTTGAATGTTTATTGGTAAGTTCTACACATTTATATCTTTTGAGCATTTTAAGAATTTAAGTAAATTTGTTAAGGTTTTATAACGCCAAAAGATTTGAAAAAAGTCAAATAAAAATAAATGCTATTTCTTTAGAAACAAAAATTAAAATATTAGATCAGACAGATTCTGCTAAATTTTACTTCATGAATGAAAGCACAATAAGGATAGTTAGAAAAAATGAAGACTCTATTAGAAAAAGTATAGCAGCTGGAACGTGCAGCAGTAACAGAACAGTTTCATATGTAAGAGATACGATGGAAAGTATGGAAAAGGAATTATTGATATGGATAGAAGACCAAAATCAAAAATGGTTTCCAACTGATATTAATGCTATTACAAATAAGGCTTTAAAGATTTATAAAGCACTTAAGAATCAGTCACCGTCGACTTCATCAGATGAAGAAAAGGTTTCTTTTACACAAGTCATGGTTGGTTTGAGATTTAAACAAAGACATTCTATACATAATCTAAGATTGAAAAAAGAAAGTGTATCTGCTGATTCGGATGCAGCACAACAATATCCAGCAAAATTTGCTGAAATCATTGCCGCTAACTTCTACACTTCTGATCAGACCTTCAATGCTGACGAGTCTGCATTGTTCTGGGGGAAAAAATGCCTGAAAGAACCTACTTAAACCTGAAATATCTTGAAAGAACCTATTTTGCTAAAACTTACAAATCAGCTAGTGGTCATATGGTAGCGAAAAGTGGTCTTTTCTGTTGCAACACTTCAGGCAATTCTATAATGAAACCATTGGTTAAGAATAAATCAAAAACACCACACTCATTTAAAAGAATATACATAAATAGCCTTTCCATTTATTGGATGGCTAATAAGAAAGCATGGGTCACTGCCATAGCCTTCAATGAATGGTTTCATAACATGTTTCTTCCATATGTAAAAAAATATTAAAGTAAAAAGGGATTGCCTTTTAAGGCTCTTCTATTAATTGATAATGCAGCTGGTCATCCACAAGATTTAAAACTCGAAAATGTAGAAGTTGTCTTTTTACCAAAAAATACAACTTCCTTATTACAGCTGTTACATCAGGGAATAATTTCGACTTTTAAGGTATTGTTTATTAAACAAACCTTCAGGTAACTTCCTTATTACGCTGTTTTTTATTACTTATTCAACTTCCTTATTACAGCCGTTAGATCGGAATAATTTCGATTTTTAAGGCGTTGTATATCAAATCAACTTTCAAGTATATTTTAGAACAAACGGAGAATGATGAATCTCTTACTCTTATGGAAGCTTGGAAGAGATTTACAATCTTAGATTGTGTTAAGCATATTGGACTATCATATATTAAGATTAAACAGTCAACGCTCAGCACATACTGGAAAGCAATATGGCCAGATGCTGGTAAAGATGAGAATGATAAGATTACCAGTAGAGCATGAATATTCTCAGATCACTAAATTGCCCCAAACTATAGGAGGAGAAGGTTTTGAAGATTTAGCTCAAGCAGATATTAAAGAAATAATGCCTGATGAAGAACTAAATGATGAGTTTAATAACATGATTCATGAAACAAATAAACATGATGAAGACGATGATTCTGATGAAGAGCAATCTGGAACAGTTCCATTCATAGCAAGAGTCATCACCATAGGACTTAAATTGGGGAGAAAATTAGGTAATCAATTTTTCAATTTGATGCGAATGTTGAACAAGCTTTCTGATTCTAACGGGAGCTTAGTCAGTGTTTAAATCAATATCAGGTTTACAAAGATTCAGGGAAACAGGAGGGGAAAAAAAAAAAAAAAAAAAACCTAGGCAATTGTTAATTACAGATTTCACTCCAAAGTCTTGTCAATCTGAGATCTTCCATAATTCGTCAACCATTGAAGCAGAATCTTATCAAGAACGTTCAAGTGTGAAAGTGACATCATACCAATCAAGAAGAAAAGACTAATAGTTCATGAGAGTGATTAAACTTATAATAATTTCTTTGAATGATCTTATATATTCCTAATGCATAATAAATTAAATATGTGCTTCTATTACCTACATATATTTATTATTTTATGAAAGAAGTCAGTACAAAGTCTGACATCCGGATGTCTAATATCCAAAATGATCTAAAATTCCCCAAAGCCATGAACATTTTTTGTATGCTTTACGCATGTGCATTTTATTCCCCCCTGCACATAATAAAACATGTGGAGAGTCGTGATTCTTAATTTCCCTTCTGCACTAAATAAAATACCTCATTATAAAAGAAACAATCATTTTAGCATAAATTTCCATCATCAGTAATTTGGCTCTGTAGCTGCCAAACTGCCTGCTTGGCTTACATCTGAAACTGAAATATTTTACATAGATAAATCGTTGAATTTACACATACTAATATTTTACCTGGCAAATCATTATTTATTGCATTTTTCTTTCATCACCGCATGTTTATCAACACATGACAAATTGAGTAATGACTCATAAAGGAATGCCTAAACATTTTTTTTATGTTAGTAATAGAATAACGAAGAGTACAGTAACCTTTTGTGTTGACATTACGCTTAGCGATGATTACATATGTGCTAAAGTTAAATGTGCTACGAAATGTTGACAAGGAAAAATTTCTTTCCATATGCTACAAATAGATTTTGTTAATGATACTGATACGACAAAAGATTACATTTAGTGCTCTTTGAATTAATAATAACTGATTTGTTATTCTTATAAACACAGAACCAGCACCAGGACTCATATGCCCACAACGGGCAGCAGAATTTTGGGAAGACGCTCCTAAATTCAGGACCTGCAGAGACTGCATCAGGCAGTAAGATATCCAGGACTTAGATAAGCCTTAAGCATGTGCAAGAAATACACATAAGTATAATAAATAATTAAACTAACACAGGTTGGTGTCCGGTGAAAATGTCACGGAGAAAACATCGCAAGGCAAAAAAGTCGCAGTACAAAACATAGTGGGAGAAAACAAAGCAAAGAAAAAACATCGCAGTTCTAAAACATCGTGGTACAAAATATCGTTGTAAAAAAAAAAAAGGTTAAAATACTTCTCAGTTTAAAAACATCGTCATCTAAAATATAGATGGGAAAAAATTAAGTACCTACAAAACATCGCATGACGATAACATCGCAGACATGCGTTTTTCAGGCTTTAATAATTTTAAATGGATATTCGCAGAAATATTTGTGAGCGCAAGATGGAAAGAAGGATAATTTTTATTTTCATATTTTTTTATTAACTAATCAATATTTCATGGAAATGTAAAATGGAAACTTAAGCATAGAAAAATAATGCAACTTATGGCACTTAAAATAGAATTTTAAACTGACATAGTTAACTAACAAAGAACATTAATGAATTATTTTTTATAAAGGTTTTACTGGTAATTTTTCTTGAAAAGTATAATCTAAAAATGATTAGAAAAAGGAAATAAGTAACTGCATGCCCCTATCTTTAAAAAATTGCTAAGTTAATTATGAGATTATTTTCTTCACTTTTGTTAATCTGTTACTTTTATAGTGCAAAAAAATATTATTAATTATTTCTTTTTTGTTTAAATTTCTTGTTCTGTTTTTTTATAAATTTATTAGTTAATAGAAAATATGAAAGTAAAAATTATTGCTCTTTCCATCTTGTGCTCACAAATCATTATGCAGACATCCATTTAAAATTATTAAAGCCTGAAAAACGCATGTTTGCGATGTTATCCTCATGCGATGATTTGTAGGTATTTTATTTTTTCCCATGATATTTTTGATGACGATAATTTTAAACTGCGAAGTTTTTGAACCGCTTTATTTTTGTCAATGATATTTTGTACCACATTATTTTAGAACTGCGATTTCTCTTTGCTTTATTTTCTCCCACGATGTTCTGTGCCGCGAAGTTTACACCTTGCGTTGTTTTCTCAGTGACGTTTTCGCCTGCGATGTTTTCAGCTGTAACCCACAGGTCAGGTATAACTGTTTCAATACATGATAGAAGCAAGATAATTTAATGGAACAACTTGTCTTTAGTCGCCAATCTCATGATACATAGGCAAATATCTACAGCGAAGAACAGCTGAATTTTATGATTGTAGCTACGAATTTTAAAGGTTTTTGAAAGTGAAAGTCGCAAACCAAAGGTGAAATTTTCCAATTAACGGACTTTGTAAAGAAATGTGAAGAAGAGCTAATAAATGAAGCTGATATTAAAAAACGTTTTTTCATTGTGATGACAATGCTTCTCAAGCAGCAATCAATTAATGGATGGAGAAATCATAGTATGGTTCTAGATCGAGAAAATACCACTACTAATATTAAGAAAGTGACAGAGAGGTTACTGAAAACGAAAACATTTCGACTGACAAATTAGTCGGAATTCTCGACACACCAATTACAGGACTTCAACTATATAACTAAACAAATTATGTATGTCTACAGAATTTCAAAGAAAGTTTTAGCACAAAAAAAAAAAAAAAAAAAAAAAAAAAAAATGAAGCAACTTAAACAAGTTATATTGAAAGAAATATTTAAAGTAAACAAATAAATATTAAGCTTTTGTAAATTTACGTACCCTTTAGATCAGGGGTTCTCAACCGGTGCTATGCAAGAGAAAAATGGGTGGCACGCAAAGATGCAAAGTATTTTTAACTATTAAATTCAAAAATTTAAACCCCAACTTCCTGATTGAGTTTTTCTGCAACACTCGTAAATTTATGCACCTGAGCTTTATTCAAGAGTGGTGGTACAAAAGGTTTTCAATTTTTGATTAGATGGTACGCGTTAGTTAAAAGGTTGAGAACCGCTGCTTTAGATCATAAGTGCTTCATTATTTCATTAATCGCGATTTCATATTTTTAATTTTATCACTTCCACATGCCATCTTAAACTGACAATCTAATATCTGGAAAAATCCCAAATTGCAAATCATCAAAGTCCTGACGAGTTCGGATCTCAGACTTTGTACTGTATAACTTTATTTTAAGATGTCTTACTTTTGTTTTGTGTAAATATATAACTAAATTATGCACATTTAGTGTGTGTTTCATTTTACACGGTTTTACATAGCAAAATCCAAGATTTTGATTTACATGGTTTTGTGTGGAACCAATCTTCCATGTAAATCGTGGGATAGGTGTAGTGCCAATTTGTCATTAAAAAAAAATATGTTAAATTAATGCACCAGGAAAAGAATGTTATACTTTAATTACTTTTATATGGCCAAGAATTGAACAATTCCAAATGAACATTATTCATCCAGCAGTAATTATTCTGTAGATTTTACATGCACTACCTGAAAGTTCATTAAAAATACAATTATGAGGAAAGCATAAATTTTGCATAAAATTACCTGAGCACCTAGCAATATTTCTGAAGCATCATCAGATATTCCACTAACATCTTCATTATTTGAAACAACAGCAGTATTAGAAATATTCACATTTCGACCTAGTACAACAGCTGCTTGATCAAAAGACCAGTTATCACTTGCAGTAAGAGGAATGGATGCAGAAACTCCTACAGCTCCTTGCTGTCCAGGTGACTGATCAGCTTCAGCCAAATCAGCTTCTGTGCCTGCTTCTACTTCAGGCTCTGCTTCTGCTTCAGGATGACACTCACATCTAGCATCATCTTCAGATCCAACAGCACCATTAGGCTGAACATCTACTTGAGGATTTAAATTTCCTTCAGCTCCGGCACCATTAATAACATTTTGTCTAAATTAAATAATTTTTATCATTGCACTTAAGAAATATTTTAAAGAAATATATAAAATGAGTGGTACATATGCTGTTACAGCAAAATTTCATAAAAATATTAAAAACACAATCTTAACATTTTATCCTATGAGAAACACAATATAAGTACAGCTAGAATAAAGTACGGGGAGGTTTAGTAGTGCAAAAAGCAAGGAATCTATAGCAATTTTGCAATATAACTCATGTTGAAAAGCATTCATAGTATATTAAAACAAATATTTTATCATGGTTACAGTTAATTTTGGCATATCTTGAAAATTTCTGCTCTAAACAATAGAATTTCCCACTACCACAAAATCTAATGTGATAAAAAACAATAAATCAATATCATGAAGTTTGACTTTTACCTAATATTACCAGAAACTCCTTACCACGTACATATATATTTACTGATTTTTCATTATTGATTTCATTATATTACTGATTTTTAATGTTTCTGGCTACAATGTAAATCTGATGATCTACAATACTGGTTGCCATAATCTGTCATTTTTGTACAGCCATTCAGCATAAGCCTTCCCTGATGAGAGTATCTTAAATGCAATATCATTCTATTCCAAAACGCTTTCAGGATATCATTTTTATTTCATCAGTCACATGATAATAACTAGTGTTCATCCTACATTATAAAATGTCAATTCCATGAATGTTAACCCAGACAGTTACAGTATTGCATGCCCATGATAACCATTATTGGCGAATATTCAGACAGTCGAACGTAATTTGAAAAAGAGGAGCGGAGGAAGGGAGTAGACTGTAGCCGCTCTTTAGATTTTTCCGCTAAATAAATGCTTTTGACATTTCGATACATGCATCATATAAATATAAACCAATGGAACTGAAAAATATTCTGCTTAGCAAGCACAGTAAAACTCTTTTAAGTGTTCATGAACAAATCTCGGACAGAACATCAAAATTAATTATCTCTGCAAAATATCGCAAACGTTATTGCGCAATACGTGTGCCGTAATTCTTCCCTATGTGATATTACGCAATTGGAATCAACAGCTGCCGGTATTGGGAGAATAAATAACTGGGGTGGTTTTCATTCTAATTTTCAACAGACGGCATTAAATTTCCGGAATAGAATCATTCTTCGCTTGGGTTGGTAGACCGCAGAACTTTTAGTCCTATTCAATCCAGATTGGAAACTGGGGGGGGGGGGAAAGGGGTCTGTTGCTTGTTTTGCAGCGAACTTTAACAGTTTCAATATTCGAGATTTTGCGGAGAAACCTCCCAATCTTCGTACTGTATAATGTATTGGCCAAAAAAATGAAATTATTTTGACTATTCGATTACTTTCCCTTTATTTAAGCCATTCCGAATATTATTTCTTAAAAATCTAATATGTGTTAAAACACAACCATTTTTGGAAGTTTACTATACTTCAGCAGTTACCGCAACCATGTTATTATAAACATTCATACATATGCTCATAATATAAGCATAATGATCATAATAAACACAAATATGAACTGACCAAGCGAATGAGAATGCAAATTATTAAGATCTTGATAGAAATTCAAACATGTGTAGTATTTGGGTGGGAGGAAAAGAATGCCGAATGTACTGGAATTTTCTACTGCTTTCGCAATTCTTTGACCAATAGAATGACGGGCACCTGTCTGTACTCTTCGTGCACACCAAAGGTTATGTTAATGCAGAGAAAGGGGGAAAAGCTATTTCCAGGAGTATGATTCATCATCTGACATTCCATATCAGGAAGAAAAGTTGTTCATTTAGTTTCGGCTTTGGTACGAGGAAAAATAGCACGTTCATCAAAAAAAAAAAGCACTAAAAACAAAAAAATAAGGGCTTTAAGGAAAAAGTAAGCACCTATTAGGGCCTTTATATTTTATTTTCAAATATAAAAACTTATAAGCACTTTAAGGACTGCTACGAACCCTGACTTCCTAAATCATTAGAAAGTGGGTATTTTTTAAAATTAAAATTCCAATCTGTCCCTATCACTAAATGGATAAATTGGTGTAACTGTTTGGACAAATTTCACATAGCATATACATGTATTTACTTAGTGCCAAGAAAAATATTACTGACTGGAAGAGTTTTAAGATATAATGCTTTAAAAAAAAAAAAAAAAAAAGAACTTTTAAAGACAAGTAACTTACAGCAAAACAGATCTAAATTGAGAAGAATATACATCATTCTCTTCAGTTGGCATGCTGATGCATAATTCATGAGTCTTATCATCAGCATCCATTGGCATTTTAACAGTGAGCTCAGGAATTTTATCATCCACATCCTTTAAAAATAATAACAATGGAATAATTATCCTTTAAAAATAATAACAATGCTAATTATTCTTTATACAACAGAAATTATTCAAATTTACTTTTTTAAAAGGTTTTAAAATTGGTGACTACATTAAGTCATAGCTGACTTAATTCTGGTAAATTTTCAGTTGTACAGATCATTAAACTGTCTCAATTCACTGGGAAATGATTAACAGGAAAATCTCCATAAATATTTTAAATTCTGTTTGCAGCTGCGTATACATAGCAATGAAACCCAATATCTGTGGTCTAGTTACAGCAAGGCTGGCTTGCAAACTCTTTGTCTCAATCAGAGTCTGCCCAACTGTAAATTATTGCAAGACAGCATTTTTTCAGAAGGGGCGGTTTGGTTTATTTGATTATGGCAAAGCACATGAGGGTTACCTTCCTAAGGGAAGGGGTGCCTTTGTGGAAGACTTTCTAAGGGAACTGGCTTACATTCACTTTACAATGGGGGGAACACCATGCAGCCAGCTTGTTTAACAGGAATTGAACTCAGGTCAAATTACCTGTATTCGGCAACTTTATCACTTCTTTGTAGGTGGGCTCTCAGATGGGACATATTTGCCATGAACTACCACTTAATTAAAGCTAGTTTAAGAAGTAGAGTCAAACCTGATTCAGCAATAGTCACCGGCTATTAGAAGGATAATTTAACTGAAAACAATCTTCAATTCAGTTTTAAACATGTTATCATCAAATGTTAAAATTTTTGTTTGCACTAACACACACTCACACAAATATATGCAAAGTATTGCTTTTTGGAGGGGAAGAACTTTAAATAAATCATTAAATCTGACTGAGCTTCATTTGGAAGATGTTCTCAATTATGAACGTATGTCCTATTATTTTAACTGAGTTAAGTAAATTTTAGGGATAAAATAGATAATAAAATCAACCAAATGAAAAAAAATCAGAGGATGTGATTCATTCTGTCTCTCTCTTTTTTTTTTTTTTTTTTTTTTTTTTTTTTGTTTGTTTGTTTAAGTGCCAGAAGACACATGAAAGAATTAAATTCCAAATTATAAAAATAAGATTTGATAATAATATGCAAATTTCGCTGACACATTAACCCTTTTCATGGGCATTTATTTCTCTTTTGAATTTCTCCCAATTTTTTGTGTTTTATTATCAATTAAACAATAGCACTTAAAAAAATATATTTTATTTTGCTGAATTTTTCATTCACATTTTTAGGGGTGCAAAGTATATTTCTAATGGAACCCTATATAGTCGTACAGAGAATTCAATTTAATGTCAATTATTTACCACAGAAAGCTGAAAAACATGTTGCAATGCACAAGGGTACATTACATCCTGCACAAACGTAGCGGGTCCTCTTTTCTCGGGCCTTTGTACTACATTTCGTGCACCATCTATAGCTGAAAGCAATTTTTGGTATACGATTTCCCACAATGGCTAAGTGCACATCATCTACAACAAAGCACTTTCCTTGGAAGCTAGCAAGGCCGCTTTTCCTTTTTCTTGAGGAATATCCATCTATTAGCTGACAAGCTGATGCTATGCAGATTGTAGGAATAAACTTCTGTTTCTTTTGTTTACTTGCTACAGTATAAAACTATATATGATGCCAAGGTCAATAATAAAATAAAAAATGTGATGCCACCACTTTATGGATCTTCTTTCTATTTCGTATTTTTTCAAGAAAAGTGATCAACCCCTCCCATGATACTGTTGTATATAGTGATAGCTTTAGGTCAAGGTACTTCTGTTTTAGCGCCATCCTTTTTTGTGTGATTCACAGATGTAATAATCGCTGAATTACATGCAGTAATCAACAAAGTGAGAGCATTACTGTCCATCCACTTTATTACAACACCTTCCTTAGTTACAAACACCGATTCACTTCTTTATAGTTTGTTATTAGCTTTCAGCATTGGTGGAAGATCCTTCCTTTGCGGCCTCACAGTCTCCACAGAAAATAAACCACTTACAAGTTGATTTTCTGCATGCCTGAAAGATGTGAAATAGTTATCATAGGCTTATAAAGTAATCTGTTTGTTTCACATCTTTCATTAGTTTAGTAACTACTGTTTGCCCTAAACTTAATTTTTTAGCCTTATTATAAGAAGTTTACTTTCCACAATAAATTTCAAATTTCTGAACATATCCAGTCTTATCTGTTAAACACCAAATCTTGTAATGCCTTTTTATGGGCTTCAATGACTTATATTGCTTCAATGAAGTTCTCCCTTTGAAAGCTATCATACATTCATCTATTGATAAGGTTGATGAAGGTTCGTAGGCTTTAGATAAGGAATCATATAGTTGTGAGAAGATTGGTCCAAGTTTAGGAGTCCTAGGTTGCCCATGTGGTGGATTCATGCTATTACCTTTTACATGTAAAGTCTAAGTTATTTTTTTGAAATGCTTTGCAGTCATTACTCTTGCTACTGATTGAACATTGAGAATAGGGTCTGTGCTCCAGTAGTTCTTTAGGCAATTGACGTATACCCATGAGTTATATGCATACCTATCAATGCTTTCCGTTCTTCTGATGTGGTTTCTTTCCAGTTCAAGACAATGTCTTTTATGACAATGACCCAATCTCATCCTTTCTTCGGCTGCTTTGCATATGAATTTCTTTCATTAACAATATTCTGTAAAATTTCTTGAGTAAAATCATGCTGGAATAAGCCTTTTCCTTCTCAGTTGAACTGAATGATATTTTCAGGTTTAGCTCAATATAAAAGAGGCAATATCGTCGAAAAAATCTACTTTATTAATCCATTCTTCATTCATTTCATCATCATTTTCAGAAGAATTGTCATCACCAGGGAAGGATTCCTCAGTCATAAAAAAATTACTTCCAAAACTTGTGCTAGGGTTTATCTAGATTTTCTAGCGATTCTAATTCTGAAAACGCATCATCATCAGCTTCTACTACAGAATCATCTGGGTAACTAGGAAGACTAAACAGCATACCCAAAGCAGCTGATGTGGACAAATACTTCTTCTTGCTCATCTGAAAGTTATGAGAAATTTATGAGTGTAAAATTTTCCAACCCCTCAAAAAGAAGCTTCTTTACAGTATGTTTTTTTGGCACTGTTATAGTTCAAATTATTTCATTTTTGAAAATGTGCCCCCCCCAAAAGTGCTGCTATAGGCAGCTGCCTACTTTGCCTATCCCTAAATTAGGGCCTGCAGTTAGTTGTATTACTTATTATTCACTACTAGACAGTTACTGGTATAAAATTCGCAGATATGTCAGAAACAAGTAAATATACTCACAATAAAAACAATCTTTTCTTTAGTTCTTATAAAAACATATTTTTTGTAACTAAATATTCTAATTTTTCACACATACAAATTGCATGTGGCCTTTTATATATAATGCTATAGCATTTTCATATTTCACCCATTATTTAATTATTAATATTAGATAGTTACTAGCACAAAATATGCAGAAATATACAAAATAAGAAAGTGTTATTATAATAAAGTGTTTTACTCCCATCTGCAGTAAAATCATGAGCACTACAAATGTTACATCAAAACAGGTATTACAGTAGAACAGATCTCACACAACACGTTAGAACTTCAGAAACAAATGTGCTAATCCAGTTTCAATCAATTGAAAATAGATTACCACACAAAATTGAAGTGGGAATTAGTGTTCCAAATGCTATAATAGTAAGGCCAATATATTATAGTGGCTTTTGCACTTCCCATAAGTGTATTTCATAGGATCATGTAGGTGGGAAATTATCTTCCCAGGGCACAAGAAAGAGTTTTAAAGTATTTCTTAGTAAACTAAAATAAAGAGATAATCCAATCTAATCAAAAAATCACTATCATGTTCATGCCTTATTAGCTTATTAGGTATTGATTAAAATTTACATGAAGATGTGTGTGTGTATTTAATTATGGCAAAGCACACTAGGGCTATCTGCCTAAGGGAAGGGATGCCTTCGTGGAGGGCTTTCTAAGGGAAATTAGCTCGTATACACGTTACACATGGGGAAAACCACGAAAACACCCATGCAGCCAGCCCGTTCATGGGATTCGAACCTCGGACCGAACTACCAGTGTTCAGCGACTTTACCGCTCGGCCACTGGTGGGCATTACATGAAGATGAACTGAGCAATTTGATACAAGATTTGATAACTTCGTAAACAAAGACACTGAGTTATTCACCCAATAAATGGCACTTGGAGACAAATAATCATGCTGCTCCAGGAAGATAAAGATCAAGCTTATTTAAGCTATAGAAAAATTTAAATCAAAAGAAATCAAGATTTAACATTTTAGCAGATTTTTTATAAATTGCATTTTGACGAAGAAAAATATTCAGATACACACCTTTGCAAGAAAAATACCCTTTTTAGAAATACATATATGTGAGATTTTTTTAAGAATGAAGCACAATAAGTGCTTATAGGGATAACTGATGCAAATCACATGACCCAAACACAAGGTTAATCATTCATCTAAAATCTTATGATAACTGTAAGATAATATTCTGATTAGTAATATTTACAATCATACTAATATGTATTTAAGAAAAGTCATTTCATGCTTTTAAAGTAACAGGTGTTTCGGATGTTGCTCCTGAAAATATTTTAACCCTCTAACTGGCAAGGCCTAGAATATTTTTTTTTGGTATCTATAAGACCGTAATATATATGTATATATATATATATGCACATTAAAATATGTCAAATAAATTAGGGCAATATATTAAAAGTACACAAATCCAGGTATAAAATAAAAGGAGAATTTTTGCATTAAAATCAAGAAAATAATTTTTCTCATAGTAGTTTTGGGAAATTTATGCTTTCTTAACAAAAACCCTGGCCGGTCAAAGGGTTAATTCAACACCATGTGAGAATATTTTGTAGATTGTGGATCTATTCATAACAAATATGTTTTGTTATACTGACAAGTAAATCATGTAAAATATAAAAAGAGTGTGTTTTTCATACAATCATAATTTCACTGACTTTCAACATACAAATATTTTATTAACACTTAACAGACTGTAGGAAGAGAAAAAAAAAAAAAAAAAAAAAAAAAAAAAAAAAAAAAAAAAAAAGCAGATTTGATAGATGCACATTCATTATTTATTTGTGGATGATTAGAAAGATACCATCTTTCCTTCTACAAAGCCTCTTTTCTCACAGTTTTGCATTGCATTTACCAATATTTCTTTTGGCACCTTTCTAATTTCTTCATGAATGACAGTTTTCTGCTCATTTACCATACGAGATTTGTGAGTGTAGGCTTTGGGTTTGATGCAACCTCAGACACATGCAACTCTGGCGAGCATGGGGACCAAGAATCATGAGTAGGATGTGAGATATCATGTTAAGGAAAGTAGGCGGTGGCTCTGCTTTATTGGAAATTATATCTTCCATGTTTTTATATATAAAGTCTGAAGTTGCTAGCAAAAATACTTGCATAGCAAATTGATAACATTTTGCCATCCAACTGGTACAGTGGTTAGTGACACTGATTGCCAAACCAATGGACAGGGATTCAAATCCTAGAAAAGGCATGGATGTTTGTAAACATATAGTGCCTGGCATCAAAGGGGCGCTCAAAATATACGATCAGCTGAAAGACCTTTTGAGAGGCTGCAGGTAGGGGAAGAGGGATGGGATGTTCTCCCTCAAAACTGGGGTGAAACTGCATAGTTCTTACTGTGAAAATATACCCATAAGAGCAGTGGTGAATTTTTGCAATCCTACCCACTTCTACCTGCACTTAAAGTCATTTTTATCATTGCACCTTCCCTCAAAAAAGTTCCAGTGATCACCACTTTTGAAATGATGCACTGAACTGCAACCTTAGCACTATGGAGAGGTTTCTAGTATAATTTTGTATAGCTTCTCTACCTCCTCCATTTTTTTTTCCAAACATTTTGCTTACTGACATAATCATCCAAATTCCTATTTAATAACAATCATCTATAAATGAAGACTCTGAAGAACTGACACTATTTCCTGGAAACTGGTTCATATGCAGACAGCCAGCTCACTTCTTTTTTTCAGTAACAAATCCTTACAAAATGACTGAACACATTGAAATACTGTATCATAATCAGGGATTATTCTGCAACATGAAACTGTCAATGAAAAAGACGAACAGTAATAACTGATTCCTTATTTCTAAAGAACCAGAACCATTTGATAGCAAAAATGCAATGCTCTATGTTACACATCACCATGGTTACAAAAACTGAAACCTCTGAGCTATTCATAAGCAGCAGAGGGAGAAGGTGCCATTCGCATTTCCAACTACTACTAATTTTTGAAACATGGATTCTTTCTGCATTATCCTGCTGAAGTACACATATTCAAAACTAGCTGTACCCGCCCGGCGTTGCCCGTGCATTTAGAAAATGCAGATAAGTGAATAGCGCAGGAATAGTAGTGTAGGACATGTAGACTGTCTCTCTCTCTTCCCCCCCCACAAGCTACAAAAAAGAAATGAATTGTAATTAATCGATTTAATGTATCGTCAAAACAGCAAACTAACGCTAGAATAAAGAAATCAATTGTTACAATCGAACGTTATTTGAAAACAAATAATAATATCAGTGAGTCAAAAAAACCGTGATTAATTAATTATAAATAATAAGCTACAAAAAAGAAATGAATTGTAATTAATCGATTTAATGTATCGTCAAAACAGCAAACTAACGCTAGAATAAAGAAATCAATTGTTACAATCGAACGTTATTTGAAAACAAATAATAATATCAGTGAGTCAAAAAAACCGTGATTAATTAATTATAAATAATAAGCTACAAAAAAGAAATGAATTGTAATTAATCGATTTAATGTATCGTCAAAACAGCAAACTAACGCTAGAATAAAGAAATCAATTGTTACAATCGAACGTTATTTGAAAACAAATAATAATATCAGTGAGTCAAAAAAACCGTGATTAATTAATTATAAATAATAAGCTACAAAAAAGAAATGAATTGTAATTAATCGATTTAATGTATCGTCAAAACAGCAAACTAACGCTAGAATAAAGAAATCAATTGTTACAATCGAACGTTATTTGAAAACAAATAATAATATCAGTGAGTCAAAAAAACCGTGATTAATTAATTATAAATAATAAGCTACAAAAAAGAAATGAATTGTAATTAATCGATTTAATGTATCGTCAAAACAGCAAACTAACGCTAGAATAAAGAAATCAATTGTTACAATCGAACGTTATTTGAAAACAAATAATAATATCAGTGAGTCAAAAAAACCGTGATTAATTAATTATAAATAATAAGCTACAAAAAAGAAATGAATTGTAATTAATCGATTTAATGTATCGTCAAAACAGCAAACTAACGCTAGAATAAAGAAATCAATTGTTACAATCGAACGTTATTTGAAAACAAATAATAATATCAGTGAGTCAAAAAAACCGTGATTAATTAATTATAAATAATAAGCTACAAAAAAGAAATGAATTGTAATTAATCGATTTAATGTATCGTCAAAACAGCAAACTAACGCTAGAATAAAGAAATCAATTGTTACAATCGAACGTTATTTGAAAACAAATAATAATATCAGTGAGTCAAAAAAACCGTGATTAATTAATTATAAATAATAAGCTACAAAAAAGAAATGAATTGTAATTAATCGATTTAATGTATCGTCAAAACAGCAAACTAACGCTAGAATAAAGAAATCAATTGTTACAATCGAACGTTATTTGAAAACAAATAATAATATCAGTGAGTCAAAAAAACCGTGATTAATTAATTATAAATAATAAGCTACAAAAAAGAAATGAATTGTAATTAATCGATTTAATGTATCGTCAAAACAGCAAACTAACGCTAGAATAAAGAAATCAATTGTTACAATCGAACGTTATTTGAAAACAAATAATAATATCAGTGAGTCAAAAAAACCGTGATTAATTAATTATAAATAATAAGCTACAAAAAAGAAATGAATTGTAATTAATCGATTTAATGTATCGTCAAAACAGCAAACTAACGCTAGAATAAAGAAATCAATTGTTACAATCGAACGTTATTTGAAAACAAATAATAATATCAGTGAGTCAAAAAAACCGTGATTAATTAATTATAAATAATAAGCTACAAAAAAGAAATGAATTGTAATTAATCGATTTAATGTATCGTCAAAACAGCAAACTAACGCTAGAATAAAGAAATCAATTGTTACAATCGAACGTTATTTGAAAACAAATAATAATATCAGTGAGTCAAAAAAACCGTGATTAATTAATTATAAATAATAAGCTACAAAAAAGAAATGAATTGTAATTAATCGATTTAATGTATCGTCAAAACAGCAAACTAACGCTAGAATAAAGAAATCAATTGTTACAATCGAACGTTATTTGAAAACAAATAATAATATCAGTGAGTCAAAAAAACCGTGATTAATTAATTATAAATAATAAGCTACAAAAAAGAAATGAATTGTAATTAATCGATTTAATGTATCGTCAAAACAGCAAACTAACGCTAGAATAAAGAAATCAATTGTTACAATCGAACGTTATTTGAAAACAAATAATAATATCAGTGAGTCAAAAAAACCGTGATTAATTAATTATAAATAATAAGCTACAAAAAAGAAATGAATTGTAATTAATCGATTTAATGTATCGTCAAAACAGCAAACTAACGCTAGAATAAAGAAATCAATTGTTACAATCGAACGTTATTTGAAAACAAATAATAATATCAGTGAGTCAAAAAAACCGTGATTAATTAATTATAAATAATAAGCTACAAAAAAGAAATGAATTGTAATTAATCGATTTAATGTATCGTCAAAACAGCAAACTAACGCTAGAATAAAGAAATCAATTGTTACAATCGAACGTTATTTGAAAACAAATAATAATATCAGTGAGTCAAAAAAACCGTGATTAATTAATTATAAATAATAAGCTACAAAAAAGAAATGAATTGTAATTAATCGATTTAATGTATCGTCAAAACAGCAAACTAACGCTAGAATAAAGAAATCAATTGTTACAATCGAACGTTATTTGAAAACAAATAATAATATCAGTGAGTCAAAAAAACCGTGATTAATTAATTATAAATAATTTTTTTAAAATTTTTCTAATTCAAAAATCGAAAATCGGGCTTCGAGGTCTGGTGGCCAGCCCATTTGTGGTTCCGTATAAAAAATTCCAGGTCCCTGCGTGCGATAGATTTGGCTGGAGAGCTCGGTCAGACAGACAGACAGACAGACACATTACACTTGCTTTTATTATTATAGATTAACTTTACAGGCATGGAATCATGGATTTTTCACAAAATATGAACTATAATTTTATGAATGTGCATGGAATGAAAAATAATACATATGTATAAAGGGAAAAATTAAGAGCACTGTGTATAATATAAAACCGGGTGTATAGAAAAAAAAATGACATAAACTGTAGCATAAAACTCTAGTGTATAACTGTAGCATAAATATATATATATATATATATTAGAAGAGTTCAATTAAAAAAAGGAATAAATTAGAGGGGGATAAGCCTTATGAATTTAATACATTATGTGATTTTCCCCAATTTGCAAACACATTTCATAATGTGTCTTCATACTGGCAATAAAGATATTAGCATTTTGGGAAATTAAGTGGCACTCCTCCAGCAATGCTGTCTGCAGGGCATTGAGACACACATCCTAGAGACACACATCTCTAGGAGGAGGATATCACCATTCAACTGTTTTTCCATGGTAATCCAGTTAGTTCTTTAATGGGTTAAGAACAGGTAATTTGCTGGCACACAGCATTTACTCAAAGTCTTCAATTCAAGGAACAGTTTGCTTGACGTGGATGAACATTATCATACATAAATAAAAAAGCCAAATCCGTACATCACTCTGAAAAGTCTTACATAAGGCTCTAAAAACATCTCAATATCCTGGCCAGCCACACATTCATTGTTGAAATGTGATGAGGTATGCCCATCGATTGTTATACCTCCCCATATCATCATAACTGCATTACCAAAACGGTCATTTTCAAAATGTTCAAAGGAAGATTTTGCGTTCCTGTTCAAACTGAAACTCAACATTCACTCATTAGCAAAGAGAACATAGAACTAGTGGCATTCACTATAGTTCTGATGTTCTTTCCACCAATTAAAGTGATTCTTTTTTTTTGTTGTAAAAAAAGTGAAACATATATACCCCTGGCTTTCTGGCATACAGGCCTTTTTCATTAAGCCTTCTGCACACAATTTATCATATAACAGTTCTACTACAATAGCAAGCTCTGAATTTAACTGATGAGCAGTACTTCCCGTTATGACAGACAATTACTGAAATGCATTCATCTTGAGAAGCAGTTGTTACTCATTTACGAGCCTTTCCAGTGATACTTACAAAAATACAGTTCCAAAGTTATAAAACTACTTCAACAGCACTGAAACTGTCTTGAAATATTAACACACCTCACTGCTGCCATGATTTTCTCAATTGTTTTTAAAAGGCCAATGATTTGCCATTTCAAAAATTCTTGCAAGTGATACTTCAGTTCCATAACAAACTGTTTTCAGTCTTCACACACTGAAATCAAATGCTGTATTACAGAAATTCTTTCAGATAGTCACTTTGCACAAAGAACTTGATTCACAGTCAGATGACATAATGTTTGGATTTTCATTTCAGTAATGTTTAATCACTTTTGATTGGATTGCTCTTGTCTTTCACATATTCCCTGCAAAAATGGGACTGCATATTTCATGGAATATCATTATTTTTGCGTACATAAAAGTAAATTTGTACACGAATGGAATGGTAACATTGTATTTGCAGAAAATAAGAAACATAATGAAAAAATCAATTTGCATGCACCAAATTTAGTTGAAAAATTTAGTGTCAATGTATAATGTGGCACAAATTTTCTCTGCATTACAATTTATGTCTATTTGTAACTTCTTTGACATTTGCCTTTTTTTTTCAGCATCTTACAACAATTTGTTATCATTTTCATCATTTCTACACTAACTATGCCATCTCTTTTCTCTCTCTCTCCTATTCCAATCAATTCTTTTGTCTCCATTATTAGAAAATACTGAAAGATTTTCGGAAAGGCAAACCACATGTGAATGGAAAAAACAAATTATTATTACCGACTAGTTATAGTCCTCTCGTTTTCAAAAAAGTTGCTTCCAATTACCTTTTTCCATGCTTATACATGCTCCGTTTTCCAAAATTTTCATAAGAACCTCAAATTCTCAACTCCAGGAGTGAGCAGCTCCCCCCCCCAATGGGCCAACTACAAATTTAAAAATTTTGTGTGGCCAGATATAAGAAACATACTAAAATATCAATAATAGATGATAAACACAAATTATCTCTTTATTGAATGATAATGCACAAAATGAACAAAATAAAAACCTAATAAAATATATAATAGAAATACTATAAAAACAGCAAAAGATAATTATAAGACAAAATTAAAAAAAAATTAATGAGAAGTTTGGCATTGCTTTTTTGCAACAAAATGGTCTTTATTAGTAGATTAGATGACACAGCAGCTGGCAAGCAGCTTTCCAATCCTACATCATTTAACCTCCATCAGTTGTCGCTTTTAATTATTTTCACTGCAGAAAATAATTCTTTGCAGATACAAGTACTTCTAGAAAGTGTCATGATTTGCATCAGCTGCATGACTAACCATGAACATTTTCCCAAAATCCTGTAATTTTGATGAAACTTTTGGATGTCCACATTATGAAATTTATTTCTCAAAAAATCAGGGTTACTTTGTATTTCTATCATTTACTTTAGCACCTCAAATGGAACTGTTTCCACATCTTTACTGAATTGCAAGGGAAAAACATTAAAACTAAGAACATTTTTTTTTTATCTAAATATTTTAAACTGCAAACTTTTTTTTTTTTTTTCGTATTTGCTAGGCATATTTTCGTGTTTCTGAAGTAGTTCCCCCCCCTTAAGTACAGACAATGTGCCATGCTGTTTGACAATACATGTTTGTACCAAATTTTGAGTTTAACACTAAATAAATGAAAAAAAAAGTTCTATGATTTGTGAAAAACTTTTAGTTAAACTTGTAGAACTATCATGAAACAAGCAACTATTATGATTGCGAACAACTGTCAGTACACACAAGGATGTCAATTATAACAGGAAACTTTCTGCTAATATGTTTACAATCTGTCACTTTGTTGGTCATTATAATAAGTGGTAGAGATTAATATTTAAAGTAAGTGACTCAAGATTATCATTCCACCAAAGTCACATTGAAATGGAGATGATTACAATCTTGAATCCACTTCCTTATTTTCCAAGAACTTTTCATTTCTACATCTAAATGATAAAATAACACTAGATTTATGAGCCTTGCCATTTTGACAGATTTCGGACTTCATGAGCAAGATTGCAAAAACCATTATTTTTAGTTTTCTAATTTATGCTGATAATTATTGATGTAATGAGAGGAATACATACCCAAATTTATTTCCCATTCAGCACTTTAATTTCAGAGTTCTATGTGATGTATACCTATCTCTATGGATACCCTTCAAAATGATGGGTAAGCTAGTTTCATAGTTAATCGTAATAATTTTTTTTTCAAAGTTATTTTCCTGGTGACAAATGTAAAAGTAGTTAGAATATAGATACTAAATTAAAATCATAATTCAATAGAAATATCTTTTGATAACTTCAAACCCAATATCAGAGCATCACTGTTCGCAACAACAAGGGATATGTCAGGCGTGATTATTTGTCAATCCCATGTGCCTAAAGTACTAGGTTCAAGACTAAGAAACGGTATGCAGTCACCGAGTTCCAATCAGTGTGTTATAAGGTTTCAAATAAAGTTTCAGTTAGTGTGAGCAAAGAAGATCGAGAAGGAAGTACGAGATTATTTTGAGTATTAATAATATCATTATAGAATTACCAGGAAAGCACTAGTTTTACTTTATTCTGATGAAATATGCTTCTTTAATCATCATGAGTACTTTAAGAAGAGATAGTAATTTTCTAAAATGGATAGTTAGTATAAGTGAAGATTACTTTGGGACAAGCTCTGTTAACACCAAAACTGCTATAACTTTTTTTCACTTATAAACTAGAAACACTTACAATCTGTTGTTAAGATTTTAAGTGTTTTTATATTAATCTTTTTCTAAGGAAATACATAGCTTCCTATAACCCTCAATTTGACGGATGGCAGTAAATATAGGTACACAAAACTGTCCAAACACCTAGTCATAATAATCAAAATTTAAAAGTGAAATAATTGCAAACCTTATAATGCAAAAAATAATGAAAAAAAATGGTGAAGCCACAAATCATATACAAATAAAAAGATAGCAATACGTCCTGCAGCTGCTACAGAAATTTTAAGTTATTACCACAAAGGAAAATGATTGATATTGAAATAAATTCTTCTAAATAAAAATTATTAGAAAAGTGTCAAAAATTAAATAGACAAAAGAATTCTGAAATTCTGTAACAAAACATTCAGGAAAATTTTCCCTGTACACTGATGAATGCACTATTAAAACTGCAAGTGTTTTATTTTAGATGCAACTCAATGATTTTGGGTTGTGAAAGTGCTAAATATAACATTACTGAATGTTTTTTCAGAAAAATTATTACATAATGAGCTTTTAAATATAATAACAATAAAATTAATAAACAGGTAGCTTAATAAATTTAGCTTTCCCCACAAATTAAAACTACAATTGATACTGATGCAAAGTAAATTGGAGGTTTATTAATTACTGCTACTATCCCCTTTGATAATATTAAGAGTTAAAGAACTGCAAGTTTGCTATGAAATCTTATGAACCACATGCCAAATTTACATTAAAATGAACTATCATCCCAATACTTAATTACAGTAACTTTATCATACAGAAAACTAAAAGTGATTAGAGATAAAAGAGGAGGATAAAGAAATTAAGTTTATTTACTTAAAGAAAAAAGTTGTTCATTAAGACATATTTCAAATGACAAAGACAAACTTTCTTTTAAATCATGAAACCTTAACAACACCCAAGAAGAATAGTCAGAAAAGAAATGGAGCCTGGAGGACCATTCCCCTAATTAATCCCCAGGGGCAGGGTGCCCGGCTATACCCTCGGATGCTGGGTACCCTGCCTTTTACGACATTCATGAGCTACATTGGGACTATTCTTTCACACCCGGTCACCAAATGGGTGGCCAATATGCAATAGTATAAACATTTATAAACAAACACCTATTTAATGAATCCTGCCTTCACTCAAATGTGAAAAATTTCTTTGCCAGCACAAACAAGTAAATAAATAAAATAAGATTAAAATATGTAAATAAAAATGGAAGGAAAAGAATACACTTAAATGCGGGAATAAAACTAGAAGATGAAGCTAGCATTTTGACAAGCTTCAAAATACAAACTGATATCTTAATTCAAAACGAAAATAAAATGGTTTAAAAGAGGATTTTTTTTCCCTATTTTTTATGGCCTTCCATGCAGTTTTCAAAGTACCTACCTTTGCATACTTTCATTAAGGGCTATACTGGATAATGATTCAGAGTTTCACTTCTAAATACCACTTTAAGGGATTTAAGTATCTCTGACTGCTTCTTACATTCAGTCATACTCATCGAAGACATTTTATATAAACTTCTTAAGCTTTCAGAAAACATTTATGACATATTTATTATTTCTCTGCCAAAATATGCTTACCTTCCCCATAAATGTTAATTTTTCATTTGTATTCTTTGCATGCAGCAAAAATTCACAAAACTTCTCTGAAAGGTTGCGTAAAATGTATAAAAAAAGAACAGCTTTAAGCATTTATTAAAATCTTTACGAAATTAGCCACTGAAATGGTAAAGTAATTAATCATCATCTTTCTGGGAATTTAAAATAATGTTAACTAATATGAACAATTTTGAAGACATCTAAACTAAGTGCTCTTCATCACAGTAATGAAAATGTTCTGCAACTCAAGAGTTATTCAATATTTGATGCAAGTGGATATCTCATTAAAAGAATACTATGAAAATAAGCAAACAATTTCTGTGTTATAGTTACAGACTTAAAAACAACATTCTATCCATCTGAATTTTTTCCTTGAAACCAAATTTGTCTACTTGGCAACATAAATTTTCAAACTGAAGCTTGAACCTTTATCTTCTTTACGGTAATTTCATTCATGGCATACGGATTTTGCAAGTATTTTATCTACAGTGAAAATCATTCCTGAATAGTAGAAAATAAATATCTAATTACTGAGCTAGAAATACTTTAGTTATTACTATTTCTGAAAATAACATGAACAAAATATTAATACTATATAGCATTGTTACATAAACCATCTTCACTGAGAGGCAAATTCAGAACCTTTAATTAATACACAGCAATAAAACTTTTCCATATTTGGGCTCCAAATAGTTAATGCATGGATTTAATTCAAAAAGCATATTTCTTTGGCAGTATGAAAGCAAAATTAAAAAATAATAAAAATTGAAAACTCAACATCATATTTGGCTCAATACAATTTAAATATGTTTTTACAAAGCCATATTTTGAAATTTTTTATTGACCCACTTATAAAAATACATAACATCTTCATAGTTAACCACTTGCGCTACGACTAAACTTCATGGTTGCGGTGCCATGAGCTACAATATAAGAAGCGATAAAATGTCGCAACTACGCAGCTCTGCGTCTGCGAGTGCAATCCAGAGCTGTAACTCGAGAAATAAACAATCTCATTGTTAAGCTACGTGTGCATCATGTTATTTTAATTTTTGCGATAAATGCCCATCGGCGTGGTGTTCACGTCACCCACAGTTTGAGACAAATGCATCTCAACATGCATGGCACGCCTTTTTAGCGCAAGTGGTTAATATTAATAAACAGGTGAAATAGATAAGTTTCAAAACAAATTTTAATAAGAAGAAAACATTAAGCCTGTGGCTAGGCATAGCTACTTTTATCTGGTCGTGAGATTTGTTGTTATATGGCATACATTTTGCAATTTGAAATCTTATGTTTTCCTATTCCCTTTAATGTAATACTTTAAAAATGAAGTACTCTAAAAGTGAAATTTTTGAAAACAAAGCATAAAATATGAAGTTATACAAATTAGCTAATAAATGCTAAATATAACACTTCAGAAGGCAATCCAAATAGCCCTGTCGCACAAAATGTTAAAAAGTGCTGAAATTTGATATATTAACTGACAAAATGAAAAAAATGAATAAAAAGCTAAACAAATGCTTTGCACTATCAGTTTTCTACAGCAAATCCAGAATAAGTAAATTCATTCAGATACAAAGAAAATTTATCCTTCATAATTTCTTATGCATTTTGTACCTTAACTTAAATTCAGAATTAATATTATGGATTAAGAAAATTAAATTCAAAATTAATATTCTGCATAATAATCAGTAAATTGAAATATTACCAAAACAGAAGTTTCATCATCAGGAGCAGAAGAATATATAGTGTTGGAAGTAAACCTTCCAGTAGATACAAAACATGATAAACTCTCATATAAAAATTCAGCAATGCATTTTAGGAAATCGGCCTCACAGTCACAAAAACTGGAAAGAAAAAAAAAATTATATTGTAAAATCCCACATTTCCAGGGGGCAGAACATAAGTATATCCAACAATAAATATATCAGAAAAATCACAGCTATGAAATTACACTATCTCCTCAAAATTGTCCAGATTGAAGCATGGTAATTAAAACATTGAAATAAAGCAATTTTAATTTACACATAAATTTTTCAAAGTGCCCTTAAGGAATATTTTTTATACAACTGCTATTCAAATCTAAAACTATATACATAAAGGGGCATTTAATAACATGAAGACGAATATTTTTCAGACAAATGCACTAAATTTGCTAATAATTTTTATAATTATGAAATTTTTATTTAACAGGTAAGAAAGCTGTTTCTATGAAGCCATTTTCACAGTTGTCAAGTCTCCTGATTTAGGCAGGTGCCTCCCGAATTCTGTCCATACTCCTGCCAGCCGGATTTTCGACATATTTCTCCTAACTTTCTCTTATTCTTAAAATTTCTCATGATTTTTATGTTGCTTGGCTTAATACCTTGTTACTTTAATCCCACAAAAGTTATTTTTGGTGTTTGAAAATGCTTGTTTCTTTTTCTTTATATGGATATAAAAAAACAAAGTCATTTTGGCATGTTTCTGCTTTGCGTACGAGTCTGAAACCAGTGGAGTAGTGAGCATAACTGGTGCCTTTTTGGCGACCCCCAGCCCTCGAAAAAATATCGTGATTTGAAAATCTTGTTTAAGAGACCATTTGGCACCCCTCTGCAAACAGCGCCCAGAGGTCAGAAACACGTGTCTGAAAATGTCATGTTCCAGTTCTCCAATGAGAATCAAGTGCCACTGTGGGATATCTGGCGTATATTAGCCAATGAGCACAAAGCAACATTGAGGTAATTTATTTTGTTCAAGTTTATTGTGCTTCCCAGAAACAGTTTCAGACACTGCAATTTTTTGTCTTAGTTATGTCTGCGAAAAATGTAAAATATTCATGTACTTTTCAAAAACTGTATACACTCATGACTCCTTCCATTATTTCATCAAGGAAATGTAATATTGCAATTTGCATCATTTGTCATTGCAATTTTTTGATTTCGCACGGTGGAAAGGCTAATGTTCTTAAACGTGTGTACACAAGGACAATATGAGTTGTACAGAGAAAAAAAAAACTTTTTTTTTCTGTGTAAATAAAAGACCAAAATGTTATTAATACAGAATGCCTGTTCTCAGCCTTTTTACTGGTGCACAATATGCCATTGAATTCATGGGATCATGCTGCAACTTTTTTAGAACAATATTTCCCAGCAGTAAAACCACAAAGAAGTACTGAAATGCAAGGCCAAAAATTGCTGCAATTGTAGAAGAAATGAGTTCAAGAAATTGGTATGAAAAACAAATATTCAATTATTATTTGCATTAAAATACTTCCATTCTGTCTCTCTACGAATGGAAGCAATAATACTGATGCAAAACTGTATCCAATGCTGTTTAATTTTTTTAATCCAGAATCTTCCGAAATTGAGTGTACTTCACTTTCTGTCACCTTTTTAGAAGGAGATTTGACAGGCCTTTAGTATATAGAACAGCTAATTATTAAAACTTTAAAAGAGAGTGCAATTCTACAAGTTAGCACTTAGTGCCAACAATGCACCAGGTGCATGCTTGAAGGTTGATGTTGCAGGTATTTAAAGAAAAGAAAATTCATATTTGCAAATTATGGAATGCATCTGTCACCTTTTAAATTTAGCACTGAAGGGTCAGGTTCATTGCAATAAGTGTGGATGTATTGTTGATATTTATTATTATCTTGAAAAGGTTGCTAAAAGCAAGGACAAATTTAAACAATTCCAACTGCATAATACTGAAAATCTGAAAAATCTAAAATATGTATGTACACACTGGTTACCTTTACAAAAATGTTCATCTAGAACCCTCGACCACTTCTTGCATTTTTTAAGAAAGAAGTAAATGCTTCTAGAGTTAAAATGAAAGGTTCTGTTGAAAGATAATAAAATACTTTAGGTAAATGCAGATGTATTAATTACCTGCACTGCTAAAAATAGCTGTGAGAAAAACTAAATAATTTATGCAACTGTCGGCATTCTCAGAGTCATAAGTCTATAAAATATAAATCTAAAACTCCCATAAAATAATTTTAAAAAAATCGCTTGACAAGGGACATTTCTGGATGGTCAGACACCAGAGTAGTTGGGCCAACTGCAACTTTCTGCTGCTTGTAATGCCAATTTCAAATATCTTGTTTTAAATGTCTAGTTTTTAACACACTTTTCAAAGAATATGCTTTCAAGTTCTTGAGAGAATTATGAAATCCAATGGAATAATTTTAAGAAAAATAACTCAGATGATAATTTAAAATCTATAAGTTAATATAGTAATCAAATTATTTAAAATTATCATGTTTATTGAGAGCACTAATGAGAAATGATTGATATGTTTATTGAGAGCATAAATGAGAAATGATTGATAAGTTTTACACAACAATTTAAAGTATCAGACTGTCGCAAGAAAATGATAGATTTTGAATTTTGCATAAAATCTATAAACTTAATTTTTGCTTTTTTACCTCATTTAAAAATATAGTGAATTCTTAGTTTTAAACAGTTGGTGATCAGTAAACCACCTGTTTAAGAAAATTTCGAAAACTATTACTACTTTGATATCTGTTACATGCTACATTCTCTTGATAAAGCATTCACCTTATAATGACACCAATGTGAAAATGCTAACTTAGATGATTAATTTCCAGTATCTGTTCTTTCTGCACATAGCAGGTTCCTTAGTAAATTATTAATTTATTAATTCTCTATAAGAAACCAACACAGAAGTAAAGGATAATTCTGATTGTTGCCGAAAGTGGTCTTGCTTGGAGGTGTGCGTAGCGATTCATTTCTTATGGGCAAAGAATATGTCCACATCTAAAATTCACAATTAAGCCTTACTTCAAAAATAAAGTCATATTTCAGTAGTAAAGTAATTGCTAACATGTGATTTGCATTGATTTAGGAAATATGATTTTTAAAGTACATAAAATGCATAACTTAATAACTTACTTTATAGATTAGTTTCATTTTTAAATATTTTGCTATAACATTTATAAAAAATATTTTAAGTATTAATTATTTTAACAAAATTTTAAACAATTATTCAGGATGTATTTTTAGTATTAATTAAATTTAATAAATCAAAAGTATTTACATTAAATTTACATTTCATTACATGAACCTACATTAGATTAATATATTTAGATGTAATAAAGTAATGAAACATTGCAGTTCTTATGCGGAGTAATCTTATGCGGACTTCAGATTCTTGAAAGGGCAGATTTAGTATCTTTTCATTCTAAAAGTAATGCTGAACTAAGAAAAAATGCTAAAATGACCATGTCTAAAACCGGTCATATCATTACGTTTCAGAGATGTCGACAAATTGGCAAGATGCAACAGCAAATATTTTGTGTCTTTGCAATGTTGTAAAGATGTCGTAAAAGTTACCACAACCACTTTGCAACGTTGTGTGCTACTTGGGTTGTGATATTCCAAGGTTTGTACCTGATGGGTGCTACATGCTATTAACCACTTCCCAGTTTTGCCCGAACGCCATTCGGGTACTTGGAAATGGCGGTTTGTGCCTGATGGGTGCCACATGCTATTAACCACTTCCCAGTTTTGCCCAAACGCCGTTCGGGTACTTGGAAATGGCACTTTCTTTATTTTCCAAGGTTTGTGCCTGATGGGTGCCACATGCTATTAACCACTTCCCAGTTTTGCCCGAACGCAAGTAAAGGCGCGAAATATCTTTTTCACGAGTTTGGTGTTCCGGCTACTGCGAATACTATTTCTTTTAAATTTGGAGCTAAAATAAAAGAAGAAATGAGTTATAATGAGCAGCTTATAACTGAAGATAACTCTGAAATTTCACTAAATGATTCTGGAAGTAATGACAGTTTGTTGTCTGACTTCTCTAGTGATGAAAAAACGGAAAGTATAGATAATCTAATGCAAATTCAGAACTTTTGTGAACTTGATATTAATAATCCTACTTTCTTGATGTTAATAATTCTTCTTTGGAATCGTACAGATATGTAATAACAATAAAACATTTTAAATCCTGACATCTATTTTCGTAAAGTGTTCTTTCCAGTTCGCTTACTTGTTCAAAAAAAGCCAACTTTAAGGAAAAACGTGCTTTTTACGATGGAAATAAAAATTAGCATAAATCAATAAATTCAACACTTGTAATAGTTCTGACTGCTGATTTGGGTTTATATAACAAATTTCTTCATAAAAATGCTTATAAAAAATTAAAGCTAACTGAGGAATTTAAAACTGCGATGATGCTAGTGAAGTTTGCGGATGATGAAAATTAAAGATTATTTCTGTGCATCTTAGTTGTATGTTTTCATTATTACAATCATGATAACGGCCATCCATTATTGCAACATTTGTCACTGGTTCTTATGGATGTGAGATTTATGTAATTTGAGTTTTTCACCTGCTCGATTTTATGTTTCAGTTACTTTTTGGATATGATTCGAAACAACTTAGCCGTTCTACAAGGGGTAGGGTTCTCGTTAACCCAAGTACCCTGGTGCTAGACCGTTCCACTGGAGGTTTTTATAAAAAATATTCTTATTTTTTGTCATAATATGACGAAGAAAAGAAACTGTTAAGTGGCTAATATGCAATGGAATGCACACTATGGGAATTCCATCTCAGGGAAAGATGAGTTTGTAGATGATCTGTTGAGCAACGTGATCAATAGCATATTAAAGCTTAACATGCAATTTGTGAATTTGAACATAATGCAAAATCATCTGAATAACAGAACAAATCCAGAATATTTACCTGACACTGCAATGAGAGACAGCTTGTAACTGTTTAGATATTAAAAGCACTTTTCCAGTGAGATGCTACAGAAATTTTTTAATAATATGCAGCAAAAACTTTTTGATAAGATAGTCTGGTATGTAACCTACTTGTCACGAATGCAGGTCTTTTGGTTCAATAGTTTAAAAAGTATTATCAATTATTATACAGACGCACTGTCTCTTAGTTCATGAAATGCATCTTGAGGAACCAGACATATATTTCAATATATCGTTAACTGATTTTGATGCCACAGAAGTGAGAAATTCTGAGAACTATCCCAGATTTCACAAATGATTATGTGAACTAAGCGAAATGGAATATAAGAGATAGAATAGAATATACCAAGAATGTATCATGTTTATATGTAGGTGGATCCAAAAAAAAAAAAAAAAAAAGAGGTGACGAGAGGCAATATTTGAAAAGTTATTATTGTGCAGCGAATATCCCCCCCAAGAATGGAGACAGATGACGCTAGTTATATCTTGCAGTGGTTGTGCGGATAAGTAGTGTAAGTTCATAGGCAAGTCAGAGAGAATGAAATGGCAAGATGTTTAGAAAAGTGCTCTTGCTTAGAGCTGTGGGCAGTGATTCATTTCTTATGGGCAAAGAATGTGTCCACATCTGAAGTTCACAGTCAAATTGTGGAAACTTATGGTGAAGAAGCAATGAACAGACAACATGTAGCAAAATGGTGTTGCTCTTTTCAGTAGCAAAGAGGTAGTGAAAAAACATAATACAGCAGCATGTGGCCGTCCAAATTCTTGAACAATAGAAATCAACATGGCACTAGTTGAAGAAATGATCAATGGGTAGCTGTGAGTGTAATCATATTACAGTTGGGACTCAGGTCTAATAACAAGCAGTGTACTGTTCCTGATATGTTGTGATATTCCAAGGTTTGCGTCTGATGAGTGCCACGTGCATTGTCTCAAGAGACAAAGCTACATGATGTGAACGCTACTGTTTCTTCAGCATTCTGATTTAAGTATTTCACTACTCTGACAGCCAGCACTTCACTAACACATCGTTACTGGGATAAAACTTGGCTTCATCATTTCATTCCCATAACCAAAAGAGTCACTATGGGGTGGAAACATGCTGGATCACTAATGAAAAAGTAGTTTAAGGTTACACTCTGCTTGTACAGAGGCTGTTCACACATTTTTTAGACGATGTATATTGTATTCACAAAACTAAATTACATAAAATTCTTGTGTTTTAAATGTTCTATTTGACATCCCTTATTCTGAACTATCTTTCGACACAGCAATTTCCAGGATAATAATGCCTTTTGAAGTGGCAGAAGAGGTATTCTATCCCATTCCTCCCGTTGGATAATGCAGTTTTTAAAAGTCCGAAAGCACAAAAATCAATAGGTGACACATCGGGAGATTTAGTAGGGATATCAGTGAAGGGTATCGCCTTTATACCAGTTTTTTGTTCCATTTCTTTTAGGAAATTTGCAGTGGATTTTGATGTACGACTGCTAGCTTTGTCCTGATGGAGTCTCACAGATTGATGGCACTGTGTGTAAAGCGATGGTATTGCATTCAGAAAAATTGTCAATAAAATATGTTCCTGATAGTATTTGGAGTTAATATTGACATTTTTTTGCACTCTCTTTATTTTTAACTTGCCATTATAAGAAAAACCAGCAAAAATCATGAACCCCTTAGAAAAACTTTCGATTCTTCAAACCATGTACTTAAATTTTTTCCTCCCCTTTTATGATAATAAATGGCTCTTTTTTTTTTTTTTTTTTTTTTTTTTGTTACAATCATTTAAATACACCCATGCTTCATCTATTGTGACAACTGTTTTCCGTTTTTCTTTGGATAAGTGTTTCTCATATAGAATTCTGCAGAGTGTCCTGCGTTGAGCAATATGCTTTGGAAGAAGACGATGCACATTGCGTTTTTTCGCTTTCTTAAGATTTAAATCAACATTTATCATTTTGTTAACAGTGGACACCGAGCATTTTAATGATTTTGCAATTGTCCTTTGACTAGGGGGATTTTCTTTTAACATTAAACAACGTACCTTTGCAATAGTCGAAGATGTCCGTTTTTTCCTTGGATACTTGTTTGGAATTTTTGTCCCACTTGAGGCTCCAATTTGACATTTTTTCCCCCTTTCATGTTGATGATATTACCTATCGATGCTTTAGCTATCACAAAACTATGACTCTCACATCGTTTTTTGATAACGGAGAATGCATATTTCTCTTCGGAAAAAGCATAAATGTAGCCTTTGAACCACTGCTTTGTTAAATTTGCCATTTTGAATAAAAACAAAACTTTCAAGCCACTGATTATAATTTTGACTTTTAAAAACATAGTACAATTGCAATTACTTCTTTTGCAGCAAACGCTTTTTTATTACCGCTTACAAAAATCGTCTAAAAAATGTGCGAACAGCCTCTGTAATGTTACAATAACCATATTCTAGAATTCATGTGGTGTTATCCTGATCTATTTGCTGAAGCATGGCATACTATTACAGCTGATCCTTACAGTATCACTTTGACATGGTTACATGAAGCCATCTTTCACAAATGTGCTGGCACACTGAATGGTGGACATTCTCCTGCATGACAATGCCGTACCACATACTGCTTGCCAAACTCAAGAATTACTGCAGAAGTTCAAGTGGGAAGTCTAAAACCACCTCCCCTATACAGCCTAGATTTGGCACACAACAGCTGCTTCCTTTTTCTGAAACTGAATTATCAAGAACAACTACTTCCTTTTTCTGAAACTGAACTATCAAGAACAATGTTCCTTTTAGACAGTGATGTCAAAAACAGCTGCCGAGAATTGGCTCAATTGGCAGGGAAGTGATATCTACCAAGTTGGTCCTGTGTTCAAATATTTCTCTTAATTGCCTTTTGTACTTGCTTTTCCTTTTTGTAGCTGTCTGTTGTTAAGTAATTTTTTAATTATCCTCTTAATCATTTTTTCTTTTTTCTGGGTTCTCCCTTATATAATGCATATACTTGCTTATTTTTCCCCTTTATATATTCTCAACCCTGGTTTTTGAACATATATTTAGAAATTTAGATTTATAGTAACAATGAAAAAGAAGTGAACAGATAGGACAATCCAGTGTTTAAGAAAAAAAAATATTGTTGAAATTAATAATTAACTTCTTTCAAATACAGAATTCAGTAACGTCAGAATGTATGTATAAATTCAGTAATGTCATATGTGCTTTCTAGTGAGTTATCATTCTACATTCAAGTCTTCCCCTCAGATACGCTACGCACCACCTAAATTTTCCCTTTTGATTTTCATGTGGTGGAATTCATAGAGTAAGAAGGGAAATATGCAAGTAAATACAGTATTTGCAGACACAGTCACACAATTAATGAACCAATCTGTAATGTCTTGCATAAGTAAAAGAACAATTATGTTTAAATTATAACGGTTCACAGAAAGAAGGTAAAAACATGACATTTAGAACAGCTGTGGTTAACATATTAATTTATTATTCATTGCAGTGTTTCTATATTTGGCACACCCCTAAAATTATGCTGTGTTGTTTAGTTAAAATTATAAATGAAGAGTTTTTCTGCAAAATAGTTTACAGTTCTGCATCAAATTGAATTTATTATAGTTCAACCCACACATAAATACAAACTTGACACTTTCTCTCCATTTTGTTAATCAAGATTAACACATACTTCAGCTGGAAGCAAAGACGATGTAAAATTTTTCTTTTGCAATTTATTCAATAATCTGTCTTACTGCATGAAAATTTGCAGTTAATTAGGTGATTCCTGCTTTTAATCAAATTTGCTCAAACATATAGAACAACAATTCTCTTATGGGTGACTTGTTTTCACAGAATAAAAATGAGGTTGCCATACACAAAAAACAAACTTATAAGTTAAAGTGTTATGCACATGTAAAAAAAAAGCTTCCTTGGGTACACAACAATCTTCAAATGGAAAAAATGGTAGCTAATCAACTTGGTATGTAGTCCTATAAATGCTCATTTTGATAGCAGTCTGGTGATCAAACTGATTAATGCATTTGTTGATTGCCAAAAGCTATTTCAGGAAATATATTTTAAAAACTTCTAGAGAGATGTACAGTTTAATTATTAAAGAAATTAATTATCATGCTAAAAATGTAAAAAGATTAATATACCAGTTTTTACAATAATGGGACATTTTCTGACAACTTTTACCTGAAAATGATGTGATATCTATATATTACAATGACTGCTGTATTTGTAAATGAGATAAGGTTCACTAAAATAGTCTAAGACCAAGAAGTGCAACAAACAGCATTGTTAAATCGAATGATTTTCAAACTTTTGTATGATCAGTTCTTATCATGAGGAATTATGCTACTCAGAAATCAGATTGTATTATTTTGAATTGCCCAATGCTTTTCTGTTAATTAGTCCTACTCTCAAAATATGTATTTTTTGGTTTAGTTTAGGTTTGGTTTAATAGATTACAGCAAAGTACTCGAGGGCTATCTGCCTTAAGGGAGGGATGCCTTCGTGAAGGACTTTTTAAGGGAAACTGGTTCGTATACACGTCACACATGGGGAAAACCACGAAAACACCCATGCAGCCAGCCCGTTCGCGGGATTCCAACCTCGGACCGAACTACCAGTGTTCAGCGACGTTACCGCTCGGCCACTGGTGGGCCTCAAAATATGTAAAAATTTCTCTCAGTTTACATAATTACCCTTATTGTTCATTATATTTCATGTTAACATTTTAATTTAACAATATAAAAGAAAAACTACATCTTATTTAAGTAAATATCCTGCAACAAAAGAATTGCAAAATGAAACAATTTGTCACAAATACATACCTGAATAAGTAAAAATTGTATCAAATGATGCTATTGCTATTAAAAAATGTCAAAAATAATCTCTGTAATTACTTGACACTATTGATTGACCTAACATTAAACTTCCTCTTAATGCTGCCACACACATTCAAAATATACGCTAAAAGCAAGCAAATCATTTAGATTTCAACTGAAATGAAACATCTCTCACTTCCAAGAAACTTCTTCAACACATTAGAAATACATATCTGCACTAACATAAGATGCATTTCACAAAGTAACAATGTATATATCTAATGGAATTTTATTCTATTTAAAATGCAACACAATGTCTAACTAGCTTGTAATTTACACCATACATAGACCTCAACAAGACACAAAAATTATTAACACTGCAAGGAATATACAAATCATGTACCAGTAATGCCTCACAGTAGCACTAAGGAAAACAGCAAGCTGTTTTGCACCGGAATTGTGCCTTTCTGATATTTCTTTGCTTGGAAAGCTTCAGTAAGCCTTTCAGAAAAAAGGTAGATTTCTGAGTTTCAGAAAGAAGAAACTGTGGCTTAAAGAGATTGCAAATTATGATGAGAAACTGGTGCTTATGTTGGATGAAATCACAATACAAATACTTGATTGTCGAATCAGTGGTTACGATAGGTTATTCCAATATAACAAAGCACATAAAGGTTATCTGTCTAAAGGAAGAGTTTTTTAGTAGAAGACTTTCTATGGGAAACTAAGTCGTATTCACATTACACATGAGAAAACCATGAAAACCAACCATGCAGCTATCCCGTTTGCTTGGGATCAAACTCTCTCAGCCACTGGTGGGTGATGGAACCAGTGGGTCAAAAGAGACAGACTAAAAAATTGCACCAGCCTCATCATACCACATAACAAATGAACAGGCATGCTATCTCCAAGGCACTGATAGATAGATCATTCTGCTCCATTAAGAATGCTAGAAGAACAGTCTGTTACATAACTAACTGCTTGCATCTTTATGTATTATTGGATGGTGGCACATCCGCCTTTTTAATTCTCAATTCTGTCCAAAATACTATAATGGCCATATCTGAGACTGATAACATGACCCTTGTATTATTCACCACAGTACAGTCCATTACTCTAAGTTATGGCCTGGGGTTCTGTTGGATTTTACTCCAATGTCCATCTATGCATTGTTAGCACACTGAACAGTCACCATTACATGTTCGAAGTTTTGGAGTCTGTTGTCCTCCCTTACTTTGAAGGTTTCTTATGGCCAACTTTAAACAGGATAATGTCCAACAGCAGATGGCAGATGACTATCAATAATTCTTCACTGCTAACAAGCCAGACTACTGCCCTGACTGATCCATTCTGCCGATATGTTGCCCATTGGACGCATCTGGTAGCTGACTGGCAAATGAGTGGCAAAGCAAACACCACCCTTGGTCACGTCAGATGAACTTTGGCAATGCACTGAAATGGTATAGTACATACCCAAGTACATACCAAAAACCTTTCTCCCACAATACCAAGACATATTTTGGCAGTTATTCGTCAGCTTGACAGCTACACAAAATACTGATTTCTTAAAGTCCTGCAAGTTGAATGCACTCCAATTTTAATCAATTCAATTTTATACTATAAATTATCTGGTCCAGTAAATACTGACAGTCCGATATCTGCAGCTCTTTATAGTATTGGATTCTGGATGGCCCATAGAGTCTATCAAATGCAGAAATGTTTTGCACTTTATTCCTTAATGATGATATACCAAAATAACCCTTGTAACATATAATTAAGCAGACCAATACTAAATCGATTTAACACTTTTTCACACAGAATTCATATACTTAAAATGCTTAGAAAACTACAAAAGAAACATACTTAGCTCCAGTAAATCGTGCCAAAGCATGGTCTAGAGCCTGTCGAAGTGAGGTCAGAGCTTTCTGAGAAAGTGGTATATTTATATGAACTCTTATTCTGTAAATAATATATGAAGTTACAGCTGCCCAGAAGCTGGCTGAGTCTTCCAACAAGCAAAGCTGTCCAAAAGGCAATGCTGACTGAAGATCAACAAGAATATTCTCAACTACTGTTCCAGGAAAATCACATGGAAGTCTACCGTTTGGTATCATGGATGTATGCTTCAAAAGGGGGGGAATTAAAATATGGTTAAAAATAACTTATTGCAAAAACAAGATACTTTTAAGTACATATGAGGAAAATAGGGTAAAAAAATAATAATCAACAAGCAAAAAACAATGCCACTAGAAAAAAATAATTTTTATACATTATTCTATCCATAAAGAAATTTAAAAAAAAAATACTTAACATTACGTATATTTTTCATACAGAAATAGCACACATAAAACTTTTCTGAAAAGTGATATCTCACAATGTTATGATGGTGCCAATCAGCATCAGTAGAAAAGAATTCCTATTTTTCCAGAAGTAGTTTTTAAACACATTTCTGGTGTTTAGTGACCTGAGGCCAAGAGAGTATCTACCTACAGAATATCATACTGCATAACTTGACTGACTTAATTAGCCAGGCCATCTTGTCATTTTTTCTCCACTGTACAGGTTTTTTTTTAGTACAACTCAGTGTAGATACACATTACATACATTAAGATCCACAGTATCCTCAAAATACTGATTTTTTTTTTTTTCTCACTCACTACATATCGAATGAGAGCTGACACATAACTTTTGCAGTAAGTTTTTTCTGCTAAATATTATTAGAATAATAATGTGTATTTTACTTTCTGCAAGTCAAACTGCTAAAAATAGTTATGTGTGCAATTATTCAACAAACCTATGAAGAAATTCCATAGATCTTCTGTTTTCATACTTACACACTCAAAGTCATATTTTTCCATAAGATGCAAGATGAGATTTATGAAACATTACCCACCTAAAATATAATACAGTCAAAAGTTTTTAATTCGGACACCCATAATCCGAACCTCAAAGCTACAAACTTTCTGCGCATGTGTCGCGTTTACGCATGCGCATAAGACCTTTACGGCGGCGAATATGCGTGTGCGCATGCGCATAATACGTTTATGCATGCGCGTTTAATGTATAACGGACGGTATAAGATAAGCTAAAATTATCTAATTCAGTTAATGTTGCAGATTGCGTTGTTCCTTAATCTTCGAATTGGATCCGGCTTATTATTTTTTGCAGACTGTTAGAGCAATTTTATAAAAGTAAGCTTGAACTTTCGATTATGTCAAATAGAATTTCCAATATATATTTACTAATATGTAAAGGATCTACAAAGCGAAAGTATGTTTCGAAGTCCATTAAACAAAAAGTGGAATTGCTGTAAAAAATGGATAAAGGCATATCCTTTGTTTCTTAACCATTCTCAAATCTGTTTATCAATTTCACGCTGCTCTGCGGGGGGGGGGCATTGCGGCACGCAATGAACTGAAAGTTGATCTGTCAGCACTATCCTTATCTTCAGAGCAGATATTTTTATTTTATTCAGCTTATAATTCCTTTCTAAATGTAGTAGTTCATCTCGATGTATTCCATCTTTGATATGATTTAAATCAAATTCCTCGTCATTATAAATATCACGAGTACACATCAAATAGTTTTCTGGTTGCAATTTTCTAATTTCAACTATGCGTAATGTATGCTTTACGCATGCGCTTGTTGAAATAAATGTTTAATAAAGTAAACAAATAAATATTAAGCTTTTTTTTTGTAAGTTTTGATACCCTTTAGATCATAATTACTCTTTATTTCATAAATTATGGTTTCATATTTTTAATTTTGTAATTTCTGCATGCCATCTTACCAGATTTAAACTGATGACCTATAATCCGGAATCGCCGAAGTCCTGACAAGTCCGGATTAACGACTTTTCACTGTATTACAGCATTAAGCTTTTTTAAGTCAGCTAAAGGTAAAACAAAATTCAGTCAAAATAAATATTCAGGTCTTTCATGCAATTAACTGCAGATTTCCGTTTAGCACAGAAATCAACACTGGGCCATCCTTGGCTAACATTTCAGACATGCTCATGCAAAGAAACAGTTTTACAGTCTATAAAAAACAGACTCGCATTCATTCAGCGAACTAATGTCTAACTGCCCAATACAATTCATCTGGCATTTGTCCAGGAACTTGCAAATTAGTTATTTTAAACATCTATATCCACCTATAATGCAAGAAATAAAAGATGATTTTCTCCAAAATACCTTTAAAATCCTACTACTTAGTTACACAAACTGATACAACTCAGACCATCTGCCATACAATATGTTAACTTTATTAGTTACATGACCATGCTTGGGCAAGTACTATTTTAAGTAAAGTTATTATAAATTTTTGATTTAAATCAAATGATGCTGCTGGTTCAGACTGCTGCACAGTTTAACAAAAATAACTTTTGAGGTTAAATGTTTTATTATAGTTAATTATCCATAATTGTACTACGAGATCATCTGAGAGAAGTCACTTTCAAGCTTCTCATGAAGAAATTGAAATTACAATCAAATTTTTATTTGTATGCTCTAACAAACATTCAGTTCATAATTAAGCAATAATTAAGCATCATAAGCTGGTACATAAATATTCAAAACAAATCAGATTTTCTGTAGAAAAGTTCTGTACAATAGTAACTGCATAGCAGAAAGGCAAACACTCAGTAGTATTCAGTTGAAGGTATAAAATTCTACTTAAAAAAAATAAATAAATAAAAATAAATAAAAATAAAAAAATTATGGAGAATAAATTTCATGATAACTATTTTTCTAAGCTACAAACCTCTATATTTTCCCAAACAGAATCACTCTGAAGGGATTCATATGAACATGCATGTGTACTTGTTAGTGTATCTTCAAAGGTGGCACTCTGATGTTTAGATTTCTTTCTGATGGCTCCTGTTGAAGCAGATTGTGAAGTGGCATGCTTACTAAGAGGTGTTATAGCAGCAGTTGGTAGATTCTATGGAGGAAAGAAGCATTATATGTATACATATATACAAAAAGAAACATAACAATAGGCTAAAATTAAAACCAAAATCTTTTAAACCTGTTCTATGCTATAGGATTGAAATAAAGCTTCTAAAGTCAATATTAAATTGGAATCAAAGCAATTTCTCAACAATATTAATAATCATAACCATGTATAAGATGTTTAACACTATATATAAACAAAGCAAAATTAAAATAAGATTTCACGGTAGAACAAACTCGAAAAATAAAAATGCAAAAGGGAAAACATACAAAACCGTAAAAATATACAAATTATAAAATTAATCTCCCTTAACTGAAACTCCAATTCAGAACTTATCAGGGGAAAATGAATTAAAGCTTTAGAAAATTTGATTAATAAGTTTTGAAAACATGTTTTGTTCTCCTGGTTCATTTGAGATCAAAAACAGAAAAAAGATTCAATTAAATTTTCAATTGAAACATTAAAATTCATGTAAAACCATAAATCGAATCTCAAATGTACCAGAATATTCCCTACACGCTTTCCAAACACTTGGAAAAAGGAATCACACATAACATTGTGGCAAACTGAGTACTCAAAAAAAAAAAAAAAAAAAAAAAGAGTAACTTTATGCAAATTGACCATTCAAAAAAAAACAAACTGGTTTAAACCATTAGATGAAAAATTGAAATTCAAAAGCCAATACAAATAAAGAGCAAAACAAATATAAACACATTGTCAGTTAAATAAACAACACTTAAAAAGTAAGTGGCCCTGATTATGCTAAACTTTTAATACGATGAAAACAAAAAATGTTTCTTAGAGATTTCTATAAATAATAAAATCTAATCTGAGCCTTAAACAGCAAAAAACTGAAAAACCTATTTAAAACAAAACTTTAATAAATAAATAAATAAATAAAAGCAAACTTGCTGAACTCTTACGAGGACCTTCTGAAGAATTCAATTTAGTCAGGAACACAGTTTGGATGTTTTATTAATTTATTTATTATCAGTTATTATAGCTAATTTTTGTTTCAAATAGGTTTTTCAGTTTTTGGCTGTTTAAGGTTCAGATAAGATTTTTACAGAAATGTCTATGAAAAGTTTTTTGTTTTCATGGTATTAAAAGTTTAGTTTAGCATAATAGGTAGTATTAGCCCATTTTTTGAGTGTTGTTTAAATGGCAATTTGGTTTAATGTATATTTGTTTTGCTGTTTATTTGTAATTGCTTTTGAATTTCAATTTTGCATATAATGGTTTAATCCAATTTGTTTTTTAGGATGGTCAATTTGCATAAGTTTCAAGATATTTTTCGTAAGCAATTTGGCACAAAAAAGTTAAAGCTTTAGAAAATTTGATTAATAAGTTTTGAAAACATGTTTTGTTAAATGAAAACATGTTTTGTTTTTGCACAATGTTATGTTTTATTCCTTTTTCCAAATGTTTGGAAAGCATGTAAGGAAAATTCTAGTACATTTGAGATTCAATGTTATGGTTTTACATGAATTTTAGTCTCTCAATTGATAATTTAATCGAATCTTTTTTCGGTTTTTGATCTCACATGAACCAGGAGAATAAAACCTGTTTTCAAAACGTATTAATCTACTTTCCTGAAGCTTTAATTTATTTTCCCCTGATGAGTTCTCAATTAGAGTTTCAGCAAAGGGAGATTCATTTTATAATTTGCATATTTTTGCAATTTTTTATTGTTGGCTACGCCGCTGATTCCCCTAGTGCATGCACATGATAAGCAAGTTCTCTGCTGCGTAATACTTTTCTATGCAGTTAGCCAACGTTCGATGGTGAGTATCGCATGTAAGCGAGAAGTGCTAAGTGCATGTTTCTACTCTGTTGTTCACCGTCTTCATAGCTTAAATAAATGTTTGTCATTTATATGGAAGATATCATTTTATTCTTCATTGGTTATGGGCCCAGACAGTGCTTAACTGTGCAGCCCAACCACCATTGTTAAATTCTTTTGGCAAGCCCAAGCTGCGTCAACTGAAATGAAAATGACAACAAATACAGTGTCAATTGAAAAACTAAACAAGGACAACTTTGACACGTGGAAGTTACAAGTAGAAGGAATACTGATTAAAAATGATCATTGGGACTATGTAACTGGGAAAATTCCAAAACCGGAACCTAGTGATGAAGGATTTGCTAAATGGAAAACTACTGACCAAAAAGCACGAGCTGATATAATCCTTTCCATCTCACCCAGTGAACTTCCACAAGTAAAGAATTGTGTAACATCTCATGAACTATGGAGTAAATTGCATTCTATTTACTAATCAAAAGGACCAACTAGAAAGACCACAATTCTAAAAAATTGCTTTTTACAAAAATGAGTGAATTCGAAACAAACAACTACTGATCTACAGGTTTTTTCATTTTTGTGGACAAACTGAAAGAAATGGAAATAAACATTGCGGATGATTTGCTTAGAATATTGCTTTTATATAGCATATCAGACTCTTATGAAAGCTTTCGAATAGCTATCGAATCTTGTCATGAACTGCCTTCTCCAGAAATGCTGAAAATTAAACTGTTGGAAGAAGCTAGCACTCGCAAAAATAAAGATTAATCATTTTCTGAACCACAACATGTGTTCTATTCAAAAGATCAGAAGTATACTCAACGATCAGTTTCTAAACCGAAACCAGATAAGTCTGCAAACCGAAGACAGTATCCAGTTAACTACAGATGCAACTTCTGCCATATCTATGGGCATAGAGCATCGGAATGAAGGATAAAGAAAAGAAACTAAAAGCAAATGCGTTAGTGAAACTGTGATGTCTGCAGAAAATCAGAATTCTTTGGAGCAAGAAAAAGCCTTATCATGCACAAATAGTAATTCTAAAGACATTTTTTTGTCTGGATAGTGGTGCAACATCACATATGTGTAACAGCAAAGAACTGTTCCAAGAAATTCACGAGGTAGGTGATACTTATGTTAAATTAGCTGCTGATAAAATAGTTAAAGCTATCAGAAAAGGAACTGTTAAAGTTCGTATAGGTTCTAACACTGAAAATATAGAACTCAAAAATAATTTAATCTCAGTGTCTAAAGTAGCTGCAAATAATCTTTCAGTAATTTTCAAAGAAAAATACACTCAAATAATTAATTCCATTAACGAAACAGTAATTTTAGTTAAATGCGAAAATGATCTTTATTTTGTCATGCCAATATTTGAATCTGTATCAATTGCTAAAGAAATAGATCAGTGGCATATAAGATTTGGCCATTTAAATGAAAATGATCTTAAAAACTTCAGTTAAATAACATGCTTAGAGGTCTTTCTTTTTCTCAAAATGACTCTCTTTCTACTTGTAAGGTATGCATTCAGGGTAAACAAACCGCAACCCCCCCCTTCCCAAAGAATCTGAATATAGAAGTACTGAATTGTTAAATCTAATTCTGATTTGTGTGGTCCCATGAGAACCAAATCAATAGGTGGATCATTTTATTTCGCAACATTTATTGGTGATAAACCTCGATATGTTGGTGTTTATTTTCTGAAATCTAAGGATGAGGTTAAAGAAGCTTTCAGAAATTTTAAAGCATCTTTTGAAAATAAACTTAACTCTAAAATCAGAATACTGCAAACCGACAATGGGCTAGAATATTTAGGGAAAGACTTTATTAAATTTCTTAATGACGTGGGAATAAAACACGAAATGAGCATTCCTTACATGCCAACCCAGAATGGCGTCACCGAAAGATTAAATCGCACTTTAGTTTCAATGGTGCGATGTTTGTTATTTCAATTCAATCTGCCTCAGAAATTCTGGGCTGAAGCCATCAATACGGCTGCTTACGTTTGAAACATGAGGTTTAAAAGCGAAACAAAAACACCTCATGAAGTGATGTTTGGCAGAGTACCAGCTGTCTCTCACTTCAGAACCTTTCGCCAAAAAACATTTCCACTTAATAAAAGGCCAGGAATAAGGAAATTTTATATTCGATCTAAAGAATGTATTTTTATTGGCTATTCTGATGAATTAGAAGCGTACAGACTTTGGTATCCCGAGGCGCGTAAAGCGATCAGAGACTTAAAATTTATTAATGAGCTTGAAAACTGTAGTTATGACTCGGAGCAAGAAATATATCTGCCTTTCGCTCCGGATGAAAAAATTATCAATAAAGCATGTTGTGATAAATCATCACCTCTAGACAGCAGCGAGTCGCCACTTGACTTTGAAAAGGAAAGCGTAAGTGATTTAGATAGTGAATCAATGCCTCCTATCCTGATTAAAAGGAGGCCTGGTCGACCCAAGAAAATAAAAACAGGTTTGCCAGGAAGGCCTAAATGGAATATCACTATACAGTTGTAAATAAAATTGAACAAACTCAAAATGTTGTTGAGGAAATCATTAATCCTATGGTTCAAGAAGCATTAAATGGAGCATATGCCGAAAATTGGCATAATGCCATGCTGTTAGAATATAACTCGCTTGTTCAAGAAAAGGCTTGGGAATTAGTAAAGAGACCTGAAAACAAGAAAGTTATTGGTAGTAAATGGGTTCTTAAACTATAACCATAGACTCCAACCTTCAGCAAACCTTGTCAGTAGTCAACGCGCGAACGACATTTTTACAACTTTGAAAATGTGTGCGTAGCGTATGTTGTAATTAACCATTCATTAATTTTAAATTAATAATTAATTGTAATCAATTTTATTACATTTAAAATCCATACACATATAAAACTGAATAATTAAAAATATACCTTGTAAATTATATGCACATTTAATTAGAAATTTTCTTTTAACTCCTCAAGCATTCACTAATAAAAAGTACTTCAAATCACTACTAATCATAGAAAAAATCAGAAGCTATAAATCATATCTTTATTCTGGATATGATTTCTACAGGGAAATAAAATTTAAATAACCAAGAATGATACATATAAGTATTAAACAAAATACGCATAATTTATGAATGCAAAGATTTATATGTAGCATGCTTAGCAAGCTTAAGTTCTGATTTTGAGAATGTTTTTTTATAACACAGTTCTTCATTTGCCTGCATATTTATTTTTTCAATCAAAACTGCTTCAAGAGTTTTAAGACCTAAATTTGGTCGAAATTCCGTCTGATTTTTTTTAACAATAGAAAAAATTCTTTCGCAAGCTGCATTTGAATGAGGTATTATTAAGACAGCAAGCATTACAGAAGGCAATACTTTGTATTTAATACACCCATTCATATTTTTTAATTTGGCAATTTCTCCCCATGCTATATCAATACGCAAATCTACAATTTCTTTCAAATCATCTACTTGATACATGGAAAATTCAATTTCTACTTGATTAAGACATTTTTCATCAATAATGGATGGAAAAGTATTCATCAAGTAAAGAACAGATGAAAATGAGACTTCAGTTCTCAAGTTGATGTCAGCAACTTCAGCATGTTTTAGAAATGGATCACTCAGTGGAAATTTATCAATTATATATGAACATGCAGTTACAAAAAAAGCTTGCACAGAATTGAAAAATGATTTCACTTCACTTTCATTCAACTTGGCATTTTTTAAATATAGTCTTGTTTCCGCACCAATCACTAAATTTTCATTTTCTTTTTGTTTACTATACTTCTGAAATGGAATAGACGTTAGAGTAACATCTTCATTTTCTTTAGAAATTACTGATGGTTTTACGAATCTAACAAATAAATTCATTAAAAGTTCAAAAAGTTCTCTTCTCAATTTATGTATATAAAGAGCTTGTTGTTGCAAATTAATATTTACTGTTATAAACAAAGGCAAAGTATTTTTCAAAAATAACAAGTACAATTTGGTGGTCGGTGACTGTAATGACCTTGCGGATTAATAAGGCACCATGAGGAAAACGACACCAACATTTATTAAAAATTAACTTTCAAAGAATAATGAAAAAAAAAATTAACATTTAAAAAATAAAGGCAAACTCGGAGCACTACCTCGCTCCTACAACATAATTAACCTACAACCTGCCTCCTCTGAGGCTAACATGCAACTGTCCTCTCTCTCACTTGCTGGGCTCTGCCAGGCAGCTGATTGGCTCACCGCTGCCAGATACATGACAGTGACTGTAAATTTTTTTTAATGTTTTGCAATCTCTTTCCTTCATTCTCACTGTTATCTGGTTTATCTCCAAAAAAATTTATCACAGCATCCCACTGTTCCAAAATCCTTGTTATAGATTCTAAAAGAGACAACCATCTCGTACTGCAATATTTCAAAATTTTATGAGATTTTGCATTCTGTCCCAAAATTTGTTGAGCAACTTTGAAGCTATGCTTCCGTTTCAAACTTTTCTCCAAGTAAAAATATATATCTATTATCAACATTTCAATTTCTGAGCCAATTAATTTTTCAGTAGCTTTTTTTGCAGCTATATGCAAGAGGTGGCACGGACAACCTCGGGTGATTATACTTGGTTGATGCATTTTGATAAATGATGCTACACCTTTAAACTTTCCAATCATATTACTAGCATTATCTGAAGAAAATGATAAGCAATTTTTCAATTCTAAACCTTTGTTTTTAAAGTTTTCATTTATACAATTAAAAATACCTTCTCCTGTATTATTCGTGCATTCTAAAATAGAAATCAATGAAGTAATTATCACTCCCTTTTCTTTACTGTAGTATGTTATAACCAATGGGTACAGTTTGTTATCATTGTTATCATTACTTCCATCAGTACTTAGAGAAAATGATGTACTGCACACTGATTTTATAATATCAGCAACAGTATTTTCTGCAAGCGTTTTCACAATAGCAGCAGTTTTGGTATGACCGCAGCTAAATTTTTTTGCTATGGCAGAATCCGGAAACATTGCTTTGAAAAGCTCTTTGGAATGATCCGAAACAGAAAGCGGTAGATTATGTTCAATTAAAATACGAACAAAATAGCATTCGGCTTTTATAGGATCTGTTTCATCATCTTTTATTAAGAAATTTGTTATTTCTTTAGATTTTACGGTGCCAAGTTCTATATGCTTTTGAGAAAACACATGCCGTTTACAGTCATCTTTTCCGCCATGAGCAACTGAGAAGTCTTTGTTGCATACACTGCAGTGTGCGTGATTCACAGAAATTTCGGACGCTTTAATGCATGGAAATTCTGAAGAATATGAATCTTTAAACTTCTGCTTTGATAATTTTGGCTTCTTCGTTCGAGGCAGCATTATGATTAAAAATCTTTCACCTGATTCACAGTTCACAAGACACACGCTAAGCTCTCGCCGTAAACTACACAATGCAGCCGAATGCAGCCTAAACACGCATCAGCGAGGAACCTGGGAGACAGACAATTGGATGGAACTGTTGATAAGTCGTTAACGGTTGGAGTTACTGATCTACGATTGGCTAATTCTTCAAAACTAGGAATGCACTCAACACGTGATATATGATAACACGAGTATTCAGCCAATCATCGGATGAACTAGTTGGTTCCGTTTTGCGTACTGGTTCTCCTGCTCTTGTTTCTGTAAAATCCGTAGTTTTTTCCCTACTTTTCGTAGCTCGTAGTTTTTCATGAATTTCCGTAGAAACTACGGAGAATCCGTAGTAGTTGGAGTCTATGTATAACCACGATGGCACTATAAAAAAATACAAAGCTAGGCTAGTTGCTAAAGGGTGTGCTCAAATCCCTGGTCTCGATTTCACTGAAAACTTTTCCCCTGTTGCTAGATTAAATTCCATAAGAACAGTTTTAGCCTACGCTATAGAACACAGTCTCAAAGGTTACCAATTAGATTTTGTAATGGCCTATGTAAATGGAAATTTAGATGAAGAAATCTACATGGAAATTCCTGAAGGTTTTCACGATGAAACTAATTCAGATAAAGTGTGTCTTTTAAAGAGATCATTATACGGTCTTAAACAGTCAGGACATCAGTGGTACAAACAGTTGGATGAAAAATTAAAATCTATGAAATTTAAACTCTTAATTCAGATAATTGTGCTTATATTAAAAAGATGTCTAAGAGTGACACTATTATAATCTTTTACGTTGACGATCTTATCGTTTTTACTGATTCTAAGCAAACGTATGAAAAAATTCGTGAAAGTTTAGCTTTTGCTTTCAAAATGAAAGACTTGGGGAAATTACATTATTGCTTAGGCATAGAATTTTGCCAAGATGAGAATTCAATTAAAATTTATCAAAAGAAATATGTTTATGTTATTTTAAATCGGTATAATATGCAAAATGCTAAATCCGTGTGTTCATCTATAGATAATAGCAAAAAATTATCAAAAGAGATGAGTCCTGAAAATGAAAACGAAATCGCTGACATGAAAAGTGTTTCATTTAGAAATCTGATCGGATCACTAATGTACCTTTCAGTAGCTACTAGGCCAGATATCACAAACACCGTGAATTTCTTCAGTCAATTTAACAACAATTTGGGAAAAGAACATTGGCATGCTGCAAAAAGAATACTTCGATATCCGAAGGGAACCCAAGATCAAGGACGAAAACAGGAAAACCACTCATCGCTTTTGTGGATGCAGATTGTGCATCAGATGTCGAAGATCGAAAATACTACACAGGTTTTGTATATATATTCAGCCATAACCTGGGAATGATGAAAACAATGCAGTGTAGCTCTATTTTCAATGGAGGCGGAATATATGGCTTTGTCTGAGGCTGCCAAAGAAACAGTCTACCTACGTCGTCTCCTGAAAGAGCTGGGTTACAACATAGAAAACCCAACACCAATATACTGCGAAAATCAAGGAGCTTAGAAAATTACGAAGAACTCAATGTTTCACTCCCATACAAAGCACATAGGCATTCGCCATCATTTTGTGCGTGAAGTATATGAACACGGTGAATTAGATGTGCAATACATACCTACCAGTGAAATAGGAGCTGATGCGTTAACCAAACCCTTGACTCCTGTTAAACATCAAAACTGTTGTACAATTATAGGATTGAATACTGTTTAATGTGTATTTTGTTTTACTTTTCAGGAACAGGAGAATGAATGACGAAAGGGGGTATGTTGGCAACCACCGTTGATTTTCCTAGCACACGCATGATAAGCAAGTTCACTGCTGCATTTTTTATGCAGTTAGCCAACATCAATGGTGAGTATCGCATGTAAGCGAGACGTGCTAAGCGCTGTGTAATATCATGTTTCTACTCTGTTGTTCAAAGTCTCCATAGCTTAAATACATGTTTGTCATGTATATGGAAGACATCATTTTCTTCTTATTTATATTTTCCCTTTTGCATTTTTATTTTTCGAGTTTGTTCACCATTAATTCTTATTTTAATTTTTATTTGTTTAGATATTGTGTTAAACATCTCATACATAGTTATGATTATTAATATTGTTGAGGAATTGCCTTGCTTTAATTCCAATTTAATATTAACTTTAGAAGCTTTAAGTTTATATATATACAGAAAGAAAAAGAGAAAACCTATTATGAACTCAATCGGGGAAAATTTACTTCATATTTTCTGCAGTTTTATTAAATTTGATTCACATGCAATTTCATTGCAATAACCAAGAATCAAAATACAAAGAATTCAGAAGAAATGTTTTGATTATATTAAGTAATACTTATTTTCAAATTTATAATACATTTTAATCAAATTACATACTTAAAACATTACAAGAGGGGATAATAAAGAAATCTCACATTTTAAAAATTATGCAAGTTTATGAATTTTTTAAAACATGAAGAGTTTAAATAAGTCTGAAAAGAAAAAAAGTAACCAACAATGCTTAACTTTAGCTGTCTTTCCTGCCTATTTTATTCTAAATAGGTTAACATACATTTTATCAGTTGGTAAAGGCTGGCTCATATTTCACTTCAAATAGCTATTTGTTACACTTCATTCAGAGCTGAGAAGGATGAAGCCTAACATTAAAGATAGACAAGAATTTAAAGAGCTTAAGCAATACTTTTATGCAAACTTCAAAGAACATACCTTCTGAAAATGTTTAACTCAAAAGGATGCAAAACCATAGAAATGATAAAAAAATGAAATGATTAGAGAATTAAAATCCTTCAGATTTCATTAGCATGACAAATGCCAAGTCTAGATAATGCTAAGTGTTCTATCTCAGGCCTATTCATAATTACCCATTAAAATCGCTTATTTGCAGTAATATCAAAATCAGGGTGCGGTAATTACTGAACTCATATATTGCCTGGGGGGTTCAAAAGTTGGCAAAAACAAACAAAAAAATATTTATTACATATACGGTGCATATTTTAATTCTGCTATTTCATGAGAAAAGTTGAATGATGCAATGAGCTATTTGTATCTTTCATTGTCATACCCTCACTACAAAGTAAGAAGTGACAGGGATTTGAACAATAAAAATTGTTTTGTGGAATTAAATAAATGATCTTCTAGTAATATTTATGTTCCTTAATATTAATATTTGTGCCTCAAAATTTTATAAATCCTGCCTTCCTCAGAGCAACTTTACAACAATAAAACTGCTGACTAATTTAATATTGAGATCTATAACACTGCTCATGGCTTAACACTTGCAGATAATGAAAGAAATTACAAAATGATCTAATCTTTATGTAGTGTAGAGTTCTAACACTACACTTAGTATTCTTTTAAATATCAGGAATTATTGACTTAACTAAATGATGAAAAAGTGAAAACGACATTGTACAAAATATAAGAAACTTTTTTTTTAAGATATTAGAAAAACAGTATAGCAGTTGTTTTGCAACACGGCTAAAAAATCTGTAGAATGAATGAAATTAGTTTATAATCATATTAAACATTTTTTACTTGCATACATTTTTAATATTACATGAAATGTACGTTATTTCTAAAAGAAATTTTGAAAATGTACATATCTGAATATCTGCACCCCTAAGAAGTATTCGTGAGGCTATGCACTATGTTGACAAAAGAGGCAACCTGTGTTGTCAGCAAACTGTTAGTTATGGGACAACCCAGGTATGTACATAAAAGCTGACCACCGGTCATTAGTCCTTGCTTTTGCTTGTGCTTTTTTTTTTTTTTTTTTTTTTTCTTGCAAGGAATCATAACGGAAAACGGAAGTGCAGAGTTTGCCAGCTGATGAAAAAGAAAGCACTGCATCACCTGAGAAATATGGTGTATTGCCGAACAGTAGACAATACAAGATTTAATATTCTGTGAATTTGTACTTTGTTAACAATCAAATTTTTATGGATCAAAATATGTGCAATCTCTTAATTTTTTTAAAGCAAAACAGATCACTGTGTTATGTGGGAAAACAGCAACCTGTGCAATTTTCTGACATATTTTTAACCGAAAACAGACTGCTGTATAAAATTGCATTTTTAACTGAAAACAGATTGCTTTGTACCTGGAAAAACAGCATTTGCAATGCCAAATTTGTGCAATTCTCTGGTTCCTTTTTAAGTGAAAAGAGATTGCTGTGTACACGTGAACTACAGTGCAGTCTCCCCCCCAAAAAAAAGAAACAGTTTTATTATGGATGTTATTGCATTTTTTTTAAATTTTGATAATTTGTTTCTGTTTTGAGTAATTCTTAGCATGGTGCCCTATTTGAAAATGACTGTTGTCTTTTACATCTTAGCTTGGCAAAATAGTTGGCAATGGTTGACGACTTTTTGGGAAGGAAGTGTGGTGTCCATAAAAGAATAGGTTAGAAAGTAAAAATTTTTATACTGAAATGCAATAGCTGAATGCTATGATATGTTTTTTACAGAGGTTTTTCAAATGATATTTTAAATCACAGTTAGTCAAAAACTGCATCTCAATTAAAAAAGTTGGAAAAAAGTACAAACAAACCTGGCTGCTCCAAGGCACATTGCTTTCGGAAGATATTCTTGTTAAAGGTTTTTCAGCTTCATTAGGTTCAGTAAGATAATTACTTGTTTCAACAAGTGAATTATCCATTGTCTGAACAGAAACTGCATTAGTATTTGTTTCTGACTTGTTAGATATAGCTGACTGATCATTCTGCATACCAGAAAAAAAAATTACATGTACAGATTTCAATTTTTGAGTGTATAAAAACAATAAACATAAATATAAAAAAGGATATCTTTATATATAAATGATATGTACATGAATGCTGCACCCTGAATATTTACAATAACTTTCATAGAATTTCAGCAACATCACATGATTTTTTTAATCATACTATGAGAGAGCTTCCGCTTACTACAGTTCACTTATTTCAGCACAATACCCAATTACTTTGCTTAATCCAATAACTGTTATTTGCTAACCACAGTTTATCAAGAGTAAACTACAAACCTTTTAGTTACATCTGCCTTTTTAAAAATTTTTCTGCTCCTGTAATCCACACATTAAAAGTTTAATTAACAAATTTTAAATTTCTTATTTCACAGAATATTTTGGCTTTCTGCATGACACATGCTGAACCACTTTACAGTCTTCATGGATCACCTAGTTCAAATAAAAGCCTATTTCACGTTTTCTGTCAGTAGTACACAAAAATGATTTCATACATTTAAGGGGAATTTTAAAATCTACATTTTACTGCAGGGTTATTATGTTAATTAATCAGTTATGATTTGAGAGGTGTTTCTGACATTATGTGAGCATTATAGGATTAATTTCTGCCAGCTTTAACAGTTGTAATTACTTGGCTTTGTGGTTTCTTGCTACCGACACTTTGATTCTGTTGCACCAGCAGAATTATGTGCAAAAACTTGGCCTCCAATCTCTCTCTCACTCTTTTTTTTTCTTTTGCAAGCTCTGTGCATGCGCACTGGATTTTTTTTATAACAACATGTTGACAGTCCCAATTTTAAATTTCGCTTCAGTGCTCAGTAAAATACCTCCTTGCTAAAAAAATTATTTTGTATGAATAATAATTTGGCTCCATAGGTGATTTTTGGCTTGGCATACATCTCAAACCCCATCCTTCTTTATGCATTTTACAAGAAAAATCTGACTGAACTTCTATCTTGTTTACTACTTTATCGCCCCAGTATGTTTTTGACCTTAATTTTGTATTTAAAGCCAAGAAACACCACATTTATTTATAAATTTTGTTCATCAAAACAGAATTAACATGGTATTTTAGGCAGAGAAAGCAATTAAAAAAATATTTACTTTTGGAACAACAGCTAAGTTTTTATCAATATTTGAAAATTTCGTATATTCCAAACTTTTTTGAGTCACTGTACGAGAACAGACGAAAGCTAGCTAGTATTTTCTACACGTAAAGCCAATATAAAACATGCCCCTCCCATTCCTACAAAAACCCAACTATATAAAAATTAGGGTGATGAAAAGGGTAACAAGGTAAAATGAAGCTCCTTGGTGAGCTATCCTTTATTATATAGCCCACCCAGAATTTTCACAAAAAATATCGCCAAGCATGGTGATAAATGATAGGATGTGGCAACCCATATCAGTGAACAAGCAGGTGATAACTCATACCATTTACAAATCCTCAATCTAGAAGACACTGCAAAAGGAGACGTTGTTTACTTATCTTAGGCTTGGATACCCCTTTTTATAATGCATATATTGGCTACGCTTCTTTTAGAAAACAAGCTTTGTAGTTATGCTATAGCTTCATATTTGAAGAAAAATTATATTTTAACGCAGTTAAAATGTTAGGTTACTGCATGAGGTTTTTTTTTTTTATTATAAATCTACTTTTGTATGTTGTGTGGTACTATTAACATTTAACGTAATGAGTTAAAAAATGTATTATTAAGCTCCAAAAAATGTATTATTAAGATTTAGCAAACAATTGAAAATACTGAATGATCGATTTAAAAATCATAACGATAACTGCTCAAATACAGAAAAGAATTCTTTTGCTTGAATGTTTTGGTCACTGATGAGTGTGTCTGATTCAGTTCTTTCTGCAGTACAGATGATTATCTGAATCCGGATATTCCCCCCCCCCAGTTGGCGTGAAAAGGTAAAAAAAGTGAGATCGAGTGGTGTATGGAGAAAAGTTTGATTGCAAGATCGTATAAATGTCCAATTTGTAAAGCGAATATGAAACTAGTAGAACGAAAGAACTGTATAGAGGGTTTCAAGTGGATGTGTAGGTTATTGGAGGCGAATGTAAGCATCAAATGACAAGGTCTGTTCGAAAGTACTCACGGTTTGCGAAAAGTAAATTGAGCACGTGTGGTGTTTTGTGGTCATGTAAGTGGGGGAATGATTTTATACGATCGGAGTTACATATTGCTAAAAATATGATGACAGATTGGAAATTTTTTTGCCAAGGTAGTGTGTAATAATGAGGTTGTGCACGATGCCGAGTTTGTGCAATTCTCTGATTTTTTTTAAGTGAAAATAGATTGATATGTACATGGCCACCGAGTTTGTGCAATTCTGTAAGGTTTTTCAAGCGAATACAGATCGTTTTGCACATGGGCAAAGTGAGGTTGTGTGTGATGTCGAGCAGTAATGTAATGTATTTCATGTACAATGTTTAACATATCATTTGTGTATTTTAAATTTGTATTGTTGTTTTAATTGTAAATTACATTTTAGACCTTTTTTGTATTAAATTGTATTTTTAATTGTTTGGTTTTGCTATGTTGGTAATGCTTGTCGACTTGCGATAAATATCGATAATCCAACAATCTACTCAGCAGCAAACCTGTAAACTTTGATCCTATAAGTAACTTTTACATTATTATTTTAATACATATAATATGAGTTCATTGATAATATGTGTGTGTGTGTGTGTGTGTGAAGCATTGTTTAGTGTTTCAAATTTGTAGTATTTCTGTCATTAAGAGAAATTAGATTTTTTTATTCATTAACATGTAGAATTCTAGTATGCCTACAGAAAATATGACATGTTTTAGGAATTTAAGAAACAGTGATATGAAAGCTGTGTCTGATGTTGATATGCAACAATTTTTTCTAATTAATGTAAAGTTAAAAATTTTTTTAAAAATAACGAAGATTGTCTACTTACTGGTAAGTAAGTCATTGTGTCATTGCATAGAAATAAGGTAATTTATAAAAATGATAAAATTAAAACGTTTCATAATATAATTTAAATTTAATCATTTTTTATTTGTATAAATGCTAAAGCTATCTTTGAAAATACTGAAGCTGTATGAAACACAAGTATGAGAGACTTCAACGTTGTTTACAATTTTGATATCTGGTAGAATTCACTTACTATATCATAGTAATTTGAAATATAAACAATTTATTATACTTATTTCTATATCTATAGATAATATATTGTGACATCACAAGCTTAGTCCCATCAATTTATGGATGTCACTCATTCAAGACTTACTTGCCAAGACAGGACAGGACTTTATTTTTACTTACAAAGCTGATGGACTTTGTTTTAGCATTTAATCAATTTCATTTACTATTCTGTTTGCACACAATAATCGCTCTTCACCATTGTGAACATAAAATTTACTATTCTGCTTACTTTTAAGACTTACTTTGCAGTGCTCTGATCTCATCTAAGTGAACATATTTATTTACTCAAGAATTATTTGCAAGAATTCTGCATTATACTATTTTATTATGAATTATGTTTTGCTTGCTATCTTTTTACTTGCACTATGTTTTTACTTCCAGAGCTGATAGACTTTGTATTTTTTATCTATTACTTTATAATCTCTCTATTTACATTTAAAAATCACATCTCAGCGCTCTCATTGGTGCCGAAAAAATTCGCCAAATTTTGAAGGTGGGCTGGCTATACTGAAGCTGTTCCAAAATTTCCTATATTACAAACTTTTTTTGAGTCACTGTACGAGAACAGGAGAAAGCTAGCTAGTCTTTTCCATACGTAAAGCCAACTTAAAACAAGTGTCCCATTCCCACAAAAATTCAAATATATCAGAAAAGAGTGATGAAAAGGGTAACAAGGTAAAAGGAAGCTCCTTTCAACATAATGCCTCTGAAAGTTAAATAATTTTTTTTTTTAAAGTGATATAATTTAAAATGTCAGGGGGATAGTCAAGTCCCTCTTGTTTATTAATGGCATGCCACTGACAGCACATCAGAAATTTAACTGTTTGACTGCTATGCGGAGCAAAAGTGCTGCATTAATTTGTCTTGAAAAGCAAACGCTGCGAGTTTCAGTGTGTCTTTGTTGCTCCGTGGGTGTGAACGTAGTCTGACCTCACGTGTACTTTGTAACACGAGTGCATTCTAAAATAACTAACTGCGATGTGGTTTTCGAGACAAATGAACGCAGTGCTTTTGTGCAGCGTAGCAGTCAAACGGTTAATAAGCCAATTTCTTGAACACAGAAATAGTTAAAAAATGTTTTCATAAATAAGCACTTTGGAAGTTCATATAACAAATATAACCAAAAGTTTAAACATTGATATAAACTATATTTATGTTAGAATTCTCCAACGTTTTAACAAAAAATGATTCAATGATATTAAGTGCTCTATTACTGATAAAGTTAGTCAATATTAAAAAAACTCCTAATATCATACATGATTCCTGAGTTGAATAATACATTATTATTCTCAGTCACCCAAAGATGAAACATCACAAATTACACTGCAATTTGAATACTCATTTTCTGCAGTAAAACAGAAAATTTTACAGTAAAGATTAACTACTGAAACAAGCAAAGCTTAATCATTAAAGTTTAGCTTAAATTTATTTCTGAGTAGTAGTTATATTAATTTCTTTGTTTCTAAACTGTAATTTAAATCTGAAACACTAAATAATTTAAACTGCAATTATTAAGTTACCCTTAATTTAATTAATACATAAGTGTAAAAAGCATAAACTAAGTATGTATGAATTTGTAATTTGGTGCAGTGCATAATTTTTCCTATGCTATGTGAGTTTGATGAATCAAGAAATTCTTGGCAAGTAGTACTGTATTTAAAATTACTTATCAATTAATAAGTGTAAATATAAACTATTTTATAATTTGAACTTTCTCACTTCTTGACACTATTATATATTATTCCTTAATATTACTATAATATTAATCCTTTAATGTTATAATAAATGAAATGCAAGCAAAAGTTACAATCATAACACAAGAAATGCACTATAGAGAAAAAGGATTTTCCTGAGTTACGTTTTAAGGGTTTGTAACAAAATTGCTTCAGGAATATATCCTGAAAACATCAGAACTAATGTAAAAGTAATGAAATAACCGTTAGAGAAAGACATATGCTCAGGTTTCCAAACAGAAAGCTGTTAGGCTAAAAAGCAGCATGAACATAATTACAAGAGTTCACATTTAAATAAATATAATGTTAATTTCTTAATTTTTCCGACCTTTTTGCACAAAATATGAAAGTCACACTCTCATACTGAAAAAGGTTCAACTAATATGAAAATGAATGTCAATACATAAAAAATAAGTAACAACTCAAAAACAATAATTAAACATCAGATAATTATTTCAACAGAACTTACCCGAATTTTATTCTGAGTGATTGAATCTGGGTCATTTCTCTCACTTATAACAAGATCTCGAATAAGGTTCAATGCTCTTTGACGATGGGCATCAGATTTTAAAGCTTTAGCTTCTTCATAAAGTCCAATTAAGAAATCAGATTGTTGATCGCTGTTAGAGGTATTGAGGCTTTCAGAAGTAGTATGTACCAAAGTTTCAGCTGAAGTAGGACATATAGATGAAGTTCTAAAATGGTATAAAATGAATAAGCATGTATATAAATAACATATATGAGCATATACATGCTTCAGATAGACTGCAGTATCAGAAAAACCAGGATAAATGATAGCATTCAAACACATTTCAAGTGTGCTTTCTTATTCACAATAGCAGAATAAGAGAAAAAAAGATGAACCTTTCCTCATATGGGCTATTCACAGGAAAGCTGTGCCCATACTGAGAGATATCTTTAGAAACTTAAAGCGGTAACTGTTTATTGAGGATGATACTTCATTATGATTTAAGTGATTTTTAACATAGTTTAGTGCAAGATGCTCATTAGCCTTCGTGGTGTAGTGGTCAGCACACTTAGCGCTTAATTGATAGGTCTGCGGTTTGATTCCCGGTGAAGTCGTTGCTAATTTTTCATCTTGCCTTCTTCCAAAAAATACCTAATGTCTCTACAATACATTCACATTTAACTGCTTCAAGGCATTACTTTGAATACAAGAATTCTGATAGAACACTGAACTAGCAGTACTGCCATTAAAAAGCTAGATTATAATACAAGCATCATTTGTAAAAAAAAAAAAAAAAAAAAAAAAAATATTTCAAATAGCAAGCATGCAAGACTACCACACATAAATGTTACAATCAAATGCTGCGGCTGTCATAAATATGAAAAACATATTTAAACCCCTGCATCACTTTTAACAGTTAAAGTGCTCTTTTAATATGATTCCTTACCTTTCTAAAATGATTTTTTAGCTACGAAACAGAATTCTTTTCTTTGTCAGGATTGCCATCACTGGGCACCTGAAGAACAGAAATGAACAGTCTGAGAAATTAGATTTCTGATTGATTTGGGTAGTAGCCATATGTAGAGAAAAGTGGGATGATGCACATGAGGGTGATGTCTGCTGCGCAGTCCCATATCCATCAGCGTCTGCTTGAACATGATTATTCTAAAACACTTAGACCTAGATCTGCATCATATTAGGTTGTCAGCTGAGCCACTGTCTGGTGTCAATTCTTCTGTACCAAATAGGAGAAAACCCTTATAAACCAGTACAGTAAGTCAACAGAGTGAACAAGCTATTAGCGATTTGATGGTATAGGAAGCATTCAGCTGGCACAAATTAGGACTCTTCAGTTATCTACAGCAACTCACCATGCATGTTTACATGATAAGTTATAACAAAAGTGCCATCTATCGATGATGTAGTTTACTGTAGTTCTGTAGATGACTGATGATTTCATTGGCTGGCATCACATCACAGACTTTTTGATTCAATGTTACATCAAATACAATAGCAGCAAAATTAAAAACATATTTATAATCTGAGAATTGAACATGTCATGTATTGTGTGATAATCCATCCTTCCCTTCAATAGGCAACACAGTATTTTGATAGTGTAGCCAAGGTGAGTCCTGGCAGGGGGCAAGATGGTGCACAGCAAGTGGGCAGCCAAATTTAAGGGCGGCAAACTGATTATCAAACATATATTTCTATAAAAAAAAGGGTGGCCAAAATTAGTTTGAATGTGGGCAGCTGATGATCTACGATTAGCACTAACTGCAGCTGTAATATGAGTATGCCAAAATGAATGTTTGGGTGACTGACTTTATGAAGAGCAATTTTGCAAGTTGAACCCTGGTGGGCTTGAAGGACAAAATATACAGATGAGTCATATTGTCGTTACAAAATATATGGGTTCTGGTGAATTAAAAAGCTAATGAATAGTTCCCAAGCAAGAAGGAATGTAAAAAGGGAGTAGAACATCACAGGAAAGTTGAAGTCTGAATCATGTCTAATTCATATATTTGTAGCAGTTGCATAAACATGCACATGCTTCTCTAACTAGTGGAGCATTATCAACACCTTATCAGATGTTACACCCATCTGTATCATGCATTCACTTGGATTGGTTTGGCCTCTTCCTGCAATATAATGTGCTACCAAACATGCCCCAACCTATGAAACTATAGTTTCAAGTACACTTATTTAAGTTCAGGATCAAGAAATAGCCCCTTTGTTCACCAGATCTTAATTTTATTCAGCAAAATTAGGATCCTATACCTCATTCCATTCAAAACAGACATCCACTATGCAAGAAAATTACTGAAATGCGAATCATTTTTCATCATCTACAGATTACTTCAAAGAGTTCAAGGAGTCTGTGCCCCAATTTATTACTACAGGTTTATAATACAGAGGCAGGTCTACATGCTATTAAACATGCATGCTAATTTTTATGGCATTCCACTGTATATATATATATATATATATATATATATATATATATATATATATATATATAAACACTAATGAGTTATGTAAAATTTAGACAAGTCAGAAACATAACTAAAAATTGCTGTTGCAAGACTTTCGAAAACAACATCAACGAATTTATAGTTAAAGCAAGCTATCAACTGAATTTACCTATAGATACCTTTTTAACCTCAAGTTTAAAAGTACATTGAATTGGTCGCAACTTACATCAGATATTAAAAAATTAAAAAAACTTTTTACTATTACAAAAATAGATAAAGGAAATAATAACTTCAGCATTATATGAAAACAATTCTACGCAGAAATTATTCATTAAGAACTTTTCAACGCAACTACTTATCAATTAGCCAACCTTACAGAAACATCTATAATAAACAGAATTAAAACTTTTCATAAAAAAACTAAATATTACTTTAACTCCAAGCAACAACAGATTTACTAACCTATATGCACTTCCCAAATTCCATAAAACACCATTAAAATTCAGATTTATAGCAAATGGAACTAATAATTACAAGAAAAATGTAGACTATTATTTTTCAATTCAACTTAAAAAAACCTGTACATTTATTTTCAACTATTGTAACACTAATCATAACTATTGCTGGATCATCCATAATAACACTCCTGTCATTAATGCCATTCAAACAATTAACATACAGAACATTAACTGCTATGACTTTGAAAACTTATATACCTCACTTCCTCTAGAAGAAATCTATACTAGTCTACTAGATCTGCCTAAACTCTTCCCTGATATGCTCACAATTATGAATCTTAACAAATGGGAAACCTACTTAAAATGCACACTTTTTCATAACTACATCAAATTTCAAAATCAACTTTTTAAACAAGTCAGAGGTCTACCAATGGGATCCCATTCCGGTACCTCGCTCTGTAATATCTTTTTCTTTATCAAAGAATTTAACTTCCAAAAAAAAAATTTACAACCACAAGAATTAAATTACTACAAGCACACTTACAGATATATTGATGACCTTATTACAATTAATAATTTCAATAAAATTGAATACTCCGAGATTTATCCAAATTGACTTACACTTAATAAAACTAATAATTCACAAAATAGCATAGACTACCTAGATCTTCAAATCATTAACTACAAAAAAAAATTTTACTTTTTGACAAAACAAGAAACATTTCAATATTAACAAATTAATAAATTGGAATTCCAACATATCCAAAAAAGTAATTAACGATACAATAATAAATCAAATACAATGAATTAAAAATATCTGCACAGATACGACAGATCTACAATGCGAAGTTTTGCTCCTTATTAAAATTCTCAAAAATAATCTAATATCCAATCAATTTATTAACCACTACCTTAAAAGAACAGGCATTAAATACTCATTCTATATCATTTAACTGATAGGGATATGATAATTTGTTCCTAAACCTGAGAAGGCGGTATAAGTTGGATGACTATCAGTTGAAAGATTTGTACATAGTGTAATTACTAAGCTGTATATAATGTAAAAAGCTAATTGTCTTCAGACTTATGCTGTTACTAAAAAAATGGACCTATTTCATAATCTTTAGTCTGTCAAATAGCTCTTTGACAATGAAAATTCCTTTTTCCTTTTCTCAATTTCTTAATCGTTACGACACGACAATTAACCAGAAATTAATTAATTTTCATTCACTAGTATTTCCAAAAAAATTTTAACAGAGGGTTTCACTCAAATAAGAGCTCCACAACATACGTCCCTCAAGAATTCCTAGTGTCTCCCACTGCTATAATTCAAAGCCCCTGTTGCCAAAAAAGAATTTCTGAAACACAACACTTCTGAGTCAGATGGGAAGAAAACACTTTACCCACTCCCCACTAGAAAGAACATAAGTTAATTAATGCTTTCTCTGGCCTTTATATCTTCATGTACATTTCCTTTTCTTATTATATATATATCTTTAAAATGTTATTTTTTATTTTTTGATTTGTTTTTACAAAGATTGCATTATTTTTCTTATATTTTGTAATTTTCTAATGTTTATTTCAATTACTTTGAATTCTATTTCATAATGACAATTTCCAATGTTTAATTTTTACAAATAGTTTTGAACTAAAATGCATAAACACGAGGGTGTCGGGGGACAGTTACTCGAGCGATATCAATTTTACTGCAGAAATTGCTTTTCACTCAAAATTGAATTAGCTAAAATGCTTTATCTGAATGAGTTCTTTGGTTCTCTGCATTGGTTCTCTATCCCTTCTATTCAAGGAAATATTTGGCCTAGCTTGAACTGCCGTTTTGACATCGCCTTATTGCTCGAGTAAAGGTTGAAACACCTTCGTATTTATTTCTTAATTTTTGTTCATTGAACGGGAGTTGGTTTGTTCCCCTTGAAAAGTCAACTTGAAAAGTCCGATCAATGGCAATGATTACTTGCATTCAATTTAATTACTTGCTTTAGAAATCTTTAATTCAAGCAGTCATTTTTGTACTCAAGAAGTATTTATGACAACTTCAGAAAACAATTTAAGATAATTTTTCAATACTTACACATATAAAACAACTAAATTCCTACCAGTATTGCACATTTTCAGGGAAATGCTGCTGCTCTACAAGTGTTATTTAACTGCACTTAACTCAAATTTATAAATTTTACATAGATACTCTCTCCATGTTTAAATAACAAGGAGAAGAATTACAACAGAAGGAAAGAAATTTCAATTTTAAGTCATACCTATTTTCAACCACACACTTTAACCACAGCATTAATTTCAACCACATGCTTAGACCATAACATTAAGCAGGGCTAATATAAATTTGTTTTCAATAATCTGCACACATACATAAAAATGAATGACACCCAAATATGGCATCTAATGCTTTATGCCTGTCAAAGCTCAGTCCAGAATATACACTGAAGAGCCAAAACTTTATAACCACAAACTCAATAACACACTGTGTACTCTTCAGCCTAAAAAGCAGCTGCAACACACTTTGGCATGGATGCCAGACGTTCTTGGTAGACAACTGGATACAGGTTATATCAAATGTCTAAGTAGTGGTCATGTAAAGTCGATATATTCTTGCATGGTGGTGTTTGAGCTGAGCTGAAACTCCATGACATTCTAAATGTGCTGTATCGGGTTAACATCCGGCGAGTTTGGTGGTCAATCCAGATGTTCTTGGTAGACAACTGGATACAGGTTATATCAAATGTCTAAGTAGTGGTCATGTAAAGTCGATATATTCTTGCATGGTGGTGTTTGAGCTGAGCTGAAACTCCATGACATTCTAAATGTGCTGTATCGGGTTAAGATCCGGCGAGTTTGGTGGTCATGACATTAAGTGGAATTCAACCTTATGCTCCTCGAACCACTCCAACACTATTCAAGCCTTGTGATACGGGATGTTGTCTGGCTGAAAGATTCCATTTCCAGTTGGCAAGACAAACATCACTCAAGGGTGCAAGTGATCCAGAACTATGTTCAAGTAGTCTGCAGCTTCATGGTTTGTTTTACCAAATTTAAGGGTCCTAATATGAAAATATCTTAATATTGAGACCACCAGCCTGTGTATGATTTGCTGTACAAGAGGGAATCAATTGTTTGCCTGGAAGACAGCATACCCTGACATGACCATTGATATGATGAATGAGAAATCATGATTTTTCCAACTAGGCAATTGTCTTCTGGTGAGTTAGGTATCCATGGTTCAGTCTCGATGTTCCTGGGCCATTATATGCGTAGTTGACACTGACGCTTGGTCAAGAGACACACACGAGTGGGATATCTGCTGCGCAGTCCCATATCCAACAGTGTCTCTTGAACCGTTTGCTCCAAAACACTTGCACCTGGACCTGCACTGTATTGGGTTGACGATGAGCCACTGTCTGGCACCAATTTTGCTGTACCAAGCAGGGCAGTCTCTGACGACCTTTTTCTCTGATGGTGCGTGGACGTCCAACACCTTGGCATCTACTGCTGGTTGCACCATCATTTATCTACTCCACATAAATACTAAGAACAGCACACTGTGAACAACAACCTACCAGTCATAAAATTTCAGAGATAATCATTCAGAGTCTTCAGCCATTACAAGCTGCTCTCTATCAAATTTGCTTAGATCACCAGCCTTTCCCATCACTGGTAACAGTATGTGCAAGAGTGATTCCTTACCTTCTCCAGCAGCAGTTAAATACTAGATGAGTTCATTGCAAAACGTAGGGATGGTCATAATGTTTTGGCTTGCCAGTGTAGATCTTGCATGGCCAACACTTACATTTCTATGAAAAGGATTTATGATAAAACATTACTTAGATTCAATATTCCTTAAAATTTAATTCTGAAACAACAAAGCAATAACACTGATCATTCCAGATTATCACCGTAACTTCAGACGAGCTTTTTTACAGCGTGAATATTATTAGGGAAACCAAATATTTGACTATAGGGTATTACAGTTTCCTAAGCTAAAAACTATATGGCAAAAAAATAAATTCAGTTTTTTAAATCAATACCTAACCAAGACTTATTTTTTATTTGCCTAATTTTAAATTTTTCATTGCCTTGTGTTTCCTCTTATAACAGTCTTCCATTTTTGCTTCGTGCTAAAAAACTGGAGATAACTCTTTTTTAAATTTATTGATTCAATGGTATCTATCTCAACTGTTTCAGTTACTGTCTACGTCATCAATATCAAAAAGGTAACATTTGAAATGAAAGGACAGAAAAATGCACTTCCACCTTCTTTTAGATGGCATAACAATGAGACATACGAAAGCAAGCACGTGTTCATTTCAAACTATTGTTTATTAGATTGCCTTTGTTAATTGAAAGAATTTTTCTGTTACACTTTAAGCAGTTTTTTAATAGTGGAATACTAACATTTGTAAATAGTAGTTACATTGAAAAAAGCCTCCATAGTTAATATTTCCCATGTACCAGTAAAAACAAAAGTTACTCTACTCACTTATAGTTTGTTTCCTAAACTGAAAGATTAGAAATCCAGCAGCCTTCAGAAATTCATATCCATATTTTTATGAAACTTCAGCAATTCTCTTTATATACAGGGTGTCCTGTAAATGTTGCAACAAACTTCTGAGGGAGGCAGGGCACATCATAAGGATTAGGAATTGCATAGGAACCCATGCCCAGAAAGGTGACTGTACACCGCCAGGCGGTGCTGTACAGTAGAGTGCTAGTGGAAAGTGATGATTGCCTCATTCGAGTGGTAGGCACCATATGAAAAGCATGGAATGCAATACGAACGTACAGCTTACAGACATGCACTTAGTGCATGGCATAGCTGAGGGTAATGGATAAGCCGCTTCTTGCATTTATCGAGAACGTTTCTCTGACAAACATCAACCACACCACAATTTGTTTGTGTGTCTGCATCAAAATTTGTGCCACTCAGGGTCATTAAGGAATGGCGGGAAAAGTGAAGGCAGGCCACGATCGACTCAGGAAGAAAGTGTGTTGCATACAGTGGAGAGTAACCCAAGGACCAGCATACATGCCATTGCCCCTCAATTAAGAATGTCTCGCATCAGTGTCCAGCGTGTCTTGAACACCGAGTCCTTCCACACCTTTCATCTCCAAAGGGTTCAGTTTGAACATGTGTATTTCACACGGTGGTTTCTGTAAGAAAGTGTACGTGATGTTAATTTCCCAGCTTATGTGTTGTCTATGGATGAGGTCACATTCAATAGGGATGGCATATTCAATCACCACAATCAGCATTTGTGGGCTCGAGAAAACTCCCACGGTATATGGCATCACATGGCACAACACCTCGAAATTAATGTGTGGGTGCCTGCTCATTTTGGACTGGATGTTCATAGCCATTTGAAAAGATCGTTCCTGTATTGATGGATTGGGTGTGGCGGACCGATTCTCTGGGACCCACGCTCACCGGATTTATCGAGTCTAGATTTTTTTTGTGGGGAGCCACCAAAAGTGTTGTGTATCATGATCCTGTTGTGTCTGAAATGGATTTCATGAAAAGACTCGACTACGCAGCTACTACAATCAAAGAAACTCCAGGTATGTTTGAACATGTCCGGCAATCAATGGTCCATCAGTGTCAGGCATGTTTGCCATCTTATGGTGCAGACTTCGAACATTTGTAGTAACATTCAAGCTGCCATACACCATTTGTATTCATGTCCAATAAATGTTTCAAATTAATCACTCTGTTATTTCCTTTCCCATCTTCTACTTCTGCTATCACTTAGCACTGACATTTCCGGGCATAGGTTCCAATGCAATTGTTAATCCTTATGATGTGCCCTAGGTCCCTCAGAAGTTTGTTGCAACGTTTACGAGACACCCTGTATATCTATCTACAGACACACATATATATATACTTCAGAAAAAATTAAGACACCATACACATTTAAGTCAAAATAAAAAACATAAGCCTATAATATAAAAATAGTATGGCAACCTTAAATATGAAAATTACAATAAAAACAATAAAATTTATTGTAGAATCTCAAAACTGAAGAAATGAATGCTTATATCAAAGAAATGAATGCTCACATCAAAACTGAAGAAATGAATGCTTATATCACTAAACTGGAAAAGGTCTCTATACACTACATGACTATGCATATAAAGAGAGGAAGAATATTAGATAGTTCAGGGTTCATACCCACATTTTAGTTAAAAAAACCAAGCACCTATAAGCACTTTTCAAGCACATTTTAAGGAAAAAATAAGCACCTGTAAGCACCTGTCTAATTACATTATGCACAACTGCATAACCTTAAAGAAAAATTAGACTTGTAATTTAAAATATGAGCAATGCAATATTTATTAAGAGAATGAGCATTACCTCAACCAGGGAAAACAATTAACTTTTTTTTTTTTTAAATTTTAAATGACAGTTTAATTTACAAAATTAGTTTACAATGAGAGAAAAAAAACTATGCAGAACTAAACTATATTACAAGATTTAATGATGAAATTTCAGTTAAAAATATAGAAAATAAATAATAACAAGATGTAACAGACCTATTTAAGTGTAATTGAACTATTTTATTCATGCCATGAACTGCAACCGAACTATTTTATTTAAACGCCATCTCGTGGCGATATGAAAAAACGTCAGTCGACCTCCAGCCGCCATGATGTTAGTTTACTATGTCTCCGTTATTCAACTGTTTGATGTTCCATTTGGTATATGTTTCATTTTTATGTATATTTCTTTTGTTTGTAACCGTTCCTGTGTGCTCTGTTAATAAATCCTTTTAAAGCTAGCCGGCATTAGTGTCTATTGAGGAACGGCTACATCACATTGGCGTCCAACTAAATTTGAATCCAAAATGGCGCAACAAAATGTTTAGAATTTCTGTTTGGCTTTAACAAGCTCTTACTCCCGAATTTAACTTTTAGTTGCTGGAGATCGGCTCAGTTTCTTTTCAGGTGTGGACTACTGGTCAAATATTCTGGAATTAAAATTGTCATACCGTGCTGCTAGCACATCGAATCATCAACTGGACAATTTCAGCGGAAAAGATAAGTTTCGTTTACATTATCGTTTAATCTGAGTTTAAAGTTCTTTTAAACTGATTATTTATTATAAGCTGCTTCTTAAAGCAAATGTAAATTCTTTACTGAAATCTCATTTATTGATACTACGTAAGAGTATTAAACGAAAGCAAAGGCTTTCTGTTAACCAAACGTTATTTCTTGAATTGTAATTTGTTATTTTAAAATGTTAATGCGCATAGTAAATTAATTTGTGAATAATATTGTTTCACTGAATACATGTTTTGATGTTAAAGTTTGAATATATTCATGGACGTTGTTTAGTAGAATTTATTAGTTTCGATTCTGACTTACAGCAGCAGATGTTTTCCCCCGCGGAAATGTTTAGACTAGCGATGATTTATGATGTGTTTACGTCAAATCTTTTATTATTTTTATTTCCTTTGAGTGCTGTTGTTCCTTATTAAATGTTTTATTCTACATAAAATAAAATATTGTACTTGTTGATTTATCTTTCGACGAATATTTTGAGAAAATGATTATAATATACTACTTCAGGTAAATATAATTGTTTTCAATTTAATGAATGCATGTCTTAAAAAATATTTCTTGAAGCGAAAGAAAATAATTATGAATAAAATCGAATGACTATTTAAATAAAAGAGTTACTAAGTGTGTGTTGCTTAATCAGCTTAATATTTTGTTAAGATTAAGATTTCGAAGAATTCAGCTTAAATATAAAAGCTTATGGTAAGACATTTATGTATGTTTTGTATGTTTTGCTAAGTAGTAAACAATTTTTGAGCAATTTATTATATGTTATTTTCTTGATACAAGTTGAATTAATGAGGGCATTTTATGATATTTTAACGACTTCGAAATAATAAACTTTGTGAGTATTATTGTTTACATTTATAAATACTGTTTAATAGTGGTATATAAATGTACGAGTAACATTGTTTACATTCATACATGCTGTTTAATAGGGGTATATACATTTTACTTAAAGGTATAATTATTAATTCTAAAATACTGTATTGTGAATAAAATCGAAATAACAACAAATTCAACTTCACCTTTTCCCTCCCCCCTGACCTCTCATATAATTATTGCTTCCCTTACCAAAGCACGAAAAGAGGATTTAAAAACTCTCGCTGCAGAACTGGGTTTCACTGTAAACGACACTATGCGAGTAATAGATCTTAAAGATCTTATCGTCAATTCTGACACTTATGATGAGGCTTTTACCAGGAATCTTCTGGAAACTTTAATCGAAACTAGACAACAAAAACGTGAAAGCAACGATCTGGAGACACGTCAAAGAAAAGAACAAGAACTTTTATTAGAATTGGAACGTTTAAAATTAAACCTGGCAGCTGCTAGCTCAAACCCTAACTATGCCGCCTTTGCTTCAAATGCAGCTATTGGAACAAATATTCAACACCTAATCCCTAAATTTACAGGAACTTCTGACATTGCAACCTACCTGCAAATTTTTGAAAGACAATGTGAGAAAGTTAATATAAAACAAATAGATTACATCACTCATCTCCTACCTCTTCTGCCTATAGACATTTCGCAAATTATTTTAAGAGAACCAAAAGACAAATTAGAAGATTATTCTTACATCAAGAAGATTCTGCTACAAAGATTCAAATTAAATGCTGAATCATTTCAAATTAAACTTACTACACACCAAAAACACCCTGGGTCTTTATGGAAAGATTTTGCTTACGAATTAAACAATTATCTCGAAGAGTGGCTTCATAGTCTTGATGTTACAGACTTTGAATCACTCAAAGACTTGGTCCTGACGGATCAGCTTAAAAGAAGAGTCAGTAGTGACGTTAAGGAGCATTTTATTGATACTTGGGGAAAAATAAAGAGTTCATCTGAATTAGTACAGAAATTGGATGATTATGAAGCTGTACGTGTTAAAAATACGAACTATAAAACTGAACTTCCTGGCAGGCGGAACTATTCTTACAAACCGACTAATCCATCCAAACACAAAGTAGAAAATCGAACAAGTGACATACAGGGAACTCATAAAACCTTTTCAAATCGTGTTCAGCAACAAACAGAGGAAAAGCGACCTCCTTTAACATGCTATGGGTGCGGAAAAACTGGTTTTATCAAGTCTAAATGTCCAGATTGTAACCCCCCAAAGACTTCAAATTCATCAAATTTTGGCACTATCCAAATCCAATCCTGTTTATCTTCCACTCGGACTGCTGTATTTCCAATTAGTATTGGTGGTGTTTCCGGTACAGCTTTCGCCGACACTGGTGCTAGTCACTCAATTGCAAGTGAATCCCTCTATCATATTCTGCAAAAACAAGATGCAGTATTTGAAAAGATAACACTACAGGTTGTCTTTCGGTGATGGTTTGGTATCTGAAAAAGAGGTATTTCGCACCGAACAAATCATTCTTCTCGAAGGCAGAGAGTTTAAAACTCCGCTCCTTGTGTTGCCTGATGCCAAAAATAACTCGACTCTGTTAGGAACTGACTTTCTTCAAAAAGCTAAAATTGTTTTAAATCTTGCTGAAAATAAGTGGAACTTTTCTGATGAACCTCGAAGAAAATATAGCTTCGTGAAACCTCATCAATCCCAAGTACTGGAAGAAACCCCAGTTGTTGTAAACAACTGCCGACTACGAGAAAATGAAGGACAGCAATTAACTACAGCATCAGCTTGCAACTGATGCATTGCTTAACAAATATCACACTGTCTTCAAAGTAAGGGGAGAAACCACTAATCAAAAGCCATCTGGCTTACTTCAAATTCCAGTCTATGCTCAACGTTTTGAAACCTTGTCAATTGATCTTTTCGGTCCCCTAACTGAAACACCGTCTGGTGAAAAATGGATTTTTATTGTGCAGGACTGTGCTACGAAGTGGACAGAACTATTTGCTTTAAAGGAAGCCACGGCCAGAGAATGTGCCACTATTCTTTTGGAGGAAGTTGCCCTTCGATTTGGGTTACCCAGGAAAATAATAAGTGATAATGGTACCCAGTTTACTAGTGCTGTTATGCAACAACTATGCTATATCTTGAACATTGATCAAAGTCTTACTCCTGTCTATCACCCACAATCTAACCCAGTTGAAAGGAAGAATAGAGATCTGAAACCACGTTTAGCAATACTTGTTGGTAACGACCATCAGTCATGGAAGGATAAACTGCCATTAATAAGGTTTGCTTTGAATACAGCCAAATGTGATTCAACTGGACATTCTGCTTCTTTTCTTCAATTTGCATGAGAGTTACGAACCTTAGATGATGTAAAGCTTGATATAAAAGCCGTAATTGAGAACGATAATTTTGTTCCCGAAATTACTCCATATTTGAAACGTTTTGCAAGAAATGTACAACAGGTACGAGAAAGAGCCGAATTGCATCAAGATAAACAGAAACGTTATGCTGACAGAAAACGAAGAGAAACACCGAAATTCATTCCTGGAGATAAAGTTTGGGTCACCCTCCACCCAATCAGCAAAGGTCCACTGAAGAAAACTGCTAAATTCATGCCGAAGAGAGATGGTCCTTATGTGATAGTGACTACAAGATCTCCAACCACTTATGATATTGCCGATCCTCATGAACCAGACAAAATTCTCGGCAAGTATCATGTTTCAGCCTTGAAACCTTATCAAGATCGAAATAAGCAAAACTGAGCTCGTGTAATTCCAGTGGTTCCCTTAAAGAAAAGAGGATGCCCGAAACGTGTAATACCATCCGAATCTGCACCTGTTGCACAAGGTGCTGGTGACGCAAAATCTACACCTCGTCAAACTGGAGCCCGTCCATCTGATTCTCCGCCTGCTGCACAAAGTAGACAAATGTCAGTTCCTGACTTCTTACCGAGACGTCTACGAAGTCAGAGGGGGAGGATGTAACAGACCTATTTAAGTGTAATTGAACTATTTTATTCCCGCCATGAACTCATGAACTGTAACCGAACTATTTTATTTAAACGCCATCTCCTGGCAATATGAAAGAATGTCAGTTGACCTCCAGCCGCCATGATGTTAGTTTACTATGTCTCTGTTATTCAACTGTTTGATGTTCCATTTGGTATATGTTTCATTTTTATGTATATTTCTTTTGTTTGTAACCGTTCCTGTGTGCTCTGTTAATAAATGCTTTTAAAGCTAGCCGGCATTAGTGTCTATTGAGGAACGGCTACATTACAAAGCCATATTAATTGTATTCGTTTGGCACCTAATAATAAATACAATTTATTTTTCCACTCATATTAATATTTAAATAATTTAACTTAAATCAAAATTCTGAACATTTTCTAAATTTTCATTGCATAACAGTTTTCCCTTAACATATATTCCAAGCAAAGCAATTTAAGTAAAAAAGAGGCACCTTTCTGAAATCAGAAGACGGGAAATTGCTTCATGCAGTCATCCTTTAACAGTAAAAGCTCAACTAACCCGCATACTCAGAAATTGCTGAATATTACGGATAGTAACTGGAAAAAGAGGAGTGGGGGAGATTGTAGCCGTTCTTTAGATTTCTCAGCTAAATAAATGATTTTGACATTTTGATATGTGCATCATATAAACAAAGACCAACAGAACTGAGAAATATTTTGCTTAGAAAGCACAGTAAAACTCTTTTAAGTGTTCATAAACAAATCTCAGACTGGACATCAAAATTAATTATCTCTGCAAAATACAGCAAACGTTACTGAGCAATACATGCGGCGTATTTCATTCACATGTGATAATATTATGCAATCGGAATCACCAGCTGCCGGTATTCGGAGAATAAAGAACTAAATAAAGAAAAAGACAGAGAATTACTAATCTGGGGTGTTTCCGATTCTAATTTTCAACAGACTGCACTAAATTTCCGGAATAGAATCAATCTTCGCTTGGGTTGGGTAGACCGCAAAAACCTTTAGTCCTATTCAATCCAGATTGGACAGTGACGACAAAAAAAAAAAAAAAAGTCTGCTGCTTCAATATTAGAGATTTTGCAGAGAAAGGAGAGAACCTCAGTACTGCGTAATGTATTGGGGGAATGAAATTATTTTGACCATTCGATTACTTTCCTTTTATTTAAGCCATTCCGAATATTATTCCTTAGAAAGCTAATCTGTGTAAAAAAACACCCATTTTTGGAAATTTATCTATACTTCAGCAGTTACTGCAACTACATTATTAAAAATATTCATGCGTATTCTCATAATATAAGCATAACGATCATAATAAACACGAATATGAACTGACCACGCGGAACGAGAATGCAAATTATTAAAATCTTGATCGAAATTCAAACGTGTGTAATATTTGGGCGGGAGGGAAAGAATACCGAATGTACCGGAATTTTCTACCATTTTCGCAATTCTTTGACCAATAGAACGACGTGCACCTGTCTGTACTCTCGCGCGCACCATAGGTTACGTTAATGCAGAGAAAGGGGGGAAAAGAAATTTCCGGGAGTATGATTCACCATCTGACGTTGCATATAAGGAAGAAAAGTTGTTTATTTAGTTTCGGCTTTGGTACGAGGTAAAAAATGCGCGTTCATTAAAAAAAAAACACTAAAAGCAAAAAAAAAGCACTAAAAACAAAAATATAAGGGTTTTAAAGAAAAAGTAAGCACCTATAAGGGCCTTTATATTCTATTTTCAAATATAAGGACTTATAAGCACTTGTAAGGACCGCTACGAACCCTGTAGTTACCCTGCCGAAACGTGTAGATGCTATTATGCAGGTCATTTCTACAAGAATTTTATTCATGTTTGTGTTTCATGCAGGGAATACATTAGAAAAAGAACAAAAATTCTCATTATTACATCAACAGTGATGCCAATTTCATACATCTGCCTGTTGAGGGAAAATAAAAACGAATTTGATGAATCTCCAAGGATGTAATAAAATAATCACGCAGGAAGCCACGAATAGGGAAGGTGTCAGACGCTAAGAAGTGCAAATTTTCACTTAAAATTTCAGGACGGTGAGATAAAGTCACTCCAACCAATAATAGCCGGAATCAACATTCTGAAATACTGAAGTTCTGGCCAATAATCTGTCCAGTAAGAAGTAACATGATTTTATCATGAAAATTTTAGAAAATGCACAAACATGAGTTTTACCTTCTTTAAGTATAATAGAAGGCTGTACATGCAAATGTTCAATTCATCAAAACAGAAGTAGCAATGAGATCCTGACTTCTAAGCAAATATTAGCTAACTAATACAAAAAATGCTCAATACAAATATTTTCCATATCACTGAAATTATGAATGCGAATGGTAACATTTAGTTCTGATTACTGGAGAATTTCTTTCAAACTTGCCTAAACTTAATTATAGATTGTTACTGGTACACTGGACAGATAAACACATTTTAAATTTCTAGCTATCAAAAATGTCAGAATTTATTCACCATTTTAAAGAAATAGATTGAAAATATTCTAATTTCTGGATTACATTCTTGGTGATAAAATTTACGACTTAAATTCCAATGATTTGAACTGAAAATAGTCACTTTAAAAAACTCAGATTTCTATAACAATCCAGTTAGTCTAACTACTACTAACTTATGCAATTTGTTTAAGGGGGAAAATATTACTCTTATTAATCATTTATTGTATGAAGACATTTTAAGCAGGATTTTCTTTCTAGTTATTTGTATTAATATGGAAAACAGAATTTTTTTAATCCAAATAATTACTAATTTATTTAATGAGATTTTAGGAAACAATTTCATCAGTGAAAAACTGGATTGTATTTATGAATAGTGGCAAGGCACATAAAGGCTATCTAAAATCCAGATTGCATCAAAGATTTTTTATGGGAAACTAATATTTACATTTACAGTATAAAACACAAAAACTGAATGCAACTAGCCCATTCAACTAGGAATAGAAAGAGGGAAGAAATATACTAGTCCAAAATCTGGCTCTGTGGACCGTAAGCAAAAAAAAAAAAAAAAAAAAACCTCATGTGGTGTGAAATTAATTTTTTTAAAAAGAAAATGAGATTCCTGTATGTCACATCACTGATGGCTAGGAAAACCCACTATGGCTAATGACTATACACTGACTGATGTTAGGCAGGAGCACGCTTTCAGCCTTTGAGTGATTGCAAAGTGGTTTAACATTTTTCTATCTGACCTAAATAATTACGCTTTAGTTAACATAGCATATTGAGCTCTTCCTTAACTTTCTAATTTGATCTAGCTTATTATTTTTTGCAAGTTATTATTATTACAAGTATCTTATCAAAATTTAGTAGTTTGAATTTACGTTTACTATAACTTCTCATTTCCATTTCTTCACCAAAATGTAAATAAGTTAGCTAGTATTTAAACTGAGGTTCTTGGATTTTAAGACACAGCACATTTGTGGCTTATGCCTGCACACTACATTTAGTTTCTGCCAGCTTTGATAAATGTAACTATTCAACTTTGTGTTACTCTGCAGCAGACAATTTCATTTTGACACTCCAGTTAGAATTACTGAGCCAGGTTAGAGTACATTCAAATTGTGTAATCTCTGACTTCCACGCTTTACTTGAATTTGACTTTCCTTCAGTTGCATCACCATGAGCTGTGGTTGATTTTGTTAGCACAAGAAGCGCACTTACTCTAAAGTCTGTTTAAATAAAAAGGTTGTTTAAAAGCCTTTCCTTGTAGTATCTTTCAGACATAAAGATATTTCACTTCACGTATGATAGGGGTTTTGACTCATAACCAGTTTCAAATCAAGGGAAACCCCATAGAGTTTCTAACTCTGGAGCTGTAGCACGATCTGCACAGTGAAAGCATATTTGGTACTTGCCTTTTATGGCAGCCTTGGTGAGAGAAAACAAAACTGGTAGAATTCTGGCCTATGAAAGTGTGTCCCTAAAATTAGGCAAAACAACATCTTTATTTTGGCATAGATTTTGGATATTACAAAAGGCAAAATTTTCCAAATAATGGAATTTATAAAGAAATGTGAAAAAAGTATAATAAATGATAATGATGAAACAGAAGTTTTTCATTGTGATGACAATGCTTCATTCCTCAATCAGGTAATCAGATGGAGAAATCTGTACTGAAGGGTTTCAAATCCGGAAATATCACTACTGATAGTGAAAAAAGTAAACATATTTTTGAGAATGAAAAGATTTTAAGGTACAACTCTGATATATGCCCTAATTTCACCAAATATGGCGATATGTGTTATGCGCTGGTTTTTAGCGCAATTGCGTGTTGTATGGCAACCCTGTTGACGTTGAAAAATCTTTCGCTGGAGCTCGCGTCTGTCTCTGAGAAGATAGGGGGAAAGCTAAAATGGTAGAAGTTGTTGAATTGAAGTTCGGCAAAAGGAAATATCATTGTGGCCATCCTGTTGAGGGGCAGTGGGTGTTTGGAGGAGTGGAAAGAGGGTCTGGGAGATTATTTTTAGTGGCTGTGCATGATAGAAGTAGGGATTCGTGATTATTTGTGATTTTATTTATTTGTGAACCATAGTATGAATTTTCTGGATACTGTGTCTGGCAGTCATAAAAATACAACAGTGATTACGTGGCGGCATGTTAAAGGCGGTATGAAATTGGTATTTCTGCTGTTCGAAAAAGCATTAATTCATGGTAAGTGCATTTTATTTCATTCTTTTTCTTATTTTGTAGAATGTTATGTTCACTGGTTTTTTTTAGTATGACTTTCTGTCATTATTGTTGTTTTTTTGAATTGTTTGAAATTTATTTTAGTTATTTTAGTTTATTTTGTTGATTAGTGCATAGTGTCTAGATTATGCAATTCGTAGATGTTTTTTAAAGTTTAAACAGGATGCTGTGTACATGGTATTCTTTGAAATTTATCGTTGTTATGTTAATTTATTAATTAAGCCAGGTGTGCATAGTTCGTAGATTCCTTCGCTGCCTATATTTTGCAATTCGTAACTTTTTTTTTAAGTTAAAACATATCACTGTGTACATGGATTCTTGTCAAACATTTTTGGTTAAAAACTTTACGTTTATGATATTTAAACTTTTTTGTTTCGGATTTTTAGCTTCAATTGTATGTTCAAAATGTGGTTTTTGCATGTGCAAAAACAGCGTTTTTGGAGGCACTTTAGGCTTAAAGTTCGAAATCTAGACAAAAATTTTAGATAGTAATATGGCAGCGTGGAGTTTCTCGCCAAAAATGTTTGGCGAGAAATTTGGCGACTTCATACTTTTGCTGATGCATACTTTTGCTATCTTCTGCTGAAACTATAAAATGCATGAAGCTAAATAGAAACATGTATAAAATAATACATGCACTTCAACATTAAATGGTAGAATGATGCAGGAGGTTTGTGGAATAATATCAGAGTAGTTCCGATTTTAAATGAGATTAAGTGGAAATTCTCGACATGGCAATTACAGGATTTGAACAACAGAATTTAATAACTGAAAAAAAGTTCTCTCCATTAAAAACTAAATAGAAAGTATTAGCACAAGAAAAAGTGGGAGAAAAGAAACAGCTTGAACACCTTATTCACTGAAAAAATACTTCATAAAAGAAACTTTTTTTGTTAAATTTTGATTTATTTAACACCATAAATGTCATCTCATATTTTTAATTTTATAATTTCTACATGTAATCTATAACACGATTTAAACTAACAATCTAAAATCTGCCTTGACGGTTCCAGATCTTGTTTTTGTGATGTATCGGGATTTTATTACTTTAATCACTCAGCCACTAGAGAGATAATGAATGATTATGCATGACCTAGATGTGGTTGTTTCTATACAGAATTCTTTTGGCCTTATACTAGTTATATATTTCTTTTACAATGGAATAGAAAATACTAAAAACTTCACAAAATTCTAACTGAATTTGTTGCTTCATGGTCACTAGCAATGAACACTTTTAATAGTTACATAAAACCATTCACATACTCTTAGAAAAGAAAATATAGCTAAGAGAAATAAATTATTCATACCCAACTTTTGAATCATCTTGAGAGGGATGCAGCTGAATTAAATTAACACTATTGCCATAAGTAACTGGAGGCTTGGAAGAAGATTCTGTATTTTGCATATGGTGTCGATTTGACCTCGGATTCCTGACTGAAGAAGTGTTTAAATTTGATGAAACTGCCCTCTTCTGTAAATCAGGAGCACTACAGCTCACTAGAAATTAAAATATCACATTTTTCAATAAATATAAGGATCAATTACAAAATTACTAGACGAAAAGAAAAATAATGCATGAACTCAAAAAATAATGAACAATTTCATTCAACTTTTGGCTACCACCTCTTTCAAAAGAATCTCCTTGTGAACAAATACTCTGATCTCACTATTTTCCTACAGCTTAAAAGTGCAGCAGAAGTCTTTTTCTTTGAATCTACTAAAGACTACTTACACTTTTCACTGAAGTCAGATGCAATTTCAAGATAACATTCCTTTTCAGTTTGGTAACATAGTAAAATAATAGGAAGCTAGGTTATGTTATGCAGCCGAAAGTGAGAAGTATAATCATGAAGTTTAATTGCAATATGATTTCAGAGGTGTAATGGCAGACAGACTATCAAGACGAACCAGCCAGTTGCAACTGCATCAGCATTCCAGTTTTCTTTGGTGCACATATTCTTTCAAATTCCTTAAAACATGATAATAAGAGGGAAAAACTCCTGAACAATTAATTCCAGTTTCTTCGAAAAAGGTTTAATATGAACTCCTACTTTATTTCTAGGTTTTAAATTGAATTTTTATCCCCCATTGTGACTTTAAATACAAAATATGTATTCTTAGGTTTCTCGTTAACCTCAAGAAGGCCATTCAGCTTTGGTGACAACCTACATGAATGAATTTTCAAATTTATTCAATATTTTCCATCATTTTACTAACACTTGTTCACCCCAAATGCTCAACATTGCATCACCATCATCAATATGCTATAAAATATGTGTGAATACATATGCTTGAAATGCATCATCAATATGCTTGAAAAGCAAATGCACTAAAAAAACCATTATCACATTTAAAGATTCATCAGAAGCATATATCATGAATCAGAATTCATCAGAAGCGTATATCAAGTATCAAGCAATATATCATGAATTTTAAGCACATTTATCAGCTTCACACATAATCTGATGCATACTTTTGCTATCTTCTGCCGAAACCATAAAATGCATGAAGCTAAATAGAAACATGTATAAAATAATACATACACTTCAACATTAAATGGTAGAATGATGCAGGAGGATTGTGGAATAATGACCCTGATCTAATTCTGTTTTTATAATCATGAGGTAGTTGCAATAGCAATAGAATGGGAACTCTCTGATAGCATCTCATATATGCATTTACTTATGCAACATAAAAGAAATCATGTCAACTACGTTTTTAGAAAAACAGGCCTTCAGCAGAAATTATAAATTCTGATTAAAATCTGAAAAATTTTATTATCTGTTACATCAAGACAAAGAATTCAGCAGAATCTTACCAGCACACCCCATTGCAGCAGCATTTGGCTTCTTAGAACGACTTAAGATAACTTGCAATTCTGGATTATGTGAAGGTCTGCAAGATAAAAACAATACATATATTACAAAGCAATTAAATGTAATTATAAGTTTCTATGAAAACTTATGAAATGCTAGATTGCCCAAAAAGTTAATTGAAAAATATCAAAAGAATGGAAAATTACATGTCTTATTCACATACATTCAGCTCCTACATCAAAGGGGGAAAATAAGAAATGTAAAGTTAACAACAATATAACTATCTCAGGGTTGTGAGCACTTTGATGACATTATAATTGCTGCTGCATACGAAGTGAGCTAATATTGCAATATCATAGCTCTGTGCATTCATTTCCACATGACCAGTTAAAGAGCAAGAAGTTGTAAAACACTCAGAAAGTTTAAATACCAAGCTAAAACAATTTGCGACAAATACATCAATCAACAATACAAAAGTCAGTTAGAAGATTATTAGAAGCAAGGTTAACAGATTACCATAAAAGCCTGATTGTATGGCATTCAACTGACCAGAAAGCACAAGTAACCATAATAATTTAAAATTTTAGAAACATTTTTAATGAAAAATAAAGGAAATGAGATACTTGCAAAGCTATCACAAACCATGTACAAAACTACGAGTAAAAAAATTGTCACGAAATAGCGTAATTTAGCACCAATAGCACATTAGGGTAAAAACAAATGCTTCCCTCAGGAAAAGTACTAGTTGAGCGAGTGAACATTATGCAAAGTATTTTTCTCTTGAAGATCATTTATTGATATATTTTATCTTTTTCAACAAACTTCCCCACTGCTGAGTACCTTGTGGTCTGGGGACTTCCTTCTCTGAGGGGAAGTGGTCTAAACCTAGCACCTTCCAGCTAGTGTGAACTCCAGCGTACTACTGGCTGGACTAAAATCTCAAGAAATTCAGACAGTCTGTGGACTCTACTGCCTTACTAACATATGGATGAACTATAAATTCATTAGAAAACTCAACTAGTCACGAATATTTTAAAAGGAAAAAGTTTTTCTATGGCACAACATATTTTTTACTTTTTGATTACACAAACTGTTGATAATGAGATTCTCAAGGGAAGGCTTGAAGAACACACAGCAATATCGACTCTTCAGCCTCTTGTATGCAACAGTGGCAGATCCAAAACTATATCTTCAGAGGATAATGCAGAAAAACCATGAAATATCTACTAGTAGAAGTAGATCTGGAGACTTTACAGTACTACTTTATCCAAGAAAGGATGGAGTTACTTCCAAGAAGGTTAAAAATAAAATTGTGAATTCGATTGATCCTACCTAATTACATACTGGTGTGAAAAGAATAAGGAAGATAAATAAAAGAGGAGTCTTAATAAATGTTCTAAACCTTATATTGAGTAGCTTCTAATCTTAATAAATGTTCTAAATCTTATATTGGAAACAGAGGTTAAATCAAATGAACTACATAAAAATGAAGTGGTGATACAATGTTCTGTTAAAATAGATCCAAAAATTATTAGCCATGATGTAGATTCTGACCTATCTCAAGAAGACCTCAAGACAATGATCAGAGACCAAAGTATGGTCTTTAAAGATAGTGGCTTTGAATTGAAATTTTCGATCAAAGGCTAAAATAATAAAGTACACTGAGTTGCTAGTGTACATGCAAAGAAATATAGGGCCTTAATAAAGGTTGGTGAACTTAACATATGGTGGTCCCGCCTTAGGATAAAAGAATTCTTGAAAGTAACATAATATTTTAAGTGCTCGAAGTATGGGCGTTTTCAAACAAAATGCCAAGAATCACAAATATGTGCAAGATGTGGTGAAACCAGGCATAAAGCATTGCATAAATTGCTTTGCACTCCCAACTGTCAAGAAGCTAATGATAAATACAAGTTGAAGCTTAGCATTGAGCATTCCAGTCTACATAAAAATTGTCATTGTCATAAGCAACAAATGGATTTCTTAATTAGTCACATGAATTATAGCTAGTACAAATCATGAGCATTTAAGAATGGTTCAAATAAATTTACATCATGCTAAAGCTGCAACAAATCAGTTATACATTAAAACTATTGAAAGAGACTATAAAATAGCCCAGCTACAAGAACCTTATGTTGCGGATAATACAGTCCGTTTCTAGTGATATCTCATGTAGTGATCATTGCCATATTGAGATTGATATTTTACATAACTCTTCTAGAGAGAAGACATGTGAATGATTTTACATTTGGATTTTAAATTGGTCAGATTTCCGTTCAGAATTGCAGAGTTTTATTATGCAAGTTTCTGAACAAAATATGGAAAATATATCTGATTTAAATCTTCATGTTAAAGATCTTACATATTCAATAGTAAATATTCATAAGAAAAACAAAAGGAAGAATCATGCAAAACAGAATATTGTTTTCGGGAAACAAGCATATTGGTGGTCTAAAAAATTAGCTGTATTGTGGAGTCAAGCTCGACTCGTTAGAAGAAAATTACAGAGATGTATTTATAATCAAATAAAGAGGAATACGTTAAAGATTCAATATAAAAAGAAACTGGCTGAATATAAATGAGAGATTAATATGAGCAAGAAATGCACATGGAAACAACTATGTGATATACATTGAATATTAACCAACCTTTTGGCATTCCTTATCATATCGCTACTAATAAATATAAACCAACCTTATCGATCACCTCTTTGAAATATCAAGATAGATCCTACACTTAAAATATAGAAGAGGCTGAAAATTATCTCCTACAATATAATTTTTCTTGCCAAAATACTCAGGATGATTTATCAATTCATCATCAAATTAAACTAGACTGCAAGGATACCTCCAGATATGATAAATGATTACGACTTTACTTTGGATGAAGTACAATTTACTCTTAAAAATGTTGAATAAGGGCAAAGCTCCTGGCAAAGATGGCCTTTCTATGGAGATTATTCAAGAAAAGTTTTGAATGTAATAATAAGTTTTTTGTAGTTATTTTGAACGAATGTCTTCAAAGAGGGATTTCCCTCAAATGTTGGGGAAAAGCTGTATTAGTTTTATTTAATAAAGAAAGAAAGGATAAAAGGATCCTTCCTCTTTCTGCCTCATTTGTTTATTGCCATTTTGAGAAAAGGTGCAGGATAAACTTATGACGCAAAGATTACAAAATTATTTAACAAATAATCTTTTAAACAAGAATCCATATGATTTTATGCCGGGTAAAGGTACTACTACCCAGGCTACAGTGAATTTAATTTCTGAAACCCTTCGAAATAGAAGGGAAGGTAAACATACTGCAATTTTATCTTCAGATGTCAAGTGGTCTTTCAATGTTTGGTGGCTGATTCTATTAAATGAAATGTCCAAGAAATATCTTTTTATTGATATGATTTTTTGAATGATAGGAAAGTCTCTTTTATGATGGCAACAAGTGGTATTGTAGAAATTATGAAAGGGGTTGTCCCCAAAGATCAATATCTGGTCCATTGATATGGAATACCATATTGAATATAGCATTAAATGTTACACTAACACAAACTATTGGTATACAAGCCTATGTTGAGGACTTTATTTTATTGGTCACTGCAAGTGGTCGTCCTACTATAAGATAGTGCATTAAGTTGTGCCACTCAAGAGTTAGAGAAGTGGTCTTTGCAAGTTAAGTTCGATCCAAAGAAAAGTTTCCTTTTGGGTATAGCAAAAATGGTAATACTAGATCAATATATCCTTGGTATAAATTGTATGATCAATCAGTCAGGGTTTCTAAGACAATTAAATATCAGGGAGTTAGGACTGACATAAAGCTTACTTTTATACCACACTTGGATCAAATAAAAACCGAGTGTATTTACATTCTTAACAGACTCAATAAAATGAATCTCCAAGATAAAGTACTTAAGAGTTTACATAACAGAGCTATTGAGAGAAAAACTCTGTATACATGTGGTTCATGGTGGACTGTTTCGTTCCAAATGCGCATAAAAAATATTACAAATTAAAAGGAATACTCTCTTAGGAATTACTAAGTAAAGTTTTTAGAACTCGAAACAGTTCTAAAAAGAACTCTTTTGACAGCAGCTCTTCAGATTTTGGCTGGATGTATTCCAAGTGATATTTTAGCTGAAAAAGAATATCCGGTTTAATAGTTAAAATCGGTCAAAGGTACTAATGATTGCTTCAGCTGTACGTAGACCCAAAGAAGGAAAGACCAGAAAACACTAGTTTTTTCCAGCTGATTATATGAGTCAGGAATACTATTCCATGTGTTTAAAAATCAACATGTCTTTCTTCTTCAGGCAGAAAACTTTTGTTGTGAAATAAGCTCTTTCTCCAATGTTTTTATATCAAGAGATAAGACGTTCAAATTCCAAGCTCCATAATTCTTTGTTTTTTAAACCCAGCAATTGGATTCCAAAGTTGCCAATGTCAATATTAAAGGCAGAAAAATTTAATTCTGTTACAGTACTATTAAGAGTTTTTTTTTTAATTAAAAAAAAAAAAAAAGGGATAATGTGTTTCTGAATTCTTGCAATCTGCTGAGAAAATCTTCTCTCATATTTAAAACTGTTGTTTTGAAATAGCAAATATCAATAACGGAATTATTTTCTTGGTGATGTTTCAAGAGGCTTGGAAAGTGAATCAAAGTTTCTCTTTCAAAACCTTGGGCAAAAAGAGCTAATTTTATTTTAAACAAAAAACTTCTAACATCGAAAAAATTGCATTTACTTTCCCCTGTAGTTTTTGATTACGCTGATTTAGATGAGATGTTACATCTTCCATGAAATAACATTTTTGGATCCACTGATTATTCTTTAGTTTTGGATAATAAATACCCTTTTTAAGGAGAAATGCTTTCATTTCTGTTAATAAGGATGCAAAACGTTTCAAAACATTTCCTCTTGATAACCAACATACTTTGTTATGCAGCAGAAGATCTGCATACTCACTCTCCATTTCAAATAAATATTCTTTAAACTGGCAATAACTGAAAGCTTTAGCTATAATGGAGTTGATAATCTTAATTACCAATTTCATAACTTTGCAAATTTCTTCTGGCAATATCTGTGCACAAAGCACTCCTTGATGAATGATATAATGGTAGGTAAGTATCTCACGATTGATTTTTTCTTTCAAAATAAAATAGCAACAAACCTCTTTTCTACATCGATCATACTTTTTGCCCCGTCTGTTGCAATTGAGACAATCTTATTGAGAATATTATGTTTTTCAATGCATCTAATTACAGCATTTGCTATATCTTCTCCACGTGTTTGATATTTAAATAGACCATACAAAAAGTGAATTTTGCGCTGTATCATTTATGTCACAAGACTCGTCAACTGCTATAGATAAAGCTGAAACCAATTTAAGATCTTGAACTTCCTGAATGGTTATATTCGAAGACATTTTGACTGTTCTCTCTTTTACTGTTTTAGCATACAATAGTAACTCTTTTAATTATTATTATTTTTTTAAGAATATCCAGTTTGTTTTTAAAACCTCAAAATAGCTCTTCAGATGCATTTATAAAATAATTGTTTATGTCTTCGCCGTCTGTATATGGTTTCCCTCTTTTAGCAATCTCTTGACTAATCCCAAAATGATTAATCATACTTGCAGTATTAACATTATTGGAAGTTTGCACCCAGCAATTAAATACAGAACTTGATTTTTTTTTACTCTTCTGAAGTCCCTCAACTGCTTTCTTCCTTTCATCACCGACAGGATATTTAGTACTAAATGACATGCGTTTATGTGAAGTGTCCATCTACATTTGATTTCTTGTTATTAGCCCGTTTTTCCTGACAATTAAGATAGGTCGGAAGGTTTTTGGGTTTTGAATAAACTCAAAAGTCTCAGTAAATTCAACTTGAAATACACGGTGGACTTTGCCATCTGTTAGTCTTTGCTGCTTCTGTGTAGCCATGTTATTACGAGAAGAAATGAATAGGGCCAGAAAAAGTGAAATGATTGAGGACCAGCCAACAGCAGTTAGGCACGAAAGAAATGGTATCCTGGGACTTAAGGAAACAGGAAATGCACATTTTCACTCATACATTCATTCCCTCCTTTTAAGTGGCTTGTGGCTTTTAAATAAAACAGGAGGAACCTCTTGTATTAAAAAATCCACAACAAGTCTCTTGACTGACTGGCTCACAAAAATAATAACACTTACTCAAATTGTATAAAACAAATGAGACGCATTGAGGCACAATCGAACACAGATATCAATGTTATTCTTGAAAGTACAACTGAACTGAAATCAGTACAATGACCCATTTATCAATAAATACATCAGTACAAATCTTACTAGAATCAGTACAATAGCAATTTTAACTTTATACGCCAAATAACGTAAAAACGGAATTTTGTGTCAAACTGTCTGGGTTTTTAGACATTTCCAATTTGAAGTTTTTTCATATTATATGCAACTTACACATCATCTATGTATTTTATGTTGTCTAAATTCAATTGTTAGGAAAATTGTTGTTTCAGAAAGTGGTAAAAACTTCAAATTTGAAAAGTCTAGAAGCCGAAAATCCTGATATTTTGAAACTAAATTTCATTTTTACATTATTTAATTTCTCATTCAAAGTTAAAATTGCCATTAAATGGTAAATTAATTCAAAGCATTTCCTTAGTTGAAATTTAGCATATGACAATTACTACGCCAGCATGATTTGATGTATAATCAGTCCAGTCAAAATGCCGAAATCACTACCAAAAAAATTTCCTAGGAATAACATTGGTGGATATGTTTTCGGTTGTTTGCATGCTTGTGTAAAATTTGATGGCCTTTGTGTTGTATTTTCAAAATTTTCTTGTTTTTACATGTGCTATTTTCTGGAAGAGCCATGCTGAAGGAGCTAAAGAGCCACAGATGGCTCGCGAGGCACGGTTTGCCGAGTCATTACATACTTACTTCTTTTTTCGTAGGTTAAATATAACTGTCAACTAAAAAAAAAAAAAAAAAAACTTGCTATCTTAGACAAATCCCTCTCTTTTTAACAATTTCTTGCAAATATTTGCAATAAAATACTAAATTTTAACAAAGAACATAGTTTAATCTAGTATACTAAACTGGCTTAAAAACAGTAAAACTGAATGCATACATTCAAACTGAATGACATATATCGAAATTAGCTTCAAAATTTTCAGAGGTAATTTACAAAAAAAAAAAAAAATAAATATCAAAATGTTAAAACGGTTTTGTCACACTTTGCTGTACTGAAGACAGCTGCTCAATGTTTCAGCAAATTTGCAATCCATGTTCAAGTTTTTTTTTTTTTTTTTTTTTTTTTTTTTTTTTTTTTAAGTAAATCAAAGTTAAGCCATGATTAATACAGTACAGAGTCCATGATCCAGACCCACTAGGACTTTTGGTAATTCCAGATTTCGCATCAACAGTTTAAATCTAATAATATTACATGTAGAAATTATGAAATGAAAAATATGAAATAATACAGCATTTATGACCTAAAGGAAACCAAAATTCACACACACACACACAAAAACAAAAAAAAAAAAAAACCTCATTTATTTGTTTGCTTTATTAGACATTTCTTTCAATGTCAGTTGTTAAAGCTGCTTTCTTTTTATGTTCATACTTTCTCTTTAATTGTATAAACAGAAATAATTTCAAAGCTCTATCTTGTTTGTTTCTTTTCCTATTAATTGCATTGCTTTCTTGATATGCATTGTGATAGCTGTCGGATTTCAGATGGCATGTAGTCCTGCAAATGGCATATCACAAATTCCTATTAAATTTTCAATCAAATTTTTTTCATTCTCAACAACTTTTCTCTCATCTTCTTCACTATCAGTAGGAACATATTCTGAATATAGAATCATAACATAGATTTCATCGTTCGTTAGTTCACTGATTATTGGGGCATTGTCATTGCAATGCAATACCTCTGTCACATCATCTTCATTTATTACTTTTCACAAGTTCTATTCATTGGAAATTTTTTTTTTTTTTTTTCCCCATATTTGTAAACTTTTAAATTTGTGGCTATCAACATTATCTTAGCTAGCATCCACTATATACTACTAGCTATGTATCTTGAGATTACCCACTATGTTGTTCTGCTAAATTTTGTCTTGCTTCCATTGCTTCCTGAGGATGTTAAGCTTGAAATATTTCAATTATTTGTTATATATGTCTACTTCCTGCATGTGCTCAAAGCTTACTTTAATCATGAATAAATAAATTCCCACATATTCTTAAGGATTATCAGAACAACAACTCACCTAACCAAATAATTTAAATTTAATCCTTTGGCCTATGGATATTGAGATGGCCAGTCAACCGGAGATTTAATGTGTTGGCCTTATTGCTGTTTAGCTCCTTGCAGTTCTGATGCAGAAAACTATATGGAGATGGATCTGAAAGTAACCTAACCCTCTTTCCTACCACCCCTTTGCCTCAAAAATATTTTGTGTCCCTATGTTGCAAAAGAGTACACAATTACAAACATCTATGCCTACTCCAAGAATTCTGAACCTAAGCCCAAAGTTATGGCAGTCGGCTTCCCTACCAACAGCTTTGTAAGAAATTGCTAAATGGAGGCACTGGCATACAATTGGGTAATATAATGGCATAGTGGTTCCTATCAAATTGCATTGCTTTCTTGATATGCATTGTGACAGCTGTCAGATTTCAGACGGCATGTAGTTTATATTTTATACGTACTTTTATTTTATTTTATTTATTTAACATTTTCGGCCCACTAATTATTATTGTTACTTTTGTTTCTAGGAAGTGGCAACACAAGAACTTCTGGAATTAGTGAAAATATGTGCGTTTAGTACATTAAAGGAACGTTTTGTTATTAACATGAGTGATATATTTATTTAAGATCCAAAGTTATTTTCAACAATAGTACTTTAGAATATGCTTAATCGTCTCTGGAGTTCACGATACACTTGTGGCATAATAGTTTATTTCGACATGTAAGTGAACATTTTCCATAGCCCTCAATGGGACAGAATACACATTTGTTTGGATTGGATTGGATTATTCAAAGCACACGATGGCTATCTGCCTAAAGGGAGGGATGCCTTCATGGAAGACTTTCTAAGGGGAACTGGCTCGTATACACGTTACACATGGGGAAAACCACGAAAATGCCCATACAGCCAGCCTGTTCGTGGGATTCGAACCTTGGACCGAGCTACCAGTGTTCAGCGTCTTTACCGCTCCGCCGCTGGTGCGCCCCCCACACACTTTAAATTAAATAGAATAGGCCCGGTAAGGGGGCCTATTTAATTCTTTGTAAATATAGGTTCTAATACATCATTTTATTCAAGAAGAAAAGCTCATAACGATTTTATTTTTTGATATACCTCAAAGTTCTTATTTGTATCAAAACTTTAAAAACTCAAATATTTGCCCCTCCCTTTTTTTCCCTTCCAAAGATAAATGTTTTGCATCTAAAACTGGTCTTAGAAATATTTCCCTCCTTTTATTAGCTGTGAAGACTAAACCATGTACTTGTATCCTAACCCAGGGGAAAAATTTTTTTTTGTATTCCTTAGTCTCTTATCTGGAATTAACAAAGACCTAAAGAAGAAACTGCTTTCAAATCAGCAGTTTTTCCATTGCACTAAGAAATGGACCTAAAGTGCATTTCAATTTCCTGTACTTTTAGAGCTTTCCCTTTGTTATCACAGTCTTTTTGTGAAGATGACATGACCCCTGCGTGACAAATTAGTTGTCTGTCACCTCTTTTCATTTTCACTGCATTCTAGGATTTTGAAAAACACGAAACAATGGGTGTGTTTGGAGCCTAACAATGGCACATTTAACCCTTACAGTTGTGTACTTGAGTAATGAAGGAGAAGCCTGGTACTGCCATCTATTGGCAAGGTACCCTCAGTAGGGGCATCGGTATATATTATATACAGGCATTAAAAATGTATACATAATCTTTTAATTAGAAGTTTTAATTGAAATGCAGTAAATATAAAAGATTCAGCGCGTGTGCATCATATATTTGAAGATTGTGAATTTTTTCCTACCCTCCAATGGAATTTATGAATATTCAAACATGATACCCTTGAGAGAGGTACATTAATTTCATAACTGCAAAATATTGAGCATTCATAGGGTAGTGCTGCCATTTAGAATCAAAAGAAAACAGTAGAAACTTATGATTACAGCTTTTGGTGTAGAAAAATTAGCAAATTTTAGGAGGTTAAAAAATTGACAAACATCTGGTATATCTTCAAAGGGTTAAACTCAATAAGAAGATTCACAGAGTTGAATTGATAAAATCCTTCAACATTTTAGAAGTAATCATAAAACAAAGTGAGATAGATTCTTCCGAGTTACAGGCAGAGTTTAATGTCTTTGTTTTGACAGATAAATATTTGGAAGATACGCACATACATTTTATCAGTACACTGACCAAAAATGACACTGAAGCAGAGTTTGATGTTATTGAAGATTATCAAGAAAAGGCATTCAGAATCGAAACTAAAAAAAAAGCTATTTTGCAGAATCTACAAAATATAAGTACTTCAAATTTAATTTTGAATGAATCCATTAATGAGAATACACATAAACATACATTTAAACTTCCGAAGCTTGAATACTGAATATTTGAACTTTAATTCAGTTCTTTTATCTTTTCCTTTTAATTTTAAAACTTTTGTGCTTATTTTCAAAAGTTTTTGCTTTAAAATTTATGGTAGGTTATGTTGTTCACCAACAACTTAAGGGGGCATGTTGGATTTCAGATGGCATGTACTTTGTATTTTATATGTACTTTCATTTAATTTTATTTACTTCATGCTTTTTGAACACTAATAATTATTCTTAGTTTTGTTTCTTGGAAGTGGAAACAAAACAAATTATGGAATTAGAGAAAATATGTGAATGTAGTAAGTAGGCTCATTAAGAGAATGTTTTGTTATTTGCGTGAGTGATGCATTTATTTAAAATCTAAACTTACTTTCCACAATAATATTTTAGAATATGTTTAATAGTTCTGTGACATGATGGTAGCATACTAGCTTATTTTGATGCATAAGCAAGACATACTTCAAGACCAAAATGTAATACGCACTATGGACAGCAGTGTTCAGATAAAGAGTACGGTGAATGATTACAAATTTATAATAAAATTAATTGACATCATTCTTTCCAGCTGTTTCAAATAAGCACGTTCTTCTCAAAGGAGTCAATATATTTCCATACTTGTTGAAGACTTAATAAAGGAGTCAAAATGATGGACCTAAGTTTCATTAACTGTTGATAGGCTTCTTTTAAATAAGGCAATGCACAAGAAGATTGTACACAATTCTCTTGCTTTCTCATTATGAAAGCACTTCTTTTCAGCTATTTGCTTCCATGCATGATTCTGGTTAATTATTTGTTCACATATTTATTCTCTGGCATGGGGTAATGAGAGACCCAACTAACACATACCAAGTTAAGATAATACTACTTATGCAAAATATAATATAATGTACATTTTAACAGCATTTCAGTTTCATCAGGCTTGGAAAATATTCTGAATTCAGTCTCTTTTTGAAGTGACAGGGACATATGAAAACATTTTATTTCACCAAAACATCTGTCTTTGGCCACTCATTTAAAAAACCAATTAATTCAGCAGTTTTCTCCAAAACAGAGAAATTTTATCACACCATGCAATCCATTTCTTAACTCTGAAACACTTAGCTCTATTACTATATGTAAAACAGTAAGATTCTTTAGGTAACTGCTCAGTTGCAAAAGTGATATAATTTACCACAGATTCTTCTTGAATCCAATCAAATGCAGTTTTATTTTTTACTTTTGCATTGTTACCAACTTGAGAAAAAGCCCATACATGAGTACTTTAATTAAAAAAATATGAAAAATTACATTCAAAAACCAAAACTGCAAATCTTACCTATATAACTGAGAGGAAGCTGTTGAACAATATGAATTAGGCATTTCCAATGTTTGATTAGTACTTTCATTTGGAACCATTGGGCGTACTTGCCGTATTTGCGGAGCTACAGGAAGACCAACATTTTCATTTCTTTTCATATTAGTTGTAGTTGATAACAAATTTTGCCTAGAGTAGCTTCGAAAATTATCCCAAAAATTATTGGCTCTGGTTCGAGGGGGCACCTATAATATATATAATTAAATACTTTAGTAGTAATTTTAACGAGAAAATGATCCCAAAGTATAAATTCAAGAAAAAAGTAAAAATATTACATTTAGCACGAGTAGCTCAAGAGGGAAAAGAAACTGGTTTCCACAGATTACAACAATAATCAAACTTACTTAGAAATGATGTGGCAGCAAAACTGATTTAAGAAGGAGTGCCAAAAGTATATGTGTAATACCAAATTAGATCTCTCTCTCAAAAACAGCATATAAGCACTCTTACTAGCTCAAAATATATACAGTACAAAGTTCTAAATCCAGATTTATCGGGACTTCGGGATTTGGTATTTTTCCGGATATTAGATTATCAGCTTAAATCTAGTAAGATGGCATGTAGAAATTATAAGATTAAAAATAAGAAATCGTGATTTATGAAATAATGAAGTAGTTATGATCTAAAGGGCATCAAAATTTACAAATAAAAGCTTCATATTTATTTGTTTACCTTATTAAATAAACATTTCTTTCAATGTAAGTTATTCTTTTTTTTTTTTTTTTTTAATATCTTTCTCTTTAAGTCTGTAGACCGACATTTCTTGTTCAGTTGCATTGTTGGAAGTCCTGTACCTGCTGTTTCGAGAATTCTGACTAACTTGTCAATCAAAATTTTCTCCTTTTCAGTAACTTCTCTGTCAATTTCTTCACTATCAGTAGCAGCATTTTCTGGATCCATTCCAGCACTAGATATCTTACTGCTTGATGCAGTCTCTGTGCATCCTAAATTCTGCAACTCCATGCAGCCATATGAGCCTTGGCACTGGTTCTGGGTTTATGTGAATAACAAATAATTTATTTTTAATTCAAATAGCCTTAAATGTAATTTTCGAGTCTATAAGTATCATCAACAAAATCTATTTTTAGCATACGAATAGAAATTTTTGGTAAATTTCTCTTCGTCATCATTTGTTAGCACATTTAACTTAAATCTGTAATGTCAATATAAAAGGTTACCATACTCCTCTGTTATTCAGTTACTAACATAAAAAAATCGTTTAGGCATCACTATAAGAGTCATTAATCAAGTTGTCATGTTTTGATAAACATGCGGTGATGAAAGGAAAGCATAATAAATACTGATTCGCCAGGTTGGCATCAGATCAACAATGTATTCATGTGGAATGTTTTGGTTTGAGATGTGTGCCAAAAACCAGATGCGCACAACAGAGCCAAATTACTGATCATACAAATTTACGCTAAAATGTCTGTTTCTTCAATAACAAGATATTTTATTTAGTGTCCAAGTGAAATTAAGAATCGGGACTCTCCATATGCTTTATTATGCACGGAAGGGGGGAATCAAATGCGCATGTGTAAAGCCTAGGAGAAAAATGTTAGTGGTTTTGAGGTCCGGATTTTAGATCATTCTGAATAATGGACGTCCGAATTTTGGACTTTGTACTGTAATACTTGAAGATAGCAATATTCTGATACGTACAATTTAAAAATTAAACATTTATATAGATTTACATATTATTTACTTTAACACTTTTAGAATAAGAACTAGGCATTAGTAGCAACTCTCTAAAGTTCTTTTTAATAAGTACATTTGAATACTGTACTAATCTCAGTGCATGGTTATACAAAGATACCTGATTATTCAAAGTTTCTTGAGCAGCTCTATTGTCTTGACTAGCAGGATGAATAACAGCGCGAACTGGCCGTGTCCCTGAGACATTGCTATTAAGAGGTGGATGAGGCTTCACAGGTAACTGAAGATAAGAGGCAGGAGATAATGGTGAAGCCTGGTCGCCTAGATACAAGTTGGACGGCAGAAGTGGATTTGACCATGTAGACATGCACCATGGACGGAATGCCATATCTTCAGAACTACCACTATGAGAGTTCAGATTATTTGTTTGATGAGCTACCTCTGAATCCATGCTCTAAAAGAAGAAATTTAAAAAAAAATCATTTCCATAAGGAGGGTAAATACTTTATTTCTATATGAATAATTAATGACATTCCATGTCCAAAATTTTGGTGCTAACTTCAATAATTAATGATAAATTTCATAAATATTGTTTATTAATTTTCTGGATAGATGCCATTTTTTATTGGTTATGCCTACAACTTAGGGAAAATTATAATTTTTTCCCTCCAGAACATTGGTTACATTGGTTTGATATACTAGCACTTTCATATCTGAGCAAATATAGTATGATAAACAAAATTTTACAAAGTGGCATATAGCAGAATATTTTCAAAATAATTTTTCATAGTAGAAAATTACCACTTACCACATAAAAAGAAAAACTGAAACAAACAGAATTTATTTGCACAACTTTTGCTGCTTTAGCAAAGTAGTTTTTGTCTCCTTTGCTAAAGTAAGATTAAAAAATTGTCCTTCATAACACTTATTATTCTACTTAAATTTGACAATAACAATAGTTTTCTCAGCTACTCAAGCATCAAGTCATATGAAAATTATAAAACATGAGAATGGGAAATGAAAATGTTTCTATTTCCAGATGTTTTAAAAAATAATTTTAGTACTGCATTTATACTTATAGAGTTCATACTTTTTAATGCAAAACTTTAGAGCACAGCTTGTACTTGACATACACAATTTTAATGCAATTTATTATTATTTATTCTTAAACAAATATTTCACAATAAGTGTTAACACTCACTTGGTTCCTTTGTTCGAATGTGCAATATTTTTTAATATTTGCATCTCTACTCATCCCTTAGTAAAATTCTAATATTCCCCCCAACTACACAGTTTCAGAAACAGGATACAACTTATACACACATGTAGCCTACACATATGTAAATATGATGCATATTTTATGATATAACAAAAACATTATCACTTGTATTTTTAAATCAACATTAAATTCATAAATCATCAAAACCAACTTGGTTTCAAAACACTTACAATGTTGATTAACTTTTTCAGACAATGAAAGAAAGAACTATGGTTCCAAAAACAGGTTGATTTTTTATGTAATAAAGGCTATTTCAGCCAATATCCTAGATGTCTCACATACCAGGCATAAAATACAAATATGGTGGTAAATTGCTATATTGGCCCAATTTTTTGGCATTTCTGAAAAGGAATACAACAACAATAAAAAGAGCATAGCAGCATATATCCCACATTACAGGACACAGACATTTTTTATAATCAACATCTGTAAAAACATGTCTCTTTTCCTATAGCATGGGACATATGCTGCTTATTATAAACATTTCATACTTTTTACAGCATTTTAAGACACTCTCAAAATTCAATAAATTACAAGACTAAATTTTAAGTCATTTATATGTAAAAACAACAAAAAAAGATAAATACTCATACAAAAGTGTCATTTTAAACTCTTTTCTTACACAATATTTTAAGGCACTCTCAAAAATTATTAGAATACAATACTAAAAAAATACAAAAGAAAATAGAAATATTTATAAAAAACAAGATAATCGAAAAATAAAAAAAGAAACTAAAACTAAAAAATTAATAAATATACTGCACTTTCAAGACCTCTGTCATAATCCCCCCTGCTAGGAGGAACAGGAATTAATAACAAAAGTCTTCAGTGAAATGAAATATATTTTAGAGTTTTAAGTTTCATTTTGACAGACAGAGGGCAGTGCAAGTTCTTTAAAAGCATTTGGGTTCATTAAAGCTTTGATTTTTATCAAATTTAAACAAAAAACACAAATAATTATATTATTTAAAAAGTAACACAAAAATATAACATTTATAAAGTACAAGGAAATATATGTTAAAAATTGCAATGTTAGGTTCATTAAAAAAAAAAAATTTGGTAGGGCCTAGTGGACTGTTGTGAAAATAGTCTCCTTCCAAGTGAAAGTCTGAAAGTTCTATCCCCAAGTGATTCTGCATGTGTCACTAAGACCAGTCGTAAAAATAATCTCCTTCCAAGTGAATGTCTCAAGTTCTACCCCCCAAGCGATTCTGTATGTGTCGTTAAATACTGTTAAATTATAATAGAATATATTATAATGATATATGCATAATAATGATAGAATGCACTAATAATCTGATTTGTTAGCAGTTGAAGATATACAAAATGAAGGATGAATTTGAAGAAAGACACTTCTCCCCCCCCTAAAAAAAATAATGAGAACAGGGAATCAGACAGCCAAAAGAAAAGCCATGAAAGATACAAGATTTAAAATTAAAAATAAAATAAAAAAGACTATTTGGGAGGCGGCTTTTGCAATGGTGGAATTAAAAACTGGAGGGGCTTTTGCAGAGGCAGAATACAGACGTACTTTTTTTTAAATCTATGTAAAATTCATTATGATGATAATTTTACAGTTTCTATTATAGTAATGTCTCCTGTTGCTGTATTTAAATTATATTTCTTTTTCTCTAATAAAATTAAGTAAAATTCCATATTCCTTTTTATAACTGTATCTTGAGGTCCAATGAAAATTTATTTCAATATCATTGATCGGAGTATAAACTTTTATGATTAGGGAAATCATAACAGAAAATAGGACAGAGCTTTTCAAATTTTAAAAGATTATTATACATCCTGTTTCAGGATTAATATAATTCAATCCTGCTTTTAAAGATACGCATATATAATATTGTTATAATATTTTTTAGCAAAATCCATTTTACAATTTGTAATATGAAATTCCTTTTCAATAACCATTAAATAACAATTAAGCATATCTGAATTACCATATATATTATTTTTTGTTACTTTATTTTATCTTTCAACATACTAAGGAAGAATACATAAGCTTAAAACATCATCTGAAGTCTATGTTATTTTACATATGCAGGAGGAAGATGAAAACAGAGGGGATATTAGTATTCTGAATTGATTCAATTTTTATTTCGTTTTTCATTTAAAATTCTTCAAATGCAATAATCTTTGCTTCATTTTTTAATCTATAAGGCTTCAACATCAGTTTTAACCCATTAGCCGCTGGTGTTGCGTTGACGCAACGGTCAAAATAAATGTGCATATAAATATAACTACCTAAGATATTTTATACCAACAGATGATTTTGTGCAGGGAATATTATGAAGATTATTTCTGTAAAAAAATATTTGCCTTCGGCAATCATTTTGGTTATAATAATTAATCTTATACTTTAAGCAAAATTTTCGACCAGGTATTTTTGCTGAAAATATTTCATGAACGAATCGCCATCTTTATGAGTGATCTATTTTTATTCAAGGTCACCGTTTATCAGAACATTACATCAGTCAGATGTTTATATTTGTATTGGGAAGGAAGGGAAAACAGGTTTTGTGCTGACGCAACGTCAGTAGGAAACGGGTAGTCAATCTCCTTTCTCACTCATTCCTTTCGATGTTCTGGTTGTTTAAAAATGCCTAGAACGAGCTATCTTACATTAAAAAAAGCCCTTCAAAGATTTTTTGATGAAGAACAGATGATGATAATGTTAATAATGACCAGAAAGGAAAGGAAAGAAAGGAATGGTAATGTTTTAAATAATAATAATGATATTTTACCAAATGATACTGCTGAGGATGTTAAAATTCACATAAGAAGTAAGTTTCATCCTTCTAAAAGCAGTTATAGTCAAACTAAAAAGTTTAAAAAAGCAGAAGACTGAAATCTTGAAGTGGATAAAAAGGGAACTGTTAATTATGTCTCAGGAAGAACATGAAGAAAGAGATAGAAGAGAAATTATAAAAGACAAAACACAAGTAAAACTAGTGCACAGATTTTTGATTTTCTTTTTGGTTTAGACATTTACTCTCTTCTCGGTTGAACAGACAAATATATACGCTCAGCAAAAAAAAAAAAAAAAAAAAAAAAAAAAAAAAAAAAAAAAACCCACCCCACAGAATTATTATAACTTCTCATATAGGCATCTGAAGCGTATATGAGAAGATTTATTGGAATATTATTGCTTACAGGATATCATTCTTTACCTCAAGAAAAAATGTATTGGTCTTTTGATAAGGACATTTCTGTTCCTGTTGTACAAAAATTCATATCCCGTTTGCAGTACAGGAATATGAAGCAGAATTCGCATTTGACAATAGTCAAATTGACAATACTGATAAATTATATGAGGTGAGACCATATCTAAACTTACTAAATATCACCACTTTTTACTACTGAAAATATAAAGTCTCTAGATTTCAGATGCGATTTTAGATTTCAGACGCGAGAATGCATTATTCCTTTTGCAAACTCCTAATGAGAGTGTAGAATTAGCCAGAAATCGATCAGCAACAGGAAGACCTAGTAAATTCAGCATTCAAAAACCATTGCATGGAGACGGTAGACATTTTGTCGTAAAGTCCGTTGATAACAAAAGACTTTGTTGTAAAGAGTACCATAGCCAGACTGTTTATAGATGCAAAGTATGTAATGTAGCTTTACATCATGATTGTAACCAAGCTTTTCATGCTTGAAAATTTCAAATGAAACAATCTGTATTTGTAAAAGAAATGCAATGTATATTTTAATATTAAATTAATTACAAGTAAAGTGATTTGTAGATTTATGAAACGTTATACAGCTAAAATGTAATCCTACGCTCCACTCAAAAGTAACATCACACGAATACAATCCTACTCACTAAACATCCGTACTCTTATTCCACTAACGTTGCGCAAAAGCAACACTTGCTTTTTCCACAGGTAAGAGCATTCCTTTTATTTTCAATGTAAATTTATGTTATAAATGCTTAATTTAATATTTGTTATTATTTTCATGAGAAAAGAAACATTCCTTGTAGTTTTGGCGAATAATGGGTTAAATCTTCACCAACTACTTTACAATTATATTTTCATCAGTATATATTAAATTTTCACTTCTATTTCTTTGAAATTGATATTGAATTTCAAAATTTGCAATATATTTTTTATATTCTCTGAACAAAGAAAATATGCATTTAAAGGAATCTGTATTTTTACAACACTGCTATTTTTTGTAATAGACCATATCTTAAAAAATCCTTCATTAAAATCTGAATTCAATTTTATATTATTTATTACACCAGATAATTTAGTGGCATGAATATCAGCTCCTTTGAAAATAATAAATATATTATCAGATTTACTTTAAGTATCAGGATAGAAAATATATTTGTACCTTCAAACATCGAATAATCAGGAGTACAATGCACCATTAAAATAGTATGAATCATTAATGAAGCATCTACATTACGACGCTCAATTCGTTTACTGGCAATAGTTAGTTGTGCTGTATAAATAAATCCTCCCAAACTATTTAAAGTTCCGTTTTCCTCTCCAATACTATCAATTTTATTTTTTATAACAACCGAAGAAAACTTCTTGAAAATAAAATATAATTTTTTTGCTTTTATAGTAAAATTATATATAACATTTTCACTCTGATCTGTTTTATTTTCATCCTTACCACTTTCAATTTCTATATTTTAATGGTATTTCATATCTGCTAAGTCATAAATCTTTTCCATTTATGTACACTGCTCAAAAAAAAATGGGACAGCGCTATATCTCCCGTTCTACTGGGTCGATTGACAAAATTCAAACTGCGTTTTTCATGTCTCGAAAGCGCGACTTAGGATATATATTAGATTTATATATAGCACTATTCTAACATAGGTATTTTGACACAAAATCGGACTTTTTCTGAAATAACATATCACTATTTTTCCATATTTCGATTCTACGACTCAAATTATGCCAGAAAACCAAGTTTTGTAAAAATCGTATGAGTAGTTTTTAAAATATTAGCTCTCAAAATTTTAGTTCCTCAATGTTAATTGAATTTGGTAAATATTTATTAATATTTCTTTTTTTTTTTATTAAACTTTTATTATTTTTCCTTTCACATTTCGAAATTTAGGTTCATTCCAAATAAAATTTACCCATTTTTTGTGTTTTATTTTTAAAATTTCTATTTTTAAATAATTTTTATAAATTTTTCGAAAAAAATTTTGAATTATAACCTATAAAATTTTTACCATCATCTTAAAGTATGTGTATTTTTAAGCATATCTGCAAAAAATTAGACTTTTTTATTCACAATTTTCTAAGATATACACGAATTTACATATTTTCGCGTTTTGGAATTTGGTATCTTTTTTTGAGTGATAATAACGCCAAATGTGGTTTATGGATTTTTGTTACAGTGAATTGCCACAGCTATTTTTAACCTTAAATTTCAAGTAAAATTTTACGGAGAATTAATTATATGAAATATTTTCCCTCAATGATGCGTAATAAATATTTATTAATACTATATAAAAAGCTATTTTTTTAAAAACTACAGATGATATTACTCAAATTTTTAACTATTTTTTTTAATTTCTCTCTTTCTTCCTTTTTAAAAAAAAAAGAATAGTAAATTTTTGTAAGAGTAAATTTTTACCTTCGGCGTTTTATCGTCTGCTACTTTACTTTAACTTTGTTTAAATCGAATTGTCTAAAACTGAGAATTTTCGTTTGATGTTTATTTGAATTTTATGAAATACTTTATGACATTAACTGCATAATTTATTTCTAAAGAAACTTGCTTATGAAGTGGCTGAAAGAGCGGCTGATACTATCATCCATATTTTTAAAGCACAGTATATTTTTATAGAAACATAAGATTTAGAATAATCATTTTTATAAAAGTCAAATTATGATATAAACATACTATTCTCTAGAGACCGAATTAATGAAAGTTCAATGGTTATGTAGAAATGATCTGCAGCTACTTAATGGCTGGCTAAATCAACAGGTTCTGTGGACAAGTAAGAATAATTATATAAACGACACCCAACATTCTGGATTCAATTAACAATGAGGATACGATGTTTATTAAATGAATTTAAGAAGTTTTAAAACATAAAAAATCAACTAATTTACTATCCTAAAATGTATTTTTGTGCGTAGCGTATTTTCATTATATCCTTAAAATTCTAATTTAGAACGTCATTGTCAAGAACTGAATCCTAATCATCAGTAATATTATGGCTATTAATAAATCATTCTTATAAAGTAATTGCAAATATTTCAAAAAACTTTCTGTCTGAATGAAAATATTTTTCTATGCAAATATTTTTAATTTTATATTAATCAAGATTGCACACGATATTATTTATTTACACTTCAATTCTTACCATCAGCTCTAGTAGAAGTTACAAATCAATTATATTTAATTAAGTATTGGATTGAATTGGATTGAATTATTTAATTATGGAAAAGCACACTAGGATTATCTGCCTAAAGGGAGGGATTTCTTCGTGGAGGACTTTCTAAGGGAGACTGGCTAGTATACACGTTACACATGGGGAAAACCATGAAAACGCCCATGCAGCCAGCCTGTTCGCGGGATTCGAACCTCAGACCAAACTACCAGTGTTTAGTGTCTTTACCGCTTGGCCGCTGGTGGGCTATTTAATTAAGGAATGACCATCTAAGTTTAGAAACAGCGTACCGTAACAGCAATTAGATTATTGGCGCCGTATCTTTCATGTTACTCCCAATTGGCAAACTACATGATTTTTAATGAGTATTCGGGTTTTGCTAGTAACTTCCCTTGGAAATCGCGCTTAAACTAGGTTAGTTGGTTATCTGAACATAGAAAGAACATGGGAGCTATTTGATTAAGATGCTTTCATAGAGAATCTTTGTAAAGAGAACCTAGAAAACCACGAAAACCAACCATGCAGCCTGGATTAGACTTCGCAACCAACAATTAGTATTTAACAATCTTCAAATGCTAGGCAACTGGTGAGACTCCAATTAAATCTCCAATTTAATATTTTATTTGTAAATATTTAAAATATTGTTGTATTCTTAGACACAAAAAGCAGAATTTAAATTTTGTTAACTCGTTAGTAAACTACCAAGCCATACAGCAAAAGAATATTCAATATGTTTGCAATAATTGTATTCACTTAATATTCTTGGAATATGAGCTAAAAAAGGAACGTTCTCGGAAGATTAAAGAAGTGTTTAAATCCAGTTACATTAGGTTTGTCTTACAAGCTCAGGATCAAAACGATTCTGAAATTGCCCGAGCAGTTGACTTGTAAATGGCTGTGAATTAAGCAGATGACTTTTAATCGTTACGTTTTCAGTCAGGAAACGTATTTCAAATGTTTTGTATTGCATGACTATGCATGTTTTCATTATTCAATAACCAGTCGGAGAACCGCTTGTGTTCTGAAAACAAGTATGTGTATTCAATCGTCCTGCATGTTCTTCCAATTAGTCCTCTTGTGATTTTTTTTCTTTCCCAAAAACTAAAGTTGCCTCTCAAAGGAAAGTTTTTTGACATTGAAGAGACAAAAGGAGTATGACATTTACTTTTAGAGGCATGTCAAAAACAGATCTCTACAAGCCTTCTCTTCCATTACATGTTGTGCAGTCAGACAAAAAGTTGTATCAGTGTAAATTCTATAATCTATATTTATTACACTCTGATTACTTTATTAACATACAGTAAATATACTAAATCTTTTACTTCAGCTTAAGTAATTCGGAATTGTTGTCGGAACTAGGACTTAGAAGATAAGTCAAATTAAATATTTCGATAACCCAATAAATTCAAGGTCGAAGTTTCAATATTTGATATTCAGATGGAGGGGAAATTTTTTCAGTTTTCGTCCATTATCCTAAGTATATTTGCTTCGATTCTCTATTTTTCTATAAAAACGAAAAATTTACGCATGGTATACATATAACGCATAGCTTCAAATTAAAATATAATAATATACAGAGTGGTTATAATTAAAGTTCCACATTGAAATGGTCATAAAAGGAAAACTACTAGATCAAATGTTATCAAGCTTGGTAATCGTGTAAAGGAGGTCATAGGAATTTGTTTTCCGGGAAAAAAAGGAAGTTCAAAACCTCACCACCGGGGAGGAAATGGCACTGTATGCAATATTTTGAAATGAAATATGGGTCGGAATTTAAACTTAACCTTTCGTAACACGGGTTTAATATGTTGTATATCCTTAAGAAACTTTGAAGTAAGCTGTCATGACGTGATGACCACGCATGCGCAGTTTAGCCGAACGGCCTGCAACGTCTCTCTCTCATGAGACTTACTAGAGAAGAGTAGTTAGTAGGTAGTAGCGAAGTAACGAAGGAAACGTGTTGCATGTCAGCTTGGATGCAAAATATGCAGTTATACTTGTGTGTTAATCACTTGTACTTATTATTTTTATTTGTGTGTTAATAAAGTTTTGTGCTGTTAAAATGGCTGTTTTATGCAACGCCCACAATACGATACGTCTACGGTAGGAATTAAATACATATCCAGAAACTACACGCCCAAGAAGAAGGATATGACATAAGCAAATTACCATGTAAAGGCATTAAATTCGATAAAAGACGAGTGCGCCATCTGTGCAAGTGAGAAATTCGTCCGTGAAAATCACGAATTAGCGATTAGAAAATTTGAGATCGCAAATAATTTGCACAAGTGCGTACAATCTGGAAATTGTTTAATTTATAATTTTTGAAGCCTGAGTTCGGCCCTAAAACATGAAGATACTGATTCAAAATGCTTTTAATCGATTTGGGGCAAAGAAATCTCTCATGTTATCTATCTAGTTCCATTGCATTCTCCTACTGCATTCGATTGCATAGCAGTCATTCCACACCGTTTAGTGTAGAATGACAGCTAGTTTTATAACTAAACCATTTTTCTCTGAAGAGGAGTCGACAGCTGGACCACTGTGATTGCAGCTCATTTAGAGTCAATGTTAAAATGTTTTGTGATACATGAACTACAGTAACGTGGCATTTTAGATACTAAGATTTTTATGCAGGGTTTGGCCCCACCTCACGTGTGTTACTTATTCAACATTACACGAATGAACATCTTATAGGCCAACACTTCCCCTCTTCCCACCAACCTTTGTGACTTTTGGCTATGGGGTTATCTCAAAAGCACTGTTTATGGTGATAATCTAAACAATTTGGCAGAAATGAAAAATTGTGATACACTGACATGTCCGTAACATTCCTCCTGATATGCTAAGAGCTGCTGTTGAGAATGCAGTAACAGGATTTAACTTGCTTTCGAAAAATGCTGGACGCTACGTTGAACATGCTTTGTAACACGCTTCGGAAACTATTAAACACATTTTAAACAGATGTTTTCATGTCTTATTTCATTTAACAATATTGTATACAGCGCCATTTTTCCCTGGTGGTGAGTTTTTAAACTCTTTTTTTTTCCCACGGAAAATAAATTCCCATAACCTTCTTTACACGATTCCCAAGTTTGATGACATTTGGTCTGGAAGTTTTCCTTTTATGACCATTTCAAATCAGAATTAATATATATTAATTTATGACCATTTCAAATCAGAATTATAACCATCATGTAAATTAAACTTTAAAAGTTTGACAATTTGGTTCAAGTCCCAGCTTTAAAAAAAATATATATATATATATATATATAATCTTTTACATTAATCCTCTTAGAAAGAATGTTTTAAGAAGCTAATTTTTCTCTTGCGTTATAGACTGTATGAAAAAACATGATCTTTAATATGATTTAGATTGTTTCAGCCGATATAAGAATCGGGTCACTCGGTGGTACAGAATAAACCCTGTTGGACTGTTTTATTTCTTTGTCATTTGGCATAAATCTTTTAATTAAAATATTCCTTCTTTGGACTTTGCTTTAAACTTTATTTATAGTTAAAATGACTAGAAAATCAAAAGCTGTCTTTAGCTGAAACACAATTTATGTAATTGATATTTTAAAAAATTGACAAGAATGCAAAATTTATGGAAGTCTAGCAATCGAAAAATCTTAATTTTCTTGTGTGAGCACTGAAAATAACTGTAGAAGGAAAGAAGAAAATTAGGGAGAAAAGTAAGCAAAAATTTGCAGGGAAATTTGGCTCTCGGACATACCAAGATGTTTCAAAAAGTTGGATGCTTTTGAATATACTTTCAGGATACTTCAAAGAATTTAGGTGTTCAAAGAGAAAATACTTGGACGTGTACACCAGCAAATACCATCAATTCAGCTTGTGTTAAAAGAAAAGACAAAAACGATATCATTGCAGATTAAAGTGAAGAGCGACTGGTTTTAGACTATATGATTGTATAAATTTAAATTACGTTATAGAACATCATACGTATCATAAATGTTGAATCCCATGATTTTCTCAGTCGAATTATTTGAAGATTCAGGAGCTTATCCGGTGATGTATGTGGATGTCACCTAAAGATGTTTTTTTTTCCTCCTAATGAAACATCGGCCGAGCGGTAAAGTCGCTGAACACTGGTAGTTCAGTCTGAGGTTCGAATCCCACGAACGGGCTGGCTGCATGAGCGTTTTCCTGGTTTTCCCCATGTGTAACGAGTATGCGAGCCAGTTTCCCTTAGAATGTCCTCCACGAAAGCATCCCTCCCCTTAGGCAGATAGCCCTAGTGTGTTTTGTCATAATTAAATAAACCAAAACCTCTTGAGGAAACCAGTCTTTCCTTTCATACCTTCAAAATGTTTAGCCACTAAAGACTGATAAAGGCTCTGACGAAATACTTCGTGAAGAACTTTCTAAGGGAAACCAGCTGGCATAGGTACACAGGAGAAAATCCACGAAAACGTATATGCAACCAGCTCATTTACTGACATTCGAACCCCGGAGTGAACTACCAGTATTCAGCGACTTTACCGCTCGGCCGTTTGAGGGCCGTTATGAAATGGAAGGCGATAACTTTATTTAAAATGATTGTCAGAAATACCAAGATATTTCGAAAAGTTGGATGCTTTTTAATATATTTGCAGAATACCTAAAGAAAAAGAGCAAGAATAAAATAGAATGCCTGAAGAAAAGAGAAGAAAAAATAAATTTTTGCGTAAAATTTAGCATTTGTATTTTTTTTTTTTTTAATTTAAAACCTTTTAATCTTATGATATTTGATTCTTAGGATTTCAGAAATAAAATATTTGACTAAAATATGAATAACATTTTAAGAAGCCAAATGTAGGATAAAATTGTGTAAAGTAATGGGCACTATGATAAAACCGTTTAAAGCAGTGTATGCAAGTCATCCTAAGTTAAAATGTCGGTTATACATCTTTTATATTTATATATATCTTTTTTGAACGAACATTGAAAGGCATGTTAACTGTGCTTTACTGTATTTTCTCTTTTAATATATGCAGTTTTCAAACGCATCGTAGTCTGGGTTGCAAAGTATTCTTCCGAAAGAAACGCAATTCAAATAAATAAAATCAAATTCTGGAAAATTTATATTAATAAATATATTTTAAATGCTCAGTTCGAAGGAATAAATAGAAAATTTTAAAACAATTATTTGAAGAGACAATGCAACACAAACAATTAAAAAAAATAAAAATTTTAAAATTACCTAAAATAATAACTATGACCAAAATATATATATAAAGAAAACTATTTGAAAAAAAATAAACGCTGCACCTTTATTTACGCAGTTCGAATAGGTAAATAGAAATTTTTAAAACAGTTATGAAATTCGAAAAAGAAGAAATTACTTAAAATAATAATAGTTATAATTGAAAATATAATATAAAGAATATTATTTGGAAAAAAGGAATGATGGTGAGTTTTTCCTTTCACGGGAAAGGAAACTAGGTTGCCATATATTAAGAAGTTCGCCAAGTGAACTATTCTTGCTGCAAACTGAGAAAAAAGTGCCAACATAAATTTGTGAATTTCTCCATAAATTTCACTCCAAATTTTACAAAATTTCATATTTAGGCGTAATTTGAGTTGTAGAATCAGAAAAAGTCCGATTTTATATCAAAATACCTATGTTAGAATAGTGCTATATATAAATCTAATATATATCCTAAGTAGCGCTTTCGAGACATCAAGAACGCAATTTGAATTTCGTCAATCGGCCCAGTAGAACGGGAGATATAGCACTGTCCCATTTTTTTTTTTTTTTTTTTTTTTTTTTTTTTTTTTTTTTTTTTAAGCAGTGTACATACAATTTTTAAACCTTTTCCTTTCATCGAAAGCATTTCATTTAATTTATCACAAGCAGCTTGTTTTTCAGCCTTCTTGTCTGTTATCGACTCAGACGTTGAAACTAGCATTTCAGGGGGTTTAAAAAAAAAAAAAAAAACTGTAAAAAATCTTCTTCCTTCAATTTTTTAACTTTTTCTATATAATCTATCAGCCGCTATGTGGTCAGCCTTCATCAGGCTTTTAAATGTACTGGAAAAATGCCTCAAACATTAAATTTTAAAACTGCACAGAATTTTACTCTGCAGAACAACTTTATTACCGGCTGGGGGAGGGGGGAATTCAATAAAAATTTATTACATATTAAAAAAAATACAATGAAATAAGCAAAATTCCTTAATACAAATATTAATTATCCTAATAAATAAATTAATAAACTTCCCATTGCCTTGTCTCGAAAAATGTATAGTATCCAAGAGAAATATTAAATTTTAAAACTGCACAGAATTATCGCCCTCATTTTTCCGAATGGCAGAATAGTGCTGAAATCAGCAAAAATGCCTGTATGCCACTGTTGCTGACATGATGAGAGAATTATCAATTTGATGGAATTTCATCAAAATCATAAATTTAAAAAAAAACACATTCGAATTTTAAAAAAATTCGCTTTAAGATGCACTGGCTCTTGTCTAGGTATACCTATGTACACTGTGCCAGAAAACCGGGGGGACAGTTCTGTATCTGACATTCACTGGGCCGATTAATGAAATTCAAGTTGCGCTTTCCATGTCTCAAAAGCGTAACTTAGGACATACGTTAGATTTATATATAGCTTTGTTCCAACATAGGTATTTTGACACAAAATTGGACTTTTTCTGAAATAACATACCAATTCGTTTCCATATTTTGATTCTATGACTCAAATTATACCTCAAATTATATATATCAAATTTTGTAAAATTTGGTGCGAAATTTACGGAGAAATTCAAAAACTGATGTTGGTACATTTTTTTCAGTTTGCGCCAAGAACAATCCACTTGCCGGACTTCTTAATATATATATGGCAACCAATTTTCCTTTCCTTTTTCTTTATTGCCCATCAGTGGGAGAAGGTCATCATTTCATTCTTTCAAATAATTTTAACAAAGTGCTTAAACTACATTTTCATTATTAGTGCTTGTAATAAATACGCTAAATTTCAAAACGTGCCAAAATGCAAATTCATGTATATCTTAGGAAATTTTGAATAAAAAACTCTAATTTTTTACAGGCATGCTTAGAACTACATCTACTTTAAGATGATAGCAAAACTTTTATAGGTTATAAACCAAATTTTTTTACGAAAAATTTATTTAAAAATACAAATTAAAAAAATAAATCGTAAAAGATACGCAGATTTTATTTGGAATGAATTTAGACTTTGAAATATGGAAGGAAGACTCAAATACATTTAATAAAAAAAGATATTAATGTACATATATCAAACTCAATGACATCGAGGAGCTAATTTTGAGGCCCATCAGCGGCCGAGCAGTAAAGTCGCTGAACATTCGTAATTCGGTCTGAGGTTCGAATCTCGTGAACGGGCTGGCTGCATCGGTGTTTTCGTGGTTTTCCCCATGTGCAACGTGTATGCCAGCCAGTTTCTGTTAGAAAGTTCTCCACAAAGGCATCCCTACCCTTAGGCAGATAGCCCTCAAGGCTTTGCTGTAATTAAATAACCTAACCTAAAATTTTGAGAGCTCATTTTTTAAAAACTACTAGTGCGATTTTTACAAAACTTGGCATTTTGGTATAATTTGAATCGTAGAATGGAAATATGGAAAAAATTGGCATGTCATTTCATAAGTCCAATTTTGTGGATTATGGTATATTAACAATGCTATTTATTCAAATTATTTTAGTCCTTTATTTGTTCATCATTTAGCTACTTCTATTAAGCCTAATAAGTGGAATATTGAATAAAGATTCTAAATATTTTATAGATGAATACATTAAAATCACGTTATTTTTTTTTAAATTAAAGATTTGTTGAAGTCCGAATTTGAATTGGAGATAACAAACATGAGTCTGGTGTACCTGTAAATCAAGAAAAATCATTTTTTTTACAGATACTCATAATGGTGATGATCTTAAAGCAGAAATTGAAACAAAAGAGACTGCTATTCTTCAAACTTACTCGAAAATGTGTTAAATGTTGAAAATGTATTAGACTGGAAGGCTGAATTATAGTCTAAATAAATAAATGTTAATTGGGGAAAGGTTTCTAGAAAGTATTTTAACTGAAGATTTAATAAGAAACTTCGAAAATGCTGTTCACTGGGATTTGATTTCTAAATATAAAAAACTATCTAAACCTTTGATCAGTGAATATAGAGTTTTTTGGGATAATATTTCAGCTTAAAGATATGGGGGATAATATTTCATCTTATTAGAAATTATCCAAATTATTTATAATTATGCATGAAAATCTCATTAATTGAGATATTATATCTAGATATCAAGTGTTATCTGAAAAATTCATTTTTGATAGCAAAGATAAAATAAATTGGGATATAATTTCAGAATAGAAAACTTTAAGTAATAAATTCATATTACAAAATTTTAGGAAATTAAATATGAAATTAGTTTCCAGATATTAAAAAAAATAATTGCAAATACTATTGAAGAATTTAAAGATGTAGTAGATTAGAATGAAATAATTAAATAACAAGATTTGAGTGAAAACTTTTTAAATAAATATGATAAAACAGACTGGTGTAATTCAAATTTATATAAACAAGTAACAGAAAATTTTTCTTAAAAAAAATGTTGAAAGAATTATATTATAATCTCACATATGTGCATATCTTAAAAAAATTACTAAAATTAAAACCCTAAAAAATTTAAACCTTAACATTTTGTTTTAATAAAATTAAAAATTTCGGACATTATCCTAAAACTCTAAAATTGAAAGATTTACAGACTGTGGGATATAATCTCATCTTATTGAGAAAATTCAAACTAAATTTGGTGATACATGTATTATAAAAATAGAAGTATGGAGAAAAAGAAGTATTTTCTTAAAAAAACGTCATAGAAAACTTTCTGATAATGGAGCTATTGGAATTTGATAATGGAAAATTTATAAAGGAATTTACATCTTCTACTACAAAGTATGATAGATGGAGAATATTTGTATGATTTGGAAAAAATTTAGAATATCTTTCACTTCCTTCAAGATTTTTGTTTTTGATTTATGTTCCTCCTAGGTGGGGGGGTCATGATAGGAATTTCCAAAATATATTATATTTATTAATTTTTTAGTGTTAGTTTTTTGGATTACATTGATTTTTATAAATTTTTTAATATTTATTAGTGTTCTTTTATAATTTTTAGTGCCTTGAAATGTTACGTAAAAAATGTGTACACTTGTTTTTTATAAATATTAATCATTTTTATATTTATTTATTGTATTTAAGTACAAATGACCTAAAATTTAGTATCATAATTTACTTAATTTCAAGAGTCTTTTTTAAGACTCTCGAAAGGTAAAAAGGTTAAATGTTTATAATGAGCAGCATATGTCTCACACTATGTGAAACACTTTTTTTACACAGGTGCTGATCAAACCAACAACTGTTTATAAAAAAATATCTGTGTACAATAGTGTGAGACATATGCTGCTGAGGATTTTACACTAAATTCTTAAAACTAAAATAGATTTTGTAAACGTTGACAGTTCTGTTCTTATTACCAGGGTTAATTTGCATTTTCTCAACTAGCAATCAAGTAACTTGTACACTGATCTGAAGAGACTAATACCATGATGTTTTTAAGAAATTTTTATGTATACGAAACTAATATGATATTTATAAAAAATTAATCATTAATAATTTTATATGACTAAACAGATTTAGAAATTCTTCAAACTTTATCTTAGTATTACAAATTTCTGTTCTGCACTTGCCTCTGACTACAGTTCTCCATTAACATTTTCTTTGCAATGGTCTCGATGATGATAACAAATTTCAGCACACCTGATGATAAATTTCAAGATCTCTGATGAGGCACTCAAAATGGTTTTCTGAATATAGTACCATGTTTTCTTTGAATTTTCCACAGTGGGCTATATTATAGATGTGCTCTTTGATGAACAGTCAGAAGCCCATTTTAAAGTAATTTTTGACTAGTGCTTCCAGAAGTTTCATGCAGTGTTTCTGAAACAAGCTGTTAACCAAGAAGGCTGTGACAAGTTCTCCTTTCGGGTCATAGAGTTTCATGGTGCATTACTTACATTTCATGAGCTTCAATGACTAGAGTTCCAAAGCAAACTTCTGCTTTGGTTCTTCTAGTAGATAATTTATGAGAGAAATGCTGAAGGTGTTTGAAAGCAGCCCAAACTGCATTTTGACCTTTGACATACTGCTTAGAGTTGTTTGAGACAAAATTTCTTTCTAAAGATCTCAAAGACTTGAAAACCATAGTCAAAGAGGACTAGAATTCCTCAAAACTTAATTAACAAGGAAAATACGGTTAAAATTCTTCTCCTCAACAAATCACAATGCCTTGAAAATTATACCTGCAGACAACAAGAGCTCCCCAGAATAGCTTGCCGAGAACATAAAAATGCACTGTGACATGTGGGTACAAATTAAGGAAATATCACTTTACCAAATAATGTCAAAAATCTGCATTAGTTTCAATAGCATTCTTTTCTTTTTTAAATCCCCATCATGTTTTATTTTAACTGTATTTATTTTGTAAAAATACAGTTTTATGTCACAAAGATACCTATTTGTATTTTCACATTTGTGATACACAAGTGCTTGTTTTTCAGGAAATATCTTATTCTCATCATTAAAATAAAAAAAAAAATCCTCTATCTGATCAAGTCCAGCTAATTGTGTATTCTTCACTCATGATACAAGCACTTTGATCTAATACAAGCAATGATCTGAGCACTAATGGCCATATACATATGTAGCGTGTTGGCCACTGAAAATGAGATTTTCCTTTATTAGGAAACATATATCTTCAGCAGCATGAGGATTTCCAGGAGTACTTCCCAGAGCACTTGAAAATACAGTACACTCCAGATTATCTGCGGATAACAAAAAACGCGGATAATTCAAAAAAAGCTAAAAATGGGTATAGCAAAAGAGAAAACAGTCATTCCAACTTTGAAAAATCGTTTTATGTACAGTAAAACGTGAAATAAACAGCAGGAAATGCTTAACTAACGCTTAATTTTTTTAGTGTATCACACAAAATTAACCTAAAATGCATTTTGTTAATGAAAACAGAAAAGTGCTTTGTACTTACGAGAGGCGTCAAGGATACACAGAAAATTAATACATATGTACTGTTTTAACACTGTAATGTTTTATGTAATTACAAAAGCATAACTGTAAAAGTACACCTTTTTGAAGAAATCAGTCATTTGTGTTTGCTTCTTGCTCTGGAAGTATTTTCTCTTGATCCGAGATTTCATTTTTGTTAACATAAGTTTCTCAGCCAACTCCGCGTCGCCTTGTTCTCCCAAATACCTCAGCAGTCCGTCGACTTGTTGCAAAGCCGCTTCGTGAGTCTTCCGCATCAGCACAGTGGGCTCTTATTTGCCTTCACTTCGCTCTCCTTCATTCTCGGTCTCTTCCCTTGCTTTCTTCATAATTTCATCATCTGTCAAGCGTTTGAAGCCAGGTTCGTTGACGTCACACTGCAATTACTCGTTTTCAGCATCGACGTTCTCACCACCCGGAACTGTTTTCACCATATCGGCAAGAGTTGGCGTAGGAGTATCTACATCTTCATTCTCTTCCTCACAACTCAAAGGGGTTAGGTTGTTGCTGGCTTCAATATTAGGCATGAGTTTTCTCTATGATTTTATGAGGGTTGACGTTTTCACTGAGTCCCATGCAGATGCTGTCCAAGTTTATATAGTGTTTCAAAAACTCTTTCAGATCATAACCTTCTTCAAGTTTGGTCATTAGCAGCTTGGTTCGGTGTGTTCTCTTCATTGTTGCAATGACTCTTTGGTCCATGGGTTGGATTAGCGCAGTAACGTTTGGGGGGAGTAATTTTGCAAAAATCTGTCCATCAGAAGACTTTAGCATGCTTGTTGCTGGGTGAGAAGGTGCGCTGTTGATCAATAGTACAGCTTTTTCAGACAAGTTTTTCGATTTAAGATGTTTACACACTTGAAGAACAAAGATTTTTTCAAACCATTCTTGACAAATGTTTCAGTTCATCCATCTCCCCCCCCTTTTTTTTTTGGTTAAAGTAATCAACGGGCAAATTTTCTATCCTTGTGCCTTTGAAAGATCTCGGTTTTTTTTACTTTCCAATGACAATAAGTCTAAGTTTATGTTCACCAGTAGCGTTACTGCAAGACATGATAGTGATCCTTTCCTTGCTGCTTTACTTTCATTTTCAAATGTTAAAGTGCGAGTGGGAAGACATTTCCACAAAAGTCCCGATTCGTCGGCATTGTAAATTTGTTCAAAAGATGGCTCTTCTTTTAAAACAAATTCTTCAAATCCATGGTGGAAATCGTCGGTTGATTGTTGGTCACCACTAAGTTTCTCCCCATGAAGTCCAATTTCACGAATTCCATGTCACTGCTTAAAACGAGTCAGCCAGCCAGAAGATGCATCAAAATTTCCTTTCAGGCCTAACAACTCAAAAAAGGTTTTTGCCTTCGCCACAATAAGACAAGACATTTACAGGAGTACCCTCTTTTCGAACTTCAGCTAACCACTCTGTCAATGCCGTGTCTAGCTCATCAAAGGTAGAACCCTTCATAGTTTTTCGCATTTTCATTGCTGAAGCACTGTCCGACATTGATGCAAAGTTCACCAGTTTGTCTTTTTGCTTTAGAATCTCACGCATTGTTGTTTCCGCGATTCCGTAATCCAATACCAGCTGCTGCCTTGTAGCGCCGTTTGCTACTTTGGAAATTAATTCTAGTTTTTGCGCAATTGTCAACACAAACTTCTTTCGTTTTCCTGACATTTTAAATCGGTAACGAAAAAACAAAACCAAAAAGCACAAGCACTGAACACAATAATTAACTCAGACCGGTTCGCAAACACCATCAGGCTTAAACTAACAATGGCGAGTGGGAGGAAGTGGACGTGTCAGTAAGATTAAGACGAGAGAGGGGGTGGAGCGGGCACTGCAAGAGTGAGTAAAAAATCACTCACTCATCAGAGGGGAAGATTCCGAGAAGGCCTGGGATATTTTTGCCATAAATAAGCACAATGTTAGCAAATTTAACGTTTCGCTCAGTTACGTGAACATTTTTATTTTCTTTTGCTTTACGCTTGTAAAAAAAAAAAAAAAAAAAAACTTTGTGCGGCAGGCGCGGATAATTCGTCCGCGGATGATCGGGAGTCTACTGTATGCACATCATCATCATACCATCATCGTATATAGATGACATTCTGCAACCTATTGTGTTACATTCTCAGAGTATAGCCAAGCCATTACTAGACACAAACGGCACATTTTGCGAACGATGGGCTCTATAACCGTTTGACTGCTAAGCAATTCTTGCAAAAACGCACGAAAACTGCGAGACATATTTTGACTTGATGTTGTCAAATAAAACACTCTCATTTAGACAAATATCAATCAATTTTAATAATTGTTTTCGTACTATAAAGCAACAAAGACACACTGAAACTCGCAGCTCAGAACGCTGCGCCACGGTTTTCGAGACAAATGAACACAGCGCTTTTGCACTGCGTAGCAGTCAAACGGTTAATATAGACACTTCAGTCTAATGCAATTCCCTTATCTTTGGCTTTATGCAGCATATCCGTGATATGAAAGGACACTGCCTAATCTCAACCCAGATCTGGATTTTACCTGGCATTTTACATACTGAGCATTTATTTGTGCCATTCCTTTTATGTCTATTTCAGGCATCTGAAAAGCTTTTATCAAAACCAGATGTAAGAGTACACGCTGCTGAGAAAAGCTCAAATACTGGACTGCAAATGGTTAAATGCACAATAATAAAATATACTGAGAAAAAAAATATTCAAATAAAAGAACATTCATAAGTAAAATAGAATTTAAAAGTTCATATAGTAATGAATGCACTGCAGTGTCAGCAATGCAGAAGGTCCATAATGAAATGTTTCATGCCTACTTCACAGCAAAATAAAAATTATTCCATTCAGAGATATATATTGCAATTCATACACGCTTATTATTATTAAACGTATAATATAAAATCCAATACAGAAACAGGCAAAATAACAGAACACATACATGTCGAATACAGCGTTGAAGATGTTGTATTTCCAATTGTTGCATGTACAAAGCATGATAACACTGGCTTAGGCATAACAATAACTGTTGATTACAAGGTTGAGACATGTCACTTATTGCCTGAACAGGCTGACCTAAAAAAAGAAACAACAATTACTCGAGATTTATATATACAGCTGACACAAGCACAAAATTAATTCTAAACAATATTGTTACGAAATGTACAGCAGCAGTAAAATAGCTTCCCCACAAAGCAGGTTAAGGGTTGCTAGAAAATGGCAAGGGAAGGCAGGGTTGCCACATTTGGAGAGAAATCGCCCATTTGGCGACAAAATTGGTGATGTGCCATAGACGGATGGAGAACCTTCTGGAACGAATTCTTACAAGTTTAGTACAGAATGTTCTCGAACACAAGCCAAAAGCTATATAAACCCTGCTGGTACGTGAAGAGTCAGTCTGTGCAGAGTCAATCCAGTTGATAGTCAGTCAGCGAACGAGTGTCTCATGCTCTAAAGTTGAATTGGTTGCCAAATGCATCGAGAGAGTCTGCTAGTGTATCGCGAGTTAGTACATTGTGTTGAGCTCCGGGAACGACTGAACCGAGTTGGGAGCTGTACTCTAGTGTATCGCCAAGTGCATCACAAGTTGTAGCGTGGAGAGTCTTGAGAGGACGTAGAGTTCCAAGAATGACTGAGCAGAGTCAGGAGCTGTACTCAGGTGTTTTGCCGTGAAGCTGTCTCCACTGTAACAGCCTGAAGGCTGTGTCGCTAATTGTTTCAGCATGATTATAGTAGGAGGCTGTGTCACTGATTGTTTCAGCATGATTATAATAGTTCTTCGCTGACTAAACGTGTTATTGGAGCTGTCTTGAATAATACTGACTAATAAATTGCATTTTCATTCTTCATCAAGTGCTGTTGTCGTTATTCACTCCAAATCCACGAACCCGTACTTGAAGAAAAACATAACAATATTTTAATATTTTATTTAGTCTAAAAGAACATTCAAAACGTTCAATCCTTAAGACTATTCCCAAAATGAAAATAAAACTAATATAAATGTAAGGCTGAATTTAAAATTTTATATTACACTATTAAAATTTATTTTGAAATTCAAAAGTTTTCCGTACGAAAATTTTTAATTTATCTTAGTTGAAAATTATAATTATGTTACCCAAAACTGCAGGATTTCAAAATAAGGTTCAAAAGTTAACTATAAAAGAAAATTTTAAACCAGGCGAAATTCAACTTCACATTTCTGTTAGTTTCACTGAAATGCAAAGCTAAGCTTTAAATAAATATTTTATACTGGCATACTTCCCTTCCCCATAAAATTTAAATTATTAACAGGTAACAATGCATATTATAATGCATACAAACATATTTTTTGAATTTTGAAAACTCTACTACTCTTGAACATAATGGAATATCAAAAATATGAAAAGTATTACTTTTTAAATATTCAAATCATTTCAAATTTATCAAAAAATTTATAAAGAATTTACTCTTACGTTAGCATTCAAAAATAAGGAAAAGAGCTCATGAACACCAAAAAGAGACCATAAAATTATACTTCTATGATCTTTTCTTCCATATAAATTACAAGAAATCAAATACAACTATTTTTAGATATTCGTCTGCAGTTTATTCATATATATTCAAACATGCAATGTTACTAAAACAATGGTTCAAAAAACATGCATCGAGGTATCTTTAGTGTACCATAGGTGAGTTTTTGTATTGGAGCTATGACAGAAAGAACATATAACAGACACTGTACAAACTACTGTTTTCAAGAGCTCCTACCAGTTTATCAACAGTTGTGAAAATTATTTTCAAGTACATGTCAACAAATCTGCATGTGTTCAAGGCCCTTTCAGAATGAAAGCTCCAGTTAAATTTATTTTTGTAGAAGGCAACCTCATTGTGTCTGTTGTATTATGACAATGCAAAGAAAATTAAGTTTGATAACACTAAGATGAAACTAAGAGTGTGTAGTATGGGAAAATGGATAGTTCCACATGCGACAACAAGTCTGCATAAGGTTTTTGGTGTTTGCTCTGATAAAAAGCAAGCATTATGAGAAAAAACAATGTGGAATAAGAAATTATATACCGATTTTATTCCAAGATTTCAAAAGATGTGCAATGGAAGCTCATTCTTCCCCTAATTGCAATTTATTTTTCCAATGATATGACTGTTCAAAATATGTATTTACTCTGTATACTTTATATAACTGTTCCCAAATTTGAAAAATGTGAATGATTTATTTCTAGCTTAACCAATGTAACTATTACATAAGCCTGTGTTCTGCCTCTCAATGCTGGGCTAAAAATTTTCATATACTGTGGGCACCACTAACTAAAAATGTTCAATAAATACTGTATAGAAATTTTCATCAACAGGCTGAGGGATAAACAGGATTCAATAACAAGCACATATATTAGTTGAAGCATTTAAGTACTAGCTCACTTAAAAATGGATATGAAGTAATAACAAAATAGCAAAAACTCTTACACATGTTAGGAATGCTTTGGCTTGAATTTTGATGATAGCTCTTAGTAACTTGCGGTTTGTCATTTAAAAACTGCGCTTGACACAATGCACTCAATTGTTCAATGTGACTTTTTAACTGCTGTACAAAACCTGAGGGCAGATGCTGCTGGTTGTCTTTTGAGATTGCATCAGAGCAGGAAGCAGAACTAGGTATCTCCCTAGAAGATCCTGCAACACCACCCGAGAAAGAGGCCTAAAAAGTACAAATTTTCTCTTTTACAAATGGAGGAAAAAATTTATACTGCAATAGAAGATTTATCACAAATAAATATTAATTCAATAAAAAAAGATACAATTAAAATAGCAGTTATGTTTTCAAATAAGAAATTGCTAGGACAAAGAAATTAAGACAATAAACTTCCTTTGCCATCTAAGTAGTCATATTTTTCAAGTTCTTTCATTTTACCTTAAAGCTGATTTTTACTCCATCAAAAAGGTGTTGATACCATGCAACAAAAAAAAAAAAAAAAAAAGAAAGAAAGAAAGAAAGAAAGAAAGAAAAAGAAAATGCTGGTGAGGTACCTCCATATAAAACAGGATGAAATTTTTAAAGATGATACTAACTTCTGATTGCAAATAATTAGGAAACTAATTTTATGCCAGGAAGAAGACATGCACGTTAGGTAAATAATAAATTTTCACCCCACAGGATTTAAATTAACTATTTCACTGTCAAAGATTAATAATATTTCCATAAAATCTATGGAATGAAACAGTAATATAAAGATCTAATAACATCAAATAGGATAGCTGCTGGGATTTTTTTTTTTTTTTTTTTTTTAAGACCAACGTAAACATTTTACTACTTTAAATAATATATTATTGGTCACATTCATTTTGTACTGTTTGAGGCCTTTTTACAGATATCTGTGGCCAAATAAGACCAAGATTTTCTTAAGATTCATATGGTGGGAAGATTATAAGGAAAGAAAACAAAAAATTTATCGTCACTGACGGGTAGTGTTTAGACTTACGAGCAGCCCTTGCTAGCTGCCATTCTAGATTACCATTTGGAACAAAATGAAAGCAATTTTCCTGAAACCGTAGAAAAGCTGAAGAATGCCAATTCTATGTGGATAACTGCATAACTTCGGTAACTAGTCAAGATGAACTTAAGAAATTCATTTTTGAAGCAAAACAGATTCTGGCTACAGGTTGTTTTAAGAGGCAGGGAACATTCCAGTCTAACAGGCGAAGAATGTCGAAAAAACTTGTCCCTGTTCTTGGATTATTATGGGATAAAACTAAAGATGTTCTGTTTTGTGATCTTGAAAAAATTGATTTCAAGCAAAAACCCATTACTAGAAGATATATTCTTTCGACAGTTCACAGCATCTTCGATCCTATAGGAATTCTGTGTCCAGTAACGATTCATTTGAAACTGTTGATACAGAATAGCTGGAACCTGAAGATTGGTTGGAACCTGAAGAAGATTGGTTCAATAAATGGCTTGAAGATTTACATCTGTTGACAGAGATCAAAATTCCAAGATATGTCCAAAGCAATGTCTCGGAAGAAAAATTGAGTTTTCATACTTTTTGTGATGCGAGCAAGTCCACCTATAGCGCAATTGTATTTCTACGACACAAATGCGAGAAAGGGGTAAAAGTTCATTTGATTGTAACTAAAAGTAGAGTGGCTCCTTTAACAAAGATAATGATGCCTTGATTAGAATTGTTAGCATGCTTGATCGGAGCTCGTCTCACTGCAACAGTGAAAGAAGCGATGGATTTAAAGGGAATATCAAGTGCCTATTGGACCGACTCCTCTACTGTTACGTTCTGGATCAAGCATGCAGATAACTGGGAAACATTTGTAAATAATCGAGTGAAGGAGATAAGAAATTTAACATCAAAGGAACAATGGAAGCATATTCCAGGAAGCAACAATTTGGCTGATCTCCCATCCAGAGGATGTTCCGCTGGAGTTTTGCTCAGATCCAGATGGTGGGAGGGTCCACCGTGGATTAAACAGCCTGAAGAAAATTGGCCCGTCTCTGAAATTAAATTAACTATGGAAGACGTTTCTAAAAAAAGATAAAAGGGAATAACTGGCTTACCTACCCCAATTGCTCCTAACGAAAAATGGTACTTGCATCGTTTTTCTAAATATTCGAGAATCATTCGGCTGATAGCTTGGATTCTGCGATTTTTTCATAATTCTAGAAATTCCGATCACAAACTACAGGAAGAATTATCCGTTCAGGAAATAGAAGCAGCTGAGGAAAGGCTTTTCTTAATTGTTCAGAAAGAATCTTTCCAAAACGAATCTACAAAATCAAAGTTGAAAACTCTTTGCATTTTCACAGATAAAGAAGGTTTAATGAGACTGAAGACAAAAATCCTTTGAAGAGATGATACAGATTATTTCGTGTGTCATCAACGGTTTTGGATTTTAAGAGGACGCAAAGAGTAATCGTGAAATGCATTCGATGCAAAAGATATAATACAAAAAAAAAAAAAAAAATCGGAACACTTCCAGCCCCATTGCCTAAAGACAGGGTCCGAGACGCTCTGGTTTTTGAAGTAACTGGAGTAGACTTATCTGGACCTCTTTATCTAAAGGATGGAAAGAAAAGTTAGATACTTTTATTCACCTGTGCTGTTTATAGAGCCATACATCTTGAACTGATAAAAGGACTTTCCACCGACGATTTTTTGTTGGGCTTCAGAAGATTCATAGGCAGACATGAACGACCAAAAACTATGTATAGTGACAATGGTACAAACTTTGTTGGGACTAAAAACCTCTTTCTTTCACTCGATTGGAACAAAATTATGCAAGAATGTTCTTTTTTAAGATTACATGGAAGTTTAATACCCCCACAGCTGCGTGGTGGAGGGGGGTTGGTGGGAGTGAATTATTCAGATGGTTAAGAAAATTTTAAGAAGAATATTAGGAAGAGTCTGCTTGAGATATGAGGAGCTGTGTACCATTCTCTGCAATACGGAAGCTGTAATCAATGCAAGACCGTTAAATTATTTGTTTGAAGATTTAATGCCTTTAACACCCTCTATGTTCATTCAGGATATAAAAACGGTTGGAGTTCTGGACTTGGACCATATATATGAAGTCAATATCAATAAGAGTTATAGATATCAAAAGAAATTATGACAAGATCTCACAAAAAGATTTATAGACGAATATTTGAGTCTCCTAATTCAATCCAGAGATAATAAAGCTACTCGAAGACAAATATATTTAGGAGATGCGATACTTGTCGGAAGTGAGAACAAAAAAAGATTGGAATGGCCATTGGGTCCAGTTATTGAATTATTCCAAAGTCAAGATAGGAGATTGTGTCACAATGCTCTAGAGGTTCGGTGGTCGCGCCTTGAAACCACTGCTCTTCACAATGGTGTTTGCTTGCTTCTCAAATAGGAATGTTTATTTTTACCCAGATACAGATAAGGGGTTTTGAAATCACAGTTATTTTATTACTAAACAATACATGCACCTGCCCAGTAAAAAAATTTTTCTTTTCCAGAGATCTCAACACACTTGCTCCCCAAGCCGGTATTGTGATTTTATAAATTATCTCTTGCGGTTTAAATTTAATGTAAATATACTCTGCTATAATTAAAAATAGAAACCACTTTAAGTTTTATTTAAATTAAAAATATTTTCTGAATACTTTGGGATGAAATGCGAATAAAATAAGTATGAATGCAAAACAAATGATCCATACCAAAGACCAAGCCCCCCCCCCCATTAACATAAAAAACCACAAATTTCATGTGGCAGATGAAAAGAAACTAAATAACGCTGGACATATATCAGTGAAATTTAGATCCAGGCAGCGTACATTTTGTAGCACAAGGAAGGAACCTTACAGAAGATACATGTGCGAAATGTGCAATATGGGTCTATGCATGAACCAAAATGACAAAACATGCTTTGAACAGTGTCACAAAAAAATTTATTCTTTGAAATTAAAAAAAAAAAAAAAAACACTGAGTTCTTTTTTTCCCCTTATTTTAGAGAGTTTTTCAATCCATTTAGCAAAACGTCCTTATTATGTAGGTACTTATATTTTCACTGCTATAGAAAAATTACATAAATGTTTATTTTTAAATTTTTTTCTGACGATTTACTTTGCAAAATAATGTACAAAAATTATATATAATGCATTTCTTACATACATTTTTTTTTTTTTTTTTAAATTCGTAAATTTTGTCATTTATTGGAAACACGCACGGAGAAAGGCAAGTTTTTTCTCCCTACTATCTCAGTAAGTTTCAAAGTCCTAGATGCGCGGTGGTTTCACAGAGCGACCACCACCCACAGAACAATGGGCAAGAGTAGATTTTTTAAATTAATATATTATTTGTCTCTACAATCATAATATTCAATTTCGAGAGTTATCAGTTAAAAAATTATACAAAAATATTGCGCACATCAAAGGGTTAACTAATAATAAATAAATTTAGAGGAAAGAAGAACAGTAAATGATATAAATAACATTAAAATGAAGTTAATTACTTAAAAATTGAAGAATTACAATAATCAATGATAATTTGGCGAGTATAGTCATATTAAACGTTAGCCTAGATGACTGATTGCTATTTTTTTATCTTACTGCAAAATGAAAAATAAGGCATTTATTAAAATGAAAAAAATAAAGTTAAAAAGATTTTGCGGTAAAATCCCAGTTTTCGCTATGGCCTTGATACAATTTTAAAAACTGCCGCCAACACCAAAACGACCGGTTTACTGCCCAACACCTTCTTAAACAGACACTGAGAGACAGAGAGAGGTAACTGTTGTTACTGCTTATCATAATTTCGCCAAATCCCATGTGTACCATACATGGAGGTTAGAATAGAAAATATGTATTAAGATAAAAAAAAATTCTCTGCAACAGGAGTGGCTCCATCCCAACGTAGAGAGAAACAGCTGCGCATGCGCGAAATATCTGTCAGCGAAGATCGCAAAGTTCAAAGGTCACGTTTATCAAGAGTACACAAAACGATTATCGTTTTAAATTTCTTTAAACTTTAACCCCTTCGAGCCGGGTAGTGAAAACGCGCGCTTATCGCGGAGGCCGGCAGCGTCTTTCGCGAGCGTCTCTCCAGGGCCGGGGGCTTTTTTGGTAGTAAGCCTAAATCCATGAAATTTTCCGAAGTATCAACGCATTGTTTAATAATGCTCTATAGAGTATTTAAACGGCTTATGCTTTATAGATATTTTTTATATGTATACTTTAATTACCTAATTTCTTGTTTAAATGCATATTTTACACATTTTATTTTAATTACTCACCATTTTATGACTTTTAACATTATACATCTGAAAACTAAATATATTACTTAAAATTCTCTTTTCGTATGAAAAAATTTGAAAACAGGGATCTACACACAGTCCTACGTTACATTCCTTGAACTCGTAATAACTCATTTGCCGTTTTGGAGGATTTTTCCGGGAATGTGAACAAACGAAGCATTGTCATCTCATTTTCTTATCAGTCTCTTCTGAACAAAGTTTTGGAAAATGTCTTTCAGTTAATCTTTCAGAATCAATATCAGAATTTCAGAATCAATATCTGAAATATTTTGCATCATTTCTTCTATTTCATTCTCTGTTAAACATTTTCAACGCTTCGACATTGCAACGGTAAAAACAGAAAGAATTCATGTCTAACAAGATGTAATTATTTTCTAAAAACTGAACTGTAAACCGCTTTAGCGCATATAAAACTTCTACTTACAATAAACAACTACCACATGCGAATAAAGTGCGATTTAAAGAGACGTCATAAATCACGCTATTCGGAAACATTTAGTTCCCCGTTTGTTTATATAATCAAAAACACGTGTATGTGAGTCATGCTTTTCTCATTTCGAGTAGGTCTAATGTACATGTATCTGAAACCATATGGACATACAGTGCCATCTTGTGGCAGAAATTATAGTTTGAAAAACGTTCCAGTACGCTGACACAAATACGTGACAGTAGGTAGTAAACGGGAAAATGCTCTATCATGCCTGCGTGTCGGCCGGTAGGTGAGTGTGTTCGTTGCTGGCACGTAGACGTGACAGTCGGCGCGAAGGGGTTAAAGAAAAAGAAAATATTTTTTGCACAAGTAAATTAATTAATAGATTAGTTATTTGGAGCAAAAAAAAGTATGAAAATCCGAGTATAAATTATCGCGAAAGTCAACTTTTCTTCTTAACACATGCTCAACAATTTCCTGTACACATCGCAGAGGGAGAAATTCTCACCGTCAAATTCCGTCACCAAATACCTCAGAAAGTTTTTCCCTCTGCTTCCTAGCAGCACTATAGCAAACTGATTTATATTACATCTATGGAACTTTTCTTTCTTTACCTAGATATTCTTACATTAGAACAGAGTACAAGGAGGCTATTCTAGCTTACCTTTTCTGCTCTTTCAAATATCTTAAATACAACCTTTAAAAAAAAATTAAATAAAGCTAAATTTGGAAAGCTGTTACTCATATTAAAATACACCACTGACATTCTTCAGTTAGCAAAATATGATTATCGTGAAATTGTTTCCAACTACATACAAAGTTCTTTCACAGAGGTTTCTCCTGAAAAAAAAATTCTTATAATAGTATACTGAATAAAATGACTATACTAATGAAAGTTACCAACTAGACACATTTTAATTAAGAAAAGCAAATAACTTCCAAATGTAAAACCCTAAAACAACAGCACTTCTTGAAAATCGAAGAACATCTGTTCTCTTGTTCTTATCAGTTGTGGTAAACAAGCCTTAATTCTCAGTTTGTTCTATGACGAATAAACATGGACACCAAATACTTTTCCTAACATTAAACTATAATCCAGTTAAACAATGTTAACTGGAAGTTGATAAACTTATAACATCATTCACTTTCACATGCAAGCAGTTTAAATGTCTTTCCATTAGTATCTTTATGCCATTCATTTTTAATATCAAATTCAAAATACTACAATGTAATTAAAAATAAAAATAAAATACATTTCTTATTTGAATGAAAATGTAGATATAACAAAAGTTTTTATATGAAATTACAAAATAAATGGGAACAATGTTCAACATTAAACAGTATACATAGCCTACCATTTTACGAGGTCTTGTCTTTGGAGGAGGGGGAGGAGGGTAGCCATGAAATATATGAGAATCTCCTAAAAAATAAAACACACATAAGTAAATTATTTATAAAATTAACAAATAAACACTCTACTATAACTTTCCTTACTCTCACAACTGTCCAAAGAAAGAGCTTAGTCAGTAAATCCTACTATCATACAAAGAACAAAACATCTTTACAAAATTTAACCTGTAACAAAATATACTAGTACACATAGACTACATCCATTACATAAAGCTTGACTGAATTACAGATATCAATTTCCTGCCCCTTGATGATGAAACAAAAATAGACATCACAACATTTTCTTTTCAAAAAGAACTAAGGGTACAATCAAAATGATACCATTCAAATCAGAATTATTGACTTTAAAAAATACAGCAGTGATAATTTTCTCTGACACTTTAATGTACATTATAATCCTTCACTCTATTTTTAAACTATTTATGGAATTCACGCTTAGCAGGCTGAGTTATTACATAATACTTACAAGAATAATAATTAAATAACCTAAATATTTATACTTTGTAGAGAAATTAGGATACTTTGAAGCTGGAGATGTGAAAAATGCACAATGCCCTCGCTGGGACTCAAACCACTGACCTCTCAAATACGCATCAAGTGTGCTGACCACTACACCACAAAGGCATGCTAAGAAGGCAGGAGAAATACCTTATAACTTCATTGTAAAATTTTAAAAAGCATGTTTTATTTAAAGTGATACATTAGTACAATTATATAGCTAAAGCTCTTCGTATGACAAACGCATCATTTTCAGATTGGCATTTTACAAAAAAATTGCTACGAGAGGTCCGAGCAAATTTTGTCACCCAACTGTCCTGGGAAATGTCCAGTGAGAACACATACATTTCCCCAAAGATATGTACAGTTACAAAGTAAAAATTCGATTATCTTCATAAAGAATATTGTGTGTTGCAAAAGACAAAGAATGTAAACACCCCTTGCAGGGCAGAGTTTAGAGAGCATTTGTACTCAAACACTACATATCAATATGAATAAAAAATTTCTTTCCCTGAAAAATGTATCAACTGATAGTCCTAAGCTGACAGGATTCACCCTCCTCTTTCACTGTAAAGCTAAAACTCCCAGCACAATATCAGTTCTGAACAGAGCTATGTCAGACAACTAAATCAAACAACAGAATTGGAGAATTTCACATTTTTGGTTACATGTTAAAAAAATGTGACCACGACATTATATTTACTGCATCCTCATTCTTCTAGAATTGTCACATTTGTCTCACACAGCCTTTTGTTTAGAATACAAATATGATGGAAGCGAAGATAAAGGAAAAGTAACCTACAGAGGTGTTTATCTTTATGGTTGGAATATGGATCCTAACATAAAAATTGTGGATGATTTTAAGAGTTAATGATTTGTTTCATTAAAGCATGGAAGCTCGAAAAATAACAAGAAAATATTTAAAAAAGTTTCAATGGAAAATATTCATACAGTTCATACAGTTATCTTCATATCTTTCAAGATCTGCTGTATAGGAAAGCAGATGGGACCAAAAGGTTCATCATTCTTGATATCTGGGGAAGGGATTATTACAGCGAGATTCAACTGAATTAGTGCATTCACCTTGGAAAAATGCAGAATTTTTAGAATGTGCCAAACTCTGGCAACTATGCACATAACAATTCTTCAGTTTTAACAAGCCATTTCTATATATGTTCTGCTTGTTGTATTACAAGTTCCAATAGTTTTTACAAACAAATCATGACTTTTTTGCTTTGTTTTAAATTCAGTTTATAAATATAGGCTTCTGAAATCTGTCTTTAATGGAAGAATCTGCAGTAAAAATTTTGTAGCAATAAAATTGTCTCCAACTGATGAAAGTAAAAATTATTTTGCATCAATTCTTAATGCAAGCATAATAAAATTTTCACCAAAACTCCTCCCAAAATTGAAATGTCTTAATTTTTTTTTCCCCCCTCCCTTGTTTGTTTGTTTCCATACATCTCCAGTTTGTCAAATAGAATAACTCAGACATTATCTTTAAACCTTTTAAATCTGTTTGATAACACCAATTTGAAATAAAATTATCCTTTCCAAAAAGTTTTATCACAAATATGCATTTACTATTTAACACAAGATTACTGACAAGGCTATTTATAGCAACAAGTCTAAAACTAATATATAGAGTTTCAATAATGAATAAAAAAAGTGTTGTGAAAGATATCACATTGAAACCTTGAAGGAGTATGTGCATGATGATATGTACACTGGTTATCATTAATTAAGGAAAAATCACAAAAATGATTACTTGAAAAGTTACGAGTAGAATTTAATGAAGCTGAACCATAGCATAGACACATAGTAAGGTAGAAAATTGAATGGAAAGGAATTATCAGAAAAGTTATGGTGTTATAGAAATTAACCTATGTGTAACATGATCAAATTAAATGCATCAGTTTGGTATAGGAAAATTTCTTTCAATATGGAATTTGATCTCCCTTAGAAGCAACAGAGCATATAAAGTGATGTTTGATGCTGTCAATCATATGGTCTATCAGTGCCGTGGGAAGTGAGAGCCATTGCTCTTGCAAAGCAGTTACAAGAGTCTCAAAAGGATTGAGAGCAGTTATAGGTCTTCCTAAAGCATCACAAACATGCTCGATAGGATTTAGGTCCTGTGATCTAGTTGGCCACTCCATGTGCTGAACTGATTGCTGCTGAAGATAATCATCCATGATGCTTGCCCTATGCAGTTTAACATTCTCCTCCTGTATCAGGTAATCATCACCTATTGCCCCAGCATAAAGGCATACATATGCATCAAGGATATCATCTATATAGTCCTGAGCATTCATGGTTCCACGTGGAAAGACATGGAGGTCTCTGCATCCATCCAAAGTGATACTACCCTAAATACAAACTGTTCCTTCTGTATGCATCTCTTTCACAATGGTTCCATGGATGATAACGGGTTCCATGTCCCCTCTAAATGAAATTACACCTATTATCACACTGAAGTCTAAACCTGGACTCATCCAAAGATAACAACCATCCACTTATCAACCATCCAGTGAATATGTTGACATGCCAACCTCAAACGCTTCCTTCTATGATGTGATGCGAGTGTCACACAAATGGCTGGTTACCTTGCATACAGACCTCCTTCACAAAGCCTTCTATGTACAGTTGACATTGATACCAACCTTCTGGTGGCTGCAGCAAGGGAGGATCTGAGTTAGGTTGGAAATGCAGTTCTATTCCATCATGCACATAACAACAAATATTGGTCATCAGCACTCATCATAGTTCTTTGCTAAACCTTGGCTGAACCTCCTCGATGCTGAATCCGTAGTTAGAAATTGTTGCCAAAGTCTAAGTCTATGAACCACAGAAAGACTCACATTTAGCCAAATGGCTTCTTCTGTCTTTGTCCTGCTCCTAGTCTCTCAATAGCTCTCCACAGAAGTTCTTCAGGGAAATGATGCCTGGAGGTCATTCTTAACGAACTAGATATGAAACAGGGTTGCCACTCAAACAGGAGAATGAAATTCCCTGGCTTTTCCAGGTTTTCCACATATGTTTCGAGAAAATTCCAGTCTATCCGCGTAATGTACGTTGCCTGTGCTAAGAGGTAAATTAATTATGATATTACTTGTACTGTGTAGCAAATTCACTTTGTTTGTTAATTTTGTTTACTTTTCCGCTTAAAAAACTTAATAAAATTTAAGATATGTACATTGGATAACAACTGTACGTTTTATTTAATTATTACTCATGATCATCCCCAGTTCAACACGAGGCTAATCCGGTTCTTATAAATCACAACACAATGCTAAAAGTTAGGTTAGATTTTAGGTAAATTTAATTTGTGTGAGGTGTATTCTTAAAAGGCAGCTTAACACTTGAAAACACAAATATAATTATAATAGGAGTTGTTTTCTCCACTGAAGATTGAGATTAGAATCTACCCAATCTGGAATAAAATAAGGCTTTTTTTGCAGACATTCTGCAGCTAAACGAAAGAAAGAAATCTATTTAATGATATTTTTTTACTAAATTGAGGTATTTTATATTTATTTTGCAGCATACATATGGAAAAAATATGTGCATTAAATTTCATCATACTGTTAGAATGTCATACTGTTAGTTGTCATCATACTGTTAGAATTAATTTCAGAATTATGCCAGAGAAAATTTCCTGAAATTTGGAAATATTATTTACTAATGATAAATAAATTGAGGGAAGAAGCAACATTAAATGATATGAATAACATAAAAATAAAGATAATTACTTAAAAATTTAATTAGAATAATCAACGATATTTTAGCGAATATAGTTATATTACATGGTTATCCTAGATGATTGATTACTATTTTTTTATTTTACTGCAAAATGACAAGGTATTTATTAGAAAGAAAAGAAAAGAAAAGAAAGATTTTGCGGTAAAATCCTAGTATACGATACGGCCTTCGCGTGATTTTGAAAATTGTCGCCAAGAACAAAATGACCCGTTTACTGCTCATCATCATGTCATCAAATCCCGCTGTACCATACATGGAGATTATTCTCACCAAAGAACGTCTATGTAAAAAGCGGAGAGAAAATTTGCCAAGGGATTTGACGACGGAATGGCCAGAATTTCCCTCTCCGCGATGTGTACAGGAAATTGAGAAACACGTGTTCAGAAGAAACGTTCTTTGACAAAAAAGAAAACTATGAAAATCCGTTTTTACATTATTGCGAAAAATCCAAGAAGAAACGTTTTATCAAAGAACGTTTTTTCTTGGATTTTTCGCAATAATTTTAAAAACGGATTTTCGTAGATTCCCCCCCCCTCAAAATAACTAATCCATGAATTAATTTACTTGCGTCAAAATATTTTCTTTTCCTTTACAGTTTAAAGACATTTTAAACGATATTCATTTTATGAACTCTTGATAACGTGACCTTCGAACTTCGACACCGGTTTCGAGCTTTGGCGACAGATATATCGCTCATGCACAGCTGTTTTCCGCTATGATGGAACAGAGCCATGTCTGTTGCAGAGAAGTTTTCCTTCTTCATAATACATATTTTTTTAATTCTAACCTTCCTGGTACCGTATACTAGGATTAAACCGATTTTGTTTTATACGAGAACAGGTACTTTCTTTAGTTCATGCACTGCACATGCAATTCTCGAGGTTACTGGAAACCAAAAGTTGCGGGAAACTTGCTTTGCCTTTCTAAAAAGACAATCAAATTGGAGCTGCGAAAATTGGCTCTATGCCAGCTGCCCGAATGACACTCACGTGATACACAATTCGCCAAAAAAGTGATCTCTTCCGACGTCGGCGCAAAACTCGCCTTTTTTGGCGGGATCGTTGTATGAAATTCCCTGACTTTTCCAGATTTTGACTAAAACACTTAAATTCCCTGACTTTTCCCTGAATTTTTTGGTCAGTTTCCGAATTCCTTGACTTTTTCCGGTTTTCCAGGTAGCGTGGCAACCCTGATCAAAGACGTCTTATCTCAGTATCACAGCAAAATTTAAAGGTTTTCTCTCAAAGAACTCTATGCTCCTCGCAGATCACGCATTCTGATTGCAGCACAAGTAATTTACATACTGCAATTTTATTCAAAAACTCTTACTTGATAACATATTCAAATTTTACACAGACTGATTTTTTTTGGCCCGAGTACTTTATTTTAGATACATCGCTATTTTCACAATTTTTCCTTAATATTTGGAAACCAGTGTATTTTCCAACACTCTGGTAATACATGATCACTGCAAGTCATGCAACTCAATAGATAAAATTTTGTTTGCTGTAGAAATATATTGCATTTTGGAATTCAGGTAAACTGAATTGATTACCATGGTTCACTGCAAATTTTAATCAAACTTCCGAAAATCCCCTCCGAGCAAGATCTACGATTGGTACAAAATATTTTAAAGTACAGGCTAAACATGTAAAGATATAACATCTTAAGAACGAGTTAAATGTGCTCATAGCTAACAAAATCTAAGGAAAACTTTAGGAAGTGCAAGTTCTGAACTTTAAATTCCACAGCCTACAATTTGAAAAATTACTGAATTATCCGACACTATCAGTCTGCATACAGAGCATTTGTGAACTGCTACAAAAACTACATCTTAAGAAAAATTTACATTCAATATTACACTTTGCTTTCCTAAACTATTGAAACTACATAGTGGTTTTTTTAATTATTTTTTATTTTATTTTTTTTATTTATTTATTGTGTGTGTGTAATAATCCTATATAACTATATTAAAAATTACAATAATAATAATAATAAGGAAAATATTGTTTGACTACAACTCCAAAGATAGGTCAATACTATATTTGCTACTTACGAATAAATGCCTTTTTATGAAAATTTTCTGTTTTATCAGAATTATCAGAAATAGAATCAACAGACTGTTGCATAAACTGTTGAGGAAACTGAGCTACTTTCCTGCGTCCACATACACTCCCCTTCTTTTCCAAAACTGGAACTTCCATACCTGAAATAGACCAAATAATAGCTAATATTAGACTTTCACAGACTTTTATGTGTACAGAATCAGAAGTTAAAAGATGAAGCTTAATAGCACTATAAAAAGTAGTACATAACAAATAATACAATTTTGATCTTAACCAACAACTTATATTTTTTTATTAATCACATTACTACGCTTAAGATAACTGAATGATTCAATTATTTCTGTAATAAAGAAAAATTCTTCCTTACTGGCTAATCAGCATACCCAGGATGACAGAAGCCCTACAATCTTGTTACAATTACAAGCCCCAACCTAGGAAACTTTGCGAAGAAATTTTTTTATGGCCAAAGAAAGTTCTTATATAAAAAGGCTAAGGGGGAAGGGGAAACTTTATAAAAAGCAATAATATAGTAACTTGCAGATTTAATTTAGCATGTGCTACTACTGTAAATTATTAATCCAAAATAAAAGGACAGATACATTGTAAATCCGTGAATTTTGATCAATTTATTCAGCCTCCTATTTGGCATCTCTACTTTAAATCTGCAGCTACTATAATTTGTTGATTAACTTACAAAGATAATGTTTGGAAGAAAGGGTAAAAAAAGGTAATTCAAAGTGAAAATTCAAAGTGAAATAATCAAATGGGAGGTTACAGCAATTTTTGCTAGAGTGAAATTGATCCTTTACTTATTCTCAAATGTAAATTTTAAATTTCGTGTGACCCTCATGTTATACAAAAATAACTTTAAATACAAAAATTAGAAGGAAAGTAATCCATGTTTATAGCAATTTTATATTTAGTACTTTTTCTAAAAAATAACCGCATTCCATTGGGATCATTTTTGACAAATGGGCTGCGAGGAATAATGGATCAACTTTCTTCACAGGATGTACACCCTCTCTAATCGATATCATGTTCCCAAGTTATACTTAATTCAAGCACTGCTTGCTTTGCTTAATAAAGGTTTTTCTGTTTAAGTTTTATTAATCATGAATTCTCCTAGCATTATGAAAAATTTCCCATAATATAGATGATTTCTTCAAAATGCCTGTGACAACCAGGCTGGATACAACAAGTAATAAACTGTTTGTGTAAAGATCTACCATTCATGTATGTGGTATGTTTCATTGCATAGTACCAAAGACAGGTAAAGAAGTTGACAAAACAGCAACTACTACAGTCAAAAGTCATTAATTCGGACACCCATAATCCGGAATGATCTATAATCTGGACCTCAAAGCTACAAACTTTCTGCACATACGTCACGTTTACGCGTAAACCCTTTACGGCTGCGAATTTGCGTGTGCGCATGTGCATAATACGTTTATGCATGAGCGTTTAATGTATAACGGACGGTATAAGCTAAGCTAAAATTATCTAATTCAGTTAATGTTGCAGATTGCATTGTTCCTTTAATCTTCGAATTGGATCCAGCTTATTATTTTTTGCAGACTGTTAGAGCAATTTTATAAAAGTAAGCTTGAACTTTCGATTATGTCAAATAGAATTTCCAATATATATTTACTAATATGTAAAGGATCTACAAAGCGAAAGTATGTTTCGAAGTCCATTAAACAAAAAGTGGAATTGCTGCAAAAAATGGATAAAGGCATATCCTGTTTCTTAACCATTCTCAAATCTGTTCAATTTCACGCTGCTCTGGGGGGGGGGACATCGCGGCACGCAATGAACTGGAAGTTGATCTGTCAGCACTATCCTTATCTTCAGAGCAGATGTTTTTATTTTATTCAGCTTATAATTCCTTACTAAATGTAGTATTTCATCTCGATGTATTCCATCTTTGATATGATTTAAATCAAATTCCTCGTCATTATAAATATCACGAGTACACATCAAATAGTTTTCTGGTTGCAATTTTCTAATTTCGACTATGCGTAATGTATGCTTTACGCATGCGCGCATTAAAAGAAATGTTTAATAAAGTAAACAAATAAATCTTAAGCTTTTTTTGGTAAATTTTGATACCCTTTAAATCATAATTTTCTTTATTTCATAAATTACGGTTTCATATTTTTAATTTTGTAATTTCTGCATGCCATCTTACCAGATTTAAACTGATGATCTATAATCCGGAAAAATCGATAATCCGGAATCGCCGAAGTCCCGACGAGTCCGGATTAACGACTTTCGACTGTATATAAATATATAATAATTTGTTTACTAAAGAGATATTAATGATATTATCTCCTAAGATTAATTTTAGTAGAATTATCTAAAAAGAGTGAATAATCCATAGTTAGTAAGTTTAATTCCGAAAATTGTTTTAAATTAACTTGAATGTAAATTGTTAAAAGTGTTTAACGGGGACTTAAATTAAATCATGAATAACAAAATTTCAATTGTAAAAAGAAATTAAATTAAAAGCAAGTAATTAAATTAAAAACAAGTAATCATTGCCATTGATTGGAAATTAGTTGACTTTTCAAGGGGAACAAACCAATTCCCGTTCAATGAAAAATAATTAAGAAAAAAATTAAGAATTTATGGGAGAGGGAGTGACTAGGAATGCTTGAGGGACATATGTTGTGGAGTTCTCATTTGAGTGAAACCATCTGTTAAAATTTTTGAATATACTAGTGAGTGGAAATTAATTAATTTCTGGCTAATTGCCGTGTCATAACGAGGAAGAAATTAAGAAAAGGAAAAAAGGAATTTTCACTGTCAAAGAGCTATTTGACAGACAGATTATGAAATAGGCCCATTTTTTTTTTTAGTAACAGCATAAGTCTGAAGACAATTAGCTTTTTCCATTATATACAGCTTGTAATTACACTATGTTCAAATCCTTCAACTGATAGTCATCCAACTTATACCGCCTTCTCAGGTTTAGGAACAAATTATCATATCCCTATCAGTTAAATGATTTAGAGTGAGTATTTAACGCCTGCTCTTTTAAGGCAATGGTTAATAAATTGATTAGGTATTAGATTATTTTTGAGAATTTTAATAAGGAGCAAAACTTCGTGTTGTAGATCTATCATATCTGTGCTGATATTTTTAATTCATTGTATATGATTTATTATTGTATTGTTAATTACTTTTTTTGGATATGTTGGAATTCCAATTTATTAATTTGTTAGTATTGAAATTGAAGTTTCTTGTTTTGTCAAAAAGTAAAATTTTTTTGTAGTTAATGATTTGAAGATTGAGATAGTCTATGCTATTTTGTGAATTATTAGTTTTATTAAGTGTAAGGCAATTTGGATAAATCTCTGAGTATTCAATTTTATTAAAATTATTAATTGTAATAAGATCATCAATATATCTGTAAGTGTGCTCGTAGTAATTTAATTCTTGTGGTTGTAGATTTTTTTGGAAGTTAAATTCTTTGATAAATAAAAAGATACTACAGAGCGATGTACTGGAATGGGACGCCATTCGAAGACCTCTGACTTGTTTAAAAAGTTGATTTTGAAATTTAATGTAGTTATGAAAAAGTGTGCATTTTAGGTAGTTATGAAAAAGTAAATATAAATACCTGGACTCGTCAGGACTTTGGCGATTTTTCCGGATTATAGATCATCAATTTAAATCTGGTACGATGGCATGCAGAAATTATACAATTAAAAATATGAAATCGTAATTTATGAAATAAAGAGCAATTATGATCTAAAATGTATCAAAACTTACAAAAAATGCTTAATATTTAATTGCTTACTTTATTAAACATTTCTTTCAATGCAAGTTGTTTAAGTTGCTTTGTTTTTTGTGCTAATACTTTCTCCTTAACTCTATAAACAGACATAATTTCTTGTTCAATTACAAAGTTCCACTCTTCAAGTTCTGTAATTGCTGTGTCGAAAATACCGACTAACTTGTCAATCAAAATTTTTTCTTTTTGAATAACCTCTCTGTCACTTTCTTCACTATCGGAAGCGTATTTTCTGGATCTAGAACCATACTACAGATTTCGCCGTCCGTTAATTGATTGATGACTGGGGCACTGTCGTCCCAATGAAAAACTTCTGTTTTATCATCTTCATTTATTACGGCTTCTCCACATTTCTTTACAAAGTCCAATAACTGGAAAATTTTAGTTTGCGATATCCAAAAACCTTCATATTTGTGGCTATCATCTTCATCGTCCTCACCATGAAATATGGTAGCTGGCCATAAATTATGCTAAACATTTTTTAACGTATCTGGAGACACATCCTCCCAACACACATGCCTAAAGCATACAAAAAAAAGTATGTGGCTTTGAGGTCCGGATTATAGATCATTCCATATAATGGACGTCCGGATTACGGACATTGTACAGTATATATTTACACTCTTAGACAAAACAAAATGACGCGGCACGATGTACCGAGGAGAACAAAAGCAAATTAGACACAAATTGATATGCATACAGGTTTTGATAGAAAATGCAAAATTTTACATTTTGGCTGCCAATGAATGAACGGTTGTCACTACAGCGCATCTGATCTGCGCAACTGGCAGGATATTTAAGAGGAGAAATTATGATTCCAGGTCATAAATTCTTCAGGAATTTCATTCCGTGTACTCTGGTAGACAGTAACTATGTATGTCTCGCATACAGGTGCGCGAACGATATGTGCAGATGTCAGATTTTGAGAGAGGTTGTGTTGTTGGGCTCAAAGAAGCTGGTTGGGCTTATCGGTGCATAGTTCGACATTTGAGCAGGAGCGATGCCACTATTAGATGATGTTGGCAGGAATGGGTGAAGCATGGCCGCACACAGCATCAAGAAGGAAGCGGTAGGCCTACAGAAACGACTGAAAGTGAAGACCGAGCAACCGTCAGAGCGGCACTCACAGCCCCAGATGCATCATTATCATCGATCGTATGTGCAATTAGTGCTTCAGTGACCGCAAGGACCATTCATAGACGGCTCACAGAAAGGGGGCCGAGGTCACAGCACCCCTTGCACCGACTACCATTGACTTCTGTACAATGTCAAGCCTGTTTGCGGTGGTGTCGGGCTCATTCACACTGGAATGTCACTGACTGGAGTAGAATAGTCTTCACTGATGAGTCCCGCTTTGAACTGAGCCTCGATGACCAGCGAAGGAGAATCTGAAGACGTCCCGGACAGCAGTGTGATACCAACTTGACTGTCTTATGGCAGACAGGCCGACAACCAGGAGTGATGGTCTAGGGTGCCATTTCATTTCATAGCAGGACCCCTTTGGTTGTCATCCGTCGCAACCTTACAGCACAGTGGTACGTCGACAATGTTCTAAGGCCCATTGTGTTGCCCTTCATGTCATGCCATTCTGGGCTTATATTTCAGCAAGATAATGCCCGCCCCCACACTGCACATGTTTCTACTGCTTGCCTTAGTGTTTGCCGAACATTACCTTGGCCAGCAATGTGGCCGGATCTCTCAACTATTAAGCCCGTTTGGAGCATTATGTTCAGGGCTCTCCAATCAGCTCGGGATGTTGATGATCTAACGCGCCAGTTGGACAGAATTTGGCACGATATCCCTCAGGAGGACATCCGCATCCTCTATCAATCGATGCCAAGCCAAATAACTGCTAGCATAAGGGCCAGAGGTGGACAAACGTGTTACTGACTTTTTCACTTTGTGACGCTCTATCACTTCAATAAATCATCCAATTTTTCTCAAACTGTAATCATTTGTTTTTTTGTACATGTACATCACTTCTACTGATTTTTGTCCCATTCAGATAACTCCTTCTTAGTGCGTCTGTTTTTCGTCTAAGAGTGTGTGTGTGTATATATATATATATATATATATACTTCCCCATGAACATGTATATATATATATATATATACTTCCCCATGAACAGTTTAGAAGATTTACAGTTGACGAAAATATTCAATATTCCACAAATTAAGACAAATTTTAATGAAGAATTTTCAAAAGTACAAAACCCCCTAAGGGTCATGTGAAAAGGAATTGGACTTAAATACAAAAAAGGGGGGTTGATTGTTATAGATTTCTTAAGGACAGACAATTATACTGAGGAGCTGCATATTATTTGTACATTATACAAAGAGAATCTTTTATTTGGTTTATTACATGCATTGCTGAAACTGGTAGGAATCAAAATTATTCGAAGAAAGATATATAGCAACATTCTAAATATAAAGGAGACCTTAAATTACTTACAAGAAAAGGGTGTCTTCTCATCATTTACCATGCAGAACAGTCTTAGCATTTATCAACAAAACAAATCAAAATTCAAAGCTGAGGAGACATTCATCAAGAGATGAACAGCAAAAGTTTTTAAAGAATTATTAGTAAACTTATTAAGAAACCTGGAAGAGCACATCATAGCAAATAATACAATCTACCATTCTAAAAACATAAAAAAGAAGTTCAATGGACAAAAAACGAGAAAATATGACATTATGGCATAGCTTCTATACAAAACAATTTCACATAATCCATATAATACTGCATGTGAGTTAATGAATATTTTCTAGAACACGGGCAAAAATATAAAAATATATAGATACAAAAACAAAGAAAATGGTGAATGAAGCAGACAGGCCTTTGCCCTACCAATACAATAAGATTGAACAAATTTCCACGGAACTAAAGGCAAAAGAAAAAATCAGAACACTATGAGAAGGCTCGGTGTAATATGACGCTAGATAATTAGAAAAAAAAATGTATTAATAACTCAGAAAAGTTGCAGGATGTTGGATAATAGCAGGATAATAGGATCCTATTGCAGGATAATAGGTTGAGAGAGAGAGGATCATCTACCAATCTGTGATCAGTTTACAAGATGACAATGACATTGCTGCAATAAGAGTGAAAGCAGAGATAACCTTTAAAATGGTTAGTATACATAAAATTTTTAAATGAGAGAAAACCTGCATTATAGTACTGTAACATCTATATTTCATAATTTTAAGGCAAATTATGGAATATACACCTTTGTATAAAAAGTGTGACAAAAAATATAATGGAAACATCTTTTATTTGATGATTTAATACGTATTATTTTACATAGTTTACCTTCATAAGTTCATCTTTGAAATACCCACTTTATTTAAATTATGTTCATTAAATCTCTACTTTTATTGCGCTCATTATGATTTAAAGGCATTACTACTACGGCTTTCTGAAATACATTCAATATGGAATATGCTAAATCAGCAGTTCTCAACCTTTTGACTAACATGTACCATATAAACAAAAATTGAAAAACTTTATAACTACCACTATAAAGTACTACTACCACCCCACTCTTGAACAAAGCTCAGAGAGCATTAATTTATGAGTGTTGTCGGAAAAACTCAATCAGGATTTTGGGGCTTCAATTTCTGAATTTAATAGTTAAAAATACTTTGCTTCTTTGCGTACCACCTATTTTTCTCTTGCACAGCACCGGTTGAGGACCCCTTTGCTGAACAGATGACTGGATGAGTAGATTAATAGTGAATACCTTGAAAAAAAGTTATTTCCTTGTCTAACTTAAAAATCTTCAAAGAGAATTGAATTCAGTTTGTTACTTATTTCTTTAAAATTTTTCTCTCAGAAAATAGTCAGTTCCAAAAAAAATTATAATTCCAGATTTGTTTTTAATTATGTTTTGAAAAGATAGTGTTGTCAATTGTTATAAAATCCTGTGTGTCATAAATAGATACTATTCTAATTGAAGATGCATAAGATCATTATTTTTTATAATATAAAAGTATGTTAATTATTTAAGAAGTTATTTTACTTGGATATTTTGCACTGTCATAAATAACACAGGCTGATTTCTAACTCTAATTCTGATGTGCACTATCAACTTCATCCTAAATAAAGACTAATAATTAAGATGAAAGATTTTAGTAATATAAAGACTGAACTGCTACTAAATTGACAGATATTATAATGCAAACATTGTGGTGCTACTGCTTCATATCTGCACGTGAGAATGCAAGGATATATACAGACCCATGCACAAAAATATAAGCAACAAAGCTAAAAGAAAAGGTCTGAATGTAAAAAGGGAACTAAAAAATGCAATTTACATATAAAGTTGTCAAATGCAATTAGACGACCAAAATTAGCATAAAGTGCAATCCTGTAGTCCCACCACTACATCTTAAAAAGGCACATGCCTGAGCTATGCATCAGTTCTCAAACAGCAATAGTTCTGTGTAATTCGAGATAACTAAAGCAGAAGCCGAAAACACCATCTGCATGATCAAATGCGTTGGAGGGCTGCTGGCAAGTTGCAAGACTATTTGCTGTTGTATGAGAGCAGAATGTGCATCATAGTATCATCAACAGGCTGTGGAACCATTACCAAAGGGATCTAAACCTCTGTAGAAGATGTGGGTCTGGATGCTGAAGGACTAACACAGTGGCAGACAATCACTTCCTGTTGCTAGGTGCAAGATGCCGTAGATCACTAACAGCATGACAGCTTGTGATGCATCTCTCTGGTGCTGCAGGACGGCCCATATCCCACCAAACTGTCTCATGTTCACTGCATAAAGGTGGACTATATGTCCAATGTCATGTGGTTTGTGTCCTTTTGTCCCCTCCCATGCCAGATCCCGGCTGAAATGGACACACGAAAATCATATTTGGACAAATCTGTGGGGCCATGTACTCTTTGTACATGAGTCATGAGTCTTGAATTAATATCTAGAACGATTCCCGAAGTACAACGATATGGTGAGAGGTGGAGCATATACTGGAGAGTGAAATATTCCACATCTGTCATGGGCTGCTAGATCACAGGACATGTTCAGTCTATGGATAGTAAGTCACAGTACACCACCAGGCACCCTCCATGAGCTCCAATATATGTTACTAGAGGAATGGGTAACACTGCTATAACAAGTAATCAATAACACTATTGCCAGCTTGCCTCACTGTTGTCAAGCATGCATTTCAGCCAGAAGGTATCATACCCATTATTAGCATGATGTTTCCATTGCATATTCTTCTGACCCACTTGGTCTTTCAGGATGTGACGGTCGCAATATACATGTTTTTGTATGTCTTTGCTTTATGCTTTGCTATGTGGTCTAGTAATGCCACACAACCTCTTGAATCAACTTCACGCATGTCCATTAAATAGTTTGTTTTATTCTATGTTTTGCCTTTGTTGTTTATTTTTTAGGAGTGTACTTATAGCTGGAAATAAAGCCTTCTCTAAGCAGTTGTTAAAAGTATCATGATAGCTAACACTTGTGATTTAAGATGCCTTAAATCACAAGTGTTAGTGAGTTAATAATCAAGTGTTAATAAACACAAATCACAAGTTTTGTGTTTATTGAGGGCAAATAAAAGGTGCTCGATGCATAGGTTATTCAGTTTCAGAAATACAGAAATAACTAGGGTTTTCTTGTTCCACAGTATAAACAGAATGATGTGTGTGTAGGAACAGCAGAAAAAGAAAGAATATTCAGGTGAACCACAAGGAACAAGCAGCCCTGAATAATCTTCATCTTCAGAGATTCAGTCAGGATACCCTAACTCAAATCCACCAACTGAATGAGGAATCTTCTTGGACAGTCAGAAGACAGACTATTCAGCACTAGTTTCACCAAATGCATTTTAGAAGCCTAGGACCCACAAGACTAATGAAAAAAATGTCTGCATGAGCGAGGAAATGGATGAGAAACAGTGAGTCATGCTTGGAGAGAATTAGCTCTTGGCAAATGATGGTAATCCTGGCCACCGGAAAAGAGTCTGACAGTTTTAAATGTACTAATGCCCACTAGAGATTTGTGATTGCTCCTAAATTAAATTAAATTATATATATATATATATATATATATATATATATATTTTTTTTTTTTTTTTTTTTTTAAGATTTAAAATTTTATCCTACATTCAATGGCCAGTCAAGTAGACCTATAGCTTGTAACTATTGTTTTCAGATCTCAATTAGAGGGCTATTCAAGCTAATTTGATTTTTATTCAGTGTTGTCCACATAAATTTTGGCACTTTATGAAACTCATGATACAGGATTTATTGGCCCCCGGTACAACTCGCACATAGCTGTAAGCTCAGTTAGTTACATATAAACTCTTCAAATTGAATGCACGTTTCATACTGTCACCCAACATTTTTTGAACATACTAATGCTAATATATTGTTAACTGTAAATAAAAATTGAAATAGTTATACAGTATGTCCCATAAATGTTGTGACAAACTTCTGGGGAAGATAGAGTACATCATAAGGATTAAGAATTGCATAGGAACCCATGCCCAGAAACGACACTGTGCGCCGCCATAGGGTGTTGTACAGGAGAGTGATAGTGGAAAATGAGAATTGCCTCATTCGAGCAGTAGATACCATATGAAGAGAATGGAATGCTTTACGAATGGAGAGCTTACAGATATGCACTTACTGTATGGAACAGTTGAGGGTAATGGGTGAGCCGCTGCACGCATTTATCGAGAATGCTTCTCCAACAGATATCAACAACCACTCCAGTCTGTTTGCATGTCTGCATCAAAATTTGTGCGACTATGTTTTATTAAGAAGTGGAAGGCCATGATTGACTCACTCGGCTGTTAGGGAAGAAAGTGTATTAGATACGGTATAGAGTAATCCAAGGACCAGCATACAGTGGTGGTCAAAATTGTGGACACTTTTGGAAACTTTTGTTTTTGAACTTTGTATGCTTATAGAAAGCGTTACATTTCACAAAATGCAAACTTGTATATATCATTTTAAAGAGAATGTGTTACTGAATTCAATACAAAATACAAAATTCAGTTATTTGCAATACAAAAAAGTTAAACGATAATAGTTATTGATATACATTAGATAGTGATGATTGCAGTGAGTTATCAGTACTTAGTAGAGCACCCTGTATTTTTGATTACAGCTTCACATCCACGTTTCATTGAGCTGACAAGAGCTTTAAGCTCATCTTTCGTTATTACATGATACCAGAAAACAATTATAGCCTCAATTAGTTCCCTTTTATTTGATGGGTGCCTCATTCGGACAAGAGTTTTCAAACGGTGCCACAAATTTTCGATAGGATTGAGGTCAGGACTGTTTCCTGGCCATGACAACAATTTAATGCTCTTTGTACGAAACCACTCTTTCGATATTTTGGCCGTGTGGCATGGAGCAGAATCCTGCTGAAAAATAAACGAAGCATTGTTGGGAAAGAGATCTCTGATGGAAGGTAGAAGTTTTGGTTCTAGAATAGTGTCAATGTATTTTCTAGCATTCAGTGTCCCATCGATGACATGAAGGCGACCAATACCATCTGCTGACATGCATGACCAAATCATAACACTAACTGGGTTCTTCACAGTTGCTTGAATGCAGTCAGGATGTAGCTCTTCTTCTATTTTACGTGTTACATATTTTCGCCCATTACTACCGAATAATGATATCTTAGTTTCATCACTCCATATAACTTGTGACCACTGATCATCTGTCCAATTAATGTGTTCCTTTGCCCACTGTAGTCTTTTTTTCGTTGCTGAAAATTAAGATAAGGCTTTTTTTCATGGAATTCTACCTCTCAGTCCAACATCTGTTAATCTTCTCCTGATTGTTCTTGAACTGACAGAAACACCAGCATCATTCAGATCACTTCTGATGGCCGCTGATGACATTTTTCTATCTTGGAGACATAGTCTTTAGTTTCTTCTGTCATCAATAGATGTGGTGCACCTTTTTTGGCCTTTTCGTTCTTTGTTTTTTATTGAATTTGTCTCTTGATATCGTAAACAAAACTTTCAGACTCCAGATGTAGTCACTGAACCACCCACCTGTCTAGCAATTTTAGCATAGGAAAGACTTTCTCATAACACAATAATATTACATCTCTTTCTAGGTGTCCAATCTACTCTTTTATTTGATGTCATTGCTTCTTGACTAAATATTAAAAATTTTTACAAAAATTTCTACTTGTAATTGCAGTGTATAAGAAACAGGTCCTCCTTCTACAGAACAAAGCAAAATAATCAATTGTTTCAAGTGTAAACATGATGTCAGCTTCTACTGGCAGTTACTAACATTAGATTGGTTCTCAGAATAAGAAAAGTGATTGGCCAGGAAAGCTAGACATTACAAACCACTTCATAACTGTGTTTTCTATTTATATTAAAGTACAAATAACTTTTTTGTATTGCAAATAATTGAATTTTGTGTTTTGTATTGAATTCAGTAATAAATTCTCTTTAAAATGATATATACAAGTTTCCATTTTGCAAAACATAACATTTTCTATAAGCATAGAAAGTTGAAAAACATAACAATTTCCAAAAGTGTCCACAAGTTTGGCCACCACTGTATGTGCCATTGTGTCTCAATTAACCCTTTGACGCGTGCAATATCATTTTTATAATTTTTTTAACTAAAAACTCTAGAAATTGAATATTATAATCCAAGAGACAAATAATATATGAATTAAAAAAATCTACTCTTGCTCATTGTTCTGTGGGTGGTGGTTGCACTGTGAAACCACTGCGCGTCTAGGACTTTGAAACTTACCTAGGTAGTAGGGGGGAAAAATTTTACCTTCCTTCAAGCGGGCGTTTCCAATAAATGTCGAAATTTACGAATTTTTTTTTAAAAAATGTATGTAGGAATTGCCCATTATATAATTTTTTTACATTATTTTACAAAGTAAATCGTCAGGAAAAATTAAAAAATAAACATTTATGTAATTTTTCTATAGCAGTGAAAATATAAGTAGCTACATAATAAGGAAGTTTAGCTAAATGGATTAAAAAAACTCAGCAGAATAAGGATTAAAAAAGGACTCAGTTTCTTTTTTTTTTTTAAATTTCAAACAGCAAATATTTTTTGTGACACTGTTCAAAGCATGTTTTTTTTTTTTTTTTTTTTTTTTTTTTTTGGTACATGCATAGACCCACATTGTATGTTTCGTGCATGTATCTTCTTCTATGAGGTTTCTTCCTTGTGCAACAAAATGTACATTGCCTGGATCTAAATTTCACTGGTATATGTGCAGCATTATTTAGTTCCTTTTCATCTGGCACATTAAATTAGTGGGTTTTTTTTTATGTTAATGGGGGGGTGGATCTTGGTCTTTTTGGCTTTGGTACGGATTATTCGTTTTCCATTCATACTTATTTTATTCGTATTTCATCCTGAAATATTCTGAAAATATTTTAAATTTAAATAAAACTTTACGCGATTTCTATTTTTTATTACAGCAAAGAACAAGGGTTGGAACTTTAATAGTGGCAATTATTTATTTACAAGGAAAAGTGATTCATGTCACCATGTTTTACAGTCCTTTAATATAGTCGCCAGCATTGTGTACAACCTGTTTCCAACAATGTGGAAGTCGCAGAATACCTGTAGCAGCGCCTGTTTTGTTGATAGTTTTAAAGGACCGGTCTACTGCCACAAGAATCTCAGGAACAGTTTGGAAGCGAGTGCCACGAAGTGGTTCCTTCATCTTAGGAATTAAGTAATAGTCACAAGGGCTTAGATCTGGGGAGTGCAGTGGATGGTAAAGCACTTCCCAGCCTCATCACTTGAACAAATCAGTCACAGCTTGCGCTGCATGCGGCCGAGCATCGTCATGCAAAATGAGAAGAGTGTTCTGCAGAAAGTGTCGCCGTTTTTTACTCAAAGCTGGTCGGAGATTGTGCTCTAAAAATGAGCAGTATTACTGCACAGTGACGGTCTGCTGTGGGGGAACAGTATGCGTTAGGATGACACCATCACAGTCGTACATGAGAATCACCATAACTTTTACACAGTTTTACACCATACTGGGGTTCTGACGAAATTTCGAACGTCGTGGTGACCCGTGATGGCGCCATTCGTTTGATTGGTGTTTCAGTTCTGGCTGGTACGATCGGGCCCAAGTCTCATCCAGCGTAATGATACGGCGTAAAAAAGCATCTCCTTCGGGCTCATAGCGCTCCAGGTGGGTTCGGGCAGCATCATATCGTAGCCATTTCTGCATTTCCGTCAACTGATGTGGAACCCATCGTGAAGCAATTTTTCTCATTGACAGGAGTTCATTCAGAATGTGCAGCACAGTTGTATGCGCTAATCCTGTTTGTCCGGCCAGCTGACGAATCGTTTGGCGGTGATCACTGTCCATTAGTGCGGCAACAGCTTGCACGTCTGCATCGCTGACACTCGGACAACCTGGCCGCAGCATGTCTGCCACGATTTGCCGTCCTTCATTGAATGCTTTCACCCATCTTGCTAAGGTTCTGTAAGGCAATGCAGATTCCCCCAAGCCTCTTGAAGCCCTTGATGACACTGTCGTGTTGTACGACCTCTGGCACATTCAATTTTTATCCAACATCGTTGTTCTTGTTTTGAAAACATCCTGACAACACTTACTTTAGACCGCGAGCTAATACAAGGATCCGTTCTTCGCGTCTCTCCGCATGCGCGTGACGTAGGCAGGACGAGTCTTTTTGCTGAGAGGTAAGGTAGGTATGTAGTTCACGTGTGGTATACGCGATATTCTTTAGTTTTGTTGCATAGCATTTTTTCAGCTGTGTTGCCACTATTAAAGTTCCAACCCTCGTATATTTACATTAAATTTAAATCATATGAATTTATAAAATCACAACACTAGCTTGGGGAGCAAGTGTGTTGAGGTCAGAGAAAAGTCTCTGGAAAAGAAAGACCTTTTCAATGGGCAGGTGCATGTATTGTTTAGTAATAAAATAACTCTGTTGTTTCAAAACCCCTTATCTATATCCGGATAAAAATAAACATTCCTATTTGAGAAGCAAGCAAACGCCATTGTGAAGAGCAGTGGTTTCAAGGCGTGACCACCGAGCTTCTAGGGCATTGTGAACATTGTGACACAATGCTCTAGTGGTGCAGCGGTAGTGCCCTGAAACCACAAAGGAAATGCCATACATATAGAGGGTTTTCTTGTATATGCAGTTTAATTATTGCTATTTTTTATTGTTTATGATAGAAATCATGATGTGCGATGAATAACTTTTGAAATTTAAAGTTGTTTATATTAATAAAAGAAAGTTATTTTGTCTCATTGAAAACGAATTTTTAAAGGCATTCGATTTGAAGTACTAAGACCTAAAACATGTACGATTCTGCAGTCTTTTTTTTTTTTTTTTTTTTTTTTTTTTTTTTTTTTTTTTTTTTGTCATTTAGAGGTAAAAGATCAGTAATCAATTAATTTTCATTCAAAAATTTTGGAACGAAGAGGAGAAAAGAATTCGAAGATTGGTGGTTTCAAGGTGCGACCACCGCGCATCAAAGGGTTAAGAATGTCTTGTACCAGTGTTCAGCCAGTCTTGAACACCAAGTCCAAAGGGTGCGTGCATTTAGTGCTCCCCGATGACCATTCTGAATGTGTACATTTCGCACAGTAGTTTCTGGAAGAAAATGTCTGTGATGTTAATTTCCCAGCTTATGTGCTGTTCACGTATAAGGCCAAATTCAATAGGTATGGCATATTCAATTACCACAATCAGCATTTGTGGGTTAAAAAAAAAAACCCCACTGTGTGCAGCACCATGCAGCTTCAAAGTTAGCCCACACATTAACAGCGCATTAACACATTAACAGCGTTTGCCCACACATTAACAGCGCTTCAAAGTTAATGAGTGGGCAGGTTTAGTCGATGACCGCTTAATGCTGCTTCTGGAGAGCCATCAAAAATTTCGTGTATCACGATCCTGAAATGGAAATTGTGACAAGACTTGCCTGCCCAGCTGCTACAATCAAAGAAACTCCTGGTGTGGTGAACATGTCCGACAATCAATGGTCCATCAACGTCAGGCATGTTTGCCGTCTGATGGTGCAAACTTTGAGCATCTGTTATAACATTGAAGCTGGTGTACACCATTTGTATTCACGTTCAATAAATGTTTCAAATTAACCACTCCCATCATCTACCTCTGCTACCACTTACCCTTGACATTTCCAGGTATGTGTTCCTATGCAATTCTTAATCCTTATGATGTGAACTACCTCCCCTAGAAGTTTGTTGCAAAATTTACAGGACACCCTCTATAACATTTTGAATCCACTGTTTCAATACAGTGAAATAACTGCATAAAATTTTTGGTAGGTTTGTGGTATCTGAAGGTAATTTGCATAGATTAGTAAAATGATCAAACAGCAAGTCAAACACTAGAACTGGAACGTAACGTCTTAGCTCCAGTAAGATTCGATTCTACGTAAGTAAACGACCCATTAGAGGGGTCTGGTAAATTATTATATGTGTTCCAAGCAAAACTTAAGTTTAACATAAATTCTGATGGATCAGGGTCAGTCGTAGATTTTTTTCAGTGTTAGTTTTTAAGTATTATGATGTGAACTACCTCCCCTAGAAGTTTGTTGCAACATTTATGGGACAACCTGTATAGCATTTTGAGTCCACTGTTTCAATACAGTGAAATAACTGCATAAAATTTTTGGTAGGTTTGTGGTATCTGAAGGTAATTTGCATAGATTAGTAAAATGATCAAACAGCAAGTCAAACACTAGAACTGGAACATAACGTCTTAGCTCCAGTAAGATTCGATCCTACGTAAGTAAACGACCCATTAGAGGGATCTGGTAAATTATTATATGTATTCCAAGCAACACTAAAGTTAAACATAAATTCTCATGGATCAAGGTCAGCTCTAGATTTTTTTAAGCATTAGAAACTCGTTTTTTGTTGTATGGAGTACCAAATCCACACAGCAATGAAGAGCAGTTTAGGAAGCTTCCTATGAAGGGTCAATGCACCACAGTGCAGGTTTTGGCAACTGTTCACCAAAAGAGAAAAAAAAAGGATAGTGTAGTGGGCAGAGGTCATATACCCATTGTTTCAGAAGAACTGCCTCAATATGAGGCAAATACAAGTGTCCTGAATGGCACACCAGCTAGAGCTTTAACTGATTTGGGAAGTGAGGAAATATTTGCCTTCGCTCTCTTTTTCTACAAGTACAGAATGTTAAAACCGACGGGAACGGAGGTGATTGCTGCCCTGAGGACTTGATGCAAAGACTTGGGAAGCTTAACATTAAATGTTAAAAATAAATCACATATTTTTTTTTTTTTTTTTTTTTTTTTTTTTTTTTTTTTTTGTTGAAAGAAGTGCACATAAATGTAATTTTAGAAATTGAATTTTTTCAAAATGTTAAACCTAAACTGTATGTTACTGAAAATTCTACAACATTAAGACATGATGGAAATAAAGGATCAGCAGGTCACTTTGCTATAAATTAAGTTAGATCAGCTAGTGGAAAGCGACAAAAAAGAAATATGTGTGTGTCATAAATAAGTATGCTGAACTGTTTAGCAACTAATCTGGTCTTACTCTTATAATAAATGATGAAATATATACAAGGTGTCTCAAAAGGTCAATCCCAAACTTAAACATACTGGTTAGTCATATCATAACAAACAAGATTTACATAGAAACTTGTGTCCAAAAATGTGAACGACAAGAGCTAGAGGACAATGTCTGCAAGCTTATGGGAGAATGGGAAGTGGGATCATTTTAGGTGTGGACATTGCAGGAGAAGGATAAATTGGTTTACTAACTCAGATGTGGCCGATATGCATTACTTGTATGGTGCTGCAGACCAGTCACATGGCCACCACAATTCCCTGACCAGACTCCCATGGATTTTTACCTGTGGGGATACATGAAGTCCATGGTATACGAGACGACCATAACATCTGACAAGAATCTTGTCGACACTACCGTGGAAGAGGCAGCACGTGCCCATAACACACCTGCCCATTTTGAATGAGTTCGTAAATCTATGCGTCGACATTGTCAAGTATGCAGCATTGTGGCGAATGGAAGGAATTTTGAATATCTTCAGTGATTTAACCCTGTTCTTTAATAAAAATCATATTAACAAACCTTTGGACTTATTTTCTTTTTCCCCCTCTAAGCCTGCAAGCTTTGCCTTCTAGTGGTCACCGTCTACACTTATGGACACAAGTTCCTTTGTAACATGTTGTCATGGTATAACAGACAAGCATGTTAAGTTTGGCAACAACCTTTTGAGACATCCTGTATAGAAGAAAATAGACCATGTTACAAAATCAGGCACTTCTGCATTTCTTTGGTTGTTATTCGGCTTAAATGACAGTCCTGCAACATCTCAGCAGCCTATGTATAGTATATTGAGGCTAGTATAAAGAAACTGTTTTACTTATTTGGATGCCATAATAGTAGCATAGGAATTATTAGAAGAAATGTTCAAGATCTCTGAAAATTATTTTCTCTATTAAAAGATTCAAGACTATAAATGTCAAAGAAATTAAATCTGCCAGAAAAGAATTAAGATATTTGAGATTTAAAATAACACAGACTGGAATAAAGATGAACAAGAAAAAAATTCTTGCGGTTAAGAATCCACATCAAATGCTTCAAAAAAGTTAGCTTCATTTCTTAGATTCCGCAGATTCACAGAGAACTTTTCTGACATCACTGAGCTCTTGTTATAGCTAAAAAGAAAGGAAAAAAAAAAAAAAAAGAGACCGGATTCGAATCGTTAGAAGAGGAAAAACAGGGCATTTAAATCCCTTAAACAAGCTTTGATTTCAGCCATGGTTTTAAGTTGTGACTGAAATAAGACAACTGACATCTATACAGACACCTCTGATTATTTAATAGGGGCAAGATTAACGCAAGTAGGTCACTCGCTAGCATATTATAGTAGGACAATGAGTTGAACAGAACGTAATTACTCAGTGACTGAAAGAGAGCCACTGGCATGATATGCAGAGTTAAAAAATTCAGAGTCTACATTCTGGAAAAACCCATCAAAATATTTAGATTATGCGGCCTTGAAATTTAACCCCTAAAATGATATGGTGGACATTAAAATTGCAAGAGCAAAATTTCAAATTTAAACATAGGCAAGGAAAATAAAATAAGGTCGCTGAGGCATTATTTAGAACCAAGACTGATAAGAGCAAAAATAAAATAAATTGTAACATCATAACATCTGTGGTCTTACATTCATGGGGAACATTAATTACAGAAATACAAGAAGACTCCAAATTCGGACAAATATATGCATACTTATGAAGTCATGAAGATTTTCACTCAGTGAATGAAAACGAAATTAAGGGTAGAGCTGGACATTACAAGATCATTGACAGCATCTTATTTTACAAGAAAATTGTAGAGAAAATTCACAATTAAGACTGGTTATTCCAGTTTTAACTTTGACGACACTGCACAAATTACATAATCCTATTTCAGCAAATGTGACGATGCGAAAGACTATCCAAAGAGTTAAGAAAGCTATTTTTTTGTGATATTAAAACAAATTATGAAAGAATACGTCCAGATTTGTATAACAGGCCAGAAATGTAAATACATGAATTTTACTCCAGCACAGTATAAAATCAAGCTTCTCAAATCAAATTCTCACAGCAAATTTATCAGGTTCATACTTCAGAAGTGAAGCAAACAAAGCTCATTATCTTTTAGTCATTGTTGATCAGTACAGTAAAAGGTGTGAACTGATTTCCCCAAAACATGCATCTACTAATATAATAGCAAATTCACTTTTAAAGACATAATGTTTTAAAATATGGATCTCCACTAAAAATAGTATCTTAACCACAGTTTATAAGTAATGTTTTTGGGAAAATAAGCACGAAACTAGAAATTAAGCACTTAAAAATGACGAAAAAGGCCCCAATTAAATATTTCTAAGTGTAATGAAATATCCTACAGACAATTCATTGTAACACATACAGCGTTATTTTTGGAGAGAAAAATCACTATACCCTTAAATAAACTATTTTTCATACAAGACAGCCAGAATTCCAACAAGGGAATGTTCGAAAATTAATAGATGAAATGTCAAATAAAGCCAGGTATTGCAGTTAAAGTCTTAAAGATGAATCACTCATTGTCATCTGCACTGAAAGCAGATATAAGTAAATTTAATCCAAAACCTGAACATCCTTTTTTTGTCATAAATATAAAAGAGAATGTGGTGATTATGCAAGATAACAGAGGAGCAGATAAGCTCCACAAATGTAGATCAGCTTAAAAAGTTCTAGGACTGAGGAAAAAAATGCCACTTTTGATGCAATTGTATCAGTTAGAAGTACCACCCATGCTATCAAGGATGAAGGATAATAGAAGACCGCAAGAGAAACTCACAGGAAATAGCTCAAGACCTAGGACAGATGCACCAGAAAAGGACTTTAAATCAAGTATGAAGTGTGAAAAAGAGGTCGAGAAGCTGTGGGGATACAGATATAAAAATAATAAAAAAAAAAGGATCAACTACGCTAGTCAGATAGAATATTATAGGAAAGGAAGACGACACTCGAGTAAAAGGTACAGCGGCTAAAATAGCACATACGAAGCACCGGAATACACATAGAAATAGTAGCACACAGTTGACAGTGATTAAAAGAAACAGTAAAGTCAACAAAAACAAGAAAAATATTTCAAAGAAATACACCCAGAAGAATACCTAAAAATACAACAGTTAAAGACAGTTCGTTATGAAGAAACGTGAGCCACCATGGCTGGGCACATTACAGCCTCCTATGGCCTGCCTCTATGCATTCAAGTCAGCGAATGTCCAGTGAACAGGAAATTATAACCAGTTGGAGAACATTCAAAACAAAAGATGGCCTTTCAAAGAAATCCAGACAACACCAAGAATTTCAAAAGTGGTGAAAGAACCGCATATTGAACTGAAAAGTGAAAGCATGGTGCTGATTCAAACAAAAAGCTAAGTGAATTTTTATTCTTGCTTTAAAATTGAAGCAAAGCATAAATAATGTTTTGAAATAAAGTGTTGTGGAAAGTCACGTAAATTTGACTTGTTCTAAGTGGTTCATTTTTGCTAAAATTCTGTGTAAGATTTCCATGAAAATGTTTATTGTTACAAAGTGAATTAATTATGTGTTTAAAGTAATATATAGGTGAACTGAAGTATCTTAATTGAAAATAAGATAAATTGTAAAATATTATGAGAAAATATAAAAAATATATTATTAAAGGACCTGTAAGGTTAAAAAAAATTGCCACAATATATAATTAAAACTTTTTTCCAGAGTTCAACCTGAAGAAGTTCAGTCAAGAAAGTACTCCTCTTAAAAAATTTTAGAAACAAAGTGTTTGTTGTAAAGGAACCACAGCCTATTGATTTAAGCTTAAAACTTTAATAAAGTCCACTTAAAGACTATGTATTCAAAGTTCCCCTCCTGGAGATGGCAGGTATGACAGTTTAGAATAGTTTAACTAACAAGTTAATTTCAATTTGCATCTTTACTGTAGCTTCTTATTTCAGTCAACTTATTATTTCCAGAAAGTTATGCTAGCATTTCATATGCCAAGCATAGGTGTATAAAAGTTTTAATAAGAACCATAGGAAACAGAGAGCAACCAAGAAAGCAGATGAGAAACACTGGAGATATGCTTGCAGTGAATTAGGTGTTGGCAAATGCCTGCTGGTAATCCTAACTGTTGTAGAACAGTCATCGAAAGGATTGTTCAAATGGTAAGCTGCAACTGAATATTTCAAATGCACTAGTGTCTGATAGAGATTTATGGTTCTTCCTAGCTTAATCTGAGTTGTGAATTCCTCGATATTTAAAATTTTATCCTACATTTAATCCTCAGTCAAGCACACTGTTAGCTTATAAATGTTGTTTTAAGGTTGAGATCGCAAGTAGAGAACTATTAACCCTTTAACTGCCATGGAAAACATACAAGATTCATTTCCCAGTGCAACGGTTTTTTACACAGGAGCGTGTAGTTATGCGATGTATTAGGGGAAAATAAGTGCATGTTTTACTTTCTAAAAACTGTTTACTTTCACAAAATAAAGAATAAAAGGGAAAAAAAAATGTACAAAATTTAATGCTTTGAGTAAAAGTATAATAAAAAGATGTAAGTATAATAAAAATGATGTTTTTATAATAAAAAAGATCCATAAAATGGAGTTTCGATCAATTCATTTTTAGACTAGTAGAGTGTAATACAGTACAAAATCTTTAATCCAGACTTGTCAGGACTTCGGCGATTACAGATTAGGGTGTTTTTCCGGATTATAGATCACCAGTTAAAATCTGGTAAGATGGCATGCAGAAATTATGCAATTAAAAATATGAAACCGTAATTTATGAAATAAAGAGCAATTATGATCTAAAGGGTATCAAAATTTACAAAAAAAAAGCTTAATATTTATTTGTTTACTTTATTAAACATTTCTTTCAACGCGCGCATGCGTAAAGCATACATTACACATAGTCGAAATTAGAAAATTACAACCAGAAAACTATTTCGTGTGTATTCGTGATATTTATAATAACGAGCAAATTGATTTAAATCATATTAGAGTACATCGAGATGAAACACTACATTTAGTAAGGAATTATAAACCGAATAAAATAAAAACATCTGCCCTGAAGATGAGGATAGTGCTGTCAGATCAACTTCCAGTTCATTGCGTGCCGCAACGTTCCCCCCTTCCCCACAGAGCAGCGTGAAATTGATGAACAGATTTCGGAATGGTTAGAGAAACAAATCACCTCTTACTTTCTTCATGCCTTTATACATTTTCTGTAGCAATTCAACTTTTTGTTTAATGGACATCAAAACATGCTTTTGCTTTGTAGATCCTTTGGCAGCTCCATAATTGGAAACTCTTTTTGACATAATCGTTCAAGTTCAAGCTTACTTTTTATAAAATTGCTCTAACAGTCTACAAAAAATAATAAGCTGGATCCAATTAGAAGATTAAGGAACAACGCAATCTGCAACATTAACTGAAATAGATAATTAGATAATTTTAGCGTAGCTTATACCGTCCGTTATACTTTAAACGCGGATGCATAAACGTATTATGCGCATGCACGAATGCATTATGCGTTCGGATTATAGATCATTCTGGATTAAAGACTTTATACTGTATCAGGTTTTATTGTTATACCTTGTGAAATCAGTATGCCTAAAAAACATATATTTCTTCTGAACTGGTTGAATGCCACGATTTTTCGTTTGCAAGGTGTTGGTTCATATACTCGTTTACAAAACGGTTAGTTTCAGTAACAACATGAAGCACGAGCAGTTCTTCAAAAAAGATTGATTGGGTTTGAAACATCCGTTATCTTTCTTTATTCCTGGAACCTACTACAAATAATAAACGAAAACAGATGACACAGAATAAAAAAAAAAAGTTTTACTCAAACAACACCAGCCAATACCACGCAGTCATTACTTTCGTCGCTTTAGACACACCCCTCTCTCCAATTTCTCCCCACACATCTCTGAAACATTATCCTCCTTCGCAAACTTTGTCAAGGTCATTGAGGTGTTGCATTCCAAAGCTTTGCGAATAATTTATAGGTAGCAGCGCAAAGCAAATGATAGTATTTTGGAAGGGCGTATATATACGCCCGTGGCAGTTAACACATCGGCTGAGCAAGGCGTATGTATATACGCCTGTGGCAGTTAAGGGGTTAAAGCTAATTTGATTTTTATTCAGTGGTCTTTTTTGTATAAACTTTGACATTTCACTCCTTTCATGAACACTCATAATATGAGGTTTTTTGGCACCTGCTAGAACTCTTGCACCCAAACACATGCAGGTGTCATAAGGGTTGATAAAAATATGTCAGATACGAGGTGCGTAAACTAGTTTCTGGGATAAAAATAGATAATGGTAACCATTTTCTTTTTTAAGAGAAGCAAGTTTCATTTATTGCATACTATTTTTACTTTTTAAAACAACTTTTCTGACTTTCCTGCAGTCATTTGTAATTCCTTAACTTTACAAGATTTTTCCAGTGAATAAAAACACTGAACACTGTATAAAACTAAAAGAACTAAATACAGAAATACCAAAACTACACATGACAATGAGTCACTGCCTATGATATTATTAGTGCACATTTCATTCTAATAACAAAACAAACTATAGATTTCTACAATAGAATGAGAAATATAACTGGTTATATGTGAAAATATAGTTCGTTCTTGGAAAAGGATTACCTAATAAAACATGCTGTATTATTTTTAGTAAAGATTGTGCCCGAAGGTTTCAGAGACAACGTGAAGTTTTGAGTTTCAGATTTTAATGTTAATTATGCTTTTGATATCAGATAACGTTAGTGACCTTTACAAGTAATATATTTATCTCTCTTATCCCATATAAGAGGAAAATGGAAAAGGTGGCCTTTATTACCCAGCTTAAAATCATGAAAAATAAAATGCTTAAAAATTATATTCTGACTTAATCATCTTAATAGCTGGTACAATAGAAGTGTCAGATTACATTTAGTCTATTTAATGTGTTGTCTTAGACTGCACTATAAAAGTATAAATTTAATTATTATGTTAATTTAACCCTCTGAGCGGCACACATTTTTGGATCTGCTCAAAAAGAACTGTATTTAAACAGCATTTACTAGCAAAATTTTCATAATTACTTAATTCAATCTTTATTTTCATAAACCTCCATTCATTATTTACACTTTTAAAGGAAAGTAGAAAAGTGATATTATAAATTATAAGCTAGATAAAAAAATCTCATGACTGGATAAAGCCATTCATGCTACTCAGGTGGTTAAATGCTCAAAAGTAGTGAAAGTTTAGTCTGTATCATAACTTGTGCCTGTTCTGTTAATATTCAGGTTATATTAACTTTCTTTAATATTTTGTGAGTTGTTTAAGACACAGTGATAACTCACTATTCCTCTAGTAAGGTCTGCAGTACTTAAGCTTCCATTATAATAACAGCCCTACAGACTTACACACACACACACAAAAAAGTGGGGGCTCAATACCTGCACTTTTTTTACCTGCTCACAAATTTTGCTTTGAAACTGATTGGCATATCAACACACAGTCTACTAACAAAAGTGTAGATTAGAGAGATTCTTAATGTGAGTACATACTTTAGAAACCTTAAATACAGCACAGTGAACTTCAGTGTCATTTTCCAGGGTTAGAAATTAAAACACGAGAAAATGTTAACACATGCAACTATTCGCAGTACAGATAAAATAGGGAAGGATTTTTTTTTATTATTATTATTTTAATAGAAAATTTTTTAAAAAGCACTTACTGTCTTCATCTTCCTCTTGCTCCTCTAAACTTTCAACTTGCTCATCATTTTCATCTTCAAAATTTTCCTGAGTACTTGAACCTCCCCATGTTGCTGCAATGGTAGTATCAGCAGCTAAGGCACTATTTGAACCTTCCAGTGGCTCAGAATCAATAGATGAATTGCTACAAATTTGGTTTCCTTTATTTCTATCATACATTTTCTGTTTCTTTTTATCACTTTTCAATATATCAAGAATAGTTTTACGCTCATTTTCATTAGAAGTGGCTCGGTTCTGACTCACATCTGTACTATATGTAGACAATGAATCTAAATTATCCTTTGGTTCCCTTCTCATCTCAACATATGAACCAGCCATTGATTTTTGAAGGCAAAATTTTCCTTTCTTTCCTGACAAATTGTTAATATTATCTTTTTTGAGTGAACTACAGCTTTTATGATGAAAATTAGCACTTGCATTTTGATTCTGTGATTCCATGCTAGCAATATTTTGTCTTGTCAGCTGCAAATTATCTTGAAGTCCACCAGGAGGTGTCGAAGTCAAACATTCTGAAGCAACTGACATGCTGCTAGATGCATTCCTTGTTAAATGTATGTTATCCTGACGCATAACAGGAGGTGCTGTCAAACGTGAAGCTATTGGTATATTAATAGATGAATTTCTATTCTGACTGTATTCACCTTCACCACTTGAACGGATAGGGTCATCTTTTCTTTGTTCCTGCACGGGAAACATTTGCATAAGTTGATGAAAATGGCTCTGAAGCTTGGCAAGAGGATTCTGTTGGCTATTAACAATTCCCATATCATCAGGATCTGCAGACACAGCAGGGTTATGTTCAAGACTGCAAAATTCAATTGAATTTTGTTAACAGACTTCTCAGCTGAAGCCACAGACATGGAAACATGTCTTAAATTAATGAAAAAAAGCTAAAGTCTAATAATTTGGCAAGATGAGGCAGTGCTAAATTACCTAATATGCTGCATTACTGCACTTTATAATGCAGCAGAAGTGCTTTCATAAACATTCTTTCACACAGCAAAAAATAAAAAATTTAAAAACTAAAGAAGTATTATTACTCCTAAAAAATGTATTTAATGATTAAAAACACATTAGAGAGTAAATTACGGGTGCAACACAGCATTCTTAAAAATTTAGGTTTTAAAATTTCTGCAATTTATAACACATTAAGAAGTCTTTTTCAAAGAACATTAAAATGCTTACATACTTCATAAACTCAACATTCATTATTTTTCATATGCTCCAATGAATATACAGTGGTGGCCTAAATTGTGGACACTTTTGGAAATTTTTATGCTTTTGAACTTTGTATGCTTATAGAAAGCGTTACATTTCACAAAATGCAAACTTGTATATATCATTTTAAAGAGAATTTATTACTGAATTCAATACAAAACACAAAATTCAATTATTTGCAATAGAAAAAAGTTAAACGATAATAGTTATTGATATACATTAGATAGTGATGATTGCAGTGAGTTATCAGTACTTAGTAGGGTACCCTGTATTTTTGATTACAGCTTCACATCGAAATTTCATTGAGCTGACAAGAGTTTTAAGCTCTTCTTTCGTTATTACATGATGCCAGAAAACAATTATAGCCTCAATTAGTTCCCTTTTATTTGATGGACGCCTCATTCGGACAAGAGTTTTCAAACGGTGCCACAAATTTTTGATAGGATTGAGGTCAGGACTGTTTCCTGGCCATGACAACAATTTAATGCTCTTTGTACGAAACCACTCTTTCGGTATTTTGGCCGTGTGGCAAGGAGCAGAATCCTGCTGAAAAAGAAACGAAGAATTGTTGGAAAAGAGATCTCTGATGGAAGGTAGAAGTTTTGGTTCTAGAATAGTGTCAATGTATTTTCTGGCATTCAGTGTCCCGTCGATGACATGAATGCGACCAATACCATCTGCTGACATGCATGACCAAATCATAACACTAACTGGGTTCTTCACAGTTGCTTGAATGCAGTCAGGATGTAGCTCTTCTCCTATTCTACGTGTTACATATTTTCGCCCATCACTACCGAATAATAATATCTTAGTTTCATCACTCCATATAACTTGTGACCACTGATCATCTGTCCAATTAATGCGTTCCTTTGCCCACTGTAGTCTTTTTTTCATTGCTGAAAATTAAGATAAGGCTTTTTTTCGTGGAATTCTACCTCTCAGTCCAACATCTGTTAATCTTCTCCTGATTGTTCTTGAACTGTCAAAAACACCAGCATCATTCAGATCACTTCTGATGGCCGCTGATGGCATTTTTCCATCTTAGAGACTTAGTCTTTTTATTCTTCTGTCATCAATAGATGTGGTGCACTTTTTTGGGCCTTTGCGTTCTTTGTTTTTTTATTGAATTTGTCTCCTGATATTGAATAAGTTTCGGATTCCAGATGTCGTCACTGAACCACCCACCTGTCTTGCAATTTTAGCATAGGAAAGACCACTTTCTCGTAACACAATAATATTACATCTCTTTCTAAGTGTCCAATCTACTCTTTTATTTGATGTCATTGCTTCTTGACTAAATATTAAAAATTTTTACAAAAATTCCTACTTGTAATTGCAGTGTATAAGAAACAGGTCCTCCTTCTACAGAACAAAGCAAAATAATGAATTGTTTCAAGTGTAAACATGATGTCAGCTCCTACTGGCAGTTACTAACATTTGATTGATTGGTTGGTTCTCAGAACAAGAACAGTGATTGGCCAGGAAAACTAGACATTACAAACCACTTCATAACTGTGTTTTTTATTTATATTAAAGTACATATGACTTTTTTTAAATTGCAAATAATTGAATTTTGTGTTTTGTATTGAATTCAGTAATAAATTCTCTTTAAAATGATATATACAAGTTTGCATTTTGCAAAATGTTACATTTTCTATAAGCATACAAAGTTCAAAAACAAAAATTTCCAAAAGTGTCCACAATTTTGGTCACCACTGTACACTGTTGTAATGGTTAGTTAATCTTCTAAAATTCTGAGTAGTGGATTGTTTGAAGGAACACTGAATTACATTCGGCATTTTAGACTGGCTGATAATATGTATTTTTTCATCTTCAAAAGAATGAAGTTTCCTAACACCCAGCAATAATTTGGATTAAACTTTATGTAAAATTATGCTCTTCAAAGGTTTTCAAGCAGTGGCAATAGCAAAACTTTAAATGAACTGAATGTACTATTCTTTGACACTGGAACCATAATTTAAAAATGTTTGAGAAAAAATAACAATATTTGCATTTCAAGTTTGAATAACTCCTTCAACTAAAGGATGAAGTAAGTATATTTGCAGATGATATTTTGAAGAACAATTTTGTTTGATGTGAATTCAGAGGATACGGGAATGACCATTACAGTTATTTTCAAAAATGGAAATTTTTAGTGAAAATCCTCAAAAAACCATTAGCCCAAGAAAGTCCTCCAGAATCCCTTTCTCTTCAAAACTGCTTCTAATGCCTGTTGCACAGCAAATAAAGCAGAAATGACTTATAATTAAAACAACTGCTAAATGTTTCTGAATAGTGTTGCAAAATGACAATCTTGTTACGCCGTCAGATGGCACAAGATTTATGGATGTGCATGCTGGATTATCGTAAGTGCTGAACCATTAGATTTCAGATTATCGAATTCATAAGGTTGTATTTCAGCTGGATACTTGACTTTCAGTCCTACAACTTACTAGACAAGTAGTGAGTTATGGCTTATCTGAAATATTATGATAAAGATTTTCAAAGATAAATAGCCATTAAACCTTTTTGTTAAACAACTTGTATGTAAATGGCATGACTTGTGCTAAAGATAAACCACTTGTCACGAGGTAAATTAAACAAAGTCAGATATTTAAGTTTAAACCCTGATATAGTAGTTTAAGACTATACCATCAAATACTAAGGTACAAATAAAACACTGGTGTAAATTTAAAGTATCGGCTGCAAGAGAATGCAAAAGCCAAGTTAATTACATTTAGATACAGCTAGCAGAATGTAAGAATGTAATAGCACAGTGCGAGTGCCAGAAACTCTCTCTCTCTCTCTCTGTCCAAGATCCAAAAGCTCTCCTCAGCTTAAATACACTTAATGCTAATTTTGATTCTGGTGAGGAATACTATAAGAAAAAGTAAAGATTAAAATCGTAATAACTGGTTAGTTAACATAACAACATTTCTCTAACACAATTACATTCTCATAAACTGTTAAGGGGATTTGTTTCCATTTCTCCTATATTATGCTAAAAAGATGACAACATTTGGCCAAGTATGTGTAGTATGTACTGACATCGCTTTTTTTCACTAGAAAAGGTAAGAAAGCATTATTTACATTTACAATAGGTATACTAATTTTTAAATTTTTACTCGACTTGGTCACATTTTCTGAGACAAATGATAAATTAATAACTGCTTTTTTTAAAGATTAAAGATATTGAGATACGATGGCCCCATACACCACAGAGTGCAATAAGGGGACACATATTCCTGTGCCAGGGTAGCAGGGTTCTGTTATGTCTAAGCTTGTGTTAATGTCCAGCACATCCTACCAGACAGGGAGTGACTTGTTGCTTTAACCTGGAACAAATGACCAAGTCTTAAGAAGGTTAAAATAACCTTTCTACTTAGCTCTTAAATGAACAGAAGGCACTACTTGTGTGGCAGCTGATACTCTGCAACCTGTAGGTACTCAAATTAATGTAACTTAAATTCGTATCTTAGTAACATAGTTTGAAATTACACAGACCATACTACTAAGGCCAGTTGAAGATAATTACCAATGTATATTTTTAATGTCAGCTAGCAAGATGCTAAGGTTAAAGTAACTTTGGAATAGCTGGTAATAATACGTAACAGCGAGACATGACTGCCAGAAACTCTCAATTTAAATAAAAAAAACAACTAATTTGCATTTTGCTAAAGACTATAGACAGAAGTTAAAGATTCAACTCATAATAACTTGTTAATTAACATGAAATCCCACACAGTCTACATGCAGTCTGAAGCCACCCCACAATCAGCTTTCCTGGAAGCATAATTCCCAAAATCTTATATCCAAGCCACTGACACTAAGGATTAGCATTAGCATTTTACTGAAACACTGCAGGATATAGTACATGCTGTGTAAAGTTGGTGGCAATGATGGAAAATTAGAATCTCTCTCTGATAAATGCTAGCTTTTACCAGTCAGTTTGGACACCATATCTATAAAGGACACTTTCTTGAAAAAGGAAGTTCTCATAAGATCCAGCCCTCAGGGGCTTGCTCTTTCTGAGTGTGGTAATCTTGAGTTATCCTAACCCTTCAGGCGATCACTGTATTGCCTACAGTTTTACTCTGAAGCAGTGGCCAAAGCAGTGTGTTGGGGAACAATATCTTGCCCTCTCCTTTCCGAGCCTTACAGATAAAATTGTATGCAATTTTCTCTGAGTGATGTAACAACTTCTCACTTCAAGCCCCAATCTCTGAAAAGGCAAACCACAAGAGAGAAAAAATAAAAGTAACATTAAGTGAGGAGGGAAAGAAAAAGAGGAGATAAAACTGGGTTTCCAGGACATGATCCCCATCTAAAAAAATAGTGATCACCTGAAGGGTTAGAATAACTCAAGATTACCACACTCAGAAAGAGCAAGGGCTGTATCTAATGAGAACTTCCTTATTCAAAAAAGTGTCCTTTATAGATATGATGTCCAAACTGACTGGTAAAAGCTAGCATTTTACTGAATTACACAGACACAGATAGCGATTTCATGTAGATTCATTTATGGGAGAGAGATTCTAATTTTCCATCATTGCCACCAATTTTCCACAGCATGTCCTATAGTGTTTCAGTAAAATGATATGACTATTGTGTTAGTGACTGTTGAAGATGATATGTCAGCATTAAATATATGCTAAGATGTCTTATTAAGGTTCACCTCATCAGAGCCATGACTTATGGCACATATGGACCTTAGAAAACTGTCTTATATTTATATTAGATGAAAAATGTCATACAGCTAGATCATTTCTTCAAAAAATATACCTAAGGGGAAACTACCAGTGTTCAATACTTTTATCTGCTTCATCATTAACAATTTATTTCTAGAAAACTGAAATAAAATACCATTTTCCTGTCTTTATATTTGAATTTTTTAATATTCTGAAGGTTCTCATTAAAGATAATACAACTCCAGATTCACAAAATTAATTAAAAGACTAATTTCCAGTTCTCATGACATGGGAAAAATGCATATGATATGGTTAAAATAACACATAAAGACCTGACAGATTGCTGAAGATAATATAAAAGCTGCTGGGCAAAAATCCAAATTCAAAAATAACAAAAGGCAGAAAGGACTTCCAACAAAACTGTGCTCGGTTAAAAAAATAATGCACATTTAGTACAATAATCCATAACTTTCTAAATCCATCATAATTTGGAGCTCTCACTTTCATTGAGCATTTCAGCAAAATATATTTTAAACTATTAAAGTGAAACAAATCAAAACTATATTAAATGTGCAAATATAAAATGAAAAGATGCAAGAAAAGTTCTCAGAAAGCCTTAATACTAATAATGTGTAAAATATGCTTTACTTTTCTTTATCATTCTGAACATTCTTCCTCATTTCAGCACACATTTCTTTAGCATTTGTACGTATATCTTCAGAAATGCTGCCTTCTGGAACTACATTGGAACAAGCTTCATCAATTTCGCTATCTGTGTCTAATTCTGATTCATCTAGTTCATTTTTTCCATCTCTAATCTCTATGGATGATAAAAGATGCAGATACTCTACAGGAATTGAGTGGCCACATTTTTTAGCTTCTTGTATCGAAGCCATAATGTCATTTATGACTTTTACCTGCTGTTGTGCTTTATGTAGTTTCCTGTAAATTCATAAACAAACATGGAATTTTTAATCATAATTGATAATAATAATACACTATTCTAAAAATTAACAACCCAAATTAAAAATAACATAAAAGTAGTACATTTCAAAACAGACTAAAGTGACGCTTTCCACACAGAAATGCAAAAACACACAAATGCATATTTTCACCCAATATAAACAAAGCAAACAGAATACTTTGTATAATAACACACATATTATTATTAGGTACTTTCAGTTATAGAGCAGTTGTTTCAATTTCAGCCTGATCATGAATGACACACAATAGTTTGTGTCTGTACTAAATTTTTCCAGTGATAAACATTCTTTTAGGGGGAGATACAACAGTAAAAACTGTACAACTTGTTCCGTGAACAATATAAATTTGGCAAAATAAAGCTCACATAGTATCTATTTAGCCACTGCGTGAGCAAGAACTAAAAGTTAGAGTAATTCAATTCTAATTCATTTCCAAGGTGCATAATAGTTTTATGTGGTTCTGCTTGTACTTATGTCAAACTTGGATTAGTAAGTAAATTTGGTACATAGAATTTAGTACAGTACAAAGTCTGAAATCCGGATTCATCGGGACTTCAGCGATTTGGGATTTTTTCAGTTTAAACCTAGTACGATGGCATGTAAAAATTATAAAATTAAAAACATGAAATCGTGATTTATGAGACAATGAAGTATTTACAATCTAAAACATATCAAAATTTACAAAAAAAAAAAAAAACTTTATTTTTTTACCTTATTGAACATTTCTGTCAATGTAAGTTGTTTAAGTTGCCTCGTTTTTTGTGCTAATATTTTCTCTTTAATTCTGTAGACAGACATAATCTTGAAGTCCTGTAACTGCTGTTTCGAGAATTCCGACTAACTTGTCAATCGAAATTTCCTCGTTCTCAGTAACTTCTCTGTCACTTTCTTCACTATCGGAAGCAGTATTTTCTGAATCTAGAACCATACTACAGATTTCGTCATTCATTAATGATTTATGATTGAGAAGCATTGTCATCACAATGAAAAACTTCCTTTTATATCACATTCATTTATTACCGCTTCTCCACATTTCTTTAAAACAAAATCGGTAAAATCTTAAGAGAGCCCACACCCTTGGTGACAAACTGGGAAAGCGCAGAATCACCCACTGCTTCGTGCGTTTCTCAAAATCGCCAATTTGAAAATGAGTCAAAGAATTGCACAAACTCGGTATCCATGTAAACCTCAACCTATTTCCACTTAAAAAAAAAAAATCAGAGAATTGCACAAACTTGCCATTGCACACTGCCTTGACTTTGTCTATGTACACATCGATACGCACCATATAAGTGGGCACGCCAAGGGTGTGGGCACTGCTAGGATCCAACCACAAAATCCATTAATTGGAAAATTTCACCTTTGTTTTACGATATCCGAAAACCTTTAAATTTAGCGGCTATGATCATCAAATTTAGCTATCCTTCACTATACATATTTGGCTATGCATCATGAGCTTGGCAACTAATGACAAGCTGTTCTGTTAAATTTTATCTTGCTTCAATCGCTCGCCGAGACAATTAAGCCTGAATTGCATTACTTTAGTTATTTATTATACTTATGTCTATTTCTGGCATGTGCTTAAGGCTTATCAGAGTTCTGAATAAATAAATTCCCACATATACTAATCTTTGAGTCTATAGGGATCATCAACAGAATCTATTTTTAGCATATGGAAAGAAATTTTTGGTAAATTTTCCTTGTCAACATTTTTTAGCGCATTTAACTTAAATCTGTAATCATCGCCAAGTGTAATGTCAACATAAAAGGACAACTCATTTATTATTCAATTACTAACATTAAAAAAATTGTTTAGGCATCGCTACATGAGTCATTACTCAAGTTGTCATGTTTTGATAAACATGAGGCGATGAAAAGAAAGTAAAATAAATAATGATTTGCCAGGTTGGCATCAGATCGATGTATCTATGAGGAATGTTTCAGTTTGAGATGTGTGCCAAAGCAGATATGCAGCAACGGAGCCAAATTACTGATCGTACAAATTTATGCTAAAATGATTATTTCTATAATAACAAAGTATTTTATTTAGTAGCGAAGTAAAATTATGAACTGGGACTCTCCAGATGTTTTATTATGCGCAGAGGGGGAATCAAATGCGCATGCGTAAAGCCTACAAAAAAAGAAGGTTGGTGGTCGTTTTGAAGTCCAGATTTTGGATCATTATGGATAATGGACATCCGGATTTCGAACTCTGTTCTGTATCACTCTAGCCCACTGAGCGGCACAATTAATTGGCTCTATCATGATAAACTGCATTTATTTAAACAGCTTTTATTAACTAAATTTGTATACTTACATATTTTAGTCTATTTTCATAAGCTTACATTCATTAAAATAATATTTTTATTATAAAAGACAGTAAGAAAATAAAGTATCTTAAATTATAAGCTAATATATATACCAACTGATGAAAAATCTCATGACCATAAAAAGCCAGTCATGGCACTCAGAAGTTTAAAGCAGACTCTATTACTTAAGTTAACATCTAGAAAGGATGCTAGAGATCAGTTAGGTTAGTACAACCTATCAATCATGCAAATAGCTTGCTACCAGAAATTTAATTTACACGTAATTTTTGTCTTTTTAAGAAGTGATGCCTAACTACATAAACAGTGATTCAAATGTAAAATGGTAGATTAAAACATTTATCCCTATATGAAATGATGCACTGCAAACATATTTACATGAAAAAATAATTATTTAAGTTTCTTATTCCATCATTACAAACCTTTGATGCAACATGGCCCATATGACAATGGCACCAAAGTTCTTCTCAAACAGATCCCAGCATATTCTTAAAATCAACTTTTTCTTCTTCAGAGATATCAGTCGTGTCACCAATAGTACCCATATCAAACTCTTGTAAAGATGAAGTAAGAAACATAGTAAATTGTTTTTTCATCTCAGCATGGTAGAAGTATATTATTTCATCTCTACATATAATAAAAGGAAGAGTCTATCTGTGTTTTTTCGTTCGTGCTGTGCGTAAGCTAATACACCTAGGGCTGCAAATTTGGTACATAGGTGCATCTAGACAAGAGCCAGTGGACCTCGAAGTGATATTTTCAAAATTAGAATGAGTTTTTTTTTATTTCATGTTTTCTGACGAAATTGCATTAAATCGAAAGCATGCAGCCATTGTTGCCATTGTTGATGACATCAGCACTGTTGCCACTCGGAAAAATGAGGGTGGTAATTCTGCACAGTTTTTAAATTTAATTTTCTCTTGATACAGAATGTTTTTTGACAGGATACGACATTTGTCAAGTTTCTCGAAAGGATATTTGTTTCCCGTTATATTTAAATGCCAGACGAAGGCTGGCTGCATAGCGGCTAGTATATAAGTAAACAAGATTTTATTTTCTACCATTACTTTTTCATCATTAACCATAACTATACTTCTGTAACAGACTAGAGTGTAAATAAATACTTTTGCTTGTTTTGCCATACGGCCTGACCATCTGGATTTAAATCGGTAACTTTAAAATACTGCTGGTTAGCACAGTACTTTACAGATACGGCGACAATATTTTAACACTTTACTGACCGATCGCCTATTGATTGACTTTTTATCGCCAACACCTACCCACCGGTAGCCCATTAACTTTTTATCACCAACGGCTATTGACCAATCGCCTATTAATCGGCCTTTTTTTCGCTAACACCTACCAACAGACAGCCTATTAATTGGCTTTTTACTCGCCGAAGCCTACTGACTGAAAGCCTATTAACCGGCTTTTTTCGCCAATGCCTACCGACTCATAGCCTATTAATCGGCTTTTTTCACCAACACCTACAGAACGATAGCCTATTAATAGCTTTTTTTCTCGGGGTTGCCTAAAAATAGCTTATCAATCGATAGCCATGTCGAAAAACAATTGCTTTTTGCTGGTAAAAGTATATTTTAGGGCACCCCTTGGCAATTTTTTACACCAAAAATGGCGACACAAAGCCAAAATAATAAGACAAAGAATTGCACAAACTAGGTATTCATGCACACATCAACTTATTTTCACTTAGAAGAAAATCCCATAATCGCACAAAAATGTCATTGTGCACACCCTTGACTTTATCTATGTACACATCAACCTATTTTCACTTAAAAAAACATCAGAGAATTGCATAAACTAGGCTAAATCGTTGCTACACAAAGACAAAATAACAAGACAAAGAATTGCACAAACTCGGTATCTATGTACACATTGACCTATTTTCACTTTTAAATTGCACAAAAATGGCATTGCAAACTTCCTTCACTTTATCCATGTACACAGTGACCTATTTTCACTTAAAAAAACATCAGAGAATTGCACAAACTATGCCTTACGCACTCCCTTGAGTTTGTTCATGTACACATCAATATATTTTCACTTAAAAAGTCAAAGGCGCACCCAATTCTACAGTAGAGGCTAACAAAAAATACATAATCTCAATAAACTACATTTTGAACCAAACAATAAAATAACATAAAAAAGGAAACACCTTTTATGCATTTAAGCACTACACAAAGCAAATATCTACTTAACTTATTTAGAGATTCATTTGTCTTCTGTCTGTGGCACACAAATTTCCTTAACAGCATTCAAAAACTTCCTAAAATTATCTGAACTAGAATACGTATATCGGCGTAGACATATAAATTCACAAAAATAAGAGTAAAAAATATACTATGTAGTTCCGGACTGTTTGGAAAATGGCTACTAAGCAAACCTTCATTTACACTATAGGCAATTAATGCACTTTTTCCCTTTCATTCCAAATCGTACAGAAACTTCAAATTAATCTTACTACATTCAGCCATTGTACCATCTAAACAATGAAACAAGCAAGGTACTTGCTAAGCAACACACACCCTAAATTCCCTCGATTCAAAATTTCACGGCATAATGAAAACGATTATGCCATAATAGGGTTTCCATAACATTCTGCTCAAGTTACCATAAATGATACAACAACTTGGCGATAAACGAAATAACAACTTGGAGATAAATGACATTGCTCACTAGCGCTAAGTGCGTTGCTTCATAAACTCCCACGTTTTCACACCGTTTTTAAAAAATTTACTGTTCATGATAAGCGAAAAATATGGTACTGGAGAGTTTTATTTAAAAAATTTATCAGATTGCCCAGACAGTTATTCAGGACAGGGAGAATCTGCCGCTGAGAGGCTGGTCAAACATGCGTGCGTATGCTGTTGAACCGCTAGCAATCGGTAAAGCGTTAAGCTTCTGTTTTGAAAAATTCAAATTTATTCATAATTTTTGTAGCCCCCCTGGAAAATTCTTGAGCTTCAAAGAATATCATCGACAGGCAAATTAGAAGACATTATTGTAATAATGATAGAAGCATAACTTTAGAGGATGCCTGAACGAAGCAAAACACTTTGAAATATAGATTGGGCCTTTGTGAAATAGGTTTACCAATAAAATGTAAATGACTAATAAAATGCAAAAGTGAAGGCAGCCAAACCACTGAGTTGCATAAAACAATTAAGTAAGAGTAATTGAACGAGATCTTTACGAACACGTTTAATTAGTTGTTTATTAGTTTACTTATCTGCAGCCTTCAATTCATCAATATACACACTGAGATGTATAAAACAGGAGTAATAATTATTTCCATAAACTTATCTCACACACCTAACAAACTGTATGTATTATAAGCATTGTTGTGAAAGGTTCACATATCAGCAAACTTCATACTAATGTACTATAACAGGGTTGCCACTCAAACAGGAGAATGAAATTTCTGACTTTTCCAGGTTTTCCAGGTACGTTTCAAGAAAATTCCAGTCTATCCGCGTAATGTACACTGCTCAAAAAAAAAAAAAAAAAAAAAAAAAAGAGGGACAGTGCTATATCTCCCGTTCTACTGGGCTGATTGACAAAATTCAAACTACGTTTTTCATGTCTCGAAAGCGCGACTTAGGATATATATTAGATTTATATATAGTACTATTCTAACATAGGTATTTTGACACAAAATCGGACTTTTTCTGAAATAACATCCCAATTTTTTTACATATTTCGATTCTACGACTCAAATTATGCCAGAATACCAAGTTTTGTAAAAATCGTACGAATAGTTTTTAAAATATTAGCTCTCAAAATTTTAGCTCCTCAATGTTAATTGAATTTGGCAAATATTTATTAATATCTCTTTTTCTATTAAACTTTTTTGATTTTTTCTCTCACATTTCGAAATTTTGGTTCATTCCAAATAAAATTTACCCATTTTTTGCTTTTTATTTTTTAAATTTCTATTTTTAAATAATTTCTATAGATTTTTCGAAAAAAATTTTGAATTATAACCTATAAAATTTTTACCATCATCTTAAAGTAGGTGTATTTTTAAGCATATCTGCAAAAAATTAGACTTTTTTATTCAAAATTTTCTAAGATATACACGAATTTACATAATTTCGCATTTTGAAATTTGGCACCTTTTTTTTGAGCGATAATAACGCCAAATGTGGTCTATGGATTTTTGTTACACCGAATTGCCACAGCTATTTTTAACCTTAAACTTCAAGTAAAATTTTACGGAGAATTAATTATATGACATTTTTTCCCTCAATGATGCGTAATAAATATTTATTAATACTATATGAAAGGCTATTTTTTTAAATTATAGATGATATTATTCAAATTTTTAACTATTTTTTTTTTAATTTCTCTCGTATCTTTTCTTTTTTTAAAAAATTTAAGAGTAAGTTTTCGTAAGAGTAAATTTTTACCTTCGGCGTTTTATCGTCTGCTACTTTACTTCGTTTAAATCGAATTGTCTAAAACTGAGAATTTTCGTTTGATATTTATTTGAATTTTATGACATTAACTGCATAATTTATTTCTAAACAAACTGTTGCTTTTGAAGTGGCTGAAAGAGCGGCTGATACTATTATCCATATTTTTAAAGCACAATATATTTTTATAGAAACATAATATTTGGAATAATCATTTTTTATAAAAGTCAAATTATGATATAAACATACAACTCTCTAGAGACTGAATTAATGGAAGTTCAATGGTTATGTAGAAATGATCTGCAGCTACTTAATGGCTGGATAAGTCAGCAGATTCTGTGGACAAGTAAGAATAATTATATAAACGACACCAACATTCTGGATTCAATAAACAATGAGGATACGATGTTTACTAAATGAATTTATGAAGTTTTAAAACATAAAAAATCAACTCATTTTTTTCCTAAAATGTATTTTTGTGCGTAGCGTATTTTCATTATATCCTTAAAATTCTAATTTAGAATGTAATTGTCAAGAACTGAATCCTAATCATCAGTAATATAATAAGTAATTATTACGGTTATTAATAAATCCTTCTTATAAAGTAATTGCAAATATTTCAAAAAACTTTCTGTCTGAAAATTTTTCTATGCAAATATTTTTAATTTATATTAATCAAGATTGCACACCATATTACTTATTTCCACTTCAATTCTTACCGTCAGTTCTAGTAGAATTTACAAATCAATTATATTTAATTAAGGATTGGATTGGATTATTTAATTATGGCAAAGCACACGAGGGCTATCTGCCTAAAGGGAGGGATGCCTTCGTGGAGGACTTTCTAAGGGAAACTGGCTCGTATACACGTTACACATGGGGAAAACCACGAAACCGCCCATGCGGCCAGCCCGTTCGCGGGATTCGAAACTCGAACTGAACTACCAGTGTTCAGCGTCTTTACCGCTCGGCCGTTGGTGGGCTATTTAATTAAGGAATGACCATCTAAGTTAAGAAACAGCGTACCGTAACAACATTTCAATTATTGGTTCCGTATCTTTCATGTTACTTCCGATTGGTTAGCTACATGATTTATAATGAGTATTCGGATTTTACTAGTAACTTCACTTGGAAATCGCGCTTAAACTAGGTTAGTTGGTTATTTGAACATAGAAAGAACATGGGAGCTATTTGATTAAGATGCTTTCATAGAGAATCTTTGTAAAGAGAACCTAAAAAACTACGAAAACCAACCATGCAGCCTGGGTTAGACTGAGCAGCAAACAATTAGTATTTAACAATCTTTTCTTTTTCAAATGCTAGGCAACTGATGAGTCTCCAATTAAATCTCCAATTTAATATTTTATTTGTAAATATTTAAAATATTGTTGTATTCTTTGACACAAAAAGCAGAATTTAAGTTTTGTTAACTCGTTAGTAAACTACCAAGCCGTAGTGCAAATGAATATTCAATTTCTTTGGCAATAATTGTATTCACTTAATATTCTTGGAATGTGAGCTAAAGAAGGAACGTTCTCGGAAGATTAAAGAAGTGTTTAAATCCAGTGATATTAGGTTTGTCTTACAAGCTCAGGATCAAAACGATTCTGCAATTGCCCGAGTAGTTAACTTGTAAATGGATGTGAATTAAGCAGATGACTTTTAATCTTACTTTATTCAGCCAGAAAACGTATTCCAAATGTTTTGTATTGCATGACAATGCATCTTTTCATTATTCAATAACCAGTCGGAGAACCGCTTGTGTTCGGAAAATAAGTATGTATATTCAATCGTCCTGCATGTTCTTCAAATTTGTCTTCTTGTGATTTTTTTTTCTTTCTCAAAAACTAAAGTTGCCTCTCAAAGGAAAGTTTTTTGACATTGAAGAGACAAAATTAATATGACATCTACTTTTAGAGGCATGTCAAAAACAGATCTCTACAAACCTTCTCTTCCATTACATGTTGTGCAGTCAGACAAAAAGTTCCATCAGCGTAAATTCTATAATCTATTTTTATTACACTCTGATTACTTTATTAACATACAGTGAATATATACTAAATCTTTTACTTTAGCTTAAGTAATTCGGAATTTTTGACGGAATTGTTGTCGGAACTAGGACTTAGAAGATAAGTCAAATTAAATATTTCGATAACCCAGTAAATTCAAGTTCGAAATTTCAATATTTTATTTTCGGAGGGAGGGGAAATGTTTTCAGTGTTGGTCCATTATACTAAATATATTTGCTTCGATTTTTTATTTTTCCATAAAAGCGAAAATTTTACGCATGGTATACATATAACGCATAGCTTCAAATTAAAATTTAATAATATACAGAGTGGTTATAATTAAAGTTCTACATTGAAACGGTCATAAAAGGAAAACTACTGGACCAAATGTTATCAAACTTGGAAATCGTGTAAAGGAGGTCATGGGCATTTATTTTCCGCGAAAAAAAGGAAGTTCGAAACCTCACCACCAGGGGGGAAATGGCGCTGTATGCAATATTGTTAAACGAAATATGGGTCGGAATCTAACTTAACCTTTTGTTAAACGGATTTAATATGTTGTATACCCTTAAGGAACTTTGAAGTAGGCAAATTACCATTTAAAGACGTTAAATTCGATAAATGTCGAGTGCGCCATCCCTGTAAGTGAGAAATTCGTCCGTGAAAACCACGAATTAGCGATTAGAAAATAGGACATCGCAAATCACTCTCACAAGTGCGTACAATCTGGAAATCGTTTTCTTACAGATCGCTAATTTGTAATTTTTTAAGCCTGAATTCGGCACTAAAACATGAAGATACTGATTCAAAACGCTTTTAATCGATTTGGGCCAAAGAAATCTCTCATGTTATCTATCTAGTTCCATTGCATTCTCCTACTGCATTCGATTGCATAACAGTCATTTCACACAGTTTACTGTTGAATGACAGCTAGTTTTATAACTGAACCATTTTTTTCTGAAGAGCAGTCGACAGCTGGACCACTGCGATTGCAGCTCACTTAGAGCCAATATTAAAATGTTTCGTGATACGTGAACTGCAGTAACGTGGCATTTTAGATACTACGATTTTTATGCAGGGCTGGGCACCACCTCAAGAGTGTCGCATAGTTACTTAGGCACCATTTCATGAATGAACGTCTTATAGGCCAACACTTCCCCTCTTCCCACCAGACCTCAACCTCTGTGACTTTTGTCTATGAGGTTATCTCAAAAGCACTGTTTATGGTGATAATCTAAACAATTTGGCTGAAATGAAAAATGTGAGACACTGATAACATTCCTCCTGATATGTTCCTGTTGTCCTGTAATGTGTATACGAGCCAGTTTCCCTTAAAAAGCCCTCCACGAAGGCATCCCTCCCTTAAGGCAGATAGCCCTCGAGTGCTTTGCCGTAATCTAATAAACCAAACCAAAACCAAACCTGATATGCTAAGAGCTGATGTTGAGAATGCAGTAACATGATTTAACTTGCTTTCGGAAAATGCTGGACGCTACATTGAACATGCTTTGCAACACGTTTCGGAAAATATTAAACACATTTAAAACAGATGTTTTCGTGTCTTATTTCATTTAACAATATTGTATACAGCGCCATTTTTCCCCTGATGGTGAGTTTTTGAACTCTTTTTTTTTTTTTTCCGCCGAAAATAAATTCTCATAACCTCCTTTACACGATTCCCAAGTTTGATAACATTTGGTCCGGTAGTTTTCCTTTTATGACCATTTCAAAGTGGAACTTTAATAATAACCACCATGTAAAATAAGCTTTAAAAGTCTGACAGTTTGGTTCAAGTCCCAACTTTAAAAAAAATATATATATATATAAATATAAATTTTTATATTAATTCTCTTAGAAAGCATGTTTTAAGAAGCTAATTTTTCTCTCGCGTTATAGATTGTATAAAAAAACATGATCTTTAATATGATTTAGATTGTTTCAGCCGATATAAGAATCGGGTTACTCCGTGGTACAGAATAAACCCTGCTGGACTGTTTTATTTCTTTGTCATTTAGCAAAAATCTTTTAATTAAAATATTTATCCGTTGGACTTCACTTTAAACTTTATTTATAGCTAAAATGACTAGAAAATGAAAAGCTGTCTTTAGCTGAAACGAAATTCATATAATTGATATTTTAAAAAATTGACAAGAATGCAAAATGTATGGAAGTCTAGCAGTCGAAAAATCTTAATTTTCTTGTGTGAGCACTGAAAATAACTGTAGAAGGAAAGAAGAAAATTAGGGAGAAAAGTAAGCAAAAATTTGCAGGGAAATTTGTCTGTCAGACGTACCAACATGTTCAAAAAGTTGGACACTTTCGAATATACTTTCAGGATACTTCAAAGAATTTAGGTGTTCAGAGAGAAAACACTTGGACGAGTACACCAGCAAATACCATCAATTGAGCTTGTGTTAACAGAAAAGACAAAACGATATCATTGAAGATTTAAGTGAAGAGCGACTGGTTTTAAACTATATGGTTGTGTAAATTACGTTATAGAACATCATACGTATCATAAATGTTGAATCCCATGATTTCCTCAGTCGAATTATTTGAAGATTCAGGAGTTTATCCAGTGATGTATGTGGATGTCACTTAAAGATGTTTTTTTTCCCTTCCTGATGAAACAGCGGCCGAGCGGTAAAGTCGCTGAACACTGGTAGTTCGGTCCGAGGTTCGAATCCCGCGAACGGGCTGGCTGCATGGGCGTTTTCGTGGTTTTTCCCATGTGTAACGTGTATGCGAGCCAGTTTCCCTTAGAAAGTCCTCCAGGAAGGCATCCCTCGGTATGCTTTGTCATAATAAAATAAAGCAAAACCTTTTGATGAAACCAGTCTTTCCTTTCATCTCATAGCTTCAAAATGTTTAGCCTCTAAAGACTGATAAAGGCTCTGACGAAATACTTCGTGAAGAACTTTCTAAGGGAAACCAGCTGTCATACGCGGTACACATGAGAAAATCCACGAAAACGCCCATGCAACCAGCCCGTTTACCGGGGTTCGAACCCCGGAGTGAACTACCAGTGTTCAGCAACTTTACCGCTCGGCCGTTTGTGGGCCTTTATGAAATGGAAGGCGATAACTTTATTTAAAATGATTGTCAGAAATACCAAAATGTTTCGAAAAGTTGGATACTTTTCAATATACTTTCAGAATGCTTAAAGAATCAGAGAAGAAAAATAAATTTTTTCGTAAAATTTAGTATTCGTATTTTTTTAAATTTAAAACTTTTCAATCTTATGATATTTGATTCTTGCGATTTCAAAAATAAAATATTTGACTAAAATATAAATAACATTTTAAGAAACCAAATGTAGGTTAAAATTGTGTAAAGCAATGGACACAATGATAAAACTGTTTAAAGCAGTGTATGCAAGTCATCCTAAGTTAAAATATCGGTTATACATCTCTCTTATTTATATATATTTTTTCTGAACAGAACATTGAAAGGCGTGTAAAACTGCGCTTTACTGTATTTTCTCTTTTAATATAGTATGCAGTTTTCAAACGCATCGTGGTCTGTGTGATGACTTCATGGTTTAATAAGGCACCATTTAGCAAGACGAAACAAACATTTATTAAATATATAATTCAAAGCATAATATAATAGTTACTCAGAGCAGTACGTCGCTCCTACCGCATAGTACAATCTACTACCTTCCTCTTCCGAGGCTAACATGCAACTCCTAATAAATACATTAACCCTTCTCGAAGAAGAGCTACCTGCGCCAAGCATGCTCTGTTGATCGCCAAACAGTCGCCAGATATCACACCCCCGTCGTAAGATTGTTGTTGATATTATTTACAAATCAATCAGCAATCTGGAAACTAAAATCTAGCAACTGTTTGTGATCAACGTGAAAAAGAAAAAAAACTACATATACTTTTATACATTCTCTCCTAATTTTCAAATCTCAATTACTATAGACATACCTCAATTTACTACATAAACATAGATAACAAATTTTTATATATAAACATAGATAAATCATTTTTAACTTCACTTGTTCCGAACCTTATTATTATTGTAACAATTCATCAATTCTTAATTCAAAGAAACCAAGTTGATATTTTCTTTTATAAACATGTTAAAACATACCCTAGTATTATTCCAATGATGACAGTAAAATTATTAAGTTTCTTATATATATATAAAATTATATTCTTAACATTCCTTTTAATTAATGATGTTGCAGCATGATTTAAATCCTTGGGAGACAAATATCTAAATTTACCACTTACCTCGAATATTTGTTATCCAATAATTTCTCTATCTATTTCAAATTACATAAACATCTTATTTGCACAAAATTGTAAAATGATTATGAAAAGCAAAGAAAACTATCTAATTATTAACTATACAAAATGTTCGTGAAGATGAACAGTAAATTAATGTTCAAAGTTCACAAGTGGGAAGTCTGGATAATGCATCCGCGTTTGACAGTTTTTTTCCAGGGCAATGTTCTATTTCGAGATTATATTTCTGCAAAGCTATGGCCCATCGTTGTAATTTGGACGATTGCGGAGCATTTCTCACTATAAAGGCTAGAGGATTATGATCAGTCACAATTTTCACCGATGAACCGAATATCCAAGGTTCAAACTTCTTCAATGCCCATACTATAGCATAAGCTTCTCGCTCTATTGTCGGCCAGCTCTGTTGAGGTTTCGATAATTTCTTGCTCGCGTAGCAGATGGGAAATTGCTTCTCTCCCCTTTGCTGTGACAAACATGCACCTATTCCGATTTGGGATGCATCAGAATGAATGACAAACGGATCCTGCAGTGTTGGGGTGATCAGCTCCGTTGACATCGCTAATCGTTCCTTCAGTTGTTGAAATGTTGACTCATGAATTTCTTTCCATTCGAGTATTTCCGGTTGTTTATTTTTCGTGAGTTCTGTGAGTGGGTAGGCGATCTCTGCATACCCTGGGATATAATCGCGATAATAATTACATAGTCCTAACAGACTTTTAAGATCTCTTTTCGTTTTCGGCGTTTCCAGCTTCTTGATTGCCTCTATTTTCTCGGGATCTGGTTGATGTTTTCCTGATCCAATGATGTGTCCTAAATATTTAATTTGAGGTTTTGCAAACGAACATTTCTTCGAATTGATAGTAAATCCAAGTGACTCTAGTTTGGTAAAAACTTTATCCAGATGTCGGAGATGAGTGTCGAAATCCGTGGAAAATATAGCTATGTCATCAATATAGGCTCTTGAAAATTGTTGAAATTCTTTCAGTGCGTTATTCATTACTCTCTGAAAAGTTGCTGCTGCGTTCCTTAATCCAAAGGGTAGCACTTTAAACTGATATTGACCTCGATGAGTTTTGAACGATGTGTACTCTTTACTTTGTTCCTCCATGGGAATTGCCCAATATCCTTTCAGCAAATCTAAAGTTGTTATGACATTGGCTCTTCCTATACTGTACATTAAATCAATGGCATTTTGCATAGGAAAGTCATCTGGCTTCGTCACTGCATTCAAAGCTCGATAATCTAAGCACAATCTGATATCTCCATTTTTTTTGCTTACACAAACTACTGGATGAGCTATTTCTGCATTACTTTCTTCCATTAGTCCCGATTTCAATAATTCTTCTACTTCTTCATCGACCTTGGGTTTCAATGCTTCAGGAATCCTATAAATGTAAGGTTTCTTCCTCTCCATATTGGGTATTAATCTAATTTTATGAGCTTCAACTTTAGCTATTTTCAGCTTTCCGGTGAATAACGCTCGGTGTTTGTTGATAAGAGCTATCAATTTTCTTCTCTGCTGCGGATTCAAATTTTCTAAATTCAGATTTGCATCTATTTTAAAATCTTCCAGGGGGGTCGAGAGATCTTTTCCTGGTAAAGTTATAATTTCTCCAAATTCTTCTTCATTTTCAAATATCACTCCAACTGCATTGACACTAGCTTGGAATTTTCTAATTTTATTTGCATGAACATGTTTGATCTTTCCATCAGGTAGTTTTACTTTATAGGAATGAGGTGGGCAATGATTCACGATTTCTCCTGGACCAGTCCATCGTGCATAGAGTTTGTTATTTGAATCTGGTATGAGTAAATAAACTTGTTCTCCGATTTTGAAATTTTTTGGTATTGATCTCCGATAAAAGTAGTCAGCATATTTTTGTTGTTTATCACTTGCAATTAAATTGGCTTGTTCGGCTGCTTGTTCTAACCTTATTTTTAAAAGCTGTAAGTAATCCACTGCCGATTCACTTAGATTAGGTGGTATAGGTATTTCTCCTGACCATGAAGACTTCAGTACTGCTAAAGGACCTCTTGGTTGTCTTCCATACATCAGCTGAAATGGTGAGACACCCGTGGTGCAGTTTGGTACTTCTCTGTATGCAAAGAGCAGGTATGGGATGTGCTTATCCCAATTCGAAGGATCAGTCCTGATGACATGATGTAACATTTGCTTGAAGGACTTGTTCCATCTTTCTACTAATCCATTTGAAGCACTGTAAGCAGGTGTAGAGAACCTAGGGTGAGAACCTAGTCTTTTCTGGAATTCTTTAGTTAATTTTGAAACGAAGTTACTTCCGTTGTCACTAGCTATTGTATTAGGGATTCCTGTTCTCATGAAAATCTCCAAAAGCGCGTCGCAAGTGGCTTTTGCTGTCAAGCTTCTCAGTGGAATGGCTTCTGGCCATCGGGAATGTTGATCTACCAGACATAACACATATTTATGTTTCCTAGCAGAGGAAGGTTCAATAGGTCCAATAATGTCGATGTTAACTGTTTCGAAAGGTAATCCTGGCCTTCTGACCGGTGTGATGGGAATCTTGTCAGATCGCTTTTCTGGACTTTTCAACTGACAATCTTTGCACGTTTTACAAAAGGTTTCAACATCTTGTGCTAATCCAGGCCAATAAAATGAATATCGTATTCGCTCCTTTGTTTTTCTTATCCCAAGATGTGCACCGAAAATGGAACTATGTGCTAATTCCAACACTTGTGCTCTTCTACTAAGTGGAAGCACTAACTGAAAAACATTCTGTCCTAATATTTTTTCTTGGTGATGTAAAAGATGATCAATAAATAAATAATTTCCTTTTTTTCTATTGCTAGCTTCCATGCTTCTCTCAGCGAGGGACAGTTAACTTGCTCTTCGCGTAGGCGTTCAGCAGACGATAAGTCTGTGTTTACATAAACACTCGCCTTCTTGACTTCCTCCTCTTCGTTTTTCTCCTCCATAAGCATTAGCGGGGGGGAATCGACGCTGTCGTTTGACTGTGCATTGGCGAATAAAGTTTGTAAGTTTTCGCTTCCGTAATTATTTCTTTCTGCGTTTGGTTCTTCTGCCGCAGGATTAATCAACAGTTCGTATATTTCTGGAGTTATTAGGCAAGGCACATTTAGCTTATCAGTCACTGCAATTAATGTATCCACAAAATTAAATATATTGCTTCCATGATCTTTATGGTAAATAGGTACACGGCAAACTTTTGCTTCAATTGGTTGTCCGAAAGCAGGTGTTAGCAATATTTTACCTCCTTCTCTCTCCTCTAAATTTGGAATGAGCGATGAATGTACGATCGTTATCTGCGTTCCAGAGTCTACGATAGCTTCGATTTTCACAGAGTTAATAAAAATATCTACTTTTTGCAGTGGTTGAACGATGCGTTCTGCGAATTCAGATCGTAGATGGGATGAGTCTACTTTAGCTACGATGGCTTCTTCTTTTGATGTTCTGTTTGAATTTTTTTGAGTTTTGGAATCATCCTTTCCCTTCTTATTTACTGCAGTTTCGTTCTTTCTTCTTTTGTCTGGACAATCTCTTGCGATGTGTTGATAATTTCCACAAATATAACATTCTTTTCTTCTCGCGTGAAATCTTTCGTGTTTTGAATATTCTTTTCTCATGGGTGGTGGAATATATTTGTCGTGTGCACATGTTGTATCCAGGAATCTCGGTGATCGCTTAATTCCATTTCGAACTTCGTCGAAAGATTTTCCTTTGGCCGTGAAATAAATATCACATTCTGTAGCTAATTCTTGAGGCTTCAGCCATTTATTTCCTTGGCGTATTGCGACGTGTGCAGCTGTTTCTTCATCTAATGCTTGGAATAATTTATCGGAAATAATTAACTCCTTGAGTGTTTAGAAATCCTTTACTTCTCTTGACTTGCAGTAATAGTCCCATGTAGCTGTTAGTCTTGAAGCGAACTGGATATGCGTTTCGCCGGAATAACGTTTAGTTTTTCTGAAGTTTTCTAAACAGGTTTGAGGAGTAGGTTGATATTCCTTCAGAACAAGAGTTTTCACTTTTTCGTAATTTTGCAGATCTTCCTCCTTTATATAAACAAGAACATTTGAAGCTTTTTCTCCAATTAATTTCAATAATATTTCTGATTTGTATTCTTCAGGAACTTTCTTGTGCTTAAATGCTCTTTTGATAGAATCGAAAAATATATTCCATTCTTCTGCTCTCTTCGGTACTGGTATAGTCAGTGTTTCTACTCCTTTGATCAGCTTGTCCAGGGAAATTTTGGTTTCTCGTTCTGTGTTTTGTATTAAAGGTGTTGGACTTCTACTTCCTTCATTTTGAGTTGCTCGAATCTTCGCTAGTTCTCTTTCTGTTCTTATTCTTTCTTCTTCCATTTGCATTCTTTCCATTTCTTCTTTTCTTTTTCTATTCTCCACTGTAGTAACCAGAATTTCTTTCACGAAATCAGCATCTTCGATGTATTCCTTGCTATTCTGGAGTTTGTGTTTCAGTTCTACCAGCTTCAAATCTGGGGATGCTTCTTCGCCAATTTCCAATAGAACTGTTACTAAATCCTCTTTCTTTGCGTTTTTGAACATTTTCTTCTATTTTCCTTTAGAATCAAGCCTTTCAAACGCTCGATTAAATAATTCTCATGTTTTTACTCTCTTTTGCAAATGAACACTTCTTTCGTTAGTTAGGCTTAACGTTTTTTCAACGCTCTAAGCTTCTAACCTCTCTGGTTCTCTCGTAAGAGAGCGTGTTGTGATGACTTCATGGTTTAATAAGGCACCATTTAGCAAGACGAAACAAACATTTATTAAATATATAATTCAAAGCATAATATAATAGTTACTCAGAGCAGTACGTCGCTCCTACCGCATAGTACAATCTACTACCTTCCTCTTCCGAGGCTAACATGCAACTCCTAATAAATACATTAACCCTTCTCGAAGAAGAGCTACCTGCGCCAAGCATGCTCTGTTGATCGCCAAACAGTCGCCAGATATCACAGTCTGGCTTACAAAGTATTCTTCCGAAAAAAACGCAGTTCAAATAAATAAAATCAAATTCTGGAAAATTGATATTAATAAATCTATTTAAAATGCTCAGTTCGAAGGAATAAATAGAAAATTTTAAAACAGTTATCTGAAGAGACAATGCAACACAAACAATTAAAATAAAACTATAAAAATTTAAAAATGATTTAAAATAATAGCTATGAAGAAAAATATATATAAAGAAAACTATTTGAAAAAAAAATAAACGCTGCACCTTTATTTACGCAGTTCGAATAGGTAAATAGAAATTTTTAAAAGAGTTATTCGAAAAAAAAAAAAAAACGTTCAACTTAAACAATTAAAATGAAATTCGAAAAAGAAAAAATTACTTAAAATAATAAGTTATAATTAAAAATATAATATAAAGAATATTATTTGGAAAAAAGGAACGATGGTGACTTTTTTTCCTAAGGACACTAGGTTGCCATATATTAAGAAGTTCGCCAAATGAAGTATGCTTGGCGCAAACTGACAAAAAAGTGCTAACATAAATTTGTGAATTTCTCCGTAAATTTTGCTCCAAATTTTACAAAATTTCATATTTAGGCGTAATTTGAGTCGTAGAATCGAAATATGTAAAAAAATTGGTATGTTATTTCAGAAAAAGTCCGATTTTGTGTCAAAATACCTATGTTAGAATAGTGCTATATATAAATCTAATATATATCCTAAGTCGCGCTTTCGAGACATGAAGAACGCAATTTGAATTTTGTCAATCGGCCCAGTAGATCGGGAGATATAGGACTGTCCCATTTTTTTTTTTAGCAGTGTACGTTGGCTATGCTAAGAGGTAAATTATGGTATTACTTGTATTGTGTAGCAAATTCACTTAATTATTCAATAAATCCCAGAGGACATTTATTCTTAATTATTCTTGGTATACTTTCTTTGATAATTTTGTTTACTTTTCCACTTAAGAAACTTAATAAAATTTAAGATATATACATTGGATAACAAATGTATGTTTTATTTAATTAATCTCATGATCATCACCAGTTCAACACGAGGCTAATCCGGTCCTTATAAATCACAACGCAATGCTAAATAGTTAAGTTAGATTTTAGGTAAATTTAATTTGTGTGAGGTATGTTCTTAAAAAGCACCTTAACACTTGAAAACACAAATATAATTATAATAGTTCTTGTTTTCTCCATTGAAGATTGAGATTAAAATCTTCCCAATCTGGAATAAAATAAGGCTTTTTTTGCAGACATTCTGCAGCTAAACGAAACAAAGAAATCTATTTTAATAAATTGAGGTATTTTATATTTAGTTCGCAGCATACATAAGAAAAAAATATATGCATTAAATTTCGTGATGGTATGTCATCATACTGCTAGAATTAATTTCAAGATTATGCCAGAGAAAATTTCCTGAAATTTAGAAATATTATTTACTAATAATTAATAAATTTAGAGGGAAGAAGCATCATTAAATTATACGAATAACATAAAAATAAAGATAATTACTTAAAAATTGAATTAGAATAATCAACGATATTTTAGCGAATATAGTTATATTACATGGTTAGCCTAGATGACAGATTACTATTTTTTATTTTACTGCAAAATGGCAAGGTATTTATTAAAAAGAAAAGTTTAAAAAGATTTTGCGGTAAAATTCTAGTATAGGGTAAGGCTTTGGCACGATTTTGAAAATTGTCGCCAAGACCAAAATGACCCGTTTACTGCACATCATCATGTCGCCAAATTCATACATGGAGATTATTTTAACCAAAAAACGTCTATGCAAAGAATCTCTAATTCTTTGGTCTATGTAAAGAAGAAAATTTTCCATACAAGTAAAATGCTATTACGCCGCTAGAATGCGGAGGGAAAATTTGCCAAGGGATTTGGCGACGGAACCTGGCGGCCAGAATTTCCCTCTCCGCGATGTGTACCGGAAATTGAGAAACGTGTTAAGAAGAAACGTTCTTTGAGAAAAAGAAAGCTACGAAAATCCGTTTTTAAATTATTGCGAAAAATCCAAGAAGAAACGTTTTATCAAAGGACGTTTCTTCTTGGATTTTTCGCAATAATTTTAAAAACGGATTTTCGTAGTTTTCCTCCCTGAAAATTACTAACCTATGAATTAATTTACTTGCGCCAAAAAATATTTTCTTTTAATTTAGAGTTTAACTACTTGCGCTAAGACTAAACTTCACGGTTGCGGTGCCGTGCGCTACAATATAGCAAGTGGTAAAGTGTCTCATTTACGCCGCTCCGCATCTGCGAGTGCAATCCAGAGCTGTAACTCGAGAAATAAACAATCTCGTTGTTAGGCGACGTGTGCACCATGTTATTTTCATTTTTGCGATAAATGCTTATCGACGTGGTGTTCACGTCGCTCGCAGTTTGAGACAAAAACATCTCGACGTGCGCGGCACGTCTTTTTAGCGCAAGTGGTTAAAGAAATTTTAAAGGATATTCATTTAATGAACTCTTGATAACGTGACCTTCGAACTTCGACACCGGTTTCCAGCTTTGGCGGCAGATATATCACGCATGCACAGCTGTTTCCCTCTATGATGGAACGGAGCCACGTCTGTTGCAGAGAGGTTTTCCTTCTTTACAATACATATTCTTTGATTCTAACCTCCATGGTACCGTATACTAAGATTAAACCCATTTTGTTTTATACGAGAACAGGTACTTTCTTTAGTTCATGCACTGCACATGCGATTCTCGAGAATACTGGAAACCAAAAGTTGCGGGAAACTTGCTTTGCCTTTCTAAAAGGCAATCAAACTGGAGCTGCGAAAATTGGCTCTATGCCAGCAGACACTCACGTGATAGGCAATTCGCCAAAAAAGTTATCTCTTCCAAAGTCGGCGCAAAAATCGCTTTTTTTGGCGGGATCATTGTATGAACTTCCCTGACTTTTCCAGATTTTGACAAAAATACTTAAATTCCCTGACTTTTCCCTGAATTTTTTGGTCAATTTTTGAATTCCCTGACTTTTCCCGGTTCTCCAGGTAGCGTAGCAACCCTGTATAAGTATTTCATTTTTATGAATTATTCCATTTTTGATTTACCAATTCTTAAAGAAAAGAACCTCCTTAAAAGAATTTCAATTTCTATGCCTACTTTTATCAAATAGCATTATGATTAATCATACACAATCAATCATGTGATCTCTAATGATCACCCATGCTTTCAGACAATTTTGGTTTTCTGTGGAGGTAATTAATTAAATGTCTTGTGAAAAATACAGGTGTAAAAGCAATAAGAAACGTTTTTTGTAATATGTGATTCTTCCAGAATAGGTACGAATGGCAGGTTTCTAACTGCAGCATTGGAGAAAAATTCATGTTCATCAATCTCATTTGCATGTATACCTGCAATAATTTACAATAGTGGGAAGAAAACTGTGCCGTCAGCTCTTTTTACATAGATCAACCAATAAAGAAAGGGTTTTGCTTCTATACTGTATATTTCTGGCAGCAATGCATTTCCCAAAGAAATTTATAGCATTTTGCATTTGTTGGGTGTTCGGAAAGTAATTAATTTTTTTTTAATGAAAATAAAAGATTTTCTTATAGTCAGTAAATATTTTATTGAATTATATATTGTTTGTTCTGGTCTAATACCTTTTGCCATCTTTCTGGCATCATCATAATTTTTTCCTTTGGCGGCAAGAAACGATACAGGTGATTTTTTACCTCATTTTAAGTAAAGATTTTACCATCTAAAAAAGATTTGTACAGACTGAAACAAATAATAATCAGGAGGCGCCAGATCTGAAAAATATGGTGAGTGTTACAGTATATTCCAACCACGCTGTAAAAGCTTTTGGAAAAATACCAAACTTGGATGAGGTTTCCCATTATCCATACACCTTTTCTATTGATCCAATCTGGATATTCTTTTTAAGTGATTCATTCAATTTGTCCTGCTGATTACAATACACTTCAAAACTGATCGTTGTGCTGTCCGGTAGAAGCTAAAAAAATTCCTTTGAAATACCACCAAGTGGTTGCATTGTCTTTTTTGATGAATATCGGCTTTCTAAGTGCTTTGAGGCGGTTCGTCTTCTTTGCTCCTTATGTCTTGCATTTACCATTGTTGCAGACAACCCACTTCTTGTCCCCAGCGATGATATGCTTCAAAAATGGGCAATTTTCTTCATGTCTGAGAAGCAAATCACAAACGTCAATGCAACAGCAAAAATTTCTTTCCGTGAGAACATGAGGCACACATATGTCAAGCTTTGGGATGAAACCTAGGCATTTCAAATGATCATGAAGAGTCAAATTCAATAAATTTAACCTCTCAGCAATCTCACAAGTTGTTATTTGCTGGTTTGCATCAATTAAAGCCTTTATTGTGTCTTCATCAGCTTCAAATAGCCTTCCAGAATGTGGTGCATCTTCAAGATCAAAATTTTTAAACCAGTTTTGGCACTGCCATTCTGTCAATACATCTCCATACACATTGGATAATTTTTCTTCTTGCTTCAACAGCATTTTTACCTTTTCAATATTAAAAAAGTAAAATATGCCGAAAATGCTGCTTTTTCACTTTCCATATTTGAAAGGGTACTGGGCAAAAAGTACTACATAGCATCAATCAAACTTTTTCATAAACAAGCCATGCTATATCAGCTGTCATTATATATTATGAATATGCAGCTAAAGTGTGAAGTTGGCTGTGAAAAAATACTATTAACCCTCTGTTGAGAAAAAACAACATTACTTTCCAAACAACCCAAGTCTCATAAATTTTTTACAAATGGTTATTGTTGATTGCAATTATTAGCTTCCAAAAGTGCTTCATCCTGTTCAAGGATGTAATAATGTGGTATGCTTATTCATTAATAAAATCAAAAATTAACTACTGAAATGATTAATGAATAATGAAATAAAATTTAGGGAAAATTTCTCATATTTGAAGTGCTATCCAAACAGACAACAGTTTCCCTCAACACCTTGTCGAAAGTAATTTTTCTAGGAAGCAAGCTTAGCTTTGAGGAATTTTACATACTTGTTCTAAGTACTGAGATCCTGAGATCCTTCTGTACCTTTGTCTAATCACCAATAGAAAAGATGATAGCCAAAAGAACTTTTTTGCAACTCAGACAAAATATTGCAACAACAATCCCACCTTTAAAAATAGTTCTGGCAAAATGCATTTCTAGGAAAAGTTTCCTATTGGATTTCATGTCTGTCAGTGTGATACCAGCTTTAATTTTCTGGAAGTAGTAATATTTGAAAACAGCGGTAACCACCCAATGGCCAGACACTTTCTGCAGCCGGTTGAAAATTCATGGAAAGATTACCTCTATTGACCCTGGACTTCTTAATGAATATATATATTTGTGCTGTTGATAGCATACAGTACACAAATACACACTGCGCTTCTAGATTCCTGAAAGCCTCACAAGAGGGGATATATTCTGACTTTGCTTTGCATGAGTGCTCAGTGCTGTATTATACCTTACGGATGTAAATAACATATAAAAAAGGTATTCTTCATTTCATATGCATGTAATTTTATATTGGTCTTTATTATTTATTCTATCGGCAAAAGCTGGAAGAAAACATAATGTGTAGCACACCGCATCAACACACAGCTTGTCATCCACTCTTTTAAAATAGGAAAAACAGATTTTGTGGGTATAGCTTAAAAAAAAAATGTTTAAAAAGAATATTTTGCTCATTAAAATATTCATATGTTGGTACCAACTATCGGATACTGTCCTTCCCTTACAATTTTCCCTTCTAAAACAATTTGAGACCTAAATGGATTAACCTGTTTTACAGAACTCAGTTAAGGATATAGATAGGATTCCTTCATTTCCTACTTCCAGCAGAAAATATTGGCTTCTTAGAACAGCATAGGCATCTGGAAGGATTTCACCTTTTTAAACACATCTGTCATCATCTTAACATTTTCATATAAATAATAAAGTAGGAAGTGAAAAATCAATATAAACAGTTGAGAAATGTGATGATAGAAACAACTGTCATAAGAAATTGAATACAAAGGCACCATTAATGACCTAGAAATTATTAGTAACTGCTTTCTCCTGTAAACAGTAGCTCTATTAAAAACTGAATGAACATTCTTGATTTGTACAGGACTTTAAATATTTTAGGTTGATGCCAAATTATTGAGATTTCTGGTAGTGATATTGATAGAGATTATTATTACAATGACCAATATCAATATTTATGCTCTCAGAAATACCAATCAATCAATCACAAGTGATAACTATGACAAGATTCAGTGTATACACATGGTTCACATTATGAAAGAATCCATGCCTTACTAACTACAGAATTTATTCAGCGGCAGAATGTTTAAATTTTCTGAGATTCAACTACTAATTCACAATGATTGACCAGAATCTACCTTATTTTCCTACACAAGAAAATGCTTGACATTGGAATATAAACTTTAACTCACATTTCTATTTGAAGCTATGTTTTATGAAGTTCTGAGAGAGATTATATTTTTTTAACATGTATTAATCCAAAAGTTAAATTATAAAGTTAAAAAATAAAAATTTTAAACACGGAAACCTTTTTTTGTACAAGGACACACGAGGGTTGAAAATAATAAATGAAAATTTTAACAAATAACCTTATTTTTTCAATTTTGTCTTGAATTTCGGGATGATCGCGCAATTTGTCCAGACCAAGAGGCAAAACTGGAGCTTGAGCTGCAGGCACATCTGCATCTTCATTAGCTCTTCCTTCTGCTTCATAATGACGACGAGCAGGAAATCCTGAATTCTGTTCTTTCCTTACATTGTCACGTTTTACAGATGTTATGGATCTTGCACGCCTTAACCATGAAGAGAAAAGGGAAAAAAAAAATCAGTATCTGCTTTTTAACTACATGCAACAAAAAAGAATTATGAAAAAAGATTTTTCAAACATCCATTTTAAAATCAATCTGGCAAATAGCATACTATTGACAATTTTATACTACAAATATAATTTAAATCTGTAAATTTATTACACTGTAGGTTAACTCCTTTAATAGTTCAAAAACCAAAATGGTGAGAGATACTTGAAATTTGACAAAAATAATATTTTATCCTTTCAATACTTGTGGATTAAAAAAGAGCACAGACATGAAGTGAGATTAAACGAAGAATACCTTGAATCTAGCCGAGAAGAAGAAACATCAGCTGATTCTAAATTAGTATCCTGAGAACGAGCTTCAGAAGAAAGAGCATTCATCATCTCTTCTAACTGTTGCAACGTTGCTTGTAATTTCACCAGCTTCCTGTCAGCATTAAGCCCACCATGACCAACTCTAAAAAAATTTTCAGAAACAGGTAACTACTTAAATTTTAAAAAATTCTTTAGAGTAAATTTACTTTACATACACTAAATAATGCATTTTCATGTTTACAGGGAAAAAGTTGAAATTTCCTGAGCGTTCATCAGTCAAAAGGCAAAGAATCATAGAAAGAATTCAGTTATCCACTTTTTTATTACGAGTGGATAGCAAAAAATTAATAATTACGATTATTATCATATAAGGTGACCTGAATTACTGAAATTAACAGAAGTCTATTATAAGTATTATTAAACACAATAACAAATACCTTATACACATTTTTTTATAAGTTCTATAAGCTGTTCTGAAGAATGTTTCTCATAAAATTCAGAAGACTTCTCATGGTTGTCACTTTCTCAATACATCTTCTTTTGACAGGGACAGTCTAAGAACATATTTCAATAATGGTACTAAATATCATTGATAATCACATGACTATCCACATAAAAGACCAAAATCATCCAATACTATGGGTCTTCACATACTTTCACACCGCTGCAAAATTGGAACTGCAGTTCATGTATCTACTAAATCCTTCACATCATGAATTTTTTTTATCATTTTTCTAATTTTTTCCTTTATAATATTTGAAAACCATCTCCAATTTCAATGACAAATAATAAATTACAGCAACTGATTCAAACTGTGATACACATACTTAGCAAAGAGCATGAAAGCAAACTTTCAAAGAAAGAAAAAAATTGGGGCAATTTTTTGGGAACAGGAACCTGCCTTTTGATTACCAGAAACAGTTGCCTATTGATGTTTGCAGACATTTTCCCCCCCTTCTCTTTAGAGCAAACTTATAGTTTCTTACTTTACTGAGAACATGTTCTCTTGTTTTTCAAACACAACAGATGTATAACAATTTACTTTTCCCCAAAATAAACTAGCAGGCAGTATGATTGTAATACATAAATATAATTCCTTCATTTTACTTTTCACTGTTTTTACTGATGAACACTTCTGCATTACTGCTCCCAAAAACATAATAGTCAAAAGATGTTCTTCAGCCATTTTTCACACTGAAAAGCATGAATGTGGCTTAACAGTCATAGCTCATTAATTAGCAAAGACACAGACTACTATCACTGAAGATATAGATTACAAAAATGCCGTTCAGCTTTCAGAATCAAAATTGTCACTGCAGAGACCTACTCATCACCATAAATAGCAGCGTACAATAACAAATTAAGGTATAATCATGGATGGATGAATCCTGAAAACTTTTGAATTTTCCTTCAGAGAAAGTCACACCAATTTTATCACTCTTTTGAATATATTAATGAAATCATTACTGAAAAGGCATTTTCATCTGACACAAAAATCTGAACCTTGAGACATTTAGCTTTTACAGTAAAACTGAGGTTGTAGGATTTTATATTAATTAGGCCTGAATGTTCTAAAGAGCTTCTGGCATCCTCACCATACAGTTATGTACTATCTCACCAGCTCTGTCAAAGTTTTATTTCAGCTTTAGCCATTTTTTGCTGGCTGAAGTTTAAATACACACCTTTAATTACTTCAGCCAGCTTAAATAGTTTATTTTACCTGTTGTCCCAGACTATGTTACATAAATTTGAGTACAGCTTCAAATACCTGTAAGTAGCTGGAGGTTCATCTGTTGTACACGTACCACCTTCTGTTAATTTAAAGAGTTAAACAGAAAGGTTATTTTAACCTTCTTATGATTTTATCATTGCTACAGACTAAAGTGATAACTTGTGTTTCAGTCTAGTACACTCTGAAGGACTATGAGCTACGCTTCTAGCCACAGCAGAAAACTTTTAGCCTGCTCTCCCTCCAAGATTTCAAATGTCTACTTCACCAATTAGACCCATAATTGCAGATGCTATGCATTAATGAAACCATTTTACAGAAGCACAGCCCTCTTTTATCAAAAGCTTTTTTTTTTTTTTTTTTTTTTTTCCGGTTGAAGAAATATGAAAGGTTCTTAGAGCAGCAGTTTCCCTGCAAGGTCAAGCACTGAGTTGGTATAAGAAGACTGGAAAATATCTCCTAGGCAAACTGGGTAGTGAGAATTATAAGTTGGTAAATACCAGACAAACACTAATGAGGTAACTGATTTTACTCAGAGAAAAAAACAGGTGGTGAACATGTTATATGGGGGGGGGGGACTGATGTAGAATTATTCAGATAACATTACTCAAACTGTTGCAGCATAAAAAAGATTTTGCTGAGTTAAGAAACACTGACATCCTAGAACAGTTTTCGAATTAGCTGGGAAATTTTAAAATTGATATATCAGTGGATAAGCATAGGCAGGAATGCAATGAAAATAGCAAAAATTTTGGGAAACCCCTAGCTGAAAGAGTTATCAAATTTTATTACAAGAAATATTTTGAGGGTTGGTAAAAGTTTCTTTCTGTTAATAGCAATGGCCAAGCTAAAGCTCGAAAAATAAAAGGGGGTGATGATAAGTGTAAAGTTTTAAATTAGATAGGAGTGCTGTAGGTCAGAGAAAGTGATGATGAAAGAAAAAGCCTCTCACAGGCAATTAAATGTGGTACTAATTAAAAACTTTGACTCCCGACCATTAAAAATTTTTAAATGGAATCTTGTGAGATGCTTTACTGGACACAGGGGTGCAAAGCAGTTCTTTGGATGAAAAGTGTTTTTTAAAAAAATTTAGAAAGTATAGAATATAAGGCCACATTAAATCTCACAGTTATTTCTTAACCAACAGTATTGCAGTAGCACTAAGGAACAATAACAGAGTGCTAATTTCATAGAATCAAAAGCAGGCCATGACAGATTATTCTGAAATTTAAGTGAGAAATAAAAAGTGCACGTAGACATTTCTTCTGGCCTGAGATAAGATGGCACCCAAAGGAAACTGTCCTGCTCCATTTTATAGACCAGAGAAAAGTTCACATCTTTCTCACTTATCACAAATGAAGCTTTATGATATACAAAAGGTCATTTACACTTTATGGAAACAATTTTGATACTTAATTTTTATGCACACAGTGTGTATTTCTTGTGATAATTCACTTCTACCTGATAGCTTTGATTCTTGGCTATAGCTCAAATTTTCCATGAAAGTAAAGGTTTTTTAGCACCATGATTTCAATTTTATTCCACTCTTCTTGGATGTTGTTTTCCTAAGTTGTGGTATTGGATGTTGTTGCAAGGTATTTTATGTTAACTAACCGATTATTATGATTTAAGCTTGTACTATATATTTTATTTCTTTTCGTATTCCTCATCAGAATGTAAATTAGTGGTGTGTATTTAAGCTGAGAGTTTTGAATGTTTAGACGATAACTTCTGGCAGCATTTCTGATGTTACTTAATCTTGCCAGCTCTACTTAGTTATATTTTGGCTTTAGCATCTTGCTAGCTGAAGCCTTTCAAATATGTGCTAGTAAACACCTGAGTCAGGCTAAATACTCAGTCAACCTAAATTTTATGTGTAATCTCAGACTATGTTACCTACAGTGAAATTTAGTATTCTGTTGTTAATTTAAATAACCACAAGGCAATGGATTTTGTTATAGCACAAGCTGTGGCCTGTTCTATTCAAGATTAAAATTAAAAGGTTATTCAGACCTTCTTCAGTATTCATAATTAGATATTATTGGCCTATACAGGATCTGATACAGGAACTTCAGGCCTACAATTATTGCTACAGTACGAATTATTGCTACAGTACGACAAAGATTTAAACAACCTTTTATTACACTGAACTTCTAATGAAACAGGCACAACACAAGGTACAGCCAGACCACTACACGTGGTTAAAATGAGCAATAACAGTCACTTAAATTTAAATGTTTATGAAGCAGTCTATGACTATACAGTCAAATAGCTATGCTACACGCTGGCACAAATAATTTACTAGCACACTAGTTTTGGCTCTGAGAAAATGCAAAGTTGGGATAATTACATTTAAATAGAGCTGGTAGAATCTAACAGTACAGCAAGAATGCGAGAAACTGTCTAAGATACAGAAGCCTTTTGCTTAAATGCACTAATGCTAATTTTCATTCTGGTGAAGAATACGGAAAAACGTTAAAGATCAAAATCATAATAATTGTTTAGTTAACATAAAAACCTTACAACAAAGCAATAATTCGCTATTAGTCTAGTAGGGTCTGCAAGACTTTAGTACTAGTTCTACATACAGTATAATCTTGCATCGCTTTAACAAACCCAAAGAATGAAAGTCCACAGGAGAAGTGTCAGATGATTTTACAAGTATTTCACTAAATAGGATACATGTTATTCCTACTTAATAAAAAGATTGTTTAAATCTGCTTATTTCTTTGCTAAATAAACGTTGATTTGGACATAAGACTAGAATGTCTATATGAAGCTCAACTTTACTAGTGTCCTTTCCACACACAACCAGAATTTCTGTTTCAAAAATTGGTTCTAAAATAATTTGCTTGTAGCACAGTGCCTTACTTGACACCGTTTTAATTTACCATCACAACAAAATCCTACAACTACCCCACTGAGGATGGAAATGATTCTTGGTGGGAACTTTTCTATGTATTAAGAAAGCTATTTCAGGTGGTTATTTTCATCAGTTGAGCAAGAGAAAATTGATCTTGTTTCTTCATCACATTCACTTAAATTTACCTATGCCTCATCAGGTGTCCAAACAATCTTAGGATGTGGTTTTTTTTCATTTTACTTTCAGGTATTTTCTTTCAAATTTAATATGTTAAAAATACCTTTCTTTCAAATGAAATAACCTCAGTTTTACACTCTTTACAATTTGTTCATAAGAATATTTTTTCTCTGAAAGTGTATTTATACAACCTTTGAACTGTTTACCAGTTTTAAGAGCCATTTTCAAACTAAATTTCCAAGTCTACATTCCAATCAAAACAAAACAGTCGCATATGATTCTGTTGAAAATGCCAAACATTTATCTCAAAATGCTTACAGATAAATTTAAATAGAAAATCAATTTCATAAAGTGCGAACAACCTCCTGTAGAGATTTCTTCACCTATGCCTTAAAATTGCAAAATAAGTTGGACAACCAACTGCAAGCTATACACACTTCATGGTTTCTGAATGGGCGAGGGAGAGCTTTTAGAACACTTTGCGAAGGAAATTAACAATTTAATGGCTCTACAATGAGTGGCATAAACAATTCAGGCCTGTGTTCAACCAATGATTAAATACTATTCAGAGCATTCAGGTTACCCAGTGTAAGTTGCATTTACAGTACAAGCTTCTTGTCTGTTATATTTCAATTTTATTGAAAGTGCAACTAGGATGCTCTGAATTCTACTATGACACACCCATGAAATATTGTTGTGCTGTGACTTATTCTCACTTGTCTGACAGCAACACCAGAACAAGCCCACAAAATTCATCATGACACAAGGACTGCAAGATCGTGCCTGTCGTTGGCAAGAGCCTTGACCACCATACAGCTGACAATACGACTCTGCTCATTTCCACCTACAATTTTGATGGATAACACTCCCAGGGAGATGGGTTTGAGAACCTTCGACACCTCTTTCTCTACCATCAACCTCTCAAGAAGACTTTCTGCTCGCCACATATTTGGAGTGCTCTCATGGCTCACAGATGCTATACATTTACAAACATCCATGCCTTCTCCAGGATTTGAAAATAGACCCTTCAGTACAGCAGTCAGAGTACTATCCCGGTTGGCCAATGCCTGAAATATAATTTGAAGTAATGATATCCAGTTGCATTGACTTAATGAGATTTCTTATACTGCAGACCATGTTTTAAAGTTTATTATACTTTTCATAAAATGAATGAATGTTATATAGGTTTATACTTTTATCCTTATCATTTAAATTAAAAAAACACTGCACATTGCTAAATTTGCACCAAGAACTAATCTCATTTTAAGTTTCATTTCTTCAACATGGCCTGCCATATTTTTGAACTGTTCCTGTCATTTCTTAATAGCTAAAGAATGTAGTATTTATTTTTATTTATGGTGCACTGAAAAAATAAGTACTGCAATAAGGTAAATAGTACGTAGAATCTGAATGGAAAATTTTTGACTGAATAATTAAATATCAAAAATCTATATCAATTTATACAGACACAAATCCTCTCTATGAGAAATTTTGAGAATTCAAGCTCTTTTTCCCACATTAAAACACAGAATTTTGATAAAAAAATTTATTTGGGTACACTTTTTAGTTTAAAAACTCCTGAAGAAATAAATATAAATATCACAAAAAAATGTACTACAAAATTATATTCTTTTATTGCTTGTAACTGATCAATTAAAAGGCAATAACAGCAGGCTTCTTTAACAACCTCTGTCATATTAAATATGTTTTATTTCTAGTCAATATTTTTAATAGACAACAAGCTGCCTAAATAATTTTCCAAGTTATCATCAAAATTTTGGAAAAAGTTCAGAAAATTTTGTCATGGGGATACATTTAGTCTTTTAGTCATAAACAAGAACTACAATTTTAAAAAATGATAATCATACTATTAAAGAATTTAACTGCATATTTCCCTATTTGAATGTCGCACTATACTCATGCACAACAGTCTCTTTCCTAAAAAATGAATTTACAGAGATCTCATGAGCTTTATAATGCTGCTGTGCTATAAATGCAGATTTAAAGATTACAAAATTTATAAATCACACTTAAGAATAGAAAGTAACAGTATTACAAATACTCACTTTTCTCTTTTATCCTTAGACTGCTGCAGCTGAGAACTTCGACTATGTGGTAAAAAACTCTCTCCATTCTTTACTGCATTAGCAGAAACTGTTTAAAAAAATATTATAATATCATGGTACTTATTATCTAGTTTTACTTGTAACTCTTAAAAAGAAGCAAAGAAATATGTTGAAAAAATATAATAATTAAGGACTTTTTTAAATTTTGTAAAATAATATACATCTCTATTTAATGCATATTTAAAGAATGAGGAATACTTATTTTTGGAAACTATGCCTTATAAAACAAATATGTTAATTAACAATTGAATACAGTTAAATTTCATATTTAATTATCCTTTAACACTTAATTTTTCTAGGGGTCTTCAAAAAGGTGGACCCCTGGATATTAGAGATTTTTTATACTTAAGCTGGCAACCCTAATGTTTGACATTTGTCATCTGCAGTCATTGTGTTACTAAAATAGATCTCTATGAATAAAAATCGCTTTCACTGTAAATGGAATATATCATGACATGTTAATGAATACTTTATGGATAATACAGACCTTGAAGAAACATGATTTTAACAGGGTGGTGTCAGCAAGAAAATCATTGATTTGCTAAAACAATGGCTTTCAGGTCATTTGATTTAAAGAAATGTTAATACTAACTGGCCACACAGAACTTGCAGCCATGCGATTTTTTTTGCTCTCGGGTTTTGTACTGTTTAAGGCCGTTTTGCTAAGAAACTACAAACAATCCCTGAACTGGAAACAGAAAACAAAAGCATTATTGCTGAAACTCAGCCAATTTGGAAAAAAAAAAAACTGAAAATTTGATCAAAAGTGTCAGGGCATGCCAGCACAGACACAGTGGACATTTGGTTGTCATCATATTCCGTAATTATTTTGACGTTTACTTTACAAATTACAGTCTAAAGTCGTTAATTCGGACACCCATAATCCGGAGCTCAAAGCTAAAATCTTTCTGCGCATGCGCATAGGCGTTTTACGCGTGCGCGCAAGACATTTACAACTGCGCATATGCGTCTGCGACGTTTTCGCGTGTGCGTTTAATGTATAACAGACGGTATAGGCTAAAATTATCTAATTATCTATTTCAGTTAATGTTGATGATTGCGTTGTTCCTTAATCTTCGAATTGGATCCGGATTGGAATAGAATTTCCGATGCTGGAGCTCCCAAAGGATCTAGAAAACGAAAGTATGTTTCGATGTCCATCAAACAAAAAATGGATAAAGCCATATCCTTTGTTTATCTAACCGTTCCAAAATCTGTTTATCAATTTCACGCTGCTCTGCACGGGGGGGGGGGGGGGGGCGGCGCGCAATGAACTGGAAGTTGATCTGTCAGCACTATTGTTATCTTCAGGGCAGATGTTTTTATTTTATTCAGCTTATAATTCCTTACTAAATGTAGTATTTAATCTCGATGTACTCCGTCTTTGATATGATTTAAATCAAATTCCTCGTCATTATAAATATCACGAATACAAATCAAATAGTTTTCTGGTTGCAATTTTCTAATTTCGGCTATGCGTAAGGTATGCTTTACGCATGCGCACATTGAAAGAAATGTTTAATAAAGTAAACAAATAAATATTAAGCTTCTTTTTTTGTAAATGTTGATACCCTTTAGATCATAATTGCTCATTATTTTATAAATTACGGTTTCATATTTTCAATTTTATAATTTCTGCATGCCATCTTACCAGATTTAAACTGATTATCTATAATCCGGAAAAATCGATAATCCGGAATCGCCGAAGTCCCGACGAGTCCGGATTAAAGACTTTTGACTGTAATAAAAATGCACAATTAATAAATAACTTACTGTATTTCATTTTAAAATTAAATAGCGTGTACCCATGGGCTACCCTATATTATGTACAAAGATTACATAATTCATTTAGAACCCACCCAAAATAGGCAGGGGAATGCTGGAGATTCAATGCAATTTCAATTTATATCACATGACGTGAAAGCCTGAACACATATTTTTTACCTGTTTTATTTTAGAACTCAATCTGTACATCAGTCATTGCAATAATTACTCTAAAAAGTTTGTAACCTTTAAATTTTATTCCATGACTATGTGAGAAGAATTAAACTTTTCCTGGGGGCTGGGACATACATGTTCCACACAATCACAACACTATATAAGGCCCAAAAAAAAATTTAATTTACTATAGATTTAAAATTTGCGGCTTAGTGCTGAACAGGAAATAGCAGACTCCATTGTTTCATCGTCCTTACTGATTGAATAGTTGACTAAATGGCTTTTATACATAAAAAATTAGTCGGTATAGCCCATGTGAAAAGGCTTTATATTCTTTATAAGTAAATTTTTACTTAATTAGCCGAATAGTGATTTAAAAAACCCATTTTAAAATTACAAAAATGCAACCAATTTGAAAAGTTCATCCTAACTTTTTATGTATAATAATAAACAATACAAATAAAAAAATGCAAAGTGATTATAACTCACAAATTTTATTCAATTTTTCAAAACGAAAACTAGTTTGTATTTAAATAATGAATTTCCCTCTCCTCCCTCCACACACACACACACAAAAAGAAAAAAAAAAATCCAACCGATCTATTCCATTGGTAACTAAACTAGGAAACATATTTTTTATATTTACTGACATTCTGAGAATATAAAAAATGTTGAAATTTACTGTAACTCCCCACACACTATATGCTGTGAGAAATTGCAGTCACTAACTACTAAAATTAAAACAAATAACTTGGAAACATTCACAATTTTTCTCAAATGTGATATTGATCAACATTTGATAAATTGCACTAAGACATCCTGAAGATAACAGACCAAGCTCGAGGCAAGTTTTTGTCTTCTATGAAAGCCCTACATATTGATATTCAGAAACATAAAATTTTTGATACAGTCTTCATATTCAATAACTGATGTCCATATTCTCAGAAATACTCCTCATTATGAAATGTTTCACTACTCTTCGTGATAGGGATTAAAGTGCCCCCCAATAAATTTCATGCGAAGTATTTGACATTTGTAGTACTTTTAAAGCAGTCTTATCTTTTCATTTTATATCTATACAATGAGCCATTCAAGTAACGAGTTTTTATAACGATACTGGTTGCAGTCATAATGTGCAACTACTAGATTACCCTTACTTAACAAATTTTAGTGCAACTTTTCAAGGATCACCAAAACAACTAACAAAAATTTAAATAAATATGCAAGTATATCTATATTAAAAGTATATATCTCTATATAAACACACACACAATGTTGGCAAGAAATAAACTGCCCACTTCAGAGGGTGCTAGAATGCATTCTATTGGTCCAATTAAGATAAAATTTTAACTACAGATAATTCAAATGATGAGCTTGACTTTTATTAAATGAAATATTTTCATATATCTGCCTTGAAATACACATAAAACATTTAATATGCTTTATAAACGTTAAATAATATAAAAAAAAGTAACATTATAAATGTTCAGTGTCTCCCTTCATGTTCAACAATGTGCTCTTATCACAGAATCATAGTTTTCACAGTTGACCGGAGTGAGTCTGCCAGAATATCAAGAACATGGCGTCAAATGCTGCCTTTCACATCTGGCACAGATGCTGGCCTTTCACAATAGATATATTGTCCTTCAAGAAACCCCACAACCAGGTCACAAGGGATGATATCCGGCGAATGAGGAGGCCATGCTGTTGGAAAATGCTGGCTGGTCACCTGTTCAATCGTAAAATGCTGCCTTAGCAATTGCTTTACACGACAATCTATGTGAGGAGGTGTACCAGCCTGAATTAAAATGATGTCCTGAAGGCATCCACACTGTTGAATTTGTGGGATTAGAAAATCCTTCAGAATATCACGATACCGCTATCCTGTGATTGAACATGTTTGGATTCTATTTGCAGTTTATCTCTTCAAAAAATATGGTCCAATGGTAAAGGTAGCTGTAAAACCACACCATACTGTCCCTTCTGGAGCTCTCTGAAGTAGGAAACTTATTTCTTACTAATTTTGCATGTATAATAATTAATAGATGACTTGATGATTTGAAATTAGCCATAAATGATGAGATGTTATCTGAAATTACTTGGAAAGGCTTTAAATGCATAGATCCACAAGATGACATAACGAAGACAAATTTGATGAAAATAATAATTAATTTATTTGTCAACCTTCTTAATAAGCATAATCATGTTCACATTCAAAAGCAGCCTCCACACTTTTATATAAGGGATTACATTTTTAGAACAATGAACAAAGCAGAGCAATGAGAACACACATGTTGCCAGCAGCAAGTGAAGCAGAGAAAAAAAAAGGCTGTGCAATAGTAGCAACAGTATTTATACACAATAGTTTCCTTAATCTGACTAGACAAGAGCTGTCACAATGTAGCATGATTTGATAAGAAAATATGAAATGTATTAATTTTGAAAGATGCAGTCCAGAAATAATATTATAAACAATTTAGAAGAGAAAGGGGAGATAGCCACATTAAAATGGGAAGCAAAATGGACTACTGCCAAATTAAAGTTCACAATTTTGAGTTATGTATGTTATATCTTACACATTCCCCCTCTTCAAAGAGTAAAAGGCTTTTAAGAAAACGCATTAGAGAGTTACGAAAACAAGAGAATTGAAAAAAATCATAGAATAATGATCTATATATTTTGAATATAGTATTTTTGACCAATGATTTCTTTTGGTTTATTTGATTATGGCAAAGCACTCAAGGCCTATCTGCCTAAGGGAAGGGATGCCTTCTTCGAGGACTTTTGAAGGGAAACCAGCTCGTATACACATTACACATGAGAAAAACCACAAAAATGCCTGTGCAGCCAGCCTGTTGGTGGGAATCAAACCTCAGAACTACCAATGTTCAGTGATTTTACATATCAGCCGCTGGTGGCCCTTTTGACCAAGGAATGCAAATTTTAGAATTCTACTGAACTTTCAAAACCAATTTTAAAAGCTTGCCAGAAATAATTATAAAAGTTCACAGTTATTGAAAATCTTTGCTTGAATATCATAATATAATTTTAATAGTCCTTGTATTGAACGTCCTTTGTAAAAACTATTGTAGTCAGTACAAAACCAAAAATTGTCTTTTTCATATTCACAAAATTCTATTAAAATTAATTATTTACTCATTATAAAACAATTCATATTTTCTGAGTGTAAAACAATATAAAATGAACTTTAGAAATTAATAATGAAAAAACTAAAATACAATACAATTACAAATTAACTTTGATAAAAATGGGCATGCTCTCACAAAGCAAATCGGCATAACTACTTGCTGATGGCTGCGGGATGCTTAAATACATAGCAATTAAATATCTCTGTTCCTTATACAAGGTAACTGGCTTCTAGCATTGAATAAATGGATCAAAGTTATTAACTAAGAAGTACACTCATACATTCTTCAAGTTATATAATTGAAATAAAAGCATAAATACATGAAAATTCATGAAATTCAGAAAAATAGCTTGTATACTTAGGTCTTACAAATTTGTAGATATAATAATATGGACCTTATAATTTTCTAACAATTAGGTTTAGCATCTTCATAATCAGGGAAGGCTTTTCAAAACTTTTCACTCGACACAAATATAAAAATTTTTCATACGTCATAAATATAAAAAAATTTCATGTCCATTACTCATTTCACATAATCCCAACAAATTTCAACTTGCACTTTAACTGAAATTGTGCTTTTCATTAAGACATTTCAATTTTCCTTTTTTAATATGCTGTAGAGTCCAGTGATTGAACTTCTGTCTTGTATAGCAGACAAGTCTTGTATAGTAGCAGGAAACTACACAGGAGAAGGGTTAAAGTACCTTTTATTACCGGAATTTTCGGAAGAAAGGCCGCATCAGCGTAAACGCCGCACTCGAGAAAAATGGCGGGGAAAAATTAAAATTACACAGAAACGCCGCATCAGCGTAAACGCTGCAATAGATTAAATTGCACGTGACATCGTCGTGGGCCGTATAGATGCAAAAACTCAACCTAAGTCCTGATATATGACATACCAGTTAAGAAAAATGCATGAAATGAAACCATAACTCAAAAATAAATTAAAGGTAAGAAATGTGTAGTTTCTGTGCCATTTAGAGACATTTTCAAAAATTTTCCGCTCCCTAATTAAAAACTATCCAACAAGTACTTGTACCCTAACTGATGGGATCTGTATTTGGCAGAATGCCAAAAAAAATCCATTCATGCTGTAGGGGAAATACGTCAGAGTTCGTTATTGCGAGGCAGGTGGAGTCGTGTCCGCCTTTGAAAAAAATTACAGAAAAGGCAGGGGTGGAAAGAGGATGGGTCCTGGAAGATTCATCGAATGGCAGAAGAGAGAGACTATTCCAACTGATGAGAATGTTGATTTGAAAGGGAGAAGAATGTTATTGTTCTGAGATCTCGTTTAGGTTGAATAAGGCATGTAGGTCCGTTCAAGGGAAAGAACATAAACAAAATAACGTTCGCAAAAAGCAACTGAGTGGTCTTTTGTGTGGGAACAGCACCAATCCATGCACAATGACAAGGCCATCCAAACTACGTACAATGACCATTATAGGAAATATTTTATTTTTAGTGCACCTAAACTGCGCATGGGTAGAAACGCCGCACCCGCTGAAAATTTAAGTTTTAAACACGTAAACGCCGCGCCGTTTCTTCCGGAAATTACGGTAACTCTTTAAATTTACAATGCGTCAACTTGATGCTAACAAACTTTGTTTGGGCGGTAACTGAAAGTCAGATAATTGAAACTAAAAGTTGAAATATTAACAAGCGATAAAACTAGCCTACAGGGCTCAGCGGGATCCTGCAACTTAAACCCCCTTCTACGATAGTGGCAGCAAAGCAATGCAATTAAGCCACTTGAACCAGCAAACGTACCTATGGTAGTAATGGCAATTAAGGCCTAACTCTCACTTTCTCCTACCAAAACTCGGCTTTTAACTACTTCCTTCAAAGTAGAAAATTTGCATTTTCTTTCACGCGCTACAACATTTAACTACTCTGGCACTGACAATTAGGGAAATGAAGGCTTACAAGAAAGGTCTAAACTCAAAATTTAAATTGTTAGTTAAATATAAATCCCTACAATGCTTTGGTGGATATTTTCATGAATGTCTTTGGTACCAGTGATTGTTGAATATAATACGAGAGCTGCAGACTGTGAATATCCAGTTGCTCCTTATGTGAAATGACCAGTTACGCCCCTCATGTTTTCTGTCATTCTCATTGGAAATAGACTATCTCAACAGGATAACAATCCATTCAGAAGGCTGGAAAGAAACATGCTGATGAATTCCAATTGATGTCCTGGTCTAACTTGTCGGAATATTCATATTATTCAGCATATATGGGATGACAAGAAGTACTAGCTTAAAATTCACAAGCCACCACCTCCTAATCTATGACAATCATGTGTCCTCTATTTGCAAATTTTGTAAAATCTTAGATTTTAGATTCTACATCAGCCAAAGATTTGTACAGCCCATGTCATGATAACTATTCTACATGAAGATGCAGCAATACTACCTTTGGTTTGGTTTAGTTGATTATGGCAAAGCACTCGAGGGTTATCTGCCTAAGGGTATGGATGCCTTTGTGGAAGAATTTCTCAGGGAACTTAATCATATACACATTACAACATACAGAAAGCAATAAAAAACACCAATGCAGCCAGCCTGTTCAATGGGATTTGAACACTGGACTGAACTACCAGTGTTCAGCGACTTTACCGCTTGGCCACTGGTTGCTCAATTTTGCTTTTGGAAGATAATCCTAATATTTAGGTTGATCACAGCACAATTGCATTTAAATTCAAAATAAAGCAAGAGCCATAAAAAACTTTGTAAGATGCATAAATTCTTTCCAATCAAATTTCAAACGGCCATGTTTTTTGCATATTACTATTGATTTACAAGCTTTCAAAATATAAACCACATTCGACAGCATGTAAACCAACAAAAACAGAACATAGTACATGCCCATGAGTCAAAATAAATATGCAGGAAGCAAAGCTCCAAACCTGTGTGCATCTAAAGAATCTATTTTATCACCAATCATCTTTCAGTGACTTAACTACATTTGATAAATAGAATTTAATACAATGATAGCCAAGTTATTTTAACATTCTTATGACTTATGTCATTGCTTTAGACTAAAGTGATAATGCATCTTTCAGTCTAGCAATGTTCGAAGTATCTAAAACTGCACTTTAAGTGCATTTCCCATTAAAAAAAAAGTACGACCAATTTCGAGCAGAACTCTATGGTAAACACCACAGGAATAACAATGAGCTAACTGATTTAATTCTAAGAAAACTACAAGAAGTGAATTTGTCATACAGAAAAAAATAAAATGGACACAGAAGTTATTCAAACAGTATTACCCATGTTTTTGCTGCAAATCCAAGATTTTCTAAAGTTAAGAAATGATAGTACACTAGAACAGCTTTTAGAGTTTGCCATAAAATTTCAAAGTTAGTGTGCATCATTTAATATTTGTAGGCAAGAATATGATGAAAGAAATAACGAAAATTTTAGAAAACCTGCTGCTGAAAGAGGTAGCAGATTTCATGGCAGGAAATGTTTTGGTGACCAGCAAAATCTTTCATCCGCTAATGGCGACTGCCAACATAAATCTCAAAAAGGAAAAACAGGTGATGATAAGCAGAAACCTTTTAACTAGATATGTTTGCTGTTAGTCAGAGAGCTCAATCACCTTAGGTGAAAAAAAAAGGCCTCTTACACATGATCAAATATAGTACAAATTTCACTTTCGAATATTCAAGCTATTTTGAATGGAATCTCCTCTGGCGGTTTACTATGTGGTGTTGCTATGAAAATGAAACCACCAAATAAGATGAAATGCTTTGTTACCATGGAAACAACGTAAGTTTAAAATAATTATTACAACAGCGGGTGGGAATCAGTTTGAATATTAAAAGTAACTGTCGTATATTAGCAATTCATATAAAAATTACACAAATAGAAACTTAAATTTTTATTTGAAGAGTGGCGAAATGACGCAGCAGTTCAGTTTTCTCATTGAAGTGTCGTTATGTTTAATAAAGTTTATATTTTTATAAATATTTCTTTGCCTCACTATAAAACATCCACATTGGTGACCCATGCTGGATAAGTACACCTTTTTGATTGTTTCATGGGATTCGGACAAACTACAAAAACAGAACTATAGATCATAAAGAATGGATGTATGTATATCAGCAGTGAAAATACCCTCTTTCATTCCTTCTGATTCATCTCTGTGGTTCATGCAGGTAGACTCTACTACTCAATTAGCGATTCCAAAGGCTATAACAGAATCCAGAACCAAGTATAATCACTGTGTAGCGAAGCTACATCCCGACATCGCTATGACCATAAGGGACATCATTATTTCTCCTGATCCATATGGGAAACTGAAAAATGAAGTCATCGCATGCTGTGGTGAAAGTAAATCACAGGAAATATATCGTTTACTTCCCTGTGGATAACTAGGGTCCGAAATCTGTCTGAACTCTTACGTGTTATGCAGCAACATACAGAAAATCATGATGTGGTGCACACTCTTGTTAAAACAACTACCAAGGAATGTGTGGTGTACTTTAGCATCAATCGCCCCTCTAACCACCGAAAAGTCTGCTGAAATAGCGATAAAATAATAGAAGTGTCACCTGCTCAGGTAAGCAGTGTCTGATTCCTGTGCATCATCTAGTGTTACACCAAACTATGAACAGCTTAAAGACATAAAATAGCTTCGCAAGGAAGTTGCATTTCTACGACATTTGAGAAGTCTTTCTCGTAATCGTAATATTCATCATACTACAAATCATGAGAAATCCTCTGAAAAGAGTAATTTATGTTGGCACCACCCAAAATTTGTTCCTAAAGCAAAGAAGTGTACTCAACCCCGAAATTTTCAGGGAAATTTCTAGGGCAAGGAGGAGTGGCGACATACGCCTCCCATTGTAGTTCTCGTTGCCTATTTGTTTCTGATAACAAAACCTGAAAACCTCGTTGCATATTTGTTTCTGATAAAAAGTTAATATCAACTTTTTAATCAATACAGGTAGTGATTGTTCCTTAATTCCAGCCTCAAAATCTGATCGCCTATTCAAACTTTTCTAGCAGCAAATGGTACTAAGATAAATGTACATAAACAAAAGTTATTATCTTTAGATTTCAGTTTAAGAAAACAGTTTGTTTAGCCTTTCTATGTATGCAATGTTCAAACAGCTATAATTGGTAGATTCCGTTTCTTGCTCATCTATTCTGGATTTTAAACACTTAGCCTCAGCACAACACACAAAAAATGAACTACAAAAAATTGCTAAATTCTAGATCTTCTTCTTTGAACAGGGTTGCCACTTAAACAGGAGAATGAAATTCCCTGACTTTTCCAGGTGAGTTTTAAGAAAAATCCAGTCTATCTGCGTAAAGCATGTTGACTGTGCTAAGAGGTAACTTTATGGTATTACTTGAAAACATAAAAATTTGCCAATTACATATGACTTACATCTCCAAAGAATTACTATTATAATAGGAGTTGTTTTCTCCACTGAAGATTGAGATTAGCATATGCCCAATTTGGAATAAAAGAAGGCTTTTTTTGCAGACATTTTGCAGCTAAACGAAAGAATGAAATCTATTTAACGATACTTTTTAATAAATTCAGCTATCTTATACTTATTTTGCAGCATACATAAGCAAAAAATATGTGCAATAAATTTCGTGATGGTATGTCATCATACTGCTAGAATTAATTTCAGGATTATGCCAGAGAAAATGTCTTGAAATTTGGAAGTATTACTTACTAATAATAAATAAATTTAGAGGGAAGAAGCAATATTCAATGATACGAATAACATAAAAATAAAGATAATTACTTAAAATACTTTCTCTTCAATTCTATAAACAGACATAATTTCTTGTTCACTTACAAACTTGAAAACCACTGCATTTCTGTTATCTAAAATTAACTGATAAACCATTCTCAAGTATTTAATTATAACAGTTCATCTGAAAGTTTTGAAAGCCTCCCCAACACAGTGTATATAAAAATTCTAAGTACAATAAAGCAACTGAAATTACTTAGATACAATTAACTGAAATAAGAATTGAAATAATACAAAACTTATGCATTGGTTGCAGAGTCAATCTGTTAGAGACATATACTAGTATTTCATATGAAACAAATCAAAATGTTAATACGATAAATTGCACTTTTTGCAAAATACAACATTAAAATTGAAAAGTTGAAACTAAAATGTATAAACACAAAGGTTTCAAGAAATAGAGAACCTTTTTTTTTTTTAACAAACTACAAATTTCAAAACAAAGACCACCAGCAAAAGCGTTAGAATCAAAAAGGATGCGTAATGTTACACAGTCAAAAGTTGTTAATCCGGACTCATCGGGACTTCAGCGATTCCGGATTATCGATTTTCTCGGATTATAGATCATCAGTTTAAATCTGGTAAGATGGCATGCAGAAATTTAAAAATTAAAAATATGAAACTGTAATTTATGAAATAAAGAGTAATTATGATCTAAAGGGTATCAACATTTACAAAAAGAAAGCTTAATATTTATTTGTTTACTTTATTAAACATTTCTTTCACCGTGCGCATGCGTAAAGCAATTACGCATAGTTGAAATTAGAAAATTGCAACCAGAAAACTATTTGATGTGTATTCGTGATATTTATAATGACGAGGAATTTGATTTAAATCATATCAAAGACGGAGTACATCGAGATTAAATACTACATTTAGTAAGGAATTATAAGGTGAATAAAATAAAATCATCTGCCCTAACGATAAAGACAGTGCTGACAGATTAACTTCCAGTTCATTGAGCATCGAGACTCCCCCCCCTTGCAGAGCAGCGTGAAATTTATAAACAAATTTCGGAATGGTTAGAGAAAGTATAGGGCTTTATCCATTTTTTGCAGCAATTCCACTTTTTGCTTGGACGACATCGAAACATGCTTTTGCTTTGTAGATCCTTTGGCAGCTCAGAATCGGAAATTCTTTATGACATAATCGAAAGTTCAAGCTCAATTTTTTAAAATTGCTCTAACAGTCTGCAAAAAATAATAAGCCGGATCCAATTAGAAGATTAAGGAATAACGCTATCTGCAACATTAAACTGAAATAGATAATTAAATAATTTTAGCTTAGCTTATACCATCCATTATACATTAAACGCGCATGCGTAAAGGTATTAATGCGTTTACGCATGCGCAGGAAGTTTGTAGCTTTGAGGTCCGGATTATAGATCATTCCAGATTATGGACGTCCGGATTAAAGACTTTTGACTGTATACAGTAAGGCCTTGGCAAGATTTTGAAAATTGCCGCCAACACCAAAATGACACGTTTACAGCTAATCATAATGTTGCCAAATCCCATGTGTGATCCCCAAATGGAGGTTATTGTAACCAAAGAAAGTCTATGTGAAGAAGAAAATGTTTCATAGACGTAATGCTATTATGCCACTAGAAAGCGGAGGGGAAATTTACCAAGGGATTTGGCAACGGAACCTGGGAGCCAAAACTTCCCTCTCTGTGATGTGTACAGGAAATTGAGGAACACGTTTTAATGTTCTTTGACAAAACGTTTCTTCTTTGATTTTTCGCAATAATTTAAAAAAGGATTCTCGTAGTTTAATTTTTTTCCCCTCAAAATAACTAATCCATTAATTAATTTACTTGCGGCAAAAATATTTTCTTTTCCTTCAAAGTTTAAAGAAATTTCAAACGATATTCATTTTATGAACTCTTGATACTGTGATCTTTAAACTTCAACACCGGCTCCAAGCTTTGGCGACATATATTTCGTGCATGCGCAGCTTTTTCCCTCTACTTTGGAATGGTATGGTGTAGTGGTGTGGTGTATTTTATTATGGCAAAGCACACTAGGGCTATCTGCCTAACAGGAGGGATGCTTTCGTGGAGGACTTTCTAAGGGAAACTGGCTCGTATACACTACTTTGGAATGGAGCGACCCCTTTTGCAGAGTGGTTTTCCTTCTTTACAATACATATTCTTTGATTCTAACCTCCATAGTACCATATACTAGGATTAAACCCATTTTGTTTTATACGAGAATAAGTATTTTCTTTAGTCCAACATGAACTGCACATGCGATTCACCAAGGTTACCAGAACCAAACTCGAGGTTACTAGATTACTAGAAACTAAAAACCAAAAGTTGCTGGAAACTTGCTTTGCCTTTCTAAAAAACAATGTAATTGGAGCTGCGAAAATTGGCTCTATGCCAGCTGCCCGTATGATGCTCACGTGATACACAATTCGCCAAGAAAGTGATCGGTTAAAATGTCGGCACAAAACTCGCTTTTTTTTTTTTTTGGAGGAATCAGTATATGAAATTCCCCAAGTTTTCCCTGAATTTTTTGGTTAATTTTCGAATTCCCTGACTTTTTTTAGTTTTCCAGGTAGCATTGCAACCCTGTTTGAAGCTCTCTAAAAAGTACTTGCCTCTTGAAGATTTATCTCTATTGTGACGCTGCAACTGATGTTCCTCATCCTTTCATTCCCTTTTCATTTAGACCTATCATTGTCCAAAGTATTCACAACCTTTCACATCCAGGTATATCTACCACTTCAAAATTTATACACAATCATTATGCTTTGCCCAACATGGATACTTTTATCAAAACTTCATGAAGGCTTGTGAGAAATGTCAAAGTTTAAGATAGACACACATGCGAAATCCCCCATTTCGACATTTTTACTTCCTGATGCTAGATTTTTCTCATGTTCATATTGATTTTGTTGGCCCATTACCAATTTCTGAAAGTTATTGGTATTGCTTGACCATAATTGATCACTTCACGCAATGACCCAAAGTAATTCCCTCATATAATATGTTGCCTGAAACAATTTGTAAAGCTCTAATTAGTAGATGGATGCCCTTCTACTATCACTACCGACCAGGGTCGAAACTTTGAATCGCATCCTTTCAGGGAGTTCACGCACCTGCTGAAAGGGTGTCATATTCGTGGGAGTGCATATAGACCTCAAACAAATGGCATCACTGAATGGCTCCATCGGCAGCTGAAAATCAGCAGAAAAGCACAAGAAAACCCTTGCTAGACAGAATCATTATCTCTTATACTTTTAAGTATTTGATCTTCTGTCAAAGACAACATCCAAGCAACTTGTCCCGAGTCAATTTGCAGTACTACCTTAAGGCTGCCTTCGGATATCTCGTTCTCAGATCAGCTTTCTCTGCCATCCCCAACACCATATGTCAATCGTTTATGATCTATAATGCAATCTCTGATTTCCATTGCAACATAAAAACACAGTTCAGCACCTGTCCACATTCATCCATCCTTAAAATCATGTTTATTTGAGAACTGACTCAGTCAAGCCTCTTCTTTAACAACCATACTCATGTCATCTTATCATTGAGCAACATGAGAAAACTTTTATCATCTCCGTGCACGATAAGAATCAAACTGTTTCTTTGATAGACTCAAACCTCCATTTTTTACTAGTGATAAAACTTTAGTCCATTACACTAAACCTACTAGTAAGACGGACACACTGAAGCCATGTCAACTATTCCCAAAACTATCACAAAATCGGGACAACATGTCAAATTCCCTCAAAATTTCCCTACAACCTACTACATATAACTTGTATAATTTCAATTATATTTTTTTCCTTTGTATCATTTGGTCTCCCTTATTGGGGGTTACTTTGTAGTATAGCAATGAAAAGATATTGCTATGGAAATGAAACAACCAAATAAGATGAAATGCTATTTTGCTATGGAAACCACACATGAACTTTCAGTTTTAAAATAATTATTACAACTGCAGCTGAGTATCAGTTTGAATAATAGAAGTAATTGTCATATAGTAGCAGTTCATATAAAAATTATACAAATATAAACTGAAATCTTTATTCGCAGTGTGGCAAAATGATGTAGCAGTTCAGTTTTTTTTTTTTTTTTTTTTTTTTTTTTTTTTTTTTTTTGTCGAAGTGTCAGTATGTTATGTTTAATAAAATTTATAATTTTAAAAATATGTCTTTGCTTCATTATGAAGCAACCACAACTGAACACAAAAACATTCTTAAAAAAAGTTTTAGAAAGTATAAGTTGCTTGATTCCACAGGATCCAAGATGATTTTTGTATTCATACATACATATATTCTAATATTCTATAATATTCCACACATCTAATAAGTCATATATTTACATACTGATAGAGAGATGGGATGGCTTAGAAGTTATTGATATATATTTATTAGTATTAATATAATGAGTAAGATTTATATTAATAAATGTGTGTACAAATGTTTTTCCATCATTCATAATAATAAATCCATACATTTCCAATGTTTCAATATGTAGCATTTACAATAAAAGTATAGTTTCTAATGTATTTATAATCCAAAAAGTATTTTATTAATAACATGAAAATAATAGACAAATTTAATGAGTATTCTCATTATTACATAAACTATGCTTTTCTTTTTTTATGCATCTTTTATGCTGCTTAAAATGTGTCACTGATTATGCAATTAACAATTTCAAAGATAAGTAATTAATAGAAAAGCCGCACATATACAAACGGATTAAAAAAAATTATTCAACTTAAATTTAAGAAATAAAATTCTATTACATAACAGTGATAATACACGATCGGCACAAAATATGATAAATTTGGCGACAAACAATTTGTAAACAAATCCGAACTGCAAGAACGTCATAAAATATTGTCAACTCTGAAATTTCCACAATTATACATTTAATGAATACATAAACATTTTTTTAATGACTCAGGCAGTTATATTACAACAAAATAGCAATAATTAAATTGGGCTCTATTTCCACCGTCCATGACTTCACAGTGAGAGCCATCGCCATTTTGAAAGTTACCCGTGATCATTCAGAAGCAGAACTTTCGTCTGATTGGTTGAACATACGAGAAACGTGTCATGGAATATTTTTGGTTTCAAAATGTTTCAAAATGTTGCTCATAGCCGGGACATGTTCCTCTTAGCTAGACGAAACATTTCTTGGAAGCCTCCCACTTAAAGCAGTGCTACTATAATTCTTGTTAGAATCCGCGTCCCTAAAAGTGATAGCCTCTTTAGATTTACAAGAACTATTACAGAACTTCAAGTAGATTCAGTATTTTAAAATATCTATGCTTATCTGAAAAATCCCTACCTCTTTGAAAATAACACAATTGGAATTAGGAATAGCACCTTAACTATAAAATCATTGATAAACTGTTTTATCTGAAAGGAACATTTAAGAAAAATGAATTAAGACAGGTTATCCAAGTCAGTTTAAGTATTTTACATCAACTGCACAATGTGCCATGTCAGGCCATCCTTGAATAAGAAAAACAGTGTAGACAGTAAGGCAAGCAGTTTATTTCCCACAGCTAAAAGATTTCCAATGGGATATGTAAAATCCTGTAACACTTGCCAATTAATTAACAATATGAATTATAGCCGGACTGAGTAGGGGACTAAACTATAGAAGACAAACAGCACCTCATATTTTGTTATCATACCACAATCTTTTGAGAGGACAGATTAACAAATTTCAAATATATTTATTTTGCAATAGTAAAATACCTCTATGCATTTTTTATGACCCAAATCCAATCCTAACAGTGTGGTAGTGAAGTTTCACTAATGATCATACCATTCAAGGTAGCATTAACCCATTAGCCGCTGGTGTTGCATTGATGCAACGGTCAAAATAGATGCATATATAAATATAACTACCTAAGATATTTTGTACTTGCAGATGATTTTTTGTAGGAAATATTATGAAGATTATTTCTGTAAAAAAATATTTGCCTTCAACAATCAATTTGTTTACAATAATTAATCTCATACTTTAACTAAAATTTAAGCAAAATTTTCGACTGGGTATTTTTGCCGAAAATATTTAATGAAAGAATCGCCGTCTTTATGACTGATCTATTTTTAGTCAAGGTCACTGTTTATCAGAATATTACATCAATCAGATGTTTATATTTGTGTTGGGAAGGAAGGGAAAACAGATGTTCTGCTGACGCAACGTCAGCAGGAAACAGGTAAGCTCCTTTTTTACTCTTTCCTTTCGGTGTTCTGGTTCATATTCTGGCTGCTTTAAAAATGCCTATAACGAGGTATCTTACATTAGAAGAAGCATTTCAAAAATTATTTTGATGAAGAAACAGATAATGATAATGTTAATAATGACCAGAATGAAACTGATATAGTTGTTGTTCCCACAGAAATTTCAGAAGCTACTGATGAAGAAGAAGGGAATGACAATTTTTTAAATAATGAAAATGATATTTTACCAAATGGTATTGCTGGGATGTTGAAATTCACGTAAGAAGTAAGTTTCAGCCTTCTAAAAGCAGTGGTGGTCATAAGAAAAAGTTTAAAAAGCAGAAAACTAAAAACTTGAAATGGATGGGAAAGGAACCCTCAGTTATGTCTCTGGAAGAAAATAAAGAAAGAGATAGAAGAGAAACTACAAAAGACAAAATACAAGGTAAAACTACTGGAGAGATGTTCGATTTTCTTTTTTTTATAGACATTTACACTCTTCTCGTTGAACAGACAAATTTATATGCTCAGCAAAAAAATCTCCCAGAATTTATTGCATCTGAAGCCTATATGGGAAGATTTATTGGAATATTATATATACGGGATATTATTCTTTACCTCAAGAAGAAATGCATTGGTCACTTGATAAGGACATTTCTGTTCCTATTGTATGAGAATCGACATCACGTTTGTAGTACAGGAATATGAAGCAGAATTTGCATTTAGCTGACAATAGTCAAATTGTCAATACTGATAAATTAAAAAAGGTGAGACCGTATCTAAACTTACTAAATATCATGACTTTCTACTACTGGAAATAAAAAGTGTCTTTTAGATTTCAGATGCGAGATTGCATTATTCCTTTTGCAAACTCCTATTGAGAGTGTAGAATTAGCCAGAAATAGATCAGCAACAGGAAGACCTAGTAAATTCAGCATTCAAAAACCATTGCATGGAGATGGTAGACATTATATCGTAAAGTCTGATGATAACAAAAGACTTCGTTGTAAAGAGTGCCACAGCCAGACTGTTAAAATAGATGCAAAGCATGTAATGTAGCTTTACATCATGATTGTAATCAAGCTTTTCATGCTTGAATCTTTCAATTGAAATAATCTGTCTTTGTAAAAGAAATATAATGTATATTTTAACATTAAATTAATTAAAAGTAAAGTGATTTATAGATTTATAAAATGCTATACAGCTAAAAAGTAAGCCAATGCTCCACTCAAAGGAAACATCGCACGAGTACAATCCTACTCGCTCAATATCTGTAGTCTTATTCTGCTGACGTTACGCGAACGCAACACTCGCTTTTTCCACAGGTAAGAGCATTTTTTTTTTATTTCCAATGTAAATTTATGTTATAAATGCTTAATTTAATATTTGTTGTTATTTTAATGAGAAAAGAATCATTCCTTGTAGTTTTAGCGGTTAATGGGTTAAGGTATGGGTACAGCTGTTGCAGCAAAGCATCTTTAAATAACTCTCATATTATGCATTAAAAAAAATACATTTTATTATTTTCTTCTATAATCTTCAAATTATTCCTTTTTAAATTTGCAGCAAGTTTAAACAATAAATAAAAAAACCATAATTAAAAACAGAAGATTAATAAAAAATTAGACTAGATATAAGTGTACTTTGAATAAATAAGAAATTTGACAAATCTGAGTTTACAGTTTCTGTTCCATAGGAAAATGAAAAGTATAATATGATTGTAAGCACTAAATGATACAAAATTTAAAATGAATAAAACAGACAACACTTTCTAAACAGAAAGAAAAATATTTTAATTACCAGTATCTTTCAAGTAGCATAATTCTTTCAAAAGTTCATCATTCATTTTCTTTTTTTCCTGTAGCTCAATTAATTTATTCTTTAGCTTCTTACGTTCTAGTTCAACAGCAGCGACTCTCTGTCCTACATCAGTAACATCATCACAGTCATCAGAGCTTACAGAGTCAGTCTACATATAAGAAAGAAAATTTAATTATATAAAGATATTTTGTTTTGTCTTTATTTAAAATTAATGTTTACAGTTCAGAAAATTTACATACATTTAAGTAAGTAAAGCATTAAAACAGTTTTAGGAAATAAAATTGTTAATTATGTTTGCTCAGAAACAAGCACTAAGTGCTTCAAGCTCTGAAAAATTATACTTTTCTTTTATTATACATTAAATGATAAAATACATAAAAAAATTACAAAAAATATATGTAAAAATATATCAATGTTCCAGCTCTGTGAAATTTATTGTTGAACTCTGTCAGACCACAGCCCAGGAACTAAAATGCTATCAAATATTTATTAAATAAACAACGAGAAGAGGTTCTCCAGCAACATACAAGCGTAAAACTACTATCCTGCTATACAAAGCAAATAAAGTAACAAAAGAATACAATAAATATAATGTTGCTACTTGATATCTGAACAGAAGAGTTATTCTCGCAGTTTGGTGTCATATCTATTGTGTACATTTTACTTGATGGAACTTAAGAAAGTTCACAGTACATTCACAAGCCACTGAAGTAACAGGGGAAAAAAATGCATCAGTGGACAAAATGTGATTAGTCATTTCCATTATTCTCTAACCACACACACGCACAAAAATCCTGTTGTGAACATGAATACTACTGCATGAATTATATTTTTTTTTTTTTTTTTTTTTTTTTTAATGCATGGTAGGATTTCCTACCGTAACTAACCTCACAACAACATTGAGGTAACAGAAAATGAAGATTACATATTTACTTCATTTCCTGACAATAAAACCTATTGTGAAGATGGGTACTATTTCATGAGCTTAGGGAAAAGCTCCTTGTTTGGATTAAAAGCTGGATTTTTCCTAATCAAGTTATGCAAAAAAAAGTCTCAAGAAAGTGAAACAAAAGAAAAAGATCCCATTCAGTTAAAATTATGCTCAACACGGCACTGTATAATACAAATCTGCACTCTCTTAATACTTTTTAACACCCAAACTTATAATAACCAATTCAAAAACATGTCGATGAATTCACTATTTGCTGCTAGCTCTAAAATGGTTTTGATCTGTACATTCATGGTGAAACATCAGACTTTGATACACAATGGAACAAGTATAGTACAGTAAAAAATTATTACGCAAGTTAAAGATGTATGCATTCATTACAGTAATAGAAAAAGAAGAGTTTCCTCCCCTGCTATAGTTAGTCTTAACAAAAAATATAAATGGAAGAAAGAAAAATCAGATGATTACAAACTACTAAAGTCTCATTTTTTAAATACAGTCTTTACATTTTGTTTCTTTTTTAACAATGAATTCTGGATGCAATGTACATTTTCACAGCTAGCTGAATTTGATCAAATAGAAGCAATACTTCACATTTTAACTGTATTAATATAAGGGAAAAGACATGTTATTACTTTTTTTTTTTTTTTTTTTTTTTTTTTTTTAGTATTACTTATTTTTTTCCACAGAATACTTTGAGGTTTATTGCATATTCAATGAATGTACACTGCGTATGTACCATATTTGACGGCATATAAAGCGCACTTTTTTCCCTAAATTTGGTCTCAAATAAGTTATCTGCATCTTATGTGTGAAGGACACAGTCTTATACGTGAAGGTAATTGCATTCAATAATTGTTTATTTGGCTTTTACGAAACGTGAGAACTAAAAGAAACCACGCTATTGAAACTTTTTTTTCTTGTGTGTGGCCGTCTAAATAAGGGTGCGTTTTATATGCCGTCAAATACGGTACTTAAAAAAAAAAAAAAAATTCTATATCTCCTGTTCTACTGGGCCGATTGACAAAATTCAACTTGCATTTCTTATGTCTCGAAAAGGTGACTTATAATATATATTAGATTTATAAATAGCATTGTTTTAATACAGGTATTTTGACACAAAATCGGACTTTTTCTGAAATAACATACCAATTTTCTTTCATATTTTGATTCTACGACTCAAATTACGGCAAACTACAAAGTTTTCTAAAAACCATACGAGTAGCTTTTGAAAAATTAGCTTTCAAAATTTTAGCTCCTCAATGTTAATTGAGTTTCATATATATTTATTAATCTCTCTTGTTTTATTAAACTTATTTGATTTAAAAAAAAAAAAAAAAAAAGGGATAATTCTATATCTCCTGTTCTACTGGGCCGATTGACAAAATTCAACTTGCATTTCTTATGTCTCGAAAAGGTGACTTATAATATATATTAGATTTATAAATAGCATTGTTTTAATACAGGTATTTTGACACAAAATCGGACTTTTTCTGAAATAACATACCAATTTTCTTTCATATTTTGATTCTAAGACTCAAATTACGGCAAACTACAAAGTTTTCTAAAAACCATACGAGTAGCTTTTGAAAAATTAGCTTTCAAAATTTTAGCTCCTCAATGTTAATTGTGTTTCATATATATTTATTAATCTCTCTTGTTTTATTAAACTTATTTGATTCTTCCTTTCACATTTCGACATTTAGGTTCATTCCAAATAAAATTCACCCATTTTTTACGATTTATTTTTAAAATTTGTATTTTTAAATAATTTTTATAAATTTTTCAAAAAACTTTTTGAATTATAATCTATAAAATTTTTACCATCATCTTAAAGTAGATGTATTTATAAGCATACCTGCATAAATTTTTGAATTTCTCCATAAATTTTGCACCAAATTTTACAAAATTTAATATCTAGGCATAATTTGAGTGGTAGAATCAAAATATAGAAAAAAAATTGGTATGTTATTTCAGAAAAACTCCGATTTTGTGTCAATATTCGTATGTTAGAACAATGCTATATATAAATCTAATACATATCCTAAGCCGCACTTTCAAGACATGAATAACGCAATTTGAATTTTGTCAATTGGCACAGTAAGAACGGGAGATATAGAACTGTCTTTTTTTTTTTTTTTTTTTTTTTTTTTTTTTTTTGTGCAGTGTACATGTAGTCAAGCATGATAATGAATAAGAACTTGCATTAAGTCAAACAGCTATGAATGTAGACTTCAAATCACATGCTCAACTCTGGGAATTAAGCAAAAATTCCTGCACCTGTGCATGCCATATTAATGAAAATTAACAAACACTCTAAGTTTGTGCTCCAAACAGCAATACACTCGCAAAATTCAAATACAATATTAGCATAATGCAAAGAATCTACCAAAATATATATGATAAATACATATGTTTACACTGCACCTACAGAATCCTTACCCAACCTCTTACTTTTGCAACCACTGGTTATAGACATGCACTTCCACTCACAGAAATGCTTTAAATGAGGAAATCATTCATGTTTTCATATTTTTTAATTTTTAAAAGTTTAAATTGTATAAAATATGACAACAATGCCCCAATCATCAATCAACGGACGGCAAAATCTGTAGTATGGTTCTAGACCCAGAAAATGCCGCTTCCAATAGTGAAGAAAGTGACAGAAAGGTTATTGAAAATGAAAACATTTCGATTGACAAGTTAGTCGGTATTCTTGACACAGCAATTACAGGAGTTATACAGCGAACAAGAAATTATGTCTGTTTACAGAATTAAAGAACAAGTATTAGCACAAAAAACGAAGCAACTTAAACAAGTTACATTGAAAGAAATGTTTAATAAAGTAAACAAATAAATATTAAGCTTTTTTTTTTTTTGTAAATTTTGATTCCCTTTAAATCATAATTGCTCTTTATTTCATAAATTGCAGTTTCATATTTTTTATTGTATAATTTCTGCATGCCATCTTACCATATTTAAAATGATGATATATAATCCGGAAAAAACCCTAGTCCAGAATCGCCAAAGTCCCGACGAGTCCGGATTATGGACTTTGTGCTGCATTAGTGCAAAAAACGAGGCAACTTGAACAACTTACACTGAAGGAAATGCTTAATAAGATAAACAAATAAATATCAAGCTTTTTTTTCTTGTAAATTTTGATACCCTTTAGATCATAAATACTTCATTATTTCATAAATCATGATTTCATATTTTTAATTTTATAATTTTTACATGCTATCTTATTGACTTTAAACTGATGATCCAATATCTGGAAAAATCACAAATCCATAACTGCCGAAGTCCTGACGAAACGACGTTGTTTGTACTGTATGAACTTTACTGGGATGAGTGAATGCCTGATTTGTCAAAAAACAGCAGTTGCTTTTTTAGAGTTCACCCATCAAGTACCCTCGCTGGAAAAATAACAAAAATTTAATTCCCCTTTTAGGGAAGCATGAATGTTTATTCTCCCATTCTCATTTCCCAACTTTTTGAAAATTTTTTATTTCAGAATTTTGTTGTTGTAACCATATAGGAGTTTCTACGAAACCTCACTAATCAGTTCTTCTGATCCCACTGCTTGTTTGGTTCTTTTTGCTGTTCGCGCCACTATTGCTAACTGCTTGGTTTGTTTTCCATTCACAATCTTTGTTACAGCTAGTCATTTTAAAATTAAGATTCAGTTCAGTGAGCAAACAGTTCTGATCTGATTCCATGAAAGAGTGATTCTGCCCATCTCTAGTTACTAGTGAGACTGTGAGTACAATGTATTAAATACACAGTATATCCCTAATTTAATCAGTGAATAGCAAAATGAAAATTAAATGTAATTTTACGAATAACCGGAAATAATTTATTTTGATACAATGCTCAGTCCAAGGAATTTCATTTTTTCTAATTTTTGCAAATCGCAATAGGGAACTTGTTTAATCACAGACAAAATGGCATTGTGGACTGAAAAAGTAATATGCCTTCTCCAGTTATGGGAACAACATTTCTGAAAGAAGTTCAGAGATGATTCGGACATGAACCCTCCACCAACAGAACAATCAATTAAAAAATAGTTAAAACAGTTTTGAGACATGGACATGTTTAGCATAAAGGAGATCCAGGTAGGCCAAGCATCAGTGATAAAAATGTTTCCGCATTTCGAGATGTGTTTGTGTGCAATCCCAGTATATCCATTCACCGTGCTGGTCTGAAAACAAGAATTCCTAGCTCAATTGCTCGTAAAGTTCATTAACAGTTGAAATTGACTGTACAAATTGCAGATTTGAAAATTGCAGATTTGAAAATTGCAGATTTGATAACAAATCAAACCTAATGATCAAGTCACTCATAAAAAATTTTCTGTACACATTCTCAACCATATCAGTAATGATGATCAGTATTTTTGGAAAACAAGCCCTGTCATCGGGCTACATATGTGTGTTATTTCCTTGATGAAAAATTTCCGGATCCTCGGATTGGTAAAGGTGGACCAATTTCATAGCCACCTTGTTCTCCAGACATCACAACACTAGACTTCGTTTTCTGGGGATGCCTGAAGAGCCAACAGTATTGAAAGTTGAATCACCACAGAAACAACTAATGTGACTCCACAAATGCTTAGTAATGTTTGCAAGGAAATAGAGAACAGTTCTGATATTCTCTGAACTAATGGTGCTAGTTTTAAGTATAATAAACTAAAATTTTAAGTATTATATAAAATTTAGTCAGTTTCCCCCCATATATTATTCTGTATTATTTAAAACATATCTTTAGTCAGTGAATGAATAGAACTGTGAACAACACTTTTTTTAACAGGATATCATGACTTAAACAAATTTAATATATTACAATTCACAAACTATTCTCCCACTGTATCAACATTTGGAATGGCTTCTCGTACTTGATCCTGAAAAATTTCACAACTGTTCATGAGTGTGCGTATATGTTTCTTTAAAACACCTCTGAAAGTTATCCCTTTAACCTTCTACCTATAATAATTTTAATGCTATCTGAAATAGTTAAATTGCCTTTGAGATAAAAAGACATAACAAAACAAGTAAGAGAGCTTATAATGCACTGAAAGTACAGGTTTTAACTACGGTAAATAAAAAAGTGAACTTCCAAAAATTGGAAATGCTTGCACACTATTTGTAAAGTATCAGAATAAAAAGTAACTCACCATATTTTTACACTCTGAAATTTGCTGCATTGACTGAACACGCTTTTTAATATGTTCAAGGCTTATATGAAGCTGTTTCATATCTTGAGACTCATCTTTCCAGCTAAATGATTGTTCAATTTTATCTGATGAAGTGCTTTGTAACGGCTGTCTCTGTTCACTCATCATATCAGCACTCCAATGCGAACCACCATTTACAACTATCTCATCTTGGATGCTTTGTTTCAAGGGATCAAAAGTTGAATCCTCAGTTTCAAGTGATTCACGTCCATGAGCACCTTTCATTATGGAAATACAAGTATATACCCAACAGAAATTATAAGCTAAAGGATTCTCTAGATACTCGCTATATAATCAAGAAACAGTTAAATAAAATACGTATCAAATAATTTGATTTCTTTACAGTTTCTTGGCATTAAAAAAGTACTGAATTATAAGCCCACACACGCACCAAAAAAAAAAAAAGGGCTACCTGAAAATTTTTCTGCTTTTTTCCGCATATGATGTAGTAAGCTTTCTTGTAGCTTTAAGGCCATTAACTAAAAAAAATTCCAGAATAAAAAAGCTGAAAATTTTACAATGAAACATTACATTCAAATGTAATTTTCACCATTAAAAGAAAAGGACACAGGTTTAAATTCAAGCCATAAACATATACACAACACTACTGCTAGTTTAAATCTACTGTGTTAATTTTAGAAATTCAAAAACTATTTTGAAATGAAAAGACTATAACATTCTTACTCCATTTATAAGAAAATAAAAATTTATGAAAAGGCTAATGAGTACATAATGAATGTAAATTTTGTGTTTTGAAGAAATCATTGCAAAGGAGTGCATAGATAAGTAACACAGTATAGATGAGAGAAGAAAAAAATACAATGACGACAAAATGAAACAGCTTCAGTGAAATAGAGAAAGCATGCAAAGGTAAAATACTAAAACAAGGGAGAAAAATTAACATATTTAGAAATGTTTTCAGCTGGAAGAATTTGCAAGGTCATTACCGTTTATAAAAAAATCTGCAAATTCATGAAAAAAATCAAACAGCTAAAAATGAAAAGTCAGAGCAGGTTTAGTCCATATTTCCAGTAACTAATACTTGTAACTATACCAAGGAGAGGGGGAAAAAGTGAGAAAATTCTCAAACAAACATATGTGGAAAATGCAGCAAAATTTATCATCAGTTAAAAATTATAGTAAATACTTTATTTCAAACGTTCTACATGCTATGGAAAATCCAAGTTCAAGGGTGAAGCAATTACCTTTTAAAGCTTTACCTTTTAATTTTACAGAAAACAGCTGTATTTTGATAACAACATCACAAAAAGATTGTAATCTTGAGAGGAAAATACTCATTTCGGCAAAATATCTTTAATGGATTAAAAGCCAAAATAAAAATGACTTACATCTTAATGAGAAGAAAACTATTTTTTCTCCAAAACTTAGATATAAATACAATTTTATTTTTACCTCAATAAAAATATTTTTGTTTTATCATATTATATTATTATCCTGTACTGAACAACGGCTAGCAAAAACTGACTACTAGTCTGAGTGACAGTGAGGTTTCGAATCCCATATAAGAAATGATTATTTATGTCCTCTTATGCCTTCTTGCAAGTTTAATATCAGACTGAACCTAGTGGTACTCCTAATACCAACCCTATAATATACAACCTTCTCAGTGATGAGATTACGACTGATCTATTTGGATATTCTTGACAAATGGGAAAAGAGTAAGTGTCCGACATTTGAAAAAAGTCCAGATTTTATCCTTTGCATAATGTTTTGTTATTAACAGGTTACTTACCTTTCATTTCTCTAAATACTTCACTTAATGTTTCCGGTTTTAGATAAATTTATTACTATGTTACTCTTTTTCATTTAATTTTTACGTTATTTTAATTATTACACTTGTTTATATTTTATCCCATTATATTTTATTTAATTATTCATTATTTACTTCTTTATCTTTTTATTTATTAATTCCCCCCTTTTGATGGCATTTCCACAGAGTTCCAGCACTTTTAATTTTAGAAATTAAGTTCTAGCTGTAGTATTAGAACATGTTTACAGCTTTTCATATATCAGCAATTACAAATAACATATCTTAAGTAAAATAAATATATGAAAACATCACACCATAATAAAAGCAATAAAATATTTATCTCATTGATAAATTATATATATGCCATAATCAGTCTGCTGATACTACTACACAAATGGATAAAATTACATAAAATTGATAAATTTTAGGAGAAAATGTTGATACAATTTTACTTGGATAATTTCTGTCATATGGTTTTAAATTATGAAAATATTCCAACCAATAGTGAAAAAGAAAAAGCCAAAGAGAGATTTTTGAGTATGAAAATTTTCAATTGACAGTTTAGTCAGAATTCTCAATACAACTATTACAGGACTTGAGAGGGGAAATTTGTAATTGAATAAGAAATTGTATGGCTATAAAATCAAACAAAAAGTACTAACACATTTAATGAAGCAGCTTAAATAATTACATTGAAAGAAATTTTTAATAAAACAAACATGCAAATATTGAGCTTCTGGGGGTAACTGATTCTCTTAAGTTCATAAATGCTTCATCATTTCATAAATAACTATTTTATGTTTCGAATTTTATAGCTTCTACGTCTTATTTTACTATTAAACTGATGATGTAAAATCCACAAATTTCGAAAATCCGGAATTGCTGAAGTCCTCCGACCTTCTACTGTAATACAAATTCATGAACTTTCTTGGCTGCACAGAAATTTCCTTTTTCTAATTCCAGTTTATCTGAAATTTTATTAAATATATTTAGCATTAGTCTTACAAATTATTTGATCTGGATGTACTATATTTTTTCCTCTCGAGATCGAAAATAAACTTCTACATAAATTTATACCATGTGTAAATATCAGCAGTATTCATAACATGATAAATGAAATTTAAAAGACTAAGTCTCTGATTTTGCTGCCATTACCATTAACTGTACCAGTGTAACTTTAATATGACACTAAGATGCTCAATTTTTATCTAGCACTAGTATGATATAATTTATTTACTTGGAAATATTGCATGATATATATCAATCCTGCAAAATTGAAATAGGATTCTAGAATACAAACTGTTTGCAAACTTTATCTGAAAAAATTTCCATGCCTTAAAATTTGAGCTTTTATTAAATTAATTTCATTAGTTTTCATGCTATGCAATACTTAACAATATACTACTATGCAAAAACTTTAGCCAACTTTCAAATACATATAACTTCTATTCACAAATATAATTATTGTTGTTGCTAATGCTCACTTGTTTGACCTATAGTCAGCCCAAGCCCACAAAATTCCTCATGGCAAGAACAACAAGTTGACACCTATTGTTGGCAAGAGCCTTGAGCATCTTACAGGTGACAGTGCGATTTAGCTCAGTCCCCCCAATTTTGATGGAGAGTACCCCAGATGGGGCAGGTCCAAGAGTCTACCACCAACCTCTCAAAAGGACTTTCGGCTTGCTGTATATTTAGAATGCCACTATGGCACACTGATACTATACATTTATAAACATCCATGCCTTCACAGGGATTCGAACCTCGGCCCTTCGGCACGGCAGTCAGCGATGCTTACCACTATACTGATTGGGCAGCACAAATATTTTTTTTAATGTGATGTTTCATCAACATGCTCTATATTAGGATTTTTATAATATAAACAGTTTGCAAATTTTATCTGCAAAACAATCCATACCTTATATCTGGTGAACTTTCACTAAATGCCTTTCATTAGTTTTCATGCTATTCAATATTCAACAATATACTAATATGCAACAACTATACAGTACAAAGTCCGAGACCCAGACTCGTTAGGACTTTGTTGATTCCAGATATTAGATCATCAGTTTAAGACTTGTAAGCTGGTATGACGAAATTATAAAATTAAAAATATGAAATCATGATTTATGAAATAATGAAGCATTTATGATTGAAAGGGTATCAAAATTTACAAAAAAAAAGCTTAATACTTGTTTACTTCATTAAACATTTCTTTCAATGTAAGTTGTTTTGTTGCTTTTTTTGTGCTAATATTTTTATCTTTAATTCCGTAGACAGACATAATTACTTATTCAGTTACAAAGTTCCATTGTTCAAGTCCTGTAATTGCTGTGTCAATTCTGACTGACTTCTCAATTAAAATTTTTTCGTTTTCAATAACCTCTCAGTCCCTTTCTTCACTATCAGTAGAGGTATTTTCTGAATCTAGAACCATACTACAGATTTTGCCATCTGCTAATTGATTAATAATTGGGCCATTGTCATCACAATAAAACATTTCTGTTATATCATCTTCTTTTATTACCGCTTTTCCAAATTTCTTTATCAAATCCATTAATTGGAAAATTTAACCTTTGGTTTGTGATATCCGAAAATCTTCACATTTGCGGCTATTCATCATCATTACATCATTACCATGAAATATGCTAGCTGGGCATAAATCATGCCAAGCATTTTTTGAAAGTATCTGGCGACACATCCTCCCGTGATCTTGTGATGCTCACCCAACAGATTTTATGCTAAACTATTTCAAAAATTCTTGAATAGTGTTCCATTATTCAAGAAATTTAACATATTTTAAAATACTACTTTATACAGGCAAATGTCTTTAATCCGGACTCGACGGGACTTCGGCGATTCCGGATTATCGATTTTTCCAGATTATAGATCATCAGTTTAAATCTGGTAAGATGGCATGCAGAAATTATAAAATTAAAAATATGAAACCGTAATTTATGAAATAAAGAACAATTATGATCTAAAGGGTATCAAAATTTACAAAAAAAAAGCTCAATAGTTATTTGTTTACTTTATTAAACATTTCTTTCAATGCGCACATGCGTAAAGCGCACATTACGCATAGTCGAAATTAGAAAATTGCAACCAGAAAACTATTTTATGTGTCTTCGTGAGATTTATAATGAATCTGATTTAAATCATATCAGAGTACTTCGAGATGAAATACTACATTTAGTAATGAACTATAAGCCAAATAAAATAAAAACATCTGCCCTGAAGATAAGGATAGTGCTGACAGATCTATTGGCTTTAGTTTTCCACATGCAAATTTTGATCGGAGGTCGATCGGCGGTAAGCTACCATGGTTGCCGCTGATTGGCCGATGACGTCAAGATCGGCGGGTTGGCCGAGTATATATATATGTACGCCAGTATCGGCGAATGGTTCTGGTGTTTCTTGTTCTCTTGTGTGATTATCAGTTAGCATTATGCTAGTCTGCTTTCAATAAAATAATTTTAAAATGTAAAGGCTACAGTGTTAGCTTTTTTATTTTATTTACGGAATAAAGCAAGAATTTTATTTAGATTAGTCTTAGCTTTATTTAAGGGAAGCAAACCATGCTTTGCCTTTATCACCACTGCCAACAGGGTTATGGGCCCAGAGCCAACAGCTAATCAGTCATCAAGTTCAACTAAGCATTGAAGGAATGTAGGTGAAGAGGGCCGTTATCCACGAAAAGAAGCTGACCCGTCTTAGAAGTTTGTTCAAGTCGTTGTGCTCACACTTAATTGAAGATGTCATTACTACCTGAAGGTTTTGAGTTGTTAAACCATGACAACTGGGATCGATGGAAAGTCGACATGAAATTGCTGTTACTGGATAGAAATTGTTGGAGCTTCATAGAGGACAAAGAAGAAGAATTAGATAAAAGTGCAACAAGGCGTGAAAAGCAGGAGTTCACACTGAGGGAGAACAGAGCCTTCGCTACATTATATTATGGAATTAAAAGCTGAGTTCAGGCCGCTGATACAAGAATGTTCAAGTGGTAAAGAAGCGTGGGAAGTTCTACAGAAGCAATTCGAACCCAAAACAAGAGCAAGGATAATTCAGTTACTGGATGAATTTTTTAGTATTAGATATACGCCAAATGAAGAAATAGGATTATTCATCGCAAGAATAAGAATGACTGCAAAGAAGTTGGCTGAAGCTGGTCACAACTTGGCAGATCTTTTAAAAAGATTCCAGGCAATAAGGAGATTACCCCAGGAATACTCCGGCATTGTACAATTGATATATAGGTGGAAGGACGAAGATTTTATGCTGGAAAGAATTGCTGAAGAGCTGGTAAGGGAAGAAAGCCGACTTCGCCAGGTAATTCCCGATTTAGAAGACAGCAAAGTAAGCGTGTTTAATACTATTAGTTTAAACGCAGGAAAAGATAAAGTTGAAAATAAAACTAAATCTAAGAAAAAAAAATGGGGAATATGAGAATAGGACCTTGTTTCAGATATCATAAATTTGGGCACTTAATTGCTCAATGTAAAGAAAATGTAAGTAAAAATCAGAAGTTTAAAATAGACGATAAAAATGGACAGTTTAAAGATAAAGAATTAATGTTAGTAGAAAATTATGTAACAACTACAGATAAAGGAGGTAACGCAGATAAATTTAATTGGGTCGTAGATACTGCAGCTACAACTCATTTCTATAATAATAAAAATTTAATGACAAATTTCGAAGAAATAAACGATATACGTATGTCTTTAGCTGTAGGAAATTGTGAAAGTAAAGTACTAGGAAAGGGTACTGTCAAATTTGCTGTAAAAGTAGGCAATCAAATAAATTGGATTGAGTTAGATAATGTGTTATATAATCCAAATCTAAGAAGAAATTTATTATAGGGAGCAAGGTTAGAAAAGGCTGGTGCTCATTTTGTGATTTCAAAAGGGAAGATGTGGATATACTTTAATAATTGGAATAGATTATGCTACGCTAAACGATATGACGGACTTTATCACGTAAAACCATTTAGATATGCAACAGGTAAAAGGGAAGCTGGTTACGGTATAGAAATTGGAAAGTTAAATAAAGTAGACGATGCAATGCTATGGCATCGGAGATTTAGCCACGTAAATTTTGATTATATTAAGAAAACTAGTAAGAATCAAAGCGTGAAAGGGTTACCAGAAATTGAAAAATCAATAGAGAGATGTAAATAGTGTATTATTGCTAAATCTAGTAGAATAACTTTTAAATCTGTTCCGAAGAGATCGGATAAACCATTGCAGTTGGTTTATTTAGATGTTTGTGGCCCACTACCATTTCCATCTACGGGTGGGAGTAAATAGTTTCTTGCTATTGTAGATGACTATAGTGGATTAGTAACAGTGTATGGTATGAAAAATAAAAACAAATCGTTCTACAACTTTAAGAATTATCATAGACAAATGGAAAGACTGACAAATAGAAAATTAATAAGTATACACACCGATAATGATGGGGAATTCTGTAATAGGCAATTCGAAGGGTACTTAGCCGAAAATGGAATTAGTGTTGAACGCACGAACGCGTACACCCCAGAAGAGAACGGTGTGTGTGAATGTTTTAACTGAACGGCATTAGACGCAGTTAAAGCTATGCTTAATGACGGTAAAATGGGAAAAGAATGGTGGGCAGAAGCTCTTGGCTGTTTCGTACATACGTGGAACAGAGTATGTCATAAAAGCAACCGAACCCCTTATGAAATGTTCCTAAATAGAAAACCCAGTGTTGTTTATTTTAAAGTATTTGGTTGTAAAGCCTATGTTGGCGTGCCAAAACAGATTAGGAATAAATTAGAAATGAGGTGCAAAGAAGGAATCATGGTAGGATATGCGAAGGAAACCAGGGGTTATAGGATATGGCTGCCAGAAGAACGCAAATTAATAGAAACCTGTAATGTGAAGTTCGATGAAAAACTGTATGCAGCAAATGGCATCCTGGAACAGAAATCAAAACCTAAATTTAAAAGACTAGAAGAATTTGAGCTATTAGCAGAATCAGATGAAGAACAGGAAATTTCTAGAGAAGAAATAAAGTTGTCAGATGACAAATCTACTCCGAAAGAAGTATCAGACTTAAACTGGCAAAGAAAAGCAGTTAAAAGGCCAGATGGAACACGTACAGACATATATTATTACGTATAGGGAACAGACACCCGTTTTAGATCCTATAATGATATTGAAAAGTATTGTGAGGCAAGAAATATTAAATATGAAAAAGATAAGTTCGATTTTAGTGGAAAAAATGAATACTCGGAGAAAGTTAATTTCGTAGAACAGGAGACTAGCTCTGTGTCTGAAGAGGCAAATTCCGTAGAAATAGTTATCCCACAAAATTTTAAAGAAGCACGAAAATCAGTAAATGCCGAAGAATGGGATAAGGCAATGAAAGAAGAAATCGACACAATAAAGAAAAGAAAGGTTTGGGAATTAGTCGAAAAGCCAGAAAATAAAACTATAATAGGAAACAAATGGGTCTATACACTAAAAAAGAAATGAAAAGAATCAAGTGGTTAGATACAAAGCACGCTTAGTAGCACAGGGATTCAGGCAGAAAAGAGGTGAAGATTTTGATGACGTTTACAGTCCTGTAGTAAATTTTTCAATCATAAGAATATTTTTCACTATACTGGTATGTTTATATGGATGGACTAATTGTCAGTTAGATGTAAAGAACACATATTTATATGCAAACCTAAATGAGAAAATATATATGACCCAACCAGAGGGATTTATCGAAGAGAAAAATAAAGTGTGTTTATTACACAAGGCCATTTATGGTCTACATCAAAGCGGCCGTGAATGGTTTTGTGAATTTGAAAGTACTTTAGAAAATCTACATTTTAAGAAAATACAATGGTGTAATTGTGTTTATAAGGGTTCAAATGTAATTCTCTTGTTATATGTAGATGATATTGTGATTTTTAGTAAAGATCAATATAGTATAGATAAAGTAATTTCACAGCTGAGTAAGTTTTTTGATCTTACAGTATTAGGCAAAACTAAAACGTTACTTGGAATTGAATTCTTAGAGAATGAGAATGGGGTTTTTATACATCAGCAAAAATATATCGAAGAAATTTTTGAAAAATTTAAACATTTCCAGATACCAATAACTTCACTTCCCATAGCTAAGGGCACTATTCTTACAAAATTAGATTGTCCATCTACAAGTGCAGAAGTTGTGGAAATGCATACATTACCCTTTAGAAATCTGTTAGGATGTTTAGTTTTTGTAGCTAACAGGACAAGGCCTGATATTACATATGCAGTGAATATCTTATCACAATTTCAGGAGAATCCTGGAATTAGGCATTGGGAAGCATTGTTGAAATTGCTTGGTTATCTCAATAGTACTAAACTATATAAGTTAAACTTATCGAAGATTAAACATCTAAATTTATATTGTTATTCAGATGCTGATTATGCAAGTAATAGAGATGACCGCACGTCCATGAGAGGATTTATATTATATTTAGATGAAGTACCAGTAATCTGGAAATCTGTTAAACAAAAATGTGTAAGTTTATCAACCATGGAAGCGGAGTATATCGCTTTATCTGAAGCAGCGAAGGAATTAATGTGGACGAAAAATGTCTTACAAGATGAAATTTTAAAGTTTAATTTAAGAGAGTGTAAACTATTTTGTGATAACAAGTCTGCCATTGATTTTTCTAGATCGCCAATAGAAAATCGCCAAACTAAGCACATAGACGTAAAATATCACTTTGTTAGAAGACTAGTAAATGATGGAGTGTTTGACCTTGAATTTGTCACCAGTAAATTAAATACTGCCGACTTATTTACAAAAGCAGCGACTGCTGTTAATTTAAGAAAGTTTTGTTTAGATGTTTTCAGTGTTTAAAGACAATAAGTGTTTTCGTATAATAGAATTGAACTATGAACTTCTGTGAAAGTTTTGTTTTTGTCTTTGCATGGGGAAAAGGGGGCCGTTTGTTGGCTTTAGTTTTCCAGATGCAAATTTTGATCGGAGGTCGATCGGCAGTAAGCTAACGTGGTTGCCGCTGATTGGCCGATGACGTCAAGATTGACGGGTTGGCCGAGTATATATATATATGTACACCGGTATCGGCGAATGGTTCCGGTGTTTCTTGTTCTCTTGTGTGATTATCAGTTAGCATTATGCTAGTTTGCTTTCAATCAAATTATTTTAAAATGTAAAGGCTACAGTGTTAGCTTTTTTATTTTATTTACGGAATAAAGCAAGAATTTTATTTAGATTAGTCTTAGCTTTATTTAAGGGAAGCAAATCATGCTTTGCCTTTATCACCACTGCCAACAAGATCAACTTCCAGTTCATTGCGCACCGCTACATTTCCCTCCCCTGCAGAGCAGCGCGAGACTGATAAACAGATTTCGGAACGGTTAGAGAAACAAAGGATATGCCTTTATCCATTTTTTGCAGCAATTTCACTTTTTGTTTGATGGACATCAAAATATACTTTTGCTTTGTAGATCCTTCGGCAGTATCCAGCATCGGAAATTCTATTTGACATAATCGAAAGTTCAAGCTTACTTTTATAAAATTCCTCTAACAGTCTGCAAAAAATAGTAAGCCGGATCCAATTCGAAGATTAAGGAAGAATTAAGGAAAGAATTAAGGAAAGAATTTGGAAGATAATTTTAGCTTAGCTTATACCGTCCGTTATACATTAAACACGCATGTGTAAACGCATTATGCACATGCGTAAAAGTATTACACGCATGCGTAACCGCATATGCATATGCATGAACGCATTGTGCGTTGAGGCATGCGCAGAAAGTTTGTAGCTTTGAGGTCCGGATTATAGATCATTCCGGATTAACGACTTTTGACTGTATTGGCATTTGAGCAGGTGCACTATTCCAATATCCATAGGCTGAATAATGAACACACAATTTGGAAGAAAGAATAATATGGATAAATTATCTTTCACTAAAACTTTAAGTGAAGTATGAGCTGAACAGTTGTCTACAATTAGGATTATTTTTGTATCTTCAGGTAAACCAACTGAATTCTTCCGAGCCTCGAGTATAAAATGATTTTCAAATCAATCATTCATTAACACTTGTGTCATCCGTGTTCTTTTATTTGCACGATATATAATGGGAAACTCTCTATGCGTATGTTTTCCAATTACAAAAAGTTTACACTTGTGTGTTCCTGCAGCATTTGCACATGCTAAAATTGTTAGTCTCGCTTTGGAATCTTTGACATGAGTTGGAGCCTTTTCTATTCAGTCATCACGTTGTCATGATCTTCACTTTTAACTTAAAAGAACAATTTTTCTGTTATTCAATGCAAGTAGAGTGTCAGAATCCATAAAAAAAAAAAAAAAAAAAAAAAAAACTTTTTTTTGTTTTGTTCTGTCATGTACAGTTGACTTTCCAATGCCATACTCCTCGCATAATCTTGAGACGGATATACCTTTATCCTTTGTTGCAGCAATTCCACTTTTGTTCAATGGTTATTGAAACATGCTTTCACTTTGTAGATCCCGCTGCAACTCCAGAATTAGAAACTCTTTTCATTATAATCGAAAGCTCAAGCTTTAATTTTTATATACTTAACGTCTATTTCTTGCACATGCTTAAGGATTATCCAAGTCCTGAATAAATTCCCACATACACTTTAGGCTTATCGAGGGACAGTGCTAGGTATCTTACTGCCTGATACAGCCACGGCGGATCCTAAGTTACGCTACTAAGTTCTTAATTTTTTCCACCCCTAAATTTTGGATCCCAGTGCTTTCCCTAAATTCAGAAAATATTTTCATCCCTTAATTTTGTTGCTCGGTGCTTAATTCCAAAAATCTTGTCTTCCCTAAATTCTGCCACCCGGTGTGGCTATACGAGCTCTGGCGCCGGCCCTGGGTTTATGTGAAAAATAAATCAGTTATTCTTAATTCAAATAGTAATAAATGTAATCTTTGGGCTATGTGTACAATTAAAAAAAATAGTTTTGTATATGAAATGAAATTTTTGTTGAATTTTCCCTCGTCAATATTTCTTAATGCATTTAACTTAAATCCGGAATCATTGCCAAGCGTAATTGCACCATAAAAAGTATCATTTGTTATTAAAATACTAATGTAAAAAAATTGTCTGGTCATCGCAGCATGAGTCATTACCTAAGTTGTCACGTGTTGATAAACATGCGGTGATGAAAGCAAAATATAATAAAAAAAATGATTTGCTAGGTTGGCGTCGGGGATGTAAAAAAATAGTAGATGTAAAATCCACGATGCTTCTATCTTGAATGTTTCAGTTTGAGATGTATGAAAAGCAGATATGCAGCTACAGAGCCAAATTTCTGATCACAAAAATTTATGCTAAATTATTGTTTCTTCAATAATGAGATAGTATTTAGCGGCGAAGGGAAATTAAGAACCGGGACTCTCTGCATATTTTATTTATGGGGGAAAATATCAATTGCGCATGCGCAAAACATTGAGAAAAAAAATTGTTGCCAGTTTTGAGGTCTGGATTTTAGATCATTCCGGATATTCGACGTCCAGATTTCGGACTTTGTACTGTAGTTAACTTTCAAATACATATAATCCTAATTTCTATTCACAAATATATTATTTTAATGTAATATTTCAGCAACATGCTCTTTATGAAAATTTAGGATACGTCTGTGAAATAGGGAATTTATTTTTTTACTCTTGTTTGTGGTACATTATTTTTAGTTAATTTTACTTCATGACGTCAAATGTTTCTCTCTTTGCTTGGCAGATTTTTTTTTCCCCTCATACTGATTCTTTTTCATTGACAAATAAAAAAGCACTACTAATGATCCAAAAGTACTTTACACTAAGGCACAAACTAAACATATACACTGATTTTAGTGGTTTTCGCCAGCCAAAAGTTTCCTTCCAACCAGGTTTTCCAATCTTGCAAAAATACACAGATTTTACTTTCTGTTAGCTTGAAATAAAATTATACGATATATAAAAGTCAATTATGAAATGTGTAAATTTCATAATCATTAAAATTACAACTATCATTACCAACAACCGGAAACTTAAAAGATTATGGGTGCTATGCAATAATTTACACAAATTCTATGATATGCCACACATTGTGACATTGTTTTTGCAATTTAGCTATTCTTATGTTTAAAAACTCACTATTTATTTTCAAGTATTATTAATGTATTAACTTTCTTTTGAAGTTTCATACAATTTTTTGTAATTATGCTTAGGTAAAAGTGAATGAAATCATTGATTAAAAAATCAAAAGATAAAACATATTATAATTGTATATATCCTATTACATTATTATTATTATATTACATTATTATTTCAAAATAATCCCCATAAATTTCTATGGACTAGTCAAGAATTTTTAAAAAATTTTTTGCTACTGAAGTTTGGGGGTTGGCTTATATATGATTTAAAAACTATTTAATTACAAAAATGATATCAGAGGATAAATGATTGGGGAAAAGGTCACTTTTATTTTATTTAATCCTAATGTATATTATGCATATTTCTCAATAGTACTAGTATTGAGAAATTCAGAAGTTTCTAGCACTCAACTCAATTCAGAATTTTCTAGCACTTTTCAGAACTTTCTCTCTGCAAGTCGAAGTGAACGTCATCCTCTAACATCATCTGCCTTGTATATTAGATTTTAAGCTCCATCCATGGCACTATTGATGCACTAATTTTGTAATGACTGGACAACTGGTTCTCATTTATTTGGACTAGATGAAGCCTTTGTACTCACCTTCAGCTTATCTGATAAGGATGCCTTCACATGGGTACGTGCACACTAATGGAAGTCTGCTACTGTTAAAAAAAAAAAACAGACCACCTTGATATTGGTGCCTCAGCATAAGGGAGAGCCAGAAAATCCTTGAGACTAATTTTGGTTTCAATTACTCATTAATTAAGCAGGAAATGACATTAATGTATGCCACCTTCATGATAAAGAGGGATTTTGATTAAGGGTAAGATAAAACACCTTTATAACAAACACTGAATTGGCATTAGGGTGGCGAGATTTTCCGCAACCACAATTATTTTTTCAGGTTATGATTTTCGGAAGAGCATTCAGGTGTATCAATACATTAAATTGTATTTTTACCAAAATGAACAATTGCTATACACATAAGGGTGTGAAAATGATATACATATCTATACCTATGTGAATTTATATATAAATATACTTTATCACATTTTTTTAATATTTAAAAACAAAATTATTCCAAGTATTTCCATGCAATATGCTGCTGAAAATTAATCAGAATAGACAAAAATTAAGAAATTTAGAACCAACTTCACAAAGACCCAAAAGAAGTGAAATTCAGTACCATTAAATTTCAAAATACCCTAAAAATATGTAAAATAAGAATTAAATAATGTTAAATACTAAACCCTCAAAAATTACAAAAATTAAGAAAAATACAAAAGAGGTATTCAATTAAATCTGAACTGTCAAAAGTCATTAATTCGGACACCCATAATCCTGAATGATCTATAATCCGGACTTCAAAGCTACAAACTTTCTGCGCATGCGTCGGCGTTTACGCATTCGTGTAAGACCTTCACGGCTGCGCATATGCGTGTGCACATGCCCATAATACGTTTACGCATGCACGTTTAATGTATAACGGTCAGTATGAGCTAAAATTATCTATTTCAGTTGATGTTGCAGATTGCATTGTTCCTTAATCTTCTAATTGGATCTGGCTTATTATTCTTTGCAGACTGTTAGAGCAATTTTATAAAAGTAAGCTTGAACTTTCGATTATGTCAAATAGAATTTCCGATATATATTTACTAATATGTAAAGGATCTACAAAGCAAAAGTATGTTTCGAAGTTCATTAAACAAAAAGTGGAATTGCTGCAAAAAATGAATAAAGGCATATCCTTCGTTTCTCTAACCATTCCGAAATCTGTTTATCAATTTTATGCTGCACTATCCTTATCTTCAGGGCAGATGTTTTTATTTTATTTGGCTTATAATTCCTTACTAAATGTAGTATTTCATCTCGATGTATCCGTCGTACTCTGTCTTTGATATGATTTAAATCAAATTCCTCCTCATTATAATTCGCTTCCGATAATGAAGAAAGTGACACAGAGGTTATTGAAAATGAAAAAATTTCGATTCACAAATTAGTCGGTATTCTTGACACAGCAATTATAGGACTTGAACAGCAGAACTTTGTAACTGAACAAGAAATTATGTCTGTTTATAGAATTATAGAGAAAGTATTATCACATAAAATGAAGCAACTTAAACAACTTACATTGAAAGAAATGTTTAATAAAGTAAACAAATAAATATTAAGTTTTTTTTTTTTTTTTGGTAAATATTGATACCCTTTAGATCATAATTATTCTTTATTTCATAAATTACGGTTTCATATTTTTAATTTTATAATTTCTGCATGCCATCTTACCAGATTTAAACTGATGATCTATAATCCGGAAAAATCAATAATCCGGAATCGCCGAATCCCGACGTATAATTTCTTGTTCAGTTACCAAGTTCCATTGTTTAAGTCCTGTAATTGCTGTGTTGAGAATTCTGACTAACTTGTCAACCAAAATTTTTTCTTTTCAATAACTTCTCTATTACCGTAATTTCGCACGTATAGTCCGCACCATCATATAGTCCGCAGAGACGATTTTATATAAAAAAAATTTCAAAAATCGTCAGATAGTCCGCGGACTATACGTCTGAAATTACGTTTTTTTAATACGGCAATATTCCCATGCTTTTTAAACACATCCTTTTGTTTGCGCCAATTTCTCACCGCTTTCTCGTCCACTTCAAAATAACGGGGTAAAATCCTAGTATACGGTGCAGCCTTGGCGCGACTTTGAAAATTATCGCCAACACCAAAAATGATCCAAAGAACGTCTATATATATAGTATACACACATAGTATATGTATATACACACATAGTATATATACTATATACATACTATATACTATGTTTAACTATATATTTTCTTTGAATGACCCATTAACTACTCATCATATATGTCCCGTTTTCACTGCTCATCATAAAGTCGCCAAAAGTAGCCAAATCCCGTGTGCACCGAATACTAGGATTAAACCAATAATGACCCGCTTCTCTATTTCCATCTTTTTCAGCTTCCTCAACTACCTTGAGTTTAACTCAGCAGTAAAACTCCGGCGATGTTTCATCAACGTTATCGAAGATGAAAGACAAAATACGAAAACAAAATACTGTGCAACGTGCTATACTCGTGATAAGTGGTAATGAAATGTGACCTTCGACCCCACTCATTCGGTGTTGCCAAACCACACTATAAGTAAACGAATCACGCTTTTTTTTCGTACTCCAGGTACTTGCTACTATGGCTCCTAAAAACCGAGCTGACGCATCAATTACTTTTCCCCCTCCCGGCAGTTGCGCTAAAGCAGTGCGAAGGATACTGGGATACAAGACTCTGGTTGCACTAAGTGAGTGCTCATACAAGACTTTCTTTGGCTCATATCCCAGCATCACTTGATGTGCCAGCCTGGATTTTAGGAGCTCTACTTGCTACTACTCATTCGTTCTGCACTATGCTCTATGGTTTACTATCGATACGATACATATGAATGTTTTCTTGGAATCTCGCGCTTTTTTCATATTTGATCATCGGCAGTTCACGACAGCGTGTTTTTTAAATTTCAACGATTTTAACCGTGAACAACCAGTGTATTATCCGCACTGGTGGATAGTCCGCAGCTTCAAAAATTCGCATTTTAAACACAGATAGTTCGCGGACTATACGCGCGAAATTACGGTACTTTCTTCACTATCTGTAGTGGCATTTTATGAATCTAAAAACATACTACAGATTTCGCTGTCCGTTAACTGAATGATTGGGGCATTGTCATCGCAATGAAAAACTTCTTCCACCTGGTGTGGCTATGCAAGCTCTGGCGCCAGTTCTGGCTTTATGTGAATAACAAATCAGTTATTCTTAAATCAAATAGCACTAAATGTAATGTTTTGGTCTATGAGTATCATTAAGAAAATCTATTTTTAGCATATGGAAAGAAATTTTTCTTAAATCTTTCTTCGTCAACACTTCTCAGCACATTTCACTTAAATTTGTAATCGGATAAACACTCTTTGTTATTCAATTACTAATATAAAAAAACTGTCTAGGCAACACTGCCAGAGTCATCATGCAAGTTGTCATGCGTCGATAAACATGCCCCTACGGTGATGAAAACAAAATACAATAATGATTTGCCAGGTTGGCAAATCAGTTGGCAAATAAAATATTAGTTGGTGTCCTATCAACTGTGTTTCTACGTAAAATGTTTCGGTTTGAGATGTATGCCAGGCAGATATGTAGTTACGAAGTCAAATTATTGATCACACAAATTTATGCTAAAATGATTACTTCTTCAATAATGAGATATTTTATTTAATGCCAAAGTAAGATTAAGAATCGGGATTCTCCGTATGTTTTATTATGAGGAGGAAAAAAAACAAATGTGCATGCGTAAAGCATAGCCCTTAAAAAAATTGGTTGGTGGTGGCTTTGAGGTCCGGATTCCAGATCATTCCGGACATTGGATGCCTGGATCTCGGACTTTGTACTGCACCCATTATTCAACAATTTGTATCTAACAGCTTATCTTTTCGGATCTGGAATGAATATACACTGCAAATTCATAAAATGTCTAATACTAAATCCTTAATAATATTATACGAAACATTCAACAAGTTCTATGTAATAGCTTATCTGATTTTCATTCAGCTAACATTTCAGAGACAAAATAAAGTAATTCTACTGTTAGTAACAGAGCATATCACCTCTTCCCTCCCTCTATTTAATTTTTCCTCTTTTCCAGAACTTGTCAAATTTTTTATCCTTGTGACCTACAACTGTGATCATCGTTTTTTAAACTGCATTTTATCATATTGTGATTTTCCATTTCTTTTATATTGAACCTTTGGTATTTATACAAGCAATTCATCATTTTCCATAACGTCTGCATTTTGATAAACAATCTGATTTCTGCCTAGTTTCTAAGCCAGTTTTCCTATCTGCCACCCAAACAGTATATAGTTGTTAGGGAAGCTTACTAGGGTACCGAAGGCCTGGGTTCAAATCCTAGAGAAGGCATGGTTGTAACTGTCCATGCCTTCATAGGAGGCAATGATGGCCATCTATTAGTTGCCACTAGTGTCATCATTACTAGCAATATTAGGCATGCAAATAATTCTGGATAGGACCTTTGAATTTTTACTTATTTTTTCCATTCAATTTTCTTTCAGGAACCAAGAAAGAAAATTTTTCTTTGCACTGAGACCATGGACACTAAAATAATGAAATTTAAATCCTTTTTATCAAAAAATAAGCTTACCTAATCTACAGTAATATATTAATTAACCAGCAATTCCAATGAAAATTGGACTTGCATGCGGGTGCCTGCATCTGTGAGTAAAATGGCAGCTGGGAAGAGTGTTGACGATCAGTTTCTTTCATAAATTTGTACACACTCCCTTATTCTAGAGGCATCCTCATAAAAGTTTTTGTCTTTTCAAACAGTAATTAAGTTACATAAAGGTACTATACTCTTTACTCGAGCACTGTCATGAAGCTGTGCCATTTGATGCATCTAGCTTTGACAACTTTGGTGGTCCATAGCTCAATAAAACTTCCTCCCAGCTTATACATGGGCTGGTTTGTATTCATAAATACACATTATTTTGTTCTAAATAAGCTATGCAGGAAAAAATAATTAATTCAGTGAAGAAGTAAGCACCAAACTTAGGTATTTTAAAAAGAGAATGAACTTTTGTTTACTTACAAAGGAGGAAGATACTGCTGATTTGACACTGCTTACACAGAAACAGAGAAACAAGTGACAAAATTTGAGTAAAGATTTCTTCAAAACCCACATTACTTTGAAAGAATAGGTAACAAATCGAACACTCTCTGTATCCAGAAAGGTTAGGACAGAATGGGAAACATGCAGTTGAGCATTATCTTGTTGAAAGATGGCATCACGCAGCCATTGAAAATAAGGCACAGTCAGGGCCCTTGAAACGTCAGAAATATAATGGAAGCTGTCTACATTACCGAATATGTCAACAAGACGTGATCGGTATGTATACCCAATGACATCACATAACAGCACGCAAGATGCTGGGCCTGTATGACAATGACAAATGCAAGATGCCACCATTCGTTTTCCTTGGTGTTCCACATTGCAGATACACCCATCAAGATGCTGTATACAGAACCACAATTCATCAGAAAAAATGATGTGGTACTGCTCCTGCGACTGGTGTCATCATTCCCTGCACAGCTGTAAGTGTGCCTCTCTCTACTGCAGTATCAACAGAAGCTGCAAAAATTGCTACCGTGCTGACAGTCTAAGGCATTGTAGCACTGTCTCTGCATAGGGTTGTCATCCTACACACGAGGCAAGTTTCCCACTCAGAGTACATGATATGCCTGTATATGTGGGCAATAGAATAACATGTATGGCCTCTGGAGCAGTGTTTCTTAAACTATGGGTCCCGACCGCAAATGGGGTCGCAAATCAAAATTTTGGGGTCACGAAAATTCGATAGTTGAATTTAAAGAAACTGCATTCATAACACTTTTAAAGAAATTACATTAATTGATATTAACGAGATTAGACTTATAAAGGCATTTAAGTAATTGATATTAATGAAATAAATTACCTGTTATATATAAAGTGCAAAAGGAATTTGTAAAGCTATCTAGCGATTCCAATCCAAAACTTGAGTTTTCACAAAAATCCTTGATGAATTCTGGATCAGAATAAGAGCTAGATTTGTCATTATTTTTGAAATGACATTAAATCTTCTTCTCTCATTCAGCACCACATATTTTTATAAAACTACTTTTTCAGCTTTAATGCTAATTAAAACCAAATATCGTTCAATGCTGAAATATGCTGAAGATGCTTTACGCCCAGCAGTGTCAAATATCGCACCAACATTTAATTTGTTATGCAACAGAAAAGGAGCATATCTGTCTCATTAGAATTTTCTTTGATTTTTGTTTGTTTAAAAAAATAATAAAATACTTTTTATATGTATATTGTTTACCAAAGAAGTAAATTATTTACAGGAGGATATTTACTTTTATATCATTATTTTACATTTAATATCAGGGGTTGTGACTAAAAAAGGTTTAAGAAGTCCTGCTATAGGGCATTAAGGGCCTGCGGCCACTGAGATATCACATGTTGTTCAGTACGGCTTTCCTAAACACATCAAATCTCTATTCGCTTGACATTCATCGCAACCCAAAAAACATAGGCAGCAATGTCACAGAATGATAAATCACAGTCCCAAAATACCACAGGCAAATTTCAACATGCGTGGTAGAAGTTTCTCCTCCTCACATGAGACACTGACTTTTACACAAGGAACAAGTGTTCAAATATGATTTCCAAATAATAAAGCTGCTATACAATCTTCCTATTTATACACAATGTATATTGCATTACTTATACCTGCTTTATACACAGGCAAAGGAATGCTAACCAATTGCATATACCAGCAAATAGTAACTTGCATGCAAATTTGATATTTGTTGCATACCACCTTCATGGTGTAACAACTTTAATGGCCAGACATATTAGCTAATAATTTAAAATATTTTCTTTTGTTGTTTTCTTTAATGATTTTATAATGAATGGAAGTTTAAAAAAACTCAGATTAAAATAAGTAATTATACAAATTTTGCTAAAAAATGCTGTTTAAATACAGGGTTATCCAAATTAAACTTCCCCAACTCAGAGGCCTGTGCAGAGTGTATGGGTTATAATGTGATGAAATTTTAAAAACAGACACTTCAAGATCATGCGCTCGATTTATTAAACAAAAAAAATTAGTACAAGAAGTTGCCGATAGGTGGCGCTGCAGATCAACAAGACATTCTACAGATGTTCTATATGTGTACCGTGGTTCTCCACAACTCTTTCCATTCGCAAATCAGTGTGTTCCACAGCGGAACGCAGTAAGTCCACATTAATTCCACGAACATGTCGAATAATTACGTCTTTCAGATGTGCCAAGGTTGCTGGGTGTTCTCGGTAGACCCGATCCTTTAAGAATCCCCATAACCAAAAGTCGCATGGCATGAGATCAGGCGAGCGGGGAGGCCAAATTGTAGGGAAATAGTGGCTGATCACACATGCATCGGTAAAAGTTGCCGTAACACCTGTTGAACTCCAAGAAGAATATGGGGAGGTGCACCATCCTGCATAAATATCCTGTCCTGCAGGCGGCCACATTGTTGCAGTTCAGGGATCACAAACGTCAACATGTCCTGATACCGTTTTCCTGTGACAGAGCAGGTTTTCAACCCTGTTGGAGTCACCTCTTCAAAAAAATAAGGCCCAATGACGAATGTTGCAGTGTAACCGCACCATACAGTAACCTTTGAAGGGTTCAAGAGCACTTGATGGATTGCGCGCGGGTTTTCACTTGCAAAAATGTGGCAGTTGTGCATATTCACTTGACCATTCAGGTGAAAATAGGCCTCATCCATCCAAAGGATGTTCCATGGCCAAGCAGCATCGACTTCCATTCTGGCAAGGAACTGCAATGCAAATGTTTCTCGAACTACAGCATCCCCGTCCAGCTGATGATAACGACTATAGATTTTGTAAGGAAAATAACCAAGGATTCGATGCATCACACGCCGGACGGTCGTATAGGGCATATCAACAGCACGAGAAACAGTTGGTACACTGACAACATCATGTAGCGATTGGCTAGTGGGGTCCATGACCACCAAAGCAACGTCTTCTACGCATGCAGATTCCACAACCTGTCCTCCTCTTCCTGGTAAAATTCCCAGCTGTCCTGTTCTTTCGAACTTCCTCATCATGTCTCGTAGAGCGCGTGGTGTCATTGGTACTCGGTGTAAGATCTTCAGCCGACGGAATGCTCTTATCGCAGCACAGGAAATCTCGTCATTCTGGTAGAAAAGTTTCACTAACAGAGCTTTGTCTTTCAAAATCGCCATTGTGTATCAGCGAGCTGGAAACAACTGCCTGTGCAAGGCCTGTCTTCCACTTTTGTAGGGCTCGTCTTTTGGATACGTAGTGCAGAAGCTTTATTTCTGCAAATCACTTTGCTGCAATATGCACATTACTAGTGTTACAGCGCCACCTATGTACTTCTTGTACTAATTTTTTTGTGTAATAAATCTCGAGCACATGATCTAAAGTGTGTGCTTTTAAAATTTCATCACATTATGACCCATACAACACTCTGCACAGGCCTCTGAGTTGGGGAAGTTTAATTTGGATAACCCTGTACAGTTCTTTATGAGCAGATTCAAAATGCTACATCACTCACAGTGTTAAACATCCACAAAATACCTACAAAAGTTACATGTAACCAACATATATAAGTATAAAAGTACAAAAGCTATAAAAGTATAAAAGCTCAATAAAAGTATAAATGTAGCTTATAAAGCCCAAGAATAAAATGCTTAAATGATTATAAAAGAATAAATGTAGCCCTAAAATGGATGGAAATGTAACAAAAAGAAGAAAAAAAAACCTACACAAGGATTAAATGGTTCTTCTCCCCCTCCCTCCTATAACAGAAAACCTACTATTTTCTGGTTACTTGGAATTATGGCAACCTTTTAATAAAGAAATTTCAGACTGCTCAAATAAAACTAACAGAAGCCCTTTCCACTTGAACGTTTTTGTGAAAAGTGATGCATGTTACAAGTCTATCAATTCTGATACTTTTATACAGAGAAGCAATCCCTGATGACATCTGTTATACTTGAGAACCATTACTACAATAGCAAGTACCCTTATAACACTTGAAGATTTGCAAGAGGAAAGAGATCTACACCACAAACATGGATATAGCTAAGAGTCAGTATTTCTGTCTTAAGAAGAAATAATAGCAGGCTGCCAATCAATAGACATTTTTCAAACTGTGATAAAAACATGCTCTGCTAAAACAATGAAGAAAAATTGCAATGAAATGATCACAAAAAATCAGTCAATTTTAATTAGCTTTTGTTTCAGTTTTTAAAATTATATATTATTTCTTTAAATCATACATTATATTGTATTATGAGCCACTCAGACAGTATAGCGGTTAGGAAAGCCTGACTGCGATACCAAAGAGCCTGGATTCGAATCCCGAAGAAGGCATGGTTGTAACTGTCCGTCCCTTCATAGGAGGCAATGGTGGCCCACTTATTAGTTGCCTCCATGATAAAGAGACCACCACATTTGGCCTTGTATAGATTAACGGACTGTGTTATCACACTGTAACTGTTCACAATCTGCCATTGAAAGGGGGGCATTATATTATGAAAACAAGTAATTTACAAAAATAGTAAATTATGGAATCTCTGTCCGAAACATGACTTTCATGCATATTATTTGGTAAACGAAGGAATGCTATAGTTCTGGCTCATCTGAGGAAAAAAGTGTTAACCAGTTATCCGAAAAGACTTTACCTGGATTAATCCAAATAAATGGGTTTACCGTAAATGCCTTTCCTCAACAATGTTATACATAATAATTTTTCTATCTTTTACATCAGAAGTTCCAAAGAATTACGTACTACTCTCACATATGCCAGCTTTACATATTAAAGGCATTCTATGAAAAAGGAAATACTTTGAGTTAAAAGCAAGTAAAAATGTGTTTTGTTAATGAATAAATGAATTTTCTGATGAAATGGTGTATAATTTTTTAATGTCACACTGTGCTAATATAAAAGTTGCTCAGATGTTTTCAGATAGACATTTCGAGGGAGGGGCATCAAGCCAACATATTAATTCACAGTTTTAATTCATGTCAAAAGAAGATTATGTTAAATTGTCAATTTGAGTGACAAGGTGAAGTTAAAGCTGATTTTCATCAATGAAAAATATTACTATTACTATTTGCCATTATTACAAATACTGTAATAGAGCCTAAGACTCTAAATTCCCATGGATCACATAAGTTATTGATTTGTTACTAGTTATGCCTTTCATAAAAAAAAGTTTTGAAATTTCACATAAATTTCTTATCGATAAACACATATTTATGACATTTTTAGATCACAAGAATTCAGCAATTCTGCACAATTAAAAAATAAAAGCAAAAGACAGCATATGCTTTTTCAAAATATAAGCTGAAAGAAAAAATAAACAAACAAAAACAATGAAAAAATTACAAGTAAGATCCAGGCAGCATATATTCAATCAAAATAAGCTTAACAGAAAAATGAAGTTAAGAAAAGAAAAGTACGGGTTTTGTGTCAGCATACTATGTGATGAATATTAGTGCAAAAAATGTAATTGCTGCTAACACACCTGGTGAGATTACAAAAGCAGTGATGCTATTAATGATAATTAACTAGTGAACAACACAGCCTAACAGATGCTCACATAACATAGTGAATAAGCTGCAACAATACATCTGCAGAAATATCTACACTGTAGCAGTCATTAATCTGAAGTATCTTTAGTTCATAAAAGCAACGAAATTTCAGAACCTGCATGAGACATTCAAACCAACATATACTTCTCTCCATCACTCAGAGATGAGAAGACAACAAAATACACTAGAACTTAAACATGATAATAAATATGCACTCATGATGAAAAGTCGATTTAATTTTGAAAATACATTTTGCTTCAAAGTTTTTTTCTTAATCCAATGGTGGGTACTTGCCTATTCAGCATTGACTACTCCTAAGGCCAGAAGCTGAAGCCATTTTATTGTGGAAGGACCTAATAAATGACCACTGTTGCCTCCTATGAAGGGACAGACAGTTACAACCATGTCTTCTCCAGGATTCAAACTCGGGCTCTTCAGTACCACAGTAGACTCCCCTAACCATTACACTATCTGGACTTCAAACGTGAATTATGAAATGTATTTGAAGATTTAGTCCCCTTAAAATAATTGTTTTAAATGATTTCAAATTCAAAATTCTTGAACACAAAAAATATTTTAATGACTACGTCATGGCAAATAACAGGGATGGAAGAGTATTAGATAATTTATTCAAAACAGGAATAGAGCTTATAAAAGGCAACAGAATGGAGTAGAATTTTTTACCTGGTCATAATTAAGGAATAATTTTAAAACAACTAATGAAATAATTAATGCTCTACCTTCTCTTCAGACTGTTTCATTTTTTCAAGTAGGTGATTACATTTGTTAGCATGCTCTTCTTCACCATACGATTCACTCTAAAAAATCATAAATTTTTAATGTTTAAGAATATACTAAAAAATCTAAGTATTAAGTTTACTTTATAAAACTAAAAGGAAGATTTGCTTTTAAAAAATGATTTCCTAACAGTTAAACAGAAATAATAATTAAATTCAGTAGAATGAAACGAAACTGTATAAGAATAACTTAATACAAAAACAGAAATTGAAAATAATACCAACAGGAATTTAATATTTAAAATCCAAAGAAGAGATGAACAACAGTTATACTTTTTTGGAAAGCTTAATACCCTTACTCGGTGAAATATGTAGGTCTGCACTGAAACTCTGATTGCTCTCATTCAAATGATTGATAACATTAAGAAATTTAATGCTTGCATAAAATATTCAAGAAATCCATTCAAATATTTTCCCCAGATTTTATTTAATTATAGGAAAAACTATTTATCAATTAAAAAAATGTTCCAAATTTTTAACCAAAAATTTATTAAACTGTTTTTTATTACTTAAAATAATAAATATCAAAGATTAAAAACCAAAGTTAGCACACTAATATCCTGATCCTATGCAGTATTTCAACCTTAGATTCACAAAAATGTTGACGCAACATAAATGAAGACAAATTTATAGGTACTATCCTCAAACTTGGTAGCATACCAAATTATAACATACCAATTTACATTGGTGTGCAAAAATTAAGGACGAAGTCGAAAAATTAGCATATCAGCTGAACGAAGAGGCAGAGTGGACAGAAAGACCAATCAGGAGATTAAGTAAGGTGATGTACGGTAGCACATGCACAGATATGCAGGTAGACGTAATGGGAGAGTATCTGAGTAGTATAAAGCATGTTGTCAGTGTAAGATCAGTATTTCTGGCAAAGAGATTGCACGCCATATAGCAGTTAAAATCACACCGAGTTGCTGCCCCAGCGAGAAATGGCGAATAATCAATCTGTTAGACGACATCTGGATGCTTTTACCCGAGGTCGAACCATTGGGAAGTTGGAGGAAGGCCGCAGTGTGACAAGTGTGGCTGCAGAGTTCGGAATTGCTCAAAGCATCGTTTCACGACTTTGGAGACAATTTCAAACTACAGAACAGCTATCCGGGGGTTTAGTAGTGGTCGTCCACGAGGAACCACACCCGCAGATGACCGGTATATTGCCTTAAAGGCCAGAAGAAACAGGCGACTGGACGACCGATATCATGTTTTACCGTGGCCAGAAGACTGCATGGTGGTGGTCTGTTTGCACGACGCCCTGTACGGTGTGTACCTCTAACGCCTGCCCATCGGAGAAGGCATCCTCTGTGGTGCCGGGAACACCGGAATTGGAGAGACAATGAATGGGGATGAGTACTCTTTACACATGAGAGCAGATTCAGTCTGATTAGCGATTCTCATCGCATACTCATCTGGAGAGAGCGGGGAAGCTGCAATCCTCCATCGAACATCAGTGAAAGGGATTGCAACTTCGGGCATCAAAAGCTAAACACTGACAGTAAACAAAGGAAAGGAAGGAACAAAGGAAACAAGGAAGCTACTTTTAGTAGCTTCAAAAGAATGATTGACATGTGATTTAACAACACATGAAAGCAATGAGTAATGCAGTAACGTGATGGGGGGGAAGCACTGGGTAGGAAATTATTCAGGCGTTTCGGGCGTCCAGCCGATGTCTGAATGTTTGGGCGTTTGGGACGACTTCGATGCGAAAGAGTTAAAGGCCTCTGTAAGCATAACCCCACCTCAAACAAGCACTGTGAGATGGTGGCTGATACCACAGGAGGTATAGACGTGGCTATAGTGCGTTGAATAGTCAACAATGATACTGTTGGGACGGTTCGGGCCTGGCGAACAATCATCCTATCTTGCCTCGCATTTGTGCTCCTTGGCATTCCAGAGCTATCATTTTGTCGACAAGTTCCTTGTAGCAACCACTGCTGCCAACATCTTTGCACAGCAGTGTCTGTACGCTGCAGGTGGTGGCCTATTGCTCGGTGTGACCACTCAGCTTCACGCAACCCTACAATGTGATCACATTCCAAGTCGTTCAGTTGTCTGTAAGGCCTTCTATACCATTGTAATAGCATCCTTAGCTAATTTTTTACAGAATTACAATGGCAGCCAAAAAAAAATGATAAATTTTCCACCTCTGTTACTGGTTTTATAGTTTGCTAATTGCACACTAGAAATGCGCACTATGACTGCAATTCTTGTTCATTTGCCTTGAAATTTTGATCATTTGCCTGTTTGATCAAGATATTTTTGCAAAACAGTGTATATATAGAGCAAAAAAAAAAAATTACTGAAAAAGTAAATGCAATGCACTCAGCTAACTATGATGCCCAATAGACGAATTTACATACATATATACACTGCTTTAGGATGAAACTATTATACAATGTTTTTACTGCTTTCTTAGCATGCTTTTGTGGTGTAATAGTCAGCACACTCAGCGCATATTCCAGAGGTCCGAGGAACGAGTCCCAGCAAGGGCATTGCCCGTTTTTCATGTCTCTTGACTCAAAAATACCTAATAAATCTACAGTGGTGCCTGAACTAAAAGGTGGTGCATGATTATTCTAAACTACCAGAATTTGGTATTGGGTCCCCTAATCCCCAGTCGCTCTTTAAAAGGGGGTGTATATAAGGTATTTCTCCTGCCTTCTTAGCATGTCTTTGTAGTGTAATGATCAGCACACTGGCATGTATTCAAGAGGTCCGAGGTTTGAGTTTCAGCGAGAGCATTGCTCATATTTCACTTCTCCTGCTTTGAAATAGCCTAATGTCACTACACCATAACAAGTTGAAAGGCATCCAAGTATGAAATGTTATCATCATTTGTCTTCATTAAAATGTCATTTGGTTATTATTAATTCCCACATATTATCAGAAGTGGGATTTGAGTTGAATTATTTGATAAACGTTGAAGAATTACGCTTTGACATTGTGATTAGATTGATGATGAACAGAAATTTTGTGTTCTAAAATTAGTGAGTAAATGGTGTGCAGCTCTAGTAAAGACTGTGGAATAATGGAATGATACTTAAGTCTCAAGATGTGAATTTTGATGAAAAATCTCCTGAGGATGGATGTTCATGCTCGCAGTGATGGAACTTTGTTTAGTTTCTGTTCCTGGATTATAAATAGAATGTCATGGATAACTATTATACGAAGTGAGTGTATCTTAATTGTTTTATTAATCATGAATTTAAATAATATATCAGGAATGGAAAATGTCTTGAAAAGCGAGAAAGCCCATAAAATAAAATTACTACATAAAGTAATATTCGACAAGTGGACGAAAAAATAATAGAAAAAGATTAGGATAATTTAGTGGTTTCTCTTTAACATGGAATAGTAAAGAATTTAATGAATAGCTAGGGGAAAAAAATCATAAAAGATGTTTAGGCTCGAGAATTATTTTCCATTGCCAATATTTTATGTATTGATAGCTCTGGCACACAAGATGATTTAGCAACCCAAATTTTTCTTATCCGAATAATTCACAGTTACTTGAAAATAATGTAATTTTAGAAGAAAACAAAAGTGATTCAGAGGGTGAGGATAGTGGGGATAATAATGAAGTTGATGATAATATACAAGATGAAACAAAACTAAGAAACAATTCTGGTGCCACAGTGAGACAACTTCCCTTCCAAAGTGCTAATAATAGTACTCTTAAAACAACTGAGTCGAATGTATTTCATAATTGCAATATAAATGTTAATATATTTCATAATTGCAATATAAATGTTTCTACCGAAGACATCAAATCTTTTATTGCTCAATTTGATGGCCAAAGCCATGAAAATGTCAGTAGTTGGGGCGAAAGTGTTGAAGATGCAGCTGCCATTCTTCAATTAAATGATTTACAGAAATTGATTTTCACTAAATGCCTGATGACAGGCAAAGCAAAACTCTTTATTCTTAGTGAACCCAAGTTGAACTCATGGCAAGTGTTTAAGAATGATGAATTTTGGTCCAGCTACAATTTGGCTGAACTGCACGAGTTATTATCAAAATAAAAAATGAAGATCAATGAAACGACTGATAAGTTTTTTTAAAACATGAAAAGAATTGCTCAAAATGGTCAAATTGAAGATGTTGCTTTAATACAATATGTTATAGATGGTATAACAGGATCTATGTTTAAAACATTTTGGTTGTATGTGTCGCAGATTTTGAGAACAAGTTGAAGCTTTATCAGCAGTTATGCAATGATTAAGAAAAGGCATGAACATCTAAAACAAAATTTGAAAGTAAACAAGACAAAAAAAATTAATCGAGGAAAAAAGTCGATTAAAAAATTCTGTTGACCAAACAAAGTGAAACGTAACTAATGGTTGAGGAAAAATTCCTGAGAATGACTATAAGATGACCAGTTTCAACTGCAGTGAAAACGGTCCTATTTCTGAACAATGTGTTCATAAGATAAGGGCATCAATGTTTTAAATGTAAAGAATTTGGGCACTGAAGTTTTGAATGCCCAAAGACGAATTCAAAACCAGAAGTAGCAACCTAAATATTGATGTTGTCTCAAAGTTGACCAAAGAAGTAAATTTTAATGATGTTATGTGGAACCGCGTTAATAGACATGTGAAGTCAAACTACTTTGTTATGCAAATCTATTTTTGATAAATTAAGTGTAGAAGGTCTCATACTCATAAGCTTAATAATAAGGTCTCATACTCATAAGGGTTCGGCAAATGTCAAGTAAAACTACTAGGTTTCTTCTATTAGGAAGATAATATTGAAGTTAACGATTTTCAATGTACTGCAAATATTTATGTTGTGGACAACAATGTGATGACACATGAGGCTATTTTAGGCTTAGATGAATACTGAAAGGTGAAACATTAATAAACAAAAATGGGGTTACTATAAAAAATATGTTGCACAGTGTAGAGGAAGTAAATATTGTATGTGTTTTACCTGCTGATGTAAATAAATATTGTACTCAGCATTCCAAACTGCTTTAATGAGACTGTTCAGCAGCTGGTTTTGAATTATATGCCCCGTAAGACCAAATCTATTGACATGCAGTTAAAAATTTGAGTTAAAAATAATGAACCAGTATCACATCAACCGCATAGATTTCCTTTCACAGAAAAAAGAAATTGTGGAAACCCAAATATCCGAGTGGTTAAAATAAGGAATTATAGAACATAGTTCTTCAGAATATTCCAGCCATTAACAGAAATTGCCCATTAACAGAAAAAAAATGATAGAACAACCCAAAAGTCTGTGTTGATTACCGTTGCTTAAACAAAGATGTGAAGAATAGATTTGCCTTTCCTCTTATTGAGGATATCCTAGATCACCTTCAGAAGGGACATGCTTGACCTTAACTATTTGACTGATACGCGGTGCAAAAGCTCTGCGTTCATTTTTCTCGAAAACCGCGACGCAGTTAGTTATTTTAGAATGCACTCGTGTTACAAAGTACGCGTGAGGTCCGACTACATATGTTCACACCCACGGAGCAACAAAGACACACTGAAACTCGCAGCGCACTGTTTTCAAGACAAATGAACGCAGCGCTTTTGCGCCACGTAGCAGTCAAACAGTTAAAAATGGCTTTTTTTCATAAGGACACTGAAAAGGAAAATCAGAAGTACGTGTTGTTCGTTACACATGAAGAACAGTACCAGTCAGGGTTCATAGCCACATTTTAGTTAAAAAAATAAGCACCTATAAGCACTTTTCAAGCACATTTTAAGAAAAAAAATAAGCACCTGTCTAATTGCATTATACACAACTGCATAACCTTAAAAATTAGACTTGTAATTTAAAATATGAGAAATGCAGTATTTATTAAGAGAGAGTAAGCATTACCTCAACCATGGAAAATAATTACTGTCTTTTTTTTTTTTTTAAACTTTAAATAATAGTTCAATTTGCAGAACTAGTTTACAATGAGAGGAAAAAAAAACTACGCAGAGCTAAACTACATTACAAGATTTAATGATGAAATTTCAGTTCAAAATAGAGAAAATAAATAATAATAAGGCATATTTATTGTATTCGCTTGGAACTTAATAATAAATACAATTTATTTTTCCACTCATATTGATAGTTAAATAATTTAAATCTAAATTCTGAACATTTTCTAAATTTTCATTGTATATCAGTTTTCCCTTAACATATTGCAAGCAAAGTAATTTAAGTAAAAAAGAGGAACATTTCTGAAATCAGAAGACAGAAATTTGCTTCATGCAGTCATCCTTTAACAGTAAAAGCTTAACTAACCTACATACTTGGAAATTGGCGAATATTCGGACAGTCGAGCATAACTTGGAAAAAGAGGAGCGGGGGGGGTAGACTTTAGCCGCTCTTTAGATTTTTCCGCTAAATAAATGCTTTTGACATTTCGATATGTGCATCATATAAAGATAAACCAATGGAACTGAAAAATATTCTGCTTAACAAGCACAGTAAAACTCTTTTAACTGTTCGTTAACAAATCTCGGACAGAACATCAAAATTAATTATCTCTGCAAAATATCGCAAACGTTATTGTGCAATACGTGTGCCGTAATTCTTCATGGAGGTAAGAAACTACTTCCTACCTCCATGTAGTTCTTCCCTACATGATATTATGCAATCGGAATCAACAGCTGCCGGTATTGGGAGAATAAAGAACTAAATAACTGGGGTGTTTTTCCTTCTAATTTTCAACAGACGAGAGATACAGACTAGACGGCGTTAAATTTCTGGAATAGAATCATTCTTTGCTTGGGTTGGTAGACAGCAGAACTTTTAGTGCTATTCAATCCAGATTGGAAAGTGACAAAAAAAAAATGTCCGTTGCTTGTTTTGCAGCGAACTGTAACAGTTTTAATATTTGAGATTTTGTGAAGAAGGAGAGAACTTCCCAATCTTCGTACTGTATAATGTATTGGCCAAAAAAAATGAAATTATTTTGACTATTCGATTACTTTCCCTTTATTTAAGCCGTTCTGAATATTATTCCTTAGAAAGCTAATCTGTGTTAAAACACAACCATTTTTGGAAGTTTACTATACTTCAGCAGTTACTGCAACTATGTTATTATAAACATTGCTCGTAATATAAGCATACACGTGCTCATAATATAAGCATAACGATCATAATAAACACGAACATGAACTCGCCAAGCAGAACGAGAATGCAAATTATTAAGATCTTGATAGAAATTCAAACATGTGTAGTATTTGGGTGGGAGGAAAAGAATGCCGAATGTCCCAGAATTTTCTACTGCTTTCGCAATTTTTTGACCAATAGAACGACGGGCACCTGTCTATACTCTTCATGCATACCAAAGGTTATGTTAATGCAGAGAAAGGGGGAAAAGCTATTTCCGGGAGTATGATTCACCATCTGACATTCCATATTAGGTAGAAAAGTTGTTTATTTAGTTTCGGCTTTGGTACGGGAAAAAATAGCGCGTTCATTAAAAAAAAAGCACTAAAAGCAAAAAATAAGCACTAAAAACAAAAAAATAAGGGCTTTAAAGAAAAAGTAAGCACCTGTAAGGGCCTTTATATTCTATTTTCAAATATAAGGACTTATAAGCACTTATAAGGACCGCTATGAACCCTGCCAGTTTTTTAAAGTGCTGTTTGGACTCTGTAATTCACTAGCTGTATTCCAGAGATTCATAAATATCATTTTCCGATCTTCAGTTAATGAAGGCATCATTCTGCCATATATGGACGATATAATTTTGTCCGCCTCATATGAAGAGGGAAACAAGAGTCTGAATCAAGTTTTAAATCTATCAAGTGAATATGGGTTAGAAATAAATTTTTAAAAATTCCAGTTCTTAAAGAAACAAATTGACTTTTTAGACCAAATCATACAAGAGGGTAAAGTTTTCCCATCCATCTTGAAGATGCAAGCCGTTCCAAATTTCCCTGAACTATCTAATTAAGAGCAGGTCCAACGTTTTCTCGGGTTAACTGCATATTTCAGAAACTTCATTCCTAAATACTCTATAACTGCCAAGCCACTTAGTGACCTGCTAAAAAAGGGTGATAAATTAAGTGAAGAACAAAGGATCACATTCACTTGTTTGAAGTCAGCATTAGCTGAGAAGCTTGTACTCGCAATTTATAACAATTTATAGCATTTCATTACGATATTGAGCTACATACAGACACCAGCCTAGAATGATATGGGGCAATTCTAATGCAGAAACCTCCAGGTGACAGCAATTTTCAGCTCACTTATTTTATGAGAAGGAAAACCTCCAACAGACAGAAAATGTACAGTACAAAGCCCTAGATTCGGACGTCCAATACCAGGAATGATCTAAAATCTGGAACTCAAAGCCTCCAACATTTTTTAGGGTTTTTTTATGCTTTATGCATGCGCTTTGATCCCCCCATGATAAAACATCCCAATTCTTAATTTGACTTTGGCATTAAATAATGGTACACCATAAAAATATGTGAAATTTATGAAGTTTATAATAAAGTACCTATTTTTGTATTTACTCATATTTTCAATAAATATCTTATAAAGGGGGAATATCATTAAACTGCTAGTAAACTGGTTTAATTTGAAATTTTACTAAAAAGCCAGTAATTTAAAAAGCTTACAATTTACAAAAATTTACAATTTGTGCTTAAAATATGAAAAAGAAAGTTTTCAGGCGTAGGATGATGAAGCAAATTTAAAAAAAAAAAAAGACTCCAAATTATAAATTTGATTTAAAGTCATTTCACAATACATATGGGGCATTAAAATAGTTATTATTTTGATATAAAAATACTAACTTAATATTTAATTCATTATTCTCAATTTTAATATCTTTTAACAAGTTTCACCCAGTTTTGTAATTGGAGGAAGAAAGATAGCAAAGTGCTTTTAAACACAAAATTAATAATTAATCAGTGAATTAAGTGTTCAAAAAATGTCCTATCAAAATTATTCAGAAATATTACAGTGAAAACCATTGGGGGATGGAATATACATAATTTTTGTTAAAAAATGACCAATGCATTGTCTTAACCCTTTTAAGACTGACACAAAAATTAATTTCATGTTGTTTTTTTCCTTCAACTCTTAATTCTTCTAGAGCTACATCCGAAGAGATACAACCTAAATTTAAATAAATTAAAACCTGGGAGATTTAGAGATTTAACAGGAGACTACCAGATGTAATGTAAAGAACTGGCAACACTGTACACATAAATGCAGACTGATGATACATATCATATGAATTTTCATAACTTAAAAGAATAATAATTATGATAATTAACCACTACCATCTAATGCCAGAATGTTGTGTTAAATCAGTTTTCATGTTAAAACACTTCAGTAAAATTTTCCTTATAAAGCAACTTTTATGGAAATTAATACCCTCAGGGGTGTTTGTGGGACCCCAAAAAATCCCCTGAAACTTTTACGAACTTACTACCAACATTTTGGAGTTTCAAGAATGGGGGAAGAGAAATGAAAAATTACAATTATGAAGTATTGAATGACCTAATTATAAAAGTTCAATGAATTACTTTTTTTGCAAAATTAATAACCATAAATTTTCAAACATATAAACTACTACATTTTATGTAAACATTTTAAATTACCTGAATTAATTCTTTAAAAAAAATATCTAATTTCTGCTGCTTTTTTTTATTTTCTGATGTTTGTGGGCTTGTCTTTCTTTTGTGGTGAACTTCATAATTGCAGGAAGGTTGACTTTTATTTTCCTCATTTACAGTTGAAGAAATTTCCTCGAGAACTGCACATGCAGAGGTAGAAGCAGTTTGCTTTTCTGCTAATGTAGAAGGTTTTTCAGAGACTTTTATAGGTGAGTCATCTGAAATACATGTTTTTAAGTCCTCTTGATATGTTTTCCAACTTCTGTTTATATTCAGTGAGAGATCTTTGTGAATTGGATCAGTCATTGGATTTTTTGAGCCATATTTCTCACATGAGGTTTCTTTAGAAGCCATTAAATCATATTTAATAGTCTGCACTGCATCTAGGGAATCAATCTTAAGAGAGGTTCTATAGTCAGTGACAAGTGTATCCATTAAGTTGAATGCACTTTCCACTAATGGGCCATGGAAGCAGCTAAGGCAGGCTTTGACCAATTTAGCCAATGTAGGATACTTATAATCATTTGCGAAATCATCTTTTAAATTAAAAACTTTAGACCAATATTTATCAATTGTACACTTGACTTGATTTCCACTTTCACCAGATGTGTAGAGCATTTCTTTGGTGATATCACTATCACTCTGGTATAACCTTATTTCAGCTTCTACTTTTGACTTTTCATTATCACTAAAAATATGGGACATAAAAGATGATAATTTTCCAAAAGCTAATATTGTACTGGTTTTAACTCTTAGCCCTGGATCTAATGCTGTAAAACTAATTAGATATGAATTTTTAAGGGGTAATTTCTGTTTCATATGCTGTGCTGTATAAGTATAAGCTTTCATCAGAGAAATTTGGAATTCTTTTCCTATTGGATGATTTTTTGATAATTTCCTCAGGAGAGTGGAAGCTTCTGCACCAGTAAATATTACTTTGCTAGGTAGATGGAATTCTGGATTTGTGACATCAACCTTTAATAAATCATTATAAGATGTGCACTTTATATTTTCTGGCTTCATAAAAAAAGAGAAAAATTTTGCCATCAATTTATAAATACTGGAATGTATTAGATGAAGCTTTGGTTTTTTTTTTTTTTTTTTTTTTTTTTTTTTTTGTTTCAAATAATTTAATATATGTGATGAACTCTGGTAATACTGCTGAATATAATGCCATATGCAATAAAGTTTTCTTTTGCATAACAAATAACCCATTTAGTATTCTTTTTTTTCCCAGCTAAAGCATCCTTTGTGAGTTGTTGGGAATGCAAGCAAGAATACACTCCTTCAACAATTTTTTTCTGAGCTGCAGAAATATTTCTTTTATTGTATACAGTTTCAACATAAGAAAAATAATCCCATTTATCAGTTTTATCCAAGTAGTGAAAATAAAATGCAATAAGAGCATCCCACAGATCTTTGATTCTTTCTAAAACACATAAAATGTACACCCACGTATGGTCTGGTCTCTTCAAGGGCTTAAGTTTTTTAATGGCAAGGGATTCACAGATTTTGAAAAAATTTTCTCTTTTACTGCAGCTTTTCATATCACAATAGATGTCATCAAACAAATCTTCTAAGTATCTATCAAAACATGAAGCAAATTTTTTTGCACCGTTATTAGCTGTGTGACGTGTCACCATCAATATCTAATAAGTGGGGTGCTTTGTATGATCGTAGTCTGGTTTCAACACCCTTTTTTTCCACGCATGGTGTTACATGAGTTCATTAATACACTAATTAAGTTTTCCCATGGAAAATTATTATCTTCAATAGTATTAAACAACTGCTTTAAAAACAGCTTCTGAATTGCAAGATTCCATCTTTAGAGATGCAAAATGATGAACTACAACTTCATTTTGATTGTTGTCATAAAACTGCACCAATATTGCCAGTATACTTTCTTGAGCATTGCTAGTACTTTCATCCAAATTTAGAGAAAATGGAGTCTCCTTTAAAGTTTTAATGATATTTTCCTTAATAGTTTTTGCGAGCCCATATTTCATCTTATAACATGCAGTAGTCCTGGACATTTCCAACGAGTTTAGTGCCGTCTGATCGCGGCTCAACTGTTTGCAGAGTTCAATTAAATTGGGAGCTATATTGAAAGAAAGAGAATTCTCGGCGATAAACAAAGTTATTAATACCTCTTGGCGTGCTTTTCTTGTCACTATATCCAATGGCCGAGCATCAGTCTCCAGTAAGTCATCAGTATTTTTTTAATTAGCATAATTACTTAAAGTCATTGAATGTCTAATGCACTTTGAATATTTTATGTGCGTCACAGTTTTAGAATGATTTGTGAAAGCCTTGAATCCTTCCCCACCATACTTCAGCAGTGAGTTACAAAAAACACAATATGCTTGTCCAGCAACATTTATTTTCTTGCACCATGTGCCGATGGTATCCCCATTACCATCTCTTCGTTCAATCCAATTCCACCTAAATGCATTTCGGACACCTTCTTTTAATTGTATAATATCACTATTTATATCGAGAAATTTCATAGTGAAATTCTCTTGCGTACATAAATAAAAAAATAGTTCAATAAATGAAACGAAAAATTTACACGTGCATCAATAAATGAAATGAAAATTTTACACAGCGGAGAAAAAAAGTTGAGAAGCGATCAATGACAAATAGCTAATACGACGAAAAAACCCCCTTCTCTACTTATTGGCGCCACGCCAGGAGAGATAAGACCTTTGAACCCAGAGTCACGTGATCGCACATCTGGTCGAACGAAGTCTCTCCCTTCTTTTTCTGCCGCGCCTACTTGCCGAAAAGAATCCAGAAGAGAATGTCCGAGAACCGGGGGAATGAGTCATAAGGAAAAAACAAAAAAGAAGTTTTTTCCCCCTTTTCACGCATTATCACTGCCTTTGGAGAAAGAAAGGAAGAGTTTTCACCACACACACTGACCTTGCGTTTTCTACTTTCAAAGCAAACAAAATTACCCAGATCAAAATAAATAATTCATTATTATTCCTACTTCCTTTTGAACGACGATCCCCGGAATTTCCGGGTATCGAAGTTCAAAATCCCCGGAGCACAAACACCCTTGTACCCTGGAATCAGTTCTGTGCACAGCTTGTAAGTGTAAAAGGATAAGGAACAGCATTACTGTTTCAAAATTTGTCCCAGAATAATGGCATAAACAGTACAGTTTAAGTAACTTACTCCATTTGTGACCCTCTGTGCTGTTTTTCCTTTAGATGCTTTTGATGTTGAGGATGATGGAGATACACCAGCAGTAGCAGAATAACAACCATTATCAGATACCTTAAATAATAACGAAAAATAAAAGAACTCTTTATAAACTTTAGATATACAAAAACTGATACTATTTACTTCTTATTTCACATATTAAAAAAAAAAATAACTGAAATAAAGTTTAACGCCAAAACAAAATTTCCAGTTACCAACTGAGATAAAAGTCCATCCTTCTCTCTCTCTTCATCTGCAACATGTTTTACAGCCTCATTTAGTTTGCTGAACTGCTCTCTGACAGCCTAAAATTTCCATGTTAAAAAAAAAAAAGATAGTACACAATACCAAAATGCATACACAAATTATTTAATAAATTAAGTTCAGAAGAATTAGTACTTCTTGTAACAGACACCTTAACCCCACCTCATTTAATTTCCCCTACTTGCCTGATTAAAATTTCAACAAAATTAAAAAAGAAAATCTAATACCACAAAAGTACACAAGAAAAAAATTGTTTAAAAGGAAAAGCAGAATAACACATGTTTTTAATATTTTGTATGATTTCTGTTGCATTTTTTTTATATTCAAATATAATGCATAAAATAATTATTTCATACACATTCTATTGATTTTTCTGTTAACTTTTTTGGGGTTGATAAAGAAGCTACTTTATGCTCTTTTAAAAGTTTCAGTGTGAAAATATACTGGTATTTGATCCCCTTATTGAATTAAATAAGCATCTAAAGATAAACCTTTTTTAATATTTTTAAAAATATGATTACATATTTCCTTACACAGCTTAAATTTTTATTAAATAAAGTCTTTCGTATTCATACCCTAATGTAATGATCAGGATAGAATAATAATGAAATAATGTTCACCAGTAATCAGGGATAGAAGTTATTTTGTTTTATATACAAAATTATACTGTTTGGAGAAGCTTCTAAGTTTGGTTCCAGCAGAAATCACAATTGCATAAGAGCCCCTCCCCCAGGGTTCAATAAACAAGACATAGGCTTCATGCCAACAGAATTTTACACTAAAGCAGTCTACTTCCAAAGTAGACTGTCTTCATTTTCTTTGCCATAACCAACTACCAATACTGCATAATTACTCTGTTTCAGCTAACATGTGTAGAGTAAACTTGAAATTCATTATAAAGTAACCAGAAATATAATACATACTGGATCATCCAATTCCTCACATAATGTTGTTGCTTCTGACATGAAATCTTGCAAGTGGGACAATCTTTCAAAAATTATGGCTGAGTCAGCCTGAAAAAACATATATTTTTAAACACATAACTTACTAAATGAAGGAAAAGGCGTTCTTAAAATATACAGATCTACAGCAAAATGTTTCAGATACATGAATAACATATTATCCTTTCAGCTTAAATTAACTAACATGAATAACAGTCATGAATAAAATTTGAAATTTCATCTTCATGTTTCCTTTCACAATAAAATAACACATGCGTCTTTATCCTCTGTGTTCTGTTTTTCCTCTATGTTATTTTTTCATATTCAAATAATCAGTGATCAGATAATATTTATAATGAAATTCCTCAAATTTCCAGTTTTGGTTTGGTTTCAGGTATGAAAGTTTTAGAAACATCAAAAATTATTTTCAATTCATATTATATTTCATGTTCAATCAAAAAGCAACCTTAAAATAAAATGAAAGAAAAGAGGAAATTACATGCCATCTAGAATATTAAAAGCAAATGAAAATGCTTTTGCAATCATTTTAAATAAAATACCATAACCCATTTCAAGAGAGAACTTGATCTTGCACTATGAATTTAATCAGATGTCTCTTCATAAATAGCAAGTATTCTGCATTTGTATTCTATTTGAAATAATCTAAATAACAAAAAAATATGTACCAGCCCAACACAATTGCACATCCATGATGTGAGGTCAGTGGCAGTCTTCTTCATGGATGCTATGAGCGCAGGCCACTAGCCACCTGCTATGTTAATTTCTATTACCTAATAGCAGAATAATAATTATCCAGTATAAAACTGCAGTGAACGGCAGCCAGATAACCATCACTGTTGGCTAACATGAAGCTACAAAATATTTAAAGTATGCTTTCTGCATGAAAAACTATATTTTATTAAAAATTTTATAGCAACAAAAGACAAATATTCCATGATTTTTAATAACACAGTTTTATCACGATCTTCTTTCTCACTATTTTTCAATATTTTAGAATTCATTACGTCCTTTCAAAAACAAATAGCTTTTTGTTTTTTCAAAATAATAATGTAGATGAAGGAAGACCATACTTTATATGCAAGACGATTTTTCTCTCCATGGTGATATTTGGTAAAAATATCAGTCTTTTTGCAGACTGATAGAGCTTTATATTTTATATGTGCTCTTATTATATGAAAGATAAAATATAAATCTGATTCTAAAAAGAAGTTCTGCATTAATGAGAGAAAAATCAGTTTCTTTACATGATTTTTGTCAAGCAGATATCATTTCTCATTCAAGCCTTAGCACAGCTACTGAAAACCTTTTTTAAGCAGCAGCAATAAAACACATAGTTTGAGAACACTTCAAGAAACGAGATGCTTGCCTTTCACAAAGATATCTGTACCATCTTACAACTTCAAAATACACTACCGAACATTAAAAATGCAATGCCAAGGAGTGTCCAGAAAGTGATGAAACTAGGCATACAGAGAGAGACAGCAAAAAAAACAATAAGTGATCTTTATTTCGGAACGATATGCATCATACAGAGCGAGAAGAGCGTCAGCTCGGTAATGCTGTAGGACCTTTTTGGACAATGCTATACGAAGTAACACGTCTAGCTAGTCAATGAGACTATGGATGGTGTCCTCAGGAATGGCTCTGCATTCCCTGGCAACCATTTGCCACAGTTCCTCTTCTGAACGCGATAATGGCAGGGTCTGCAAATGGCGTCCAATCACATATTGTGAGCAGTGCGTGGTCAGGCATTATTCTGCTGATAAAGGGCAATGGGCACTTCCTAAAAATAGGGAAGTGTCACCGGTCATAGCACATCATCCACGTATCGGTGGGCCATCATAGGTCCTGAATACGAACTACAGATGACCTGGAATCATATGCAATTGCACCCCAAACCATGATGCCACACTGTTGCGCGATGGGGTGTTCCACAATTGCTGACAGATTGGACATGTCTCCAGATCGACGGCACACTTGTACACAGTGACCATCACTGGAGAAATAGATGTGCGACTCATCTGAGAACATGGCCCTGTGCCATTCCATCATCCACATCATTCAAGCCCAGCACCATTGCTGATTTTGGTGTCCATGATGTGGGTCAATGGCGATCTTCTTCACGGATGCCATGAATGCAGGCCACTAATCAATGGCAAGTGGTTCTGGTCGATATGGGAACATCCAGAGTATCTTGAACATGCTGCAAAATGAAGGTAGAAGTAGCTTGCGAGTGCACCACAGCCTGTCAGTAGATGCATCGATCCACGCGTGTTGACATCACTCTAACTGCACCAGTATCCATCAAATTTGCCACATTGTCTTGTTCCAACCACTGCCACCACAGCTGGTGCACTGTGGACATATCCAGGTGTGTGTCAACTGAGATTTCCTATATGGTCCATACTGTCCTCAGTCCGATAACCATGCCCCTTGTAAAATCGTCCGTCTGCTGGAACTGCCTCCATTCATGATGGTCAGGCATTCTCCGCTGTTACACGCGTCCTCTGAGATAAGAACAAATTTTCTACAATGATTTCTCTAACAGCAAATAGTGGCAGAAAAACTGAACATTCTGCAGGTTCCTTCCCTTACACCTTCTTCAACGTATGCTAAACAGCTCTGCATTTCACATCATGCGCACAACTCAGTGACATGCATCTACCCGGAAATTTGCTTAATTTGGTGTTGCATTTTCAGTGTCGGGTTGTGTATATAAAGGAATAAGAAAGTTCTGCCACTGAAAGAAGAATAGATTTAAAATAATGCTAAAACCATAGAGGAAGATAAGAGAAGAAAGGACTTAAATGGTCTATTCTGTGCACAATGTGTGAAGCAATAAGACCCTATTTTGTTAATCAAAACATTCAATCATTTGCACTAAGTGTTGTAGGTTTAGCTTAATTTGGAAGTAAAAAATTTAATATCTTTCTGGACAGATATTAAATTTTTTAAATATTGAATAATTACTATAAAAAAACAAAAGCAAATAAAACTGACATATAGCATTTGAAAAGGGACTGAAATGGATTATTAAATTATATAACAAGACAAATAACTCTCAGCATATGGAAAGGTGAGCCTCAGTACAGGATTTTCCATGGGAAATAAGCTCATGCTTATTAATCATGAGCGTACTTTCCATAGAAAGTTACTAAGGTGTACCTTAAGCATGAGCAGTAAAGCATGAGCAGCATATATATATATATATATAAGCCTGAGAAGTAAAATCACAGAAAACATATGCAGCCAGTTCTTTCAATTGCCATGAACTGACCCAAGACAACCTACCAGAATTTCTTAGCTTTAACAATTTGGCATCCAACTGGTTGACATTTTAACCTTTTCTGGACAGATGTCCCATATACACATTCCCTAAGAACGTCTCTTGCAGCCGGACATCCCATCCATGCATCACTAGAGATTGCATTCAGAGGACGAGTCATGCGTATACGCATTTTAAGCTGGAATGTTTTTCTGAAGACCACTAGATGGCATCATATGTCCATTACTTATGAAATTAACACTTTTAGGTTCCTGACCTTGAGTTTGATATATTCTGCCTGACTTTGGTATTTTACTCATCAACTGTTGCGAAGGTGGGGGGGAGGGAAAGCGCAAACAGAGGTGGGCTCTTTAAATCGTGGCATGCTAATATAAACATTCACATGTCTGATTTATATCCAATTCCTTTTTTTATTCTATTTTTTCCCTCTACTATGTATGGTTATGTTACGTTTTGCATTGCCTTCAGATATACTTTCGTTTATTCTCTTTTTATTTCAGAAAGCCTCACCTCACCAGAAGTCTATTATGGTGGGAAGGCACTATTTATCAGAGGAAGAATACATCCATATGGTTAATGAACTATTGACTAACACAGATGAGAGTGGTGATTCATTTTCTACAGAATAAGAAAGTGATACATTTTCTAAGAGTTAAAAAGTGATACTTCTCCGTGCTTCGAGATTTACCACAGTCTTCATTTTAAATTTTGTTACTTCTTACTGTAGTCTTTATTGTGTTGTTTTATTAATTTTAGACTTTATTGATGGATTTTATCAATTAAAACTTTGGAATAATTTCAATAGCCCTTCCGAAAGTTATTTTACAAGATAAGAAATTTTTTAAGTATATTTTCATGTAATACAAAGAAAAAAGGTTATTAAGTGCTAAGTTTAATACATATAAGAGCTCAAGAAATAATCTAAAATGATACCAAAAATTACGATTATGATGCTAGAAGTGAAACTTTTTTTTTTCAGATTTTTTTTTTATAAAATTAGGCTTAGCGATGCAAAACGCCTGTCCTGTATGGTGACTGCCCTCGATTCCCTTCTGTCCAGCATGAGCGTCTTAAACAAAGGTTCGCCATCGTGAAAAGGTTAAAGTGGGTAATAAGCTAGGGCAATGCTACTTTTACCAGAATATGTTTTTCCCTCTATGAACTTCGGCAGTAAAAGAATTCTCATTTTGGCAATTTTTTTCCCTTGATATGCTCCTGGTGTACTACGTTTTGCAACTAGAATTCTAAATGTCAAGAGGCAGCATTTCTCTTTCAAAATGACAGTACACCCCCACTCATACAGCAAAATTTATAACCAAGTAATTTGACAAAATGGGAATGAAAAAAAATCAAGAGACTGGTACAAATATACAGATTTCAACTCAGCTGAACTTCTTTTGGAATGAACTTGGCCACTATGTTGCAAGATAGACCAAACTGCCCCCAAACCAACACAAAGTTTTTCAGCATACTACAGGAAAAATGAAGATAAATATCTGCAGGTATTTACAGAAACTTCTTGGAGGGTAAAGCCTGCAGTAATAGGGAACATGCATTGTACTGACATCATTTAACACTCTCAGCATTATTGACACAAAATTCTGTATTACACATCCATTCACTACACATGAAAATTTCTGCCAGCTTTGTGTCCGATTTTGGGTTGGATGTATACTGGAAAAAAAAGGAATCAAGGTACAAAGGAGAGTTTTTTTTTAATTATAATCAAGGAAATGCTTTATTCATGACATTTTGAAAAACTTTGAAATTTCAGGGCTAAACCCGTAACGCTCAGAGGGTTAAGCTTCAGATAAATGCATTTATTTAGATATCTGGTCATTATTAGCAAATGCAGTGAATCATAAAATAAATTCAAATCTATCTACCACAAAAAGCGAAAACTCAATATTAGTATACGAACATTTCAGACTTTACATAATACTATTCATAATATGAGACATGTACATAACACAAAGTTAAGGGGATATGATGATGCTTATGTAATTTTGTGGGGTAGTGAGATTCATTTTCATTTAAACAATGCTATGAACACTCATAATTACAGTTTAAGATAACCTGCACTTTCTTCAAAAATTTTACCACATCCATCATAAGGAACCAGCTTGCATCATTTGGCATCACTGATCTTAATTTTTTAAAGAAACGTGTATTTGAGCAAGTGGCATGTCTTATTAATGCTACTAGATACAAAGATGTGCTCAAAACTTTGTTCCTCCAACACATTGGAAATTAAAAATTTGCTGAGCATCACACTCTATGTAGAATAAAGCAGTCTCTTATAGTTAATGACAAGCCTTATGGCAGAAACAGTTTTCTAATTAGAGATGATCATCCAGTTATTTCTAACAACATAATCCCGAAAATGACCAGGTCTGTGTCCTTGTGATTTTTTACTATAAATTACTTAACCCACTGCATGCGTTGGATTTGAGAACCAGGGATGCTCATCTACCTTCTTACTAAATGCAGCAACTTATAATCCATATAAATGACATGGGTTTCCTTCATGGGTGTCGAATGAATGGTCAAGACTTCTGGGCAACTGATGCACCGGGAACAGAGCGGTTTGCAGCAACAGTGTCCTTTAGATGCTTGATTCCTCCTATAATGCATTCGTTTTGATGATAAAAATTCATGGGTGCAGAGAAGAGAAAGAGATAAGTTAGCAGCAGTCACAGAAATAAACTGCAACAAAAATTGCAAGAGACACTACTTCATTGGGGGAGGGGTATATGATATTACATGAGATACACCAGATTTAGATTGTTGTAGTTTTTGAATGTATATTCCATCAAAACCTGAAAAATACGGAATAAAAGATATTTTCCCTTGTTGATGCAAAAATGCTCTGTACCCACAACCTAGAAACTTACTCATGTAAACAGCCTCCAGGCCCATATGAAGATGTTAGTTTCCAACCAGCTGACGTAGAGAGAATGTGTTCCCATGTTTCCAGATCTAGACATAATTTGATGATAGACATTTGATTCAATTCCTATAAACTCATCAAGAAAATGAAACATGAACACAAAATAAAGATTGTTGGTAACCTATGGATGAATAAGAGAGAACTGCCATCTTGTTTTGTGTCTCCAACAGGAAGACAGCCACATAGCAGTTTGTTCAGATTCCAAGATGATACCAATTTCATATATCCCAAGTGGGGTAAAAAAATTATCCTCTTCTCATTTATGCATCATGATGACAAAATTGATGGAAATATGGATGACAAGAAGAAACCTGAATTCATAAATTTTTATAAAACAAAAGGTGATGTTGACTCTGTCGACAGTAGCATTTTATAATGTTGCTTGAAACATGAAACGTTGGTCAATGGTAATTCTTTATACCTTACTAAATATGCAGCAACTTATAATTCATATTTAATTTTCAAATCAAATGCACCTGATAAGGCTGAAGCCCAAAACAGAACACTTTCAAAAAACTCATCTTCAATTTGACAGAACACCATATAAAAAGAGAGCAATGTTAAAAAACATTCCAAGGAACATTCATATTGCTGCACAAAAATTATCAGGAACAGTTGTAGAGGCTGAACATCGAAATGAAACAGGAAAAAGGAGGTCCATGTGCCTACTGTAAGATGAGAAAAACTGAATACAGTAGACTCCCGATTATCCGCGCCTGCCGCACAAAGTTTTTTTTTTTTTTACAAGCGTAAAGCAAAGAAAACAAAAATGTTCACAAAACTGAGTGAAACGTTAAATTTGCTAGCATCGTGCTTATTTATAGCAAAGATATCCCAGACCTTCTTGAAACCTTCCACTCGGCCCCTCTGATAAGTAAGTGATTTCTTACTCACCCTTGCAGTGCCCGCTCCACCGCCCTTTCTAGTCTTAATCTTACTGACACATCCACTTCCTCCCACTCGCCATTGTTAGTTTAAGCCTAATAGTGTTTGTGAACCAGTTCGAGTTAATTTCTTATCTTTTGATTGTGTTCAGTGTTTGCGCTTTTTGGTTTTGTGTTTTTCGTTACCGATTTAAAATGTCAGGAAAACGAAAGAAGGTTATGCTGGGGATTGCACAAAAACTAGAATTTATTTCCAAAGTAGCAAACAGCGCTACAAGGCAGCAGATGGAATTGGATTACGTAATCGTGGAAACAACAGTGCACGGCATTATAAAGCAAAAAGACAAACTGGTGAACTTTGCATCAATGTCAGACAGTGCTACCGCAATGAAAACGCGAAAAACTATGAAAGGTTCTACCTTTGATGAGCTAGACACGGCATTGACAGAGTGGTTAGCTGAAGTTCGAAAAGAGGGTACTCCTGTAAATGTCTTGTCTTATTGTGGCGAAGGCAAAAACCTTTTTTGAGTTGTTAGGCCTGAAAGGAAATTTTGATGCATCTTCTGGCTGGCTGACTCGTTTTAAGCAGTGACATGGAATTCGTGAAATTGGACTTCATGGGGAGAAACTTAGTGGTGACCAACAATCAGCCGACGATTTCCACCATGGATTTGAAGAATTTGTTTTAAAAGAAGAGCCATCTTTTGAACAAATTTACAATGCCGACGAATCGGGACTTTTGTGGAAATGTCTTCCCACTCGCACTTTAACATTTGAAAATGAAAGTAAAGCAGCGGGTCGTAAAGCAGCAAGGAAAGGATCACTATCATGTCTTGCAGTAACGCTACTGGTGAACATAAACTTAGACTTATTGTCATTGGAAAGTCAAAAAAACCGAGATCTTTCGAAGGCACAAGGATAGAAAATTTGCCCGTTGATTACTTTAACAAAAAAAAAAAAAAAAAGATGGATGCACCAAAACATTTTTCAAAAATGGTTTGAAAACATCTTTTTTCTTCAAGTGCGTAAACTTCTTAAATCGAAAAACCTGTTTGAAAAAGCTGTGCTATTGATCGACAATGCACTTTCTCACCCAGCAACAAGCCTGTTAAAGTCTTCTGATGGACAAATTTTTGCAAAGTTTCTCCCCCAAAACGTTACTGCGCTAATCCTACCCATGGAACAAGGAATCATTGCAAGACTGAAGAGAAGATACAGAACCAAGCTGCTAATGACCAAAATTGAAGCAGGTTATGATCTCGGACAGCATCTACGAAACTGCATCTGCATGGGACTCGGTGAAACCGTCAACCCTCATAAAATCATGGAAAAACCTCATGCCTAATGTTGAAGCCAACAAGAACCTAACCCCTTTGAGTTATAAAGAAGAGAATGAAGATGTAGACGTCGTGCTCATAAGTATACAAAGCACTTTTCTATTTACATTAACAAAATGTATTTTAGGTTAGTTTTGAGTAATACACTAAAATATTAAGCATTAGTTAAACATTTTTTGCTGTTTATTTTACGTTTTATTGTATATAAAATGATTTTTCAAAGTTGGAATGACTGTTTTTTTCTTTTGCTATACTCGTTTCTAGCTTTTTTCGGATTATCCGCGATTTTTTTTATCCACAGCAGCCGTGCTACCTAATTCCGCGGATAATCGAGAGTGTACTGTATATGTATAAGCAGTGCAAAAAAAAAAAAAAAAAAAATCTCTGTTTACAGCATGCTGCTTTTTTTGGGGGGGTAGGTAATGAATATAAAAATGAAATATGAATCATTGTTTCGAGTCAGCTTTTCATCAACAATAGAAAATACCTTTATCAAATGCTTACTTTAATTATTTTGTTTTGTGTTACAGTTCACTATAATGTCTAAAAAGATAGGATGTTGTAGGAAAAAGTTCGAAAGAAAATAATTTATTGTATTGATCTGTTTTAGGATTTTAGTGTCATAAATATGTTTAACTAGAAGAAGATAAAATTTTTTTTACTTAGAGATGATGCGAGTACAATACATCTGATGTAAAGTACAGTCAAAAGTCATTAATTTGGACACCCATAATCCGGAATGATCTATAATCCGGACCTCAAAGCTAAAAACTTTCTGCGCATGAGCATAGGCGTTTACGCGTGCACGTAAGACCTTTACAACTGCGCATATGCATGTGCGCAAGTGCAGAATACGTTTTCGCGTGCGCGTTTAATGTATAACGGACGGTATAAGCTAAAATTATCTAATTATCTATTTCAGTTAAAGTTGATGATAGCGTTGTTCCTTAATCTTCAAACTGGATCTGGCTTATTACTTTTTTCAGACTGTAAGAGCAATTTTATAAAAGTAAACTTGAACTTTCAATTATATCAAATAGAATTTCTGATGCTGGAGCTCCCAAAGGATCTACAAAACGAAAGTATGTTTCGATGTCCATCAAACAAAAAGTGGAATTGCTGCAAAAAATGGATAAAGACATGAAGAAGGTTACAGAGAGGTTACTGAAAATGAAAAAATTTCGATTGACAAGTTAGTCGGTATTCTCGTCACAGCAATTACGGGACTTGAACAGCAGAACTTTGTAACTGAACAAGAAATTATGTCTGTTTACAGAATTAAAGAGAAAGTATTATCACATAAAATGAAGCAACTTAAACAACTTGCATTGAAAGAAATGTTTAATAAAATAAACAAATAAATATTAAGCTTTTTTTTTTTTTTTTTTTTTTTTTTTTTGTAAACTTTGATACCCTTTAGATCATAACTGTTCTTTATTTCATAAATTACGGTTTCATACTTTTAATTTTAGAATTTCTGCATGCCATTTTACGAGATTTAAACTGATGATCAATCTGGAAAAATCGATAATCCGGAATCGCCGAAGTCCCGACAAGTCCCGGATTAACGACTTTTGACTGTATAATGGGTTTCACAGACACAACCCGTGCATTTATGGAAGTTTATTTCACACCCGTGCACTCACAGGTTAAACTTCAAAATCAAGAACAATGTTCACAACAGATCTGTCTTAAAAGACAACTAGGATTACTTTCTAAAAATGCCAAACATGAGCTGTCCTTGATACAGACAAAAAACATAAAAGAATTTTTGGAAAACAATTTCTAGCAAAAATATATATCCTTCTAATTATTATATTTTCAAAGAATTTTACCTCATTTTTCTTAAATTCATCTTTAGTGGATTTTGTATTTTCATTTTCTACAACATTTCTAGAAGGAGGTCTCTGAAAGCCTTGGTGCTGTTCAGCAACATGGAAAGGCTGAGTGACAGGGAAATTCATATTCACACGGTGTGGGAGAGATAAATCTGAGTCGGAAAAGACCTAAATAGTTTAAGACAAAAATCAGAAGAAAAATATAAGATCTGTCACAAATAATATATGCAAGAAAAATAAGTATAAATATTTTTTAAAAAACTTTCAGTTGAAACAACTGCAAATTACTGCATCTTTACACTGTTCTGCAATGCTCAAAGTGTACATGAAATGTGCATGCATAATAAAATACAAAAGTGTTTTCATTTAATTACACAGTTATACATAAATTCATGAAAATATATCACTACTTTTGAGTCTCTTACAGATCACTGTATAATGCCTGAATAAAATTCAGCACATGCACAACCAAAAAACTTCACAAAGGTCCCTTGGCACAAAAGTTGACGTCAATATTTGACTTCAATTTTCACTAACCTCCCTTACAGAAAATTATAAAAGAGAAATACATTTTTAAATGTAAGCAAAATTTAATCTTAAGACAAACACTAATTTTAGAAAAATTCTATACAAGGTAAGGACAATATATTAAACACAAAGCAATCTGGTTGATCAGGCTGCAGCCATAACAAAATAAGAAATTCATTCCATGTGCTCTTATGATGCAACTGCAGAAGACCATAAACCCACAATGTTTGGGACCAGAGGTCGTGTGGATTTTAGGATTTTGTGAATTCCAAAACAGAAAAGATAAATGATAACTTTTAGACTAAAAGTGCAAAATAAATAAGGATATTAAGGGCATATACAAACATTAAGGGTATCTAATGAAAATAACAGACATAAATAACGCATTTATTTTTACATGTTTAAACATTTTTCTGACGGAAGTTTGTTTTGAAACGCAAAGGTGATCCAAAGTTTTTTTTATATATATGTTTTTTTATATACATACAGAGTTATAATCTCTAGCTCTGCGACACAGCTCTGGTGTTCTAAAATATTTATGTATTTTTCCAGCCATGTTCCAAATTTTCATAATAATAATAATAAAAGATAATAATAAAAGTTCATAATAATAAAAGATAATTTATCACCCCTGCCCCTATCTGCGTCAGTGTCAGAATCATTTTCTTGCTGTATAAAGTTCAAAACAGAGTCAATAATTTCATTATTAGTCATCTGATATGCAAGTGTTGACACATCTGAACACATAATCCATTCTGCAATATCTTCTTGGAAAGCCTCCTCATCTGTCCTTTCTTTTGAATACAGAAGCAACTCTCTTTCTTTAAAATTCACTGCACTGACCCTAAAACCTGTTTTAATACACAAAGATGACCATATATTATGCCAGCCCTTAACTAATGCTGTTTGGTAAAAAAAAATTCCATGACTTTGCTAACAAACAGATGCAGTCTTTGATGATGAACTTCTCTTTATAACATAAAGTGAAACAGAATGGTCTCTTGAAGGAATTCTTTTCAGAAACTCCCGATTTGTAGTGGCATTTAGTACTCTGCATTATGCCCTGGTTCATTGGTTGGATCAATGACGTAGTATTTGAGGGAAAAAAAAAAACGGACACAACATTATGGCATATTAAAACATTTGCATCTGGATGTGCAGAGCAGTTGTCTAACAGTAAAATCTTACAATCTGATGGCAACCCCACACTTTACAATGCCCTTTAGCCTCCTTAACAAAATGTTCCATGAATCATTCAACCATAAGTTCTTTCGTGAACCAGGAATTTTTATTATTCCTGTAAATCACAGGTAAGGATGTTACTCCTTTCAGGGCTCTGGGATTGGTGCTCTTACCCACTACCACTAGTTTACATTTCTAAGTTCCAGATGCAATGCTGCATACTAAAATAACAACTCTGTCTTTAGCTTCTTTCCCCCCCTGATAGTGCACTTCCTTCACTTGTCACAAATGTATTTCTTGGCAACCATCGGCCAAAAAGTCCAGTCTCATCCATATAAAAATCTGTTCTGGGCTAAGATTTTCTTCTCCCACTAGCACAGAAAATTCATCAATAAATTCCTCTGCAGCATCTTTAACTGCTGAAAGTTTTCTCCAGCCTTTCAAATAACATATACTGTGTCTATGCTCAAATCTGTTCAGCCAAATGCTGCTGAAATCGCACACCTCCTGTATTTTCATATGTGCAAATATGTTCTCCCCTTTTCTCTTAGGAGCCATCCTGAAATCGGTACCCCCCTCCCTCCACAGCCGGAACTGCTCATACAAGTCATTATCACAGTTTGCCGATTTTGCCTTGCAAAAAGATTTCCGGTAGTCATTGTTGCTGTAGAAATTCAACAGCTTTTCTTTATTTTTCATTATGATACACAGTCTGTATCACAATTTCATACAATTCTGCTATAAATCAAAGAATAGCACCTCCCTCCATTTTTTGCAAAATTTCACTTTTTGCAATACTGTCAATGCAATGTGTTTACATTTTCAACGTTGCAAGCAGTAAAATCATAAATGTGTTTTTATCTGCCACTGTATTACGAATTGCTGATATTAAAAATATTTTTCATTTTATCTACATAAAATCCAATAAAACTACAAAACAGCAACACTAAACGATCTCTTGAAATAACAAAGCTCAGGAATAACAACCACATGAGCCATGAACTTAAAAGAGAAGTTGAGTGAAGTCACCTGCTTCTTTACCTCGATGCAGACTGGAAGGAAAAAAACTTTTACCATGATGTCAATGATTTAGTAAGTATTTCCGTTATGAGAGCATTATTTGTTAACCATTCCACAGTGTGGTTTCCTAAACCTATAAACTGAATCAGATTTCAGATCAACTGATTTTTGGCATTTGACTGTATTAGCATATCAATCTGACATATCCCATTTTCTGTGCTGAATTCTGGGCAAAGGCACAATAAACTTTATCAGATTACCAGTTTCCAAACAACTTACATCCCTTAAGTTAATATCTGTTTATATACTTCACTACAGAAGCAGTTTAATTAAATATTCCAGCACAGGGGCAAAAGCCATCAGCCCAGAACTCTACAGTGTCTGCTTGTATGTGCAATACTTTAATGTAAGTTGTCAAAAGTGAGCATTTGTTTTTTTCAGCTTTTAGAGTGTGATTCCAGTTACCTTTTATAAATAGTTATTTTTCAGTTTTGTATTTTTAATAAATTATTTCTTTGTTTTTCTTGCAAAAAAATTCTATATTACTGCTTTGCAAAATTATCGCCAACATAAGAAAAGTCAAAAAAGTGTCACGAGAAGGAATAGCTCTGAAGTTATGCAAATTCTCACAGATTCTCTGTTGTTGTCATGACTAATCTCACCTGTAGATCACAGCAAGCCCACAAAATTCATCAAGGCAAGGAAGCAAGATTGGTCTTTGGAAAATGCTATATAAGAGAACAATTAGGTGCTGACAAAAGAGAGCTTTCCTTAATAATCACTCAGTTTCCTTCCCAACCAAAACTGCCAGACAGCAGCTGCTGAATTTTTAAGCATATCAAGTTATCTTGTGAAAAAGTGAATTTTCTTTTTGTTATTTATAGTAATATCTGCTCAATATATAACACAGTAGACTGATTTATAAGACGTCTTTTTCAGATATTTCAAAGAAAGCAAACCAGGATATCATGAATTATTTGCATAACAAGAGTTTAAAAGTAAAATGGAATAATGCATTGTCAAATAGAATTACAGTTAAGTTACACTCCATATAGTGAGGCTTCTAGTCTCCTCTATTTATGATACACAGTACACGACATTTTGAAGCATTTGACATGGATATTAATTTCATGATATATGCATATGACATAACTGCCGACACAGATGGTGGGAAGAATTTTATGACATATCCAGAAAACAACTTATGACTAATTGGTGCAATTACTGGAAACTTGTCAATTTTTTCCAAGAAATGCATCATGATTAGAGTTTTTCGAAAAAGAAAGAGACTTAATCCGAAGGAAGATATTTCTGTGAAAGGAAAGGTCTTAGGGATGCACTTTTCTAGTAATTTGCAGAATCAGATTCAATATATTAAGTAGAAAGTACTGAAATGGTCAAATATTTTTTTTAAATAATGACTCCCTATAACTGGGAAGCTCGAGTCAATGATTTATTGTGCATTACTAATATGCATATGTGTAGTCCTTTTTGACAATCTTTCCTCTATTAGTTCATGCCAGTATTTCAGAATTATATAAACTACAAGTTTTACATAATATGGATGTTTTATATAATTGGTCACAACATTTCTAAAATACACTCCAGCCCTGGATCTAAGAAAAGGACCATTTCCTCAAGTTCAAGATTGAAAAGTTTGAGCAAAACATTCTTGATTAGGCATTTTTGTTGAGATTTTTTGCCACATGTGATATAACTTCTGATCACATGAAAAGGTATAATTGATGCATGCTTGAAAATTGAAAGTATCGAGAACCCACAAGTTATTACACATGATCTGTCTTTTCAAGATTCACACTTTTGAACTCTATTCTCCTGTTTTACTGGATTTATTTTGTAAAACTTAAACGAGAAAAACTGAAATTGGAATTTTGTAATACATTTCTATGCATTTATTGATACAACTATATTTAATAACTTGAGATCTTATCTAATTTCTATACAAAATTTTCTCACAGATATCTTATATGAACAGCTTTTTAACCGACACTGTCATGTACCATAATTCTCCAAAATAATTTGCCAAGACCTAAAAATTAAGCTATAAAAGAAGGAAGTGAATAGTAGACAATTAATGGTACATATGTATTAATGCAACCACCTTGGAGCAGTTTTTTAACAGATGAAAAGGTAAAAGTTATTTATTCGGTGGAAGTTGGTGAACTCTGCAAATTTTTCAAAAAGTATTTCCAAATTAGCAATATTTATCGTAAGTTGGCAAATGTTATTTATCAACATATGAAAAGAAAAATCACTTAAAATTTTTTAAATAAATTTTAATTATTAAATAAAGATTATTATGATACAAATAAAAAAATATAACATTTTTTTGCAAAATCCTACTCTAATTTCTCACCGTTGTTCTTCCTATGTACACAGCAATCTGTTTTTGCTTTAAAAAATCCAGAAATTTCAGAAACATGGCACTGTGAAACAGCTATCTACCAAATGTATCTCATCATCATTCACTTCAGAAATTTTGCGACACAATACTGTATTCCACCCGAACTTTTTTCAGAATTTCTTTCTTGCTGGTGAATTCGACAGGCAATATTTTAAAACTAAAGGCAAAAATGTCATGATTTGTGGATAAAAATCACTGTGACTTAGAATACAACAAAAAGAACGCATATGAAAATGGTGATATTGTTTAACTACATGAGCATAGCAGCCTGAAGACTGTTTATGTGCATGATTGCCAGAATTTGGCACATTCTGAAAATTTAAGGTGGTTGTGACATAAGTATCTAATTAACATGGTAGAGTGCAACAAGCAATTAAATTGCCTTCTTTCTGACCATTACCTCAGTACACCTGTTTCTTTACCTAGCAGATGACTGTTTCATTAAATGAAGGAATAATTGGAGATTTTTTTTATTTTCTTTGATACCCAACTTAAAACAAAAATGGACAAAAACAAAATCAGATGGAAATTAGAAGATCAGATGGCATTAACATATCTTTAACATTTAACTGATCTGATATGCTGTTTTAGGGAAAATGGATTTTTTTTTTTTTTTTCATATGTATATGTTTCTTTTAGTGGCAATTTCGGATTCAACGTCATCTTATATTATGCATTATTGTAGGATTTAAAAAAGATGATTAAGTTTTCATTAACTGAAACTAGATTAAATTAGTCTTGCTTTCTTCCAATAGTGCAATTTTTCAGAAAAATTGGCAACATTTTTAACTTGAAATAAGGTGTTATATTTTTTGCGGCACAGTGCTATGCCCAAGCAAATGAAATGTGTAATAATCTTGAATAATACTTCCCTTTATTAAATAATCATAAAATTCTCCACCTGGCGCTAATTAATACTGGAATAAAATTAACATAGCAAAATTTTTGGTACTATTTGTCTTTTTTATACATCATTTTATACTTGTGATTTTATTTCTGAAACTTTAAACTAGGAATTCTATCATAACTATTTAGCTTGAAACTGTTTCGTATGTTAAAATGGAACTGGAATATAAATATCAGATATATCCTCTTTTGCATCTTCTTCCAGGTTTTATAAAAAACACTTTAGTGCATCTTTATGTCCATATTTTCTGAGTAAAACACCACCAACCTTCATAACCATTCGACTTAATCTCTTTTCAGCCAAGAAGTTTTATTGACTAACAGTAAGATATAAAATATTTTACATGAAAAATAACTAACAGTATAATGAAGCTACTTTATCAGCTACCAAACTTTCCCGCATTTTAAAATATTTCAGGATTAAAGCTGAATAATACTCTTTTATTCATATGCAGCATAGTACTTTTTATAAATAGAACTAAGACAGATGATTAATTTTTTAAAAAAAATTAAAAGCTTTTTACCCTCATATTTAATTACTTGGGTACTTTACGTATACCGCATATCCCTGTTAACCCATTAGCTGCTGGTGTTGCGTTGACGGTCAAAATAAATGCGTATATAACTACTTAAGATATTTTGTACCAGCAGATGATTTTGTGTAGGGAATATTATGAAGCTTATTTCTGTAAAAAAATATTCGCCTTCAACAATCATTTTGTTCAGAATAATTAATCTCATACTTTAAGCAAAATTTCGACCAGGTATTTTTTCCGAAAATATTTAATGAAAGAATCACCGTCTTTATGAGTGATCTATTTTTAGTCAAGGTCACCATTTATCAGAACATTACATCAATCAGATGTTTATATTAGTGTTGGGAAGGAAGGGAAAACAGGTGTTGCGCTGACACAACGTCAGAAGGAAACAGGTAAGCTCCTTTTTTACTTATTCCTTTCGATGTTCTGGTTCATGTTCTGGCTGCTTTAAAAATGCCTATCACGAGGTACCTTACATTAGAAGAAGCCCTTCAAAGATTTCTTTTATGAAGAAACTGATGATGATAATGTTAACAATAACCAGAATGAAACTGATATTTTTGTTATTCCCCCAGAAATGGCAGAAGCTACTGATGAAGAAGAAGGAAATGACAATGTTTTAAATAATAATAATGATATTTTACCAAATGATATTGCTGGGGAAGTTGAAATTCAAGGAAGAAGCAAGTTTCAGCCTTTTAAAAGCAGTGGCAGTCATACGAAAAATTTTAAAAAGCAGAAAACTTGAAATTGATAAAAAAGGAACCGTCAGTTATGTCTCAGGAAGAAAATAAAGGAAGAGGTAGAAGAGAAACTATAAAAGACAAAATGCAAGGTAAAACTAGTGGAGAGATTTTTGATTTTCTTTCTGGTTTAGACATTTACTCTCTTCTCGTTGAGCAGACAAATATATACGCTTAGCAAAAAAAAATCTCCTACTACAATTTATTGCATCTGAAGCCTATATGGGAAGATTTATTGGAATATTATTGCTTATGGGATATCATTCTTTACCTCAAGAAGAAATGTATTGGTTACTTGATAAGGACATTTCTGTTCCTATTGTACGAGAATCGATATCACGTTTACAGTACAGGAATATGAAGCAGAATTTGCATTTAGCTGACAATAGTTTAATTGATAATACTGATAAATTATAAAAGGTGAGACTGTACCTAAACTTACTAAATATCATGACTTTCTACTACTGGAAATAAAAAGTGGGTTTTAGATTTCAGATGCGAGATTGCATTATTCCTTTTGCAAACTTCTATTGAGAGTGTAGAATTAGCCAGAAATAGATCAGCAACAGGAAGACCTAGTAAATTCAGCATTCAAAAACCATTGCATGGAGATGGTATACATTTTATTGTAAAGTACAATGATAACACAAGACTTCATTTTAAAGACTGCCACAGCCAGACTGTATATAGATGCAAAGTATGTAATGTAGCTTTACATCATGATTGTACTGAAGCTTTTCATGCTTGAATTTTTCAATTGAAATAATCTGTATTTGTAAAAGAAATATAATGTATATTTTAATATTAAATATATTACAAGTAAAGTGATTAATAGATTTATAAAATGTTATACAGCTAAAAAGTAATCCAGTGCTTCACTCAAAGGAAACATCGCGCGAGTACAATCCTATTCACTAAACATCCGTAGTCTTATTCCGCTGACGTTGTGCGAACGCAACACTCGCTTTTTCCACAGGTAAGAGCATTTTTTTTTTTTTATTTTCAATGTAAATTTGTCATAAATGCTTAATTTAATAATTGCTATTATTTTCATGAGAAAAGAATCATTCCTTGTAGTTTTGGTGGTTAATGGGTTAAGGGAATGATAAGTCAACAGATTACTCAAACAGTGAGACTGATCATATCAAGAAAGATTTTCATTGAAAAACAGCATCATATTTACATTACATATGCAAAAAACCTTGGAAAGCCCAAGAAGATTCAATAATTTTAAGCTGATCTCAGCATACACTATCTTAATTCGTACCTTTAGCCAAAAACCATAAGCTCAGCCGTTTAGGTGAAAACAATGGCTTTAGCCAATCAGCTATAAATCTTTCCAATATGAACATAGCCAGATATATATTCATAAAGTGGGTAATTTAGACAAAAAGAACTTGTACTTTCATATATTTATGCCATATTTCATATATTTTATGTATTTCATTATTCATATATTTATGCCATTCCACTTTCACTGCACTCCTACACAAATAAGGATGTATAATCACTTTCTATTTCAATTTCTATGCTGAGTAATGCAAAGAACTTTTTTTATGCATACTATTATAAAAATGAACTTACAATTAGATTAACTTAATTCTCTAACATACCTCATCTGATTCAAAAGCTCTTCGTTTAGATTTTTCATCATTTACCATTTGATCTTTAAGCCATGAAGCAGTATTGCACTTTGCCCTTGGGCAATTAAAAAAAGTACTAGGATTAAAGGAAAAATTTTCTGCTACATTGGATGATGAAGATGATACTTCTGGGGGAAAGCTTCGTAATTTTTCTTTATTTCTCTGCTTCTTAGATGGTTTAGATCTTGTACTTAATTCCTAAAAAAAAATTCAGAAAAATTTAAGCACCATGAAATATAATTAATTGGGAAAAAATATTACAAAGTCAGCACTGTTATGAATAAATGGAAAATTTATACATATTCTTAAGCACTTTACATAAAAAATAAAACAAACCTCAAAGAATAAGAATTGGTTTAACATAGGTAAATAAGCTATACATATAGTTTTGAAGGTCAAATGCCTTCTGAAGAATATGAAAATAAGATAAATGAAATATAAGCCTATACAAGAATTTAGAAGAAAATTCAGAGTTTTCTGCCCAAAATATATGAAACAAAACTCCAAATGTCATCTACTGACTGAAAAATTAATGTAACTAAAAATCTCTCTTTGAAAGTTAACAGTAAACAGGGGTTAAACTTAGATCAGAACAAAAAGATATTCTTAGATGCATAAAGCTTCCAGGAAATTCAATTTATAGACATTTTTTGAATACTTTTGACTGAAAAAAAATCAGCAGCCCACCACTGCTAGTCAGAAAGGAAACCTATTGCTGCTAGTTAAAAAAAATTACCTTCTACGTTTCTTCAATTGAATTTATTCAAAAAATGTCTTCAGTTGATGAAATAGATTTCTTAGATGTTTTTCACACCTAAAAAGTCCCATGTTTCCCAATTAATGATCCAAATTCTAACTCTTATTCACCTTCAACCTTTAGGTGATTCTTAATTTTCTCTTATCTATCAACAGATGGGAAGTTAAGTTGCATTGCAGTAGGTTCTTGAAAACATTATTATAGACCTTAACCTTTGCTTATCAAACAAAAATTGCTTCTGATGGCTCAGAATAGGATTCATGTTGGTCCATGTACTTCTCTGAATGATGAAAGAGAGATCCTCCTACACACAAAAAGTAAGGTGACATGCTTGTTTCATCAAGAATCCAGATTCCAGAGATAACAGAGCTCCATATTATTTTTATAAAATTTATGCTCAATTTGCAATAAGGCAAGGCCACATTTTATCATGTGAACTCATTTTCCTGTCACAAGAAAAAAGTGCTTTCGATTACTTGAATTCAGTTGCTCACAATTTGAACGCATTAAACCACAGTTGTAAAATAAACAGTTCATCTATATGAAAAGATATTCTCCAAGAATTACCACATGCAAAATAAATTAGAGCAGAAAAATATATCCTTACATACCAGAGAGAACATCTTCCTTCAAGCCCAAAACTGAATTAAAAAAAGGGGGAGGTTCAGTTACTGAAGAATCATAAATTTTTCACCTTTTAAAAGCTCTTCTTAAAGGTTATTTTTATCTAACTTCTCCAAAGAAAAATTTCAATAGCAAGGAGATCAACTAACAGAACTGCAGCTAAACAGACAAAATTTGTAAACTAAATGAACGTAAATGATGTCAAGTTTTAGACAAAGATAGTAAGATGACATATTGCTAAATCTGATGCAATCCCTTCAGCTGTTTGCATATGAGCTAGTGGTACATAACTCGTAAAATAGTGTGACATCATCACAGATGGCATTACGAAATTTATTTCCTATCATTTAGCAGAAAACCATTGCCATGGTAAAAATCTGTAGGCAATATTAGCAATGAGGTTGCAAGCCTTTAAGAATGTCAAAAGAAAATAATAATAATAATTACTTTATTAGAAAGCAAAGTATATTTGCTCAGAAAAAGTTAGTTTAACAAATAATAGTAAAACAGAATTAAAATCGACAGTAAAATAGAATTTAAATTTATAGATAAATGGGCCTAAATTGTATGTATATTTCATCAAAAGCCAATTTGGAAACTTTTTCTGCCTTTAAATGACAAACAATAATACGATTAGGAAGAAAGTATTAAAAGATATTTTTTTCCCCCAGTGAAATACACCCAATTATGGGTTCTTGCTCTAAAAGAAGTCACAAGAGTATACTCAGAGTTCAACAAAGTCAACATAATACAATAAAAAAAAAAATCTTTTATTTGTTGTGATCTTGAAAATATGTCATGAATAGATATGTTTTTGCATCCTACAGTTTTAGTTATTGTATCTACATTTTGAGAAATGAATTATCCATTTCAGTATGCTAAGTGTATTATTCAAAATATGAGAAATTCCTTCCTGTTAGCCAAATACCTAAAACATCACATGCATTTGCAATGGCAATACTCGTACTCAGTATTTTAGGTAAAATGATCAACTATGAGTATTCTGATAGCTGGCTGTTAGCCAACGAGTATTCTCATAGATGACAGCAAACATGTTAAGGAATGCTTTTGGCTACACTCAAGTATATTAGTTAGTTATTCACGATCATATTACAGATATCCCTTCTATAACTTGGTAAATTGGTTCCTAAAAAATGCTGTGTTATGTAAAACCATGTTATAGTAGAGTAGCAACCAATATAAAATAGAAAGATGCATTCCAAAAACTTTTAAAGGTAAAATATTTCTTTTAATTCAAGGATTTTTATTAAAATACAAATATATGTGAAACAAAAAAAAAAAAAAAAAACAGAAGTAAACCATAAATTTCTGTTCTCATTTAATTCAAGCTAATTTTACTAAATTCCTTTTTCTTCATTACTGTTCAGCACAATAAAGATAGAGCACTTTTTAGGTCAAATAATATTACTTTCTGAACCCATTTCTTCATTACGATTTTTTGTAATATCTACCCTCTTTAAAAATCTGTTATTCTGCTGGCTAACCCTTTCAAGTTCTTAGTAAATCCTGTTATATGGAGATCCTCATTCTTCAATTATTCTTTGAATTTTTTCTGATATGTTTTGGCAGCTTCATGATCAGGTGATGCAGATTCTACTTGAATTCTTATACCATGAATTGCAGAATGTTTTTTTAATTTCTCAAACCAACCTTTAATTCCCATAAAGTCTTGAGTTTAAAGGCCACAATTTTTCATATGTTTGTAAATTTCAACAGATTTTCCTCTAATGATTTTACTGCCCTATGGAATTTGTAGGTATAAATAAATAGGTTGTTATTAAATCCTACACACAATGACATAGTACGTAAATTCAAATGTTAAGAGTAAAAATCCTGTTACTGAAGTATGTACACTGCACAAAAAAAGGCGACAGTTTAATACCTCCCGTTCTACCTGGCCAATTCACGAAATTCACTCTTGAAAGAGCAACTTAGGATATGTATTAAATTTATATGTAGCATTGTTCTAATATAGGTATTTTGACACAAAATTGGACTTTTTCTGAAATAGCATGTCAATTATTTTCCATGTTTCGATTCTATGACTCAAATTATGCCAAACAGATAAGTTCTGTAAAAATCACACGTGTAGTTTTTAAAAAAAATTACCTCGCAAAATTTTAGCTCCTCAATGTTAATTGAATTTGATAGATATTTATTTATATGTCCTTTTTTATTAAACTTACTTGTTTCTTCCTTTCATATTTCGAAATTTAGGTTCATTTCAAATAAAATTTGTCTATTTTTACCATTCATTTTTAAAATTTGTACTTTTAAATAATTTTTATAAATTTTTTGAAAAAAGTTTTGATTTAAAAGCAATAAAAGTTTTGCCATCATCTTAAATTTTTTATTCAAAATTTCCTACCATATACGTGAACTTACATTCTGGTGCGTTTTGAAACTTGGCGTATTTATTATAAGCGATAATAACACAAATGTGGTTTACGAACTTTGTTAAAATTATTTGAAAGTATGAACGATGACTTTTTTTCCACTTGTGGACAATGAAGAAAAAGGAGAGGAAAATAGGTTCTATAAATTAAGAAGTTCGGAAAGTGAATTATTCTTGGTGCAAACTAAACAAAAGTTGTGTAGATAATTTTTTAATTCTCCATAAATTTCTCACCAAAAATTACCAAATTTAATAACTAGGCATAGTTTGAGTTGTAGGATTGAAATATGGAAAAAAATTGGTATGTTATTTCAGGAAAAAAAAAAAAAGATTTTGTGTCAAAATAACCTATGTTAGAACACAGGGTTAGAGTAGATTGAAGGGTGTCCTTTGTATTATTGTGAAGTTGTTGCTTCATTTATCGCCAAGTTATTGTTTCATTTATGGTAATCTGAGTTGTTGAATGTTATGGAAACCCTATTATGACCTAATTGATTGCGTGTTGCTCTACATTTTGAATGACAGGAAAAAGATTTGTAAGGGCTTATGGTGTATGTTGGTTAGGAAGCACATTGCTTTTTTTGTGGTTTAGATGGTATAATGGCTAAATGTTGTAAGATTAATTTGAATTTCTCTACGATTTGGAACAAAAGGGGAAAAGTACATTAACTGACTGGTGTGTAAATGAAGGTTTACTTAGTAGCCATGATAAGTGTCCTGTTTGTAGGAAGGAAATGCGTAATGCATATGGTTGAACGTCGGAGGATATTTTTTACTCTTATTTTTGTGAATTTATGCGCCGATGCCGATATATGGATTTTAGTTCAGATAATTTTAGGAAGTTGGATGCTATTAAGGAATTTTGTGTGCCCCATTTTGAAAGACTCGGAAATTTCTAAATAAAGTAAGTGATATTTGCTTTGTGTAGTGCTTAGATGCATAAGATGAATTTCCTTTTTTTATGTTATTATTTGATTTAAAATGTAATTTATTGAGATTACGTATTTTTTGTCTGGCTCTACTGTAGAACTGGGTAACTCCATTGACTTGAGTGAAAATATATCGATGTGTACATGGACAAAGTCAAGGGAGTGCGCAACGCCAAGTTTATGCGATTCTCTGATTTTTTTTAAATGAAAGTAGGTTGACGTAATGGATACCAAGTTTGTGCAATTCTTTGAGCTGTTAATTTTTCTTCGTGTAGCGGCGAAAAATTGCCACTACACAAAGCCAAAATAACAAGTCAAAGAACTGCACAAGCTCGGTATCCATGTACAGCTATATACGAGGGCTATCCAGAAAGTAGATTACGTTTTGGAATAAAAAAATAAACAAAGTATAGGAAACAAATTTTATTATATACAGATGAAAGCCACACTCAAATACTACTTTTCTACATAGTCACCATACAAATTAAGGCATTTATCGTAGCGATGTACGAGCTTGGAAATTCCTTCGTCGAAAAATTCGGCCGCCTGCGCCTTCAACCACTTCGTTACCTCTTCTTGCCTTCCATCTTGCACAAAACTTGTGGTAACCAAGCTTTTCGCTGATGATTTCGTGCAACAAACTTCGCGAAATTTGTGGAAAACTCAAAGAAAGTTCCGTTATTGTGAAATTTCGATTTTCACGGACTTTAGCATCGACTTTTTCGAGAAGTTCGGCGGTCACTATGCTGGGTCTCCCACTTCGATCTTCGTCGTGAACATTGGTTCGGCCATTTTGAAATCTTATGACCCACTGACGCACTCCACCTTCAGTGATAATGTTGTCCCCATACACTTCACGAAGCTGCCGATAGATTTCTATCGGTTTACAGTTTTTTGCAGTCAGAAACCTTATTACTGAGCGCACCTCGCAGCTCGCGGGATTTTCAATTAACGCAGACATTTCAAACCGTCACAGTATCTGAACGGAGCACAGCACGAACCTCTCACTAGCACGGCTAGATGCAGACTGAGCTGCGCAACGCTCTGACCCCAAGATGGTCGCGCTAGCCCCGCCCCTAGCGGACACAGACGGAAACGTAATCTACTTCCTGGATGGCCCTCGTATAAAGCCATATATAAATCTAATATATATCCTAAGTGACTATTTGGAGACATGGAAAACGCAAGTTGAATTTTGTCAATCGGCCCAATAGAACGGGAGATATAGAACTGACCTTTTTTTTCCGCTGCATACATACAATAAAGTGTAAAAAGAGCCATTTATGAATATTTATTAATGTGCTTGAATGACAGTATACTGCCATGCTATATGAGACTTTCAGCAATTTTCTTATCTTGTACAAGCAAAGCAGTGATATAGGATTCATGCTATAAAGAAATATCTGTACATGGATTTCAAAAATTAAAAAAGACCATTTCTAAAATACAGTGGACGTACACTTAAGATTTAAAAATAAATTCTAATTAACTGTACTACACAATGACATGGTTGTTTTCACATAATTATTTTATGTAGAATAAACTTTTTATAATTTTTTACTTATGTACACTTACCAGATTATTTGGCAGCAACTTCCACTGTGTCTCATTAGATTCATTCCTAGAACTAGAACTACTGGTACTAATTTTCTGCCCTTTGGAAGGGCTGTGCTGCTCTCCAGAAGCCATAACTAAAATTTTAAAAAGATTTAAAAACATTTACTATTGACTCACTTCTAATATCTAATTTATGCATTAATGATTACCTAGTGAAAATATATATTTAGAAGGACAATCATGGATG